>NC_092636.1:31183625-31829915 GCF_039555335.1 Amphiura filiformis | reverse complement strand
TGTACGCAATTAAAGTATTAATTATGTATGCTCCGAGCCAGGGCTCAAAATAAGGGGAGCCCAAGGGCCCTCGGCCCCCGAAAATTAGTGAGGGCCCACAAAAGACACATCCGGCGGGCCCAAATGGCCCGCAAACTTTGTGACAATTTTCTCACTTTTTTGTGGGGTTCATAGATTAAAACCAATGGCCCAAATTCGGGCCCACAAAAATTTGTGAGGGCCCTCAAACATTTAAGATCAAGGGCCCAAATGGCCCTCAGAAATTCTGGCTTATTTAGAGGCCTGCTCCGAGCACAAAAATACACTCCCGTGCTCATTTACAATACTTAGTTTGACCATGATTATTCTAAGTTCAATTTACCTTTTCCCCCTGATATCCGAGTCCGTCGAATCATTCGATCGCCCCATTTTAATATTGTGTTTACGTTCAAGTCAGTATTGAGTTTTGCAGACGGCCCGTAGCTCTCTCCAATCTGACACGCACGTGTAACCCGGAAGTGTTGAGTTTTGCACGCGGCCCGTAGCTCTCTCCAATCTGACACGCACGTGTGTAACCCGGAAGTGTTGAGTTTTGCACACGGCCCGTAGCTCTCTCCAATCTGACACGCATGTGTGTAACCCGGAAGTGTTGAGTGCGGGGGAATTACCTGATTATCTCAGCTGCGTGCCTGAATCACGGTATGATTTTATATATGTTTATCGCCTACAAAGCTTGTTCTTTTGCTAAATTTCGCTTGATTTAATTAGTCTAATTCAAAGAAATATACCAATAAATGAATACTTGTTAGGCCAATTACAATTGATTCTTAGTTTCCTGTTTCCCGCCCGCGTCCAAAGTAGAGAATTGCAAAATATTTAATTATTTTATTTATATTTTGGATTTTCTTTAAAAATAACTTTTAATGACTACCATTTGCTACTTTCTGACTTTGATCATATCATCTATAATGATGAATAAACATAGAACCTAATTGTACCATTACTTATGTATAAAATCAAACATAGTAGTAAAATAATTAAATGCATGCTCCTTGTCAAAATGGCTTGATGTAGGTTGCGACCACTTATTTTAAAAAAAAAAAAAAAAGAAAATAAAAGATAATTAATAATTAATAATTAAAAGTCGCCTCATCCCTGGTTTTCAACCATGAAACAGGAAACTAAGAATTAATTGTGAAGGGCCTTAAGCTTCAACAATTACTTTCATGATATTGGGTGATCGGTGCATTACATCGGCGGATGAAGGAAAAATCGGCCGATGCAGATCACTACCGATAAGCTAATAATCGGCCCGATTCGGAAGCTACCGATCTAATCTTTTCTGCATGGCTGTTTTTATTATTAACTTATGCCCCTCTGGAATCAAGCCTTGAAAATCCATTTTTGTATTTAACCTTAAAGCCATATTATAACATTTGCTGAGGAAGACGCCCTCACTGAATTTTTAAAATTCCTCTTTTTACACGATTAAATTGTACTTTTAAAAACCAATATACCCTGCAAAAATCAATACCGTACTCTAGGTGCTGTAGATGAAACACCGGAACCGGCGCTTTATTATTATGATGGAATTATTAGTCGAACGCATACACAATGTTCATAACACACAGTACGTACACGGCGTGCAGGACGGTGATATACATAACAAAGGGTCGTGCCACAAGGCACAACACGACCGAAGGAGTGTAGTACGTATTGGCGACATGTGCGCTGGTAGTAAAATTCTAATTTTCTTTGCTTTGCCGTAGTTGTTCGGCTCAAAAATAAAAGGGGATATATCTGACAGTAAAAGCTAACATTTTATGGCAAAGAAATGCTATTTTCTATTTTGTTTGAAAATGTTATAATATGGCTTTAAGTGTACCGTAGATTGGGGTGAATAGGGACAGTTTTGGCACTCTCTAGATTGTAGTTTTTTCCTGTAGCCCCATGAGCCAAACTTTTGAGGGCATATTATGTCCACCCATGATGCCTAAAAATTGAATATATGTGGGGGGTATATATTTTTTAAATAAAATTTTGGTGTCCCTATTGACCCCGTACTTCGGGGTCAATAGGGACAGCACTGGTTTTGATAAGGAAAGTACAACTTTGAAGGAGTGTACTTGCATTTTTACCCCACATGGAGGGAAAAGGACACCAAGTGAGTTTTAAAAAACAATAGAAACATGTCAAGGTAATTCATACCACCATAACTGATTAAAATCTGATTTCTTGACAACGTTGTTCAGGCTCGTCAATACAAGAAGAGGAGGGGTAAGGTGTGGTGGGGTAAGGATGGCTGGGGTAGGGTTCAGGGTGGTAGGGAAGTAGGTGGGTAAGGTATGGTGTTCGGGTAGTGGGATCAGGGTGATGGGGTATAAGAAAAGGTATCATGGTGGTAGAGGTAGTGGATAGGATGGTGGTGGTGGAGCAGTGGATAGGGTGGTGGGGTAGGAGATAGGGTGGTGGGGTAGATGGATGGGGTAGGATGATGGAGGGGTGGGGTAGGATGGTGGAATGCTGGGGTAGGGTGTGGGGTAGTGAGTTCTGGCAGTGGCATGATAGTATTAGGGGTGGATGAGGGTGGTAGCCTGGGTAGGGTGGTGTGGTAGTGGGGTAGGGCAGTGGGGATGGTAGGTTTAATGAGGCTAGTGGGGTCAGGGTGTGGTATAGTGATTTAAGGGTGGTGGTGGTAGGGTTAAGGTGGTGGGGTAGGTTCATGAGGGTAGTGGGGTTAGGGTGGAGCAGGGTAGGGTGGTAGTGTAGGGTGTGGTGGGGTAAGGGTGGTTGTGGCAAGGGTGTCCCTATTCACCCCGTATTAGGTGACTTTTACCTGAAAAATATTTAAAAAATTGTTATTAAAATTCCTGTCAGAATTAATAAATAATCTTTTAGAGAAAGTTGTAAGACCTAACAGGCTAGGTCCTGGTGAATTTCCAGCTCATTTTCTAAAATAGTGGCAGTGGGAGCAGGAAAGTTTTGACCACCCCATTTTTTAGAGCTTTTTTTAGATAATTTTATTTTGGACACCCTGTATCCTAAATTTATTCTTTAACATCTGCTGAACCATTTTCTAAACACTGTTTGATTGCTCTTTCAAGATGTGGAAATAAAAAAATATAAGTGTTAACCAAATGTGAAAAAATGAGATTTCAAAAACTTTTCTCATTTTTGTCCCTATTCACCCCTGCGTCCCTATTCACCCCAATCTACGGTACATAAAGTTGTTGTTTTTAAACTTCCGTGGTCCAGGTACGCGCTGGTGAATTGCGATCGCGTAGAAGCATGATGGTAGAAGTGTTCAAGTGACAAGGTCGCCTACTATACGCGTCGCGCCGAAGACCAATGGGTCAGCCGGCTTGTTGTCAAGTGCATTGATCAGCCAATCAGCGTGATTGTTTATTGCTTTTGCATTTACGCTCGTGTACGCGATACGCACAGGCACGACCACGGAAGTTCAAACTCTTCAAAAGGCAGCTGAAGAAAGGTTTGAATTTGAGGAAGTTCTTCTTCTCCCAGCGAGTGGTAGATGTGTGGAATAACCTTCCTGAAGATGTTGTTGGAGTTAATACTACAAATCAGTTTAAAGGAAAGATTGATCAGCACTGCACTGGAAAGAAAATGGATATGGGGTACTGAAAGGCCTAAACCTATAATTAATCCCATCAATCCTGTAAGTACAAGTGTAAGTTTTAAAAAAACAACTTTAGTGAAAATGAAATGGTCATGGAAGACTAGAGAGTGGATTTTGGCTCATCTTTCACACACAAGGAAGAACAGTCTGCTGGCAATAAAATGCTGGGTCTAACTCATTTTTGTAAAAAAAATGGAGTTGGGCCCTTCTTCCACTCGGGTATTCAATTATTTATTTAGCCAGGCGATGTCGGTGTGCACTGTAAATGCCATACAAAACAATGCACTCACGACACTGTCTCTGCCGACTGCATGCACTGGCTGCACTAGTCGGGATTATGCACTTTCAGTTTCTCGCGCGTTTGAACAGGAATTGGATTGCGTACTTTTTCGATGTCTAGTGAGCAAATTTCTTCAATATTTTGAGAAAATGATGTCAAATTTTCTATTCTATATTGTTTGGTAATAATGTCTTTTGCCAATAGTATGTTTAAAGTTGTAATTTTGTGTTTTTGATCGCAAAGATCGGATATTTTCGCTTCGATTCGAATTCTGAACCCTTCATAAGGGTGCCGATTTCGCAGAACTTTGACGATAATTTTGCCTTTTGGACACTAAAATGCATTCGATCCTTAATTTTGTTTCAACCGAGTCTTAAATTAGCAAGCACAATAAGGTTGGTACCACTTTTATATACATTGATAAAATTTTAAAGATTTTTTTTCAAGTTTCTATTAAACCGGCGCAAATCGTTAAGTGTGTATTTCCCATTGACATCCAAAATGGGAAATACGAGTCTGATGTAGTCCGAATAATCAGACCCAGAACAAAATATTAATTTCTGACATGATCGTGTACTGGGTCTGAACTGTTTCCATATGAAATCTTGATGGCAAATTGGACAATAGAAGCACATGGTTCTACGTGACAGCTTTTTAATCCCTATTCAGGTTACGTGAATCACGCTATTGTGGACCATCCTTCTGATACTTGAGTGTTTGGACAAGCGGAACGTTTTTTTGTCTACCTCTCTGTTTGTAAACAAACCAGGAGGTCGAAATCGTCCTCCTCGCCGAATACGAAAGTCAGCGTAATAGTACGGCACTGAGTCTGATGGACATAGGAACGGCGTCCATGAGACTCAGCGAGTCTAGGCTGCACCGGATCGGAACCCAGTCAGCAGAGCTCAGACTCAGAGCAAGCTCAACACGATTTGAGAATATTGATTATAATCGTTCTTCCGATTTATACTTTCAAGTTTCACTATAATCATGACAATGAGTTTTAATCTTACCAAATATTACGAGTAATTGAAGTTCTGATCAAGTCTGCTTGGTTTGGTAGCGAGTTGTGTACACGTTACTTTGCGCTTGTCAAAATTAAAACGCCGTGAGCTTGGCGCGAATTAATAGGCTCTGACACATGCTGGATTTTGAATAGGAATATCACAACATACTATGAGCAGACTGCGCACAAGACCAGTATTTCATAACCCCTGAACCGGATTACATATCAGCTGGCAGTCACGTGGACTATCATGACCTGGGCAATACATTGTTGTTAAAAATAGAAGTATCTGCTCTCTTAGTTAAGAACATTTACTTTCTTTTTATTTTGTAAGTAGTTGGCTATTACGACACGGGCCACACGCGCAGCGTTCTGCCATAAATAAAAAAATCCCCTTTAAAAGGAAAGTAGGCCTTTAAATTTTCAAGAATTTTGCAGGGGAATTTTGGACTTTCAAATTTTCATTTTTTTTAAAAATTTCAATCAATTTACCCACAATTTTCCCAGTCTCAAAGAAATACCTTTTTCAGGAGGCCTTCTCATAGGCCAAAAGGAGGGGGGGGGGGGTATGATCCCAATCTCTAAAAGACCGCTAGGGCCTATCTCTAAAGTTCGCTATTTCTGAGGTGCGCTATCACTAACTTATAAGTTCAATGGAGATGAAAATCCCACTATCTCTATAGAGAAAATACCTAAAAAAGGTCCGCTACTTTTTTGATATCCCTAATTCGGAATAAGGTCCGCTAGTTCCAAAGGTTCGATTATGATCAATATATTTTAAATAAAGTTTGCTATCACTAATTTTAAATAAGGCCTGCTATCACTAATTTAAAATAGGGCCTGATATAATGTATTCCCAGGGGGCCACTCAAGTATGATAGTGTAGGCCTACGCATGCGTGACCAAATTGTTTTGGAACACCCCCTAAACAAGTTTTACCCTACCAGCAAATTTAGCCCCTTAATAAGGTAATTTAATATAGAATTTACCCCCTATTGAGTTTTTGGCTAGTAAAAATAAAACCGTACCCTTTTTTGACTTACAAAAATTACCAAAAATTTGAAAAGGTACCCTAAACAAGTTGTTCAGTTTCAGAAAACTACCTTTATTCTTGAAAATCAGTGTTTTTTTAGACCCTAAATGCATCACATGCGTAACTTGCCTTGCCTAAAAAAAAGACCCCTTTTTAGAAAAGAAAACGAGCAAGGTACATCAACTTGATGTGGGGAAACAAGTAAAATACAGACTAGACAATATGCAGGGGAGCAAAACCAGCAAATGTAGGCATAGGAAGTAGGCAAAGTTCGATAGCCAAAAATTACCAGTTCCAAGGCTCACAAAAGTGCTAAACCTGCAAAAACAACAAGGATAAAGTAACCTGGAGCAGACAAACCAAACCAAACAGACTTGTTTGCTATCTCTAAAGTTCGCTATCACTAATTTTAATTAAGGTTCGCTATCACTAATTAATTAATCTCTAGTTTTAAATAAGGCCCACTCTCTCTAAGGCCCACTATCTCTAATTTCAAATCGGCTATTTCTAATTTTGAATAAGGTTCGCTATCTCTTGACTTTAAATATTACTAGAAATCATGGCAAACCTTATAGTGGATTAGAGATAGCTGGTCTTATTTTGAATTAGAAATAGCGAACCTTATTCAAAATTAAAGATAGTGGACCTCATTTGAAATTAGAGATAGCGGGCCTTACTTCAAATTAGAGATAGCGGGCATTATTTTAAATTACAGATAGTGGGCCTTTCTTCCGAATTAGTGATATCGAACCTCAGGTATAGTGGACCTTGTTTGTAATTAGTGATAGCGAACCTTAGAGATAGCAGTCCTTGGAGATAGCGAACCAGTGCCCAAACAAATTACACATTTAAATTGGCCCAGTTGAAGAAAGTAATTTGTATCATGTCAATAAAAGCAAACTCAAAAATTAAAGATACCAATCAGTAAAGCTAACCCACATACTCATCAGCAAATTTCTTCAAAGATATACTGAAATAAAGAGGAAAGACATGTTAGTTTGTTGTATATAAAATTTCTTTTTATTTCAATTAAAAATGCTCTTCCACCAGCTGTTACTGTAACATAATTTTGAATGGTGTTCTACCATTGGTTGTTGGTACCTTTTGTGCCCCCCCTGGTGAGGTCATAAGAAGAAAGTCAATATCCTTTTGTTGCTGAAAATGCTGTGACCTTGATCATGTTGAGCTGAGTTTGGTAAATACCAGGCCCCGGGGGGGGGGGGGGTACTCAAATTTGGTTTTGGTAGGGACGTGCGCTGAGATTTTGGAAGTGGACCCATAAATATACCAATTTTTCAAGAAATTTGGACCCATTGGTATACCAAAAGTCAAAATTTTCGGCCGAATTTAACCAAAATTGTCTTAGTTTTTACAAATTTTCCCAAAATTTTGGGAAAATGTTGACAATTTTGGCTAGATTAAGGAAAAATTGGGCTGTTTTCCGAAAAAATTGAGAAAATTTTGAAAAAAGGACCCATTCATATACCAAAATAGGCTTTGAAAAGGGGGTCATTGATATACCAGAAGGCTGAAAATGCTACCCATATTTATGCACGTCCCGTATGGTCATTTGTACTGAGTACCCCCGGGATACCAGGCCATTTTACAAAGTACCCCTTTAAAGGGCAATATCCCAGTAACTAAATCCGTTACAACCTTCTTATTACCAAGGGCTAACCAGCTGATCATAAATGAGCAACAGTAAAAATGGATATTTACATTTAGTTTCAATTTCAGAGGGGATCATAATGTCAGACCCATGTGATGTTGAACAAAATGTTTTCCCTTTTACACAGTCCAATGATAATATTTCCATGCTATTGAAGGGTCTTTTAATGCTCAAAATGTGTTAGCTACCTATCAAATTTTCGTCACTTTCAAGCTAAACCACAGTCACAGACTAAGGATTGACAAAAATGGCTAACAAGCATTTTGAATACTTCAGCTGATTTGTTCAGCTTACCAGTTTATTGCATGAGTTAAATACAAACATTTATATGTGACACGATCTGGACCATGGGGGCCAAAGGAGGCATTTAAAAAAATTGTGTTACTGTAATTATTACATTTTACATACAATAGTTTTTTGATGTTTATTTTCTTATGTATTTTATTGTTATTTTACTCCATATTTTTACCTGTATCTCAGTTTCAAATTTGCCGCCTTTGGCTCCAATGGACCAGATTGTGTCACATATGGTAACAAGAATGTAGCATGTATCCTGAAGTTAATACCACTGATTCAGTAGATTTCAAATCATACACATGTACAAATTTAATACTGTGATAATGATTTGATACAGTTTGGAATCTATATGATCACTTATTGGTTTCATTGTAAAACATGTTAACAAATAAAATAAGGCAACACTTGCATATTGTTGAACCATAAACCATTTAAAACATGTAAATGGTCTATGAACTAACCTATGTTACAAACATGCATTATGATTTTGTAGGCAAGTAGGAAGCCAGTATATTATAACATGAACTCAACTGCAACAGTGAATACATCGTAATGTAACACATGGCATTTCATTATTGGTAACCTGCTGAATATAATGTCCTATATTTACTGAAGTTGGAAGCACACATTGCATGAGCAGGTGAATTGCACCTGAAGTTGGCTACTGTATACCTGAAATTTTGGAAGTGATTTTATTTTCGTGAATTTCACGGATTAATATGTGCCTGCAAAAATAATAATCCGCGAATATGTTGAAATGAAGAATTTTCTTATGTATTTTATTATAAGTTGCCAACAACCGTGAATTTAACACCTTGCGAAATTGTAAGTGATACTTGAAACCATGAAAATATCTATACGCGAAAATATTGACGTATACAGTATAACAATTACAAAGATGCCTTTAGGAAATTACAGATAATAATAGCTACAAGGTCTCCATGTACAAGACCTCTATTGCAAAATGTATTCTATAATATTAATAATATATATATACCGTAAACGTTCGCCTAATGGCGCACCTGGGCTCCTTTGCCTTGGGGTAAATTTCATGTACAATTAGAGAGCCCCCTCCTCTGAACTCCCAACAAGAATTAAGGTTCTGTGCCCTTATTTGCTGGTGGGGATTTTACGGGAGGACACTTTTAGGTTGTGCCTAAAATTCCACATATGTCAAGGAAGCCCATAGCGCCATTAGGCGAACGTTTACGGTACACAAGTATTCACCGTATCTCTTTTAGTAGATCCAACCAGTATGTTTTATAGCACACTGTGGAATTGTTTGTGGACATTTTGGGTGCTATATAATATTAATAATACTCTGCATGCTAGCCATAGGCTTCAACATAGAAAGTCCAAGCAAGTTTTGAGATATTTTCTCAAAATTTCAAGTGCTATCTTAAAGGGCAGGTCTATTGCAAAAACAAGTTTATCTCTATTCGAAGAAAATAATTATTACATTACAAGTTGACACTCGTTGCAATTTTTTATGCATATTTCTCCTGAAAAAGAGAAATTGTGTGGGTCAAGTTCGGGCTCGCACATGTTCTTCCACCATTTGAAGCGAAATTAATTTTCAAGGCAGTGGGCTGATGACGTAAGCAAATAAAGCGGACACTATATCATGCTCTCATTTACTTGTGTGATACAATCACAATCACTTTGACAAGTTTGACATTAGCAACAATGAGTTGTACTATTATTTACTATAACAATGCTGCATAACAATATGCAGACTATTGTTCTCATTTGGGAAACAAAGCCTCACACAGTATCGTTATTATGCGTTTGCTTTGTAATATTTCATCCAACTGAAACTTTAATATGGCACAGGGAAATCAGATACATGAGTTTGTGGACTTAACATGGTTTATATGCTAGTCTCAGATTGATCACGCTGAAATTCTAAGCTCAAATTATTTTTTTATTTTTTAGTCCAAATATTTCTCATGATATTGATATACATATGAATTGTAATATCACAATTTACTAATATATAAAAAAGAAGCGGCTGATTTTATCCGTATGTTTAAAAACCATTAAATTTGTAATACATAATTCAGAGTTTTTTTCTGTGAACAACAACAGTAAACATTCTGTGCATTGACAATGTTTATAGTCCCTTCTCGCAAAGCAGGCACATCTCATTTCATGACGTCAACATTTTTCTAGGTCAAATCTGTCTCGTTCGAAGGACCTCATCGCTAAAGTTGGTTTTTGTGGAAGATCAATTTTAAACGTCTTATTTTCTCAACAAAAAAAAAGAGTCATTTTCATTGTCCTCATAATATTAGCTTGCCAATGATATGATGTTGTCCGAGCAATATATATGACCTTTAAGAACCAGCGAACCAATACTGGACTTGTTTACCGATTCCAAATATGGTCATGAATATTTACAATTCTGAAATTTTTGAATAAAAACAAAATTGAAACTTGCTGTCTACAGTCGACACCAACGACCTGCGTGGAGAGAGTTAATAGCTATTACATCTATTTCAAGTGGGTAAAATTTTCAAATTGCTTGCCAAAAATTGCTCCCCCCTCAGCCTGCCAAAAATTGCTTGCCCCCATCTTCCAAAGACAAAATTGACATACCATTTATGTTGTTGTGGTTTTCACAATGTTGAGTACCAGTACCACATTATAAATTGTTCTTAGTAATGTGAAGGACCTTTTGTAAGGCATTGAAGGAGGGCAGTGCTAAAGGCAAATACAACTCTGCCTCAATTGCATCAATGTGATGCATCAATTAAAACATACAATTCATACATGATAAAAACCAACTTCATCAAACTATAACATGATGAAAATGTCATCACAACTTAATGACAAGAAAATGGTCATGAAAATGATCAATAATAATTTTGTACTTCTTCACACACAGATTAATCTGGGTGGCACTGGATTGTCATTGATACTTTGGCACAAATACAGAGTATCACACACACATACATATTACACAACATGATATTTGGTGTAATTCTTAATTGTATCTCATAAAACTCTTATTTTTGGTTCGTTCATTACACACCACTATAAGACCTGTTCATACGTCACTACATTCACAGCTTGTTGCCTCAAATTGGCTGTAAAAGTAGTAATGTAACAGAATTAAAGTACCATAGCAATAGGTGAAAACTCTACACAAACCAATGGTCTCATTGCAGAATGGGAATGTATTAAGGGACGCACCATTAGATTCTCAGGGGGGGCATGGGAGTTTGGGTCAGGCAGAATTTTTTTTTTCGTCACCAAAGCTGTGGCGGAATTTTTTTTTTCGCCTCCGAGAGCACTTTTTTTTTTTTTTTTTCGTCTCACTAGTGGGTGAAGTTCTTCAAAAAACTCCCATGCCCCCCTGGAAATCTAATGGTGCGCCCCTAAATCATCCTGTTAACAGTCAAGCATTATTGGTCAAATTTCTACATTCCAAAAGAAAATTAGTTAATTTCTACAATACTATTTTTCGCCCCGATGAGGAAGTGATGTCAAGGTCTTGTAACAGGTGTTTCACACATGCATCTATGCAGTGTTTTTGATTGTGTGCGTTTATATGCCAGAACTTTGGGCGAACACTAGGGATTTGAAGCTGTGTCCAATGTAATGCACATGACTGCACTGCCACATCAGGGTGAAAAATGGTCTAGTACTGACACAAACATATCATACTCTTGTTTCGGATTGTATGTGACTTTACCGACTTAAATTATTTTCAGACATGCACTTTATGTTCTCATCACATATTGAAAAATAGTAGGCCTGTATTAAAATTTTTTATTAGGATATCAAAACTTCAATGTGTAAAAAAGTAGTCAAATTTGTAAAAAAATTCAATCAATGCTCCAGTATTTGTACAAATATGCAGTATAAACATTTTGTTCCTGTTGTTTGTTATGTTCTGTCAGAATAGATTTGAAAATCCTAGATTTTAAAAAGTACAAAGGCCGCACATCCCATGACCTATTTAAAAACACATTTTTCTTGATATATTACAGATCCTTTAATAAGTGCATTATCCACAGACTTGTAAGCAGATAATACATCTTTACATGAGGGAAAATGTGACCCTTGAGTATTGTTTAACCTTTCTGGCCATGCCAGAATTGTGGGTAATATATTGTCAAGGCAACTATTGGCATAACACAATATTGTTTGAATGGAAGATCATAGACTACCTAAATGATTATTGTACATGCTTTACAGAAAGCAGACCGTCATATACTTTGATCAACTCATAATCAGCAGGCCTTATAACATCGCGGATTAATATCAAAATATTTTATTTTGAGAATTGTCTTGTGTCCTCTCACCAGAAGCATCACAAATTAATAATTCAAGTGTTATACTGTCTACTTTCTTTAACACACAAAATATAGACCAGACAGGTCAACGAATAGATTATATTGTCTACTTTCTTTAACACACAAAATATAGACCAGACAGGTCAACGAAAAGAACTCTTAACATGGGTCTACTTTTTGGCGTAGTGGTAAAAGCTTAACATTTCCCACCTATTACAAGCTGACCAAACTATAGGATTCAATATTTGACAGCAGCTATTGAGGTTTACAAGTATACTGCTTGTCACCTTCTGATTGGTAGTGATGTCAAAATGTGCCTTTGTATTTGAGAGAACATTCCAAAGGTATACGGGGATGTACTGCTCTAATAGGTCACTTTTTTGCAAGAAAACCCTAAACATGGGTCCCAATTTGAGAAAAAAATCCCTAAATATGGGTCCTGATTTGACAAAAATGGACAGAAAAACAGTCATATCAGCAGTTCGTTAGGTAAAAAAATGCCTAAACATGGGTCCCGATTTGAAAAAAAAATTTTAGGTAAAAAATCCATAAACATGGATAGGGGTTTCAGAGTTCCGGCGGCACATCCCCGTAATGCAAGTACCCCCTAGCCTATATAATACACATGAATGTATTATACTATGGTTCTGAGAATGGTGTGTGTGTTTCAAGGCTGTACAACATAAATCAAGGAGTGACGTCACTATCAATGTTAAGGTGACGAGCAGTATTGATAACAGTTTTTTACTCTATTTGATTTGATTTTTGAGATATGCTATCGAATCAGATACATTTCTCAATGTAAATATGTAAATTTAAATTTGTTCGAATTTGATTCCAGAAATTGTGCTTGAGATTGTATAATTTTGTATTTTTACATTTCTCTATGTAGATATTTTATATGTTGCCTCTGCACACTTTTAACATAAAAAATTTAGGAGGGGTGATACCCCTGAAGCTTATACATTCACTAAAATGATTGTGCCCTGAGCACAATAGCTTATTTCTACAGCTTACATACGTATATTATATTATATTTCATTTCATTACATCTTCCCTAGATGTGTACTGCATCTACCATATATATTTCATTGCATAGTTCAGTTCTATGAATTTATATCCCATGAAAACAAATGAGATGAATAACATTTACAATTTGATACATAATAAATATGGATCTATGTACAAAAAGAATACACTATTGCAAGATCGGGCCTCCTTTATTAAAACTAAAGGAAAAAACCTTGAAATATTTGAAGTTTTGCTTCATAAATACAAAGGTGCTGTAATATAATACACTATTAATGGCAATACACATATTCATGAACACAAGATTGAGTTGGTATTAACAATTTTAGTTTAGCAGTGGAATCAACAATACCATAGTACTGATTGTTATGATATCAATTTGGTTTGAAAAAAAATTTATGATCTCTACAAAAATATTTTTCAAGATGAAACTATCATTTTTAAAGTCACATATCCCACAAGCATAAATATATGGATGGAAACAACAGGAGAATGTGACATAATTAAACATTTATATGAAAAAGGCATAAAAGGCACACTACAAATGTTTTTATAAAAAATAAATGATATTAAGTACAAGCAAGCCCTACGCATTAATATACACTGGAACATAGAAATATTCAAACATTACAAACTAGCGCACAAGATCAAATTAATGATGCTTAATCGTTGTTCTTTTAAAATAGATCAATATACAGGGGAGAGAAGAATCACGCATTGCACACTAGCACAATTAAACATGAAATTGGAAATATAATATACATAGGCAGATAAACCAGAGAAAAAACAACTCTGGACATGTTTGCCTGATATTATGTATTCACAACTTTTAACCTTTATTCCATGCTACATTGGCCTCAAAGAACACTGATTTGTTGTTAAAACGTTTTCTCAAATTTCCTTGTTTTAGAGACCCTATTCATGATACGTACATACCAGCATTGGACGAAAGACATTTTTATGCTTGCATTATCAGCTTATACTACTTGATTTTTGTTACATTTGCACCAGTGTTCGAATTTAGGAAAAATAAATGGTTGTCCCACGGACAACCAGAGTACAATTTCTGGTTGTCCGTAGGCCTACAAATGTGCCTTTTGGCTAGATTTATGGTTGTCCGGCGGACAACCGAATCAGTATTTTTGGTTGTCCGGCGACTTTTTGAGTTGTCCCGGGCAACCGGACAACCAAAATTTCGAACGCTGATTTGCACACTTCACTCTATAAGTCTATGGCATAAAATTCCTACACATTTCCAAAATTGTGTAGCAAAGTGAGCATTTTGCTCCGCGATAACGGCTATGGCCAATGCTGGTGCCTGATCATGAAAAAACACCCTTTTGTATGCGAATCTTTTGTCAAAAAGACCAGCCCCCCCCCTGAAAAGCCTGGTTGGAGTTCCCGGTTAGTGGTTAGTCCCCTGCAAAGTTTCCACATCTTTAATACCCAACCACAGTTAAGCATGTTTCAGTTATTCAATATTTATTTTTCACAAATTCCTGTCCAACATTCCACACTACTTTGTTCCAAATTCCATAATAATGTTCTCTGCTGCAAGTTTTTATAAGACCAAAAACTTAAACAAAACAAAAACGTTTGTCTCAAAGCTCACGAGTGGTTCGAAAAGAAATGGGAAATGTAATGTGAATGGATGATACTTTGAACTGACCATAATACAAACCATTTAAGCCATAATGTATGATTTCCTTTTAATTTTGTTAATCTTTACCCAAAATGCTGACATAAAGTAATAACTGCCAGGAAGGCTTTCTGTCCATTTGAAGCTTAAATAACAAGGGAAAGTGAAAGAAACACCACTGGCTATTTTGGTCATTTAACATTGAGTTCTATGGCAGACATGAAGACATGTGTAAACATTACAAACATGCCAAAAAATTAACCAATTTCACATGATAACATCATACATTACGGCTTTAAAGTAAACCTCTTTAATATTTACTTTCAATATCAGCCTTCTTCACTTGTACTTCTTTTCACACACATTATACAATTTTGTTCATAATCATAAATTAGGTTACTCATCAGTTTCTTTAAATCGTCTTGCTACTGCATAGATAACTTTTAAAAGCCTGACACTGTTACATGTACTTGATTTGATCATAGTCAACATGTAAATACCCGAGGGGTGCATGAAGGATTATGTTTGGCGGGAAATTAAACTTTTAAAGTAACACAGACAAGTATATAAAAGTATACATTTTTGGAAAGGAAATAGTGAAAGGAATTCCACTGTATCTTTCTAAATTTGAAATAAATTACCGATTTTTTTATAAGCCCATAAAATAGTTCTTGCCAAGTTTCCCGCCAAACATGATCCAGTATGAATCCCTAAAATTTTATACAATGATCAGTAAGTGTGATTTAAAATAAGACACTGCAGTATAAACTACTGTTTCTCTAGTAAGTAGACCTGCTAAAATTCTTACACTAAATAAACATTCAAGAATGTACCTCAGAATATAATGCCCTAGAACATATATGATTCCTTAAGTAATCCTTGATACACATACACCTATCATGCATGCCAACAAAAAAGATTAGACAAGAACAGTTAAAATTGTATCCTTCAGTTCAAGTTTCTAGTTCATTGATTGGTTAAAATGTGTCACAATATCACAAATAGATTAGGCCTCCTTTGAACAAAAAGACTATTAGGCGACCTAAATAGCAATTCCCTTATAAGCAGGGACAAGTGATTTGCGCGGAAAAAATAACCAATTGCGCTGAGATTGCGCGGTACTTTTTTCAGTGCAAATCATGTATCCCTGCCCATAGGAAAAAATAGCCAAAAAAAAGTTCCGCGCAAATCACGTGTCCCTGCTTATAAGCTTCTCCATCCAGCGCTCTGTTCAATTCAGACCATGCTAGCTATGATCAAGCACATTATAATGAATATGCACCACCAACAATGAGAATAAATTAGAACCAAAGTCAACAGCAGACATCTGATATAACCATGTCTTCTACTGCTGCAGGCGAAATCGAACCATTGGAATTCAACTGTTAATCGATTCTCACATATACCATACAATATTCACGATACAATTACTGTATGCAGATCGACTAACAGAGCCACACAAGATAGGCCTTACTCTTGGACTGCCTAATTAGGCCTATGTCTGGTGGGCCTATGTTATAATTTGTTCGGCTTATAATTGGCGAAAATTATTCGGTTGTGTTATTGCGCGAGTCAATTAAGTCTGAACTTACACTCGCACAAATTCATATAAGCGTGTGCCGGTCACACATTACACAATGCGCAACTAGCGTAAGTGCTGTGTACAATTGCGTGCACGCCATCCTATATCAATACACAATGTTATGAGTCTCATTTTGTTCACCAATTATAAGCCAAACAAACTTTAGCGAGTAATCTTTTAACCAATTAATGAATCAAATTAATAAATCAAATATATATTACACTCGCACAAATTCATATATAGCGTATGCCAGTCACACATTACACAATGCGCAACTATTGTCTGTCCAATTAACTTAGACACCCAGTTTTTGTTACTTATTTGAAAAAATATCCACTTTCAAGGAAAGTCATGAAAGAAAAGTGTTAACATTCGCTGAGACCTAACGGGATTTTTGTGTTTCCAAAGCATTGAGCATTGGCGTACGCAGGGGGGGGTGTTACGGGTGTGAAACACCCCCCTTGGATCTGTCCAAAAAAAATTAAAATGGGGGGAGAAAAGGCAAAGAGAGAGAGAGAGAGAGAGATACTGAGAGAGAGAGAGAGAGAGGGGGGGAGAGAGGGGGGAAATGGGAAGAGGAGAGGGGGAGGGATGAGCAAGGCATATGGGACATATTATTACAATTATCATAGGCCTATATATTCCATAACTACCCCGCCCACACAAATTTATCTCACCCCTAGGCCTATACCCGGTATTGACCGGCAACGTACGTAAATGTGTCAATACATGTTAACACCCCCCACATCATTACACCTTTACCAGGCTGGTAACGTAGGCTACGTACGTAAAGGTTTTAATTGTTAATTGACATGGATATAGGGCCTTATGATGTTAAAACCAACACCGCTCCACATCACACCCCACACCCTATACCCCGGACCCTACCCCGCAACATACGTGAAATGTTTTAATTGTGCAAATTGAGTTCGGGCCCTTTTTTCTGTTTGAAGCAATGATTTAAGTAAAAATTATGCACCAAATGGCTTCAATCGGACCTTCATTTTGCAAATTTTTCGAACTTCTGCAGGAGGCAAAACTCTTGTTCACGAAAGGCTTCATGTACCGTCATTTCACCAATTTTCGGCTTTTTCAAACTAAAATTTTACACACTAATCATGCTAATAGTCCCAAAATGATCCACCAAATCGCTTCAATTAGGTCTTCATTTTGCAAAAGTTTCTTAATTCTGAGGGGCCACATTCCCCTCAGACACCCCCTGCGTAGTGGATAAACAAGCAGCCATTTTTGATTCTGCTTTCGACATTTACCAATTTGTGTTTAACACAATTTATAGGCCTACAACTGAAGAGAAAACTTGTTCACGAAAGGCTTCATGGACCGTCATTTCACAAATGTTCGGCTTTTTCAATTTTACACACTAATAGTGCCAAAATCGTCTACCAAATCGCTTCAATTAGGTCTACATGAAGAACGTTGAAGATCGGAAGAACGTCGTCTCGGGAAAGAGTGTAGATCCCGCTGCACAGTGGATAAACAAGCAGCCATTTTTTATTCTGCTTTCGACATTTACCAATTTGTGTTTAACACAATTTATAGGCCTACAACTGAAGAGAAAACTTGTTCACGAAAGGCTTCATGGACCGTCATTTTACAAATGTTCGGCTTTTTCAATTTAAAATTTTACACACTAATAGTGCCAAAATCGTCTACCAAATCACTTCAATTAGGTCTTCATTTTCCAAAAGTTTCTTAATTCTGAGGGGGCACATCCCCCCTCAGACACCCCCCTGCACAGTGGATAAACAAGCAGCCATTTTTGATTCTCCGTGTTTTCAATATTTACCAATTTGTGTTTAACCCAATTTATAAAACTACAACTGAAGAAAAAACTTGTTCACGAAAGGCTTCATGGACCGTCATTTCACAAATTTTCGGCTTTTTCAATTTAAAATTTTGTGCCAAAATTGTCCACCAAATCGCTTCAATTAGGTCTTCATTTTCCAATAGTTTCTAATTCTCAGGGCGGCACATCCCCCTCAGACTCCCCCTGCGTTATGCAGGCGCTGACGGGATGATTGCCACGCTGCCATTTCTTTATATTTTATCATCACACCCCCTTGAAAAATTCCTGCGACGCAAGCATGGCATTGAGTGAGAGTTTACCAGAAATTTTTTTGTAATTGGAAGGTTTTTCTCAACACTTTAAAAATAATCTTTTTGAAGTTGGGTACCATTATTTTGGAAGGTCTCATTATACAGATTTGTAGGTATTGTGATTTTGGATAGTGAATGGATGAATAGTAAATTAATTATACTCCTCACCAAAAACATTTTATAAAAATGAAAAATATAATTCAGTTCATAAAATGCAGACAGTGTTTCTTATTGTTATATTTATTCTTAGTGTATTAACGCAGTGATCCCAGTTGTCCCTCAACCAATTACCAAAAACAATTCGGCGCGGTATTTGAATCTTGTTCTGTGCATGCTTTTGGCTTGGCCCAATTCCAAGAAATTACACATTGTATGCCCTATGAATGTTCTGATGTTATTGGTGAGGAGTATAGTTCACAATACACTCCAGACGCACAGTAACTTGCCCTATCATTTGTTATAATGCACCAACTGTGACATCTTTTGAGTTATAGAGGTTGTGCATGAAATTATTGATTGGCTCCAAACAAAGGATTTGAACCGGTGTCCTTCACCGAAATCCACAGTCCATTCAATCAAATATTGTCATCAACCTATTTGATCGTAGTGTATTTGTTATGCGTGTGAGACGACCTCTCGCGGTGATTGCAAACATGCTTTTGTTGAATGCATTTGAGTAGACCGCCATTATTGAGAATTAGTAAAAGGGTCAAAGAAAAAGGGTGTCATCACTGATCAATATGCATGACTACAATGTTCAAACACCCCTTACTGTAAATAGATTATCCCATCAAAAGTTCCAAGTCATTAGGAATATTCGGCTGGACCCAGATATCTTGCTGTTAATCGGTCAAAATTGAATAAAAGTAAACAAGGAAGAATATTTTTTCATCGCTTTACTAATAATTTCTGTTAGGTCTGACCGTGTTTAGCAACCTTTCTTTCATGACTTTTTGCCAAAGTGAAAACTTTTCGAAATATATCCTAAAAACCGGGTGTCTAAGTTATTTGGACAGACAATAGCGTAAGTGCTGTGTACAATTGCGTGCACGCCATCCTATATCAATACACAATGTTATGAGTCTCACTTTGTTCACCAATTATAAGCCAAACAAACTTTAGCGAGTAATCTTTTAACCAATTAATGAACAAAGAATCCAAGAATGAAAGATATAAATCAAATATATACTTCTTTGGAGGCTCCAGGTTCAAACTATTGGCCCCAGGTGACATCAATAATCCTATTTTCCTTCAGGCTGGCTTGGTTGGTTAGTTCTCTCCTGTCATGGCTGACAGTTTGTGATGCGATGCCACAGTTGACAATCATGAGCAAGAGCATAACATTTTTGGTGTGGGTGCCCTCCAATAGCCTAACTTGGCTTATCCATCTGGTCCTTAGTCTCTGTTGCAACCCCATTCCTTCAACCAAACCTTGCATGATCACCTTTTCCAAATGATCGTCACCACGTCTGCGATGTGGCCAAAGTATAAGCATCTGCATGTTAATGACTTGCAGAAATTGGGTGGTCACCCAAGTCTAAACTGGTGTTGGATCAGCACCACATCTCGAAAGCATGTATTCTGTCCCGGGGATTCTGTTATGGTGAGCTTTGTTTGGAGTCCAAGCCTTGCATGCATATATGGTAATTAGGAAGATGGGAGCTTTAACAAGGCAGAACTTGGTGGTTCTGGTGAGCTTTATCAGCCCATATCATAGATATGTTTATCAGAGCTGATCAAGCCATTGCAAGACGATGGTGATCTTCCTGTCCACGGCTCACCTCCTTGGTGATCAGGGATCCACAGAAGTTAAACTGCATGGGAGACATTTTCAATTTTTTCCCACCAATGAAAAATGGCCCTTCTTCAGGCTGGCACTCTCAGGAAAATAATACTATTAATGTCACCCCTGGCCAATAGTTTTAGCCACAGCCTTTCATGGCAGTATATATGTGTATTCTATGCCATGTTTATAGGTTGTCATTTATGGAAGAGAAAATACTATTCAGATTACCGTATTCATTCCAATAAGCGCCCAGGGCGCTTAACAAAGTCATTTTGCGTGGGCGCTTATTTTTTACCTGGTTTACCTAATTTTTTCGTAAAGGGTGTTTATTAGAGACAGATTGATGTAGGTTATAAAAGGGTCCTGAGATGTTCTGGTAGTTTCTGATGCAGAAAATATATTGCAAGTTTACACAGGACTTATAGTCCTCCAGCTATTTCACTGTATCGATGTCTATCCGTCACTTCAACATTAATGATACCCTTTAGCAAATTGAAAATACCCTGGGTGGGCGCTTATTGGGGCATGGGCGCTTATTGGAATGAATACGGTCCTCTGCATTTGCAAAACAATACAATCCACACAACTATCAAACCCAAGTTGGTATACAATGTAGACTGCTTTGCATTCCATTTTTGATAAACAGTTCACACCATGCATAAAACACAACACATCCCCAGTTACTGCTATGCCCAGAGAAAAAGGGACTGCTGTATTTGGAGTATGACCTTGTGACCCACCATATCTTAACACATAGGCTAAACCCCATTCATCTCCAATCTGAGATGAATGTTAATGAAGTGAATATCAATGTGGGTGGTAACTCTTTACCAATAACAGATATAGGCATGCATGCATATTTATCATTTCTTATGAATAATGCATTATGCACATGCTACCCAACCCATGTGGTCTAGCTGAGTCAGGTAACATAACACCCAAGGCTGCATTATTAATGAGGTAGCATCATAGTCAGTATTAGAATGCATAGTTCATTGTATTTTCCAAATACAGCAGAGCCTTTTTTTCTGTGGTGCGGTTCTCAGGGGATAGCGGTTTTCAGAGTGAGCCACCAACATTGAAGATTTATAGCTGTTGGATCAGAACAGGCTAGGTGGTGTTTCCATGGTCAGAGAGAATACAGGGATGATAAATTAAAAGGGTCTACTAAAGTAGACTATATACCATGATAAACCTTCACAAATCTTCCATTTTGTTGTTTGCCTATTTACCAATGATGAACCTTTACAGGTGTTATACCACTCTATGAGCACCCTCACTTACTGTGCCTTGGTCATTGCCAGACAGCAGACGTTGGGACTGAGAATCATCTGGATCTGCACCACCCACGGCCTGGTCCAATTTATTTTCTTCATCTTCATCTTGTATAGAAAGTCTATCTGGTGGTACAGCTGATTTCTGAAAAATCTCTTTTGTCAGTGTGCTTGTGAAAATTGGTTGCTGTCCAACTCCATATACCTTCTCTTTATGGTCATTTCCGCTCAATTTTCGGATGTTGTTGTTGACCTGTTATAGCAATAAATTAAAAGAAACAACTAATTCATGAAACAGCATAAATCTGATGTCTTTTCACTAAAACTGAGTCCTTTTAAGGTTAGGCAAAGAAACATATAAAAAACATATAAAAGATGTATCAAGTTGTTCTCTAAAACCAAGTTTCCTCATATAATCAAATATCGCAGTGAAAGAAATGTTGGTGTGTTGGATGTAGCTTTACATTATTTTTGTGTGTTTTACAAATTGTTAGAATCCATTTGAAAATCCTTCGTCTATATCCTTTTTACGCACCATGTTCACAAGATCAAAAACGTGTTCTATGTTGTTTTTTCCAAATGTGCACCCAGTATAAAACCATGGTGAGTCATTGCTTTCTCCTTTTTTGTATTGTACTACAAATCGATCAAAGAAATAATGTTGCCATATATCAGAACCAAATAAGAGTACTGATTAAATTTTAGACGCCCGTTTTGGGGGAACATTTTTGAGAATCTTGCACGACAAAAAACTGTTTTGTTACATTATCGCTATCTTGATATTTTGCCCGCTTTTTTTCATTATTATGTTTTGTTGAATCCAAGTGTGTAAAAATACTGGATCCAAAACATAATAATGATAAAATTGGATGCTTTACGCCCACAGAATTAAAACCAGAGAACCAGGACTCGACCGCCATCTTGATACAGGCATGGGGCAAAAATTGGGGGTATTCGGTTTCCATCGGAATGCGTCGAGGCATTTGTTGTCATGCAAGCGCGACATGGATGATGGGCGATTTAAGAGACGCACTTGATGCGACCAGCACGCGTAATGTACGACAACGCTTCAGATGAGACGCAGAATTGTTTTCGTTCGTCTCCGCGCACCATCGGCAAGGACCCGAATACCCCCAATTTTCTCCCCATAGCTGACGGCGCGATTGTATGTGGCGGTATAAGGAGTCCCGGTTCTCCTTCTCTAATTCTGTGTTTACGCCCAATATTTATTGGTCTCGCTATGAGTTTTAAAATATTGGACTCGACTACGTCTTGTCCAATATTTTAAAACTCATAGCGAGACCAACAAAATGTGGGCTCAATCGATCCAATTTTAAATCATTATATAATTCAGGAATTTGTAGGCCTATACCAGTCTAATAGGCGCAGCCTATATACCGTATTTCGTCAAATAGTCGCCCCCCCTCAAATAAACGCCCCCACCACTTTTTTCAACCAAGATGTTTCAAAAATGCCGATATTTCCATGCCATCTTATGTAGTAAGCTTACCAAGTTCCCCACATGGTCAATAATAGCGTCAATAATTGGCGAAAGCGAAAATCTGGATTTGAAACCCGGAAGTGAGCCAGAAGTCAGTGTTTCTAGTTCATATTTCATCATTTTAGCGTTTTTTATCGTTTCGGAGTAGCCAAGGACACAGTTTTACCGCTTACTGACCATCTTAACCAAGTCGATGACACACATTCCATCAAATTCACTTTCGAGAAAGAAGTCGACGGAAAGATTCTTAGACACTCTAATTGTTCGCCGTGAAGATGGGTCCGTGAAACTTTTAGTTTATCGCAAAGCCACTCACACAAACCAGTACCTGAACTTCAAATCGCACCATCCCCTACATCAAAAAACTTGGGGTAGTTCGCACACTGTTAGATAGGAAAGACAAAATTGTCACCGAAGATCAGGACAAAGAGGAGGAGGAGAAGATAATTAAAGGTGCTTTGAAACAGTGTGGATACCCGGACTGGTGTGTGGAAAAAGTCAAGAGCAAAATGGCTACTCCTAAACAAAAAGGAAAGAAGTCCAAAGATGACAGTGAGAAATCCAGGGGATTGGTGACATTACCGTATGTTGAAGGGGTGTCCGAGCGTGTCGATACAGTCATGAAATCTTATAACATCCATGCCGCCATGAAACCCCACAGCACTTTAAGAAACCTTCTCGTCCATCCAAAAGACAAATGCGAGCCGCAAAATTCTACGGATGTCATTTATTCTATCCCATGTAAAAACTGCGATAATGATGATATTTTATGGCATAATTCTCATGTTAAGATAAACAGAGAAACAATTTATTATAAATCATGGTGTGAAAAAGGTGTGAACTTTGTTGGAGACTTAATTTTTGAAAATCATTTTATGACATATGAAGAATTTCAAGCAAAGTACAGTATTAAGTGTAACTTTTTAAAGTATTTCAGTGTAATTAATGCAGTCTCCAAACATTATAAACTTCAGTTGACCCCTACTAGTAGGCATGTCCACTAAAAATTGAAGTACTTTTAAATTGATTCAGACCTAACTTATTGGATAGGAATTGATGAAAGAAACATTTTGGCGTTTAAATAATCTTAATCGGACGTTTCATTCCAGAGATATGGCCTTTTGAGTGTTACGGTTTTATATAGGGCTGCTAGAACATGTTAAAAAGTTAAAGTCCAAAAAGGAATACTAACAGAAAGTGCAACTTTAAGGTACTTTTTCTTAATGTATTTATTAACTATCTGATCTGGAACATTATATTTGCTTATAACAACATGAAAATAAGATCATCCGGAAAATTTTATCGATTTTGTTGACATACAACAAAAAATATAAGACCTCAAAACCCATGGTTTGTTTGGTGAAACCTCAAGCATGATCATAGATGGCCGCCATGGAAAATATCTCCATAGAGGAGATGAACAATAAGTGCATTATTTCAAATGAAAAGCGGTAGTCTTAAACATTGTTCAATCTTTTAAGGTCAGCACATTTTATCTTCAAAAATTATTATATTTCATCATGGCATAAGTTTGGTAACATTAATCACTACCAATTTTGAGAAATTTGCTCCAATTCAAAGGTTATCTTTACTACATTGAGCAATACTGTGTGTGCATGGAAGACATGATGGTCCCCGGTTTTTATACTCCCTATGAAATGGACATGGTAGTGAGAAGTGCACGGGAAGTGCATGATTTGAGATGGGCATGTAGGCTTAAACATTCTTAAATTTCTTAACATCCTACACATTTTGTCTTCATAAATAGTTAAATTTTATGAGTATGTAAGTTTGCTTGTCTGATTCACTCCAAATTCGGAGATAATTGCGTTTGAACACCTGATGCACGGAATGGTGTCACTTCAACCTGTTGTAGTTCTCATCTCATTAAATTTTTCATTAAAAAAGTTGATCTCTTCATGCAGGAAGGTCCTCTCTATTTACTGGCCAAACAGGAAAAAGTTTGGTTAATGTTTTCTGGTGGAATCAGGAATTTCTTGAAACACCCTGATATAGGCCTACATTTGGATCAAAACAAGTATGTACGCCATTTAACAGGCCTGGGATTTCTTGGATCGATCAGTTTCTCCATAGACAATACGTGTATGAGAGCACGCACACAGTAAATGAAAAATCGTTCTAGTGGAAACTGTATTGAGAGTGGGCATCCCTACTACTAGTATGTTGGACCGTGAGATACAGTTGATTAACCAACTCAGAGCTGCCAAAAAGGTTTGCTCATTTGCATATCAATTGCTGTGTCAGCAAAGCACAATCATCCCAACAGCTAAGCATAAATGGGAGATTGAATTTAATTGTGAGAGGGGCATGATGGATGTTGATTGGAAGCAGGTGTTTTCAATGCCATACAGGTGTACAATTGAAACTAAAGATCACTATTTTCAATTTAGGTTCATCCATAGGATTCTTCCAACAAATGAATTCTTGTTTAAAATTGGAAAAATTGAAAGTGACAGATGCTCATTTTGTAAGAAAGCTAAGGAAACAATGAGACATTTAATGTGGGATTGTCACAGTGTATCAAGGTTTTGGGACAATATTATGAAATGGCTGAAAGATGTAAATATCAATGTGCAGTTAACATATTTTAACATTTGTCTTGGATGCTATAAAGATGATATAAATATGGTTTTCATAAATATGATTATACTTTTTGCAAAAAGATACATTTACAAGTGTAGAGTTCAAGAATTAAAACTGAATTTCTCTGATTTCAAGGCGTGGTTATACTTTATGGAAAAAGTTGAGAAAAATATTGCCTTCAGTAAAGATAAATATGGTGTTCATGTCAAGAAATGGGAACCAATGTATTGGTAATACCATTATAGAAAAGTTTTGTCATGTATTATGTAACAATCATTGCTGGCTGATGTAATTTTTGTGTGTGTTTTTGTTAATATACATGTTTGTATATTGTTGTTTTTTGTGTCACTTTAATAAAGACCCTCACGGGCTAGAAAGATAATAAAAAAACAAAAACTGCAATCTCACATACATAGGTGAAACCAGTAGAAAATTCGGGAAGCGTTTAGATGAACATAGAAGTGAGGCAGAGAAAGTTGCCACCAATATCCGCACCAGAGCCAACAGGAAAGCTTCGCAATCTACCATCCATAAATCTGCGATAAATGACCATGTTGTGGACAATAATCATATCATAAATTGGGAGGAGGCAAGGATTGTCGGAAAAGAGAGTGACAAATATACAAGATGGATAAAGGAGGCCATCACCATCAGAAAGCAAGGAGCAACAATGAACCGAGACGAGGGCCAGTACAACCTAAATCACATTTATGACGACCTGTTGATGGAGAAATCCGTCTGGCAACTCCGTTGCCAAGCAGCGATCAATAACAGCTGCTCAGCTATCATCACATCAACAGTAGCATTGAGAAAGATAGCTGGTAGCTATCGAAACGTCTGCACGTAAGTGTGTTTAACTTGGACTAGTATATGAAAAAAATATACAGTATATATAATTCAGTTCATATTTTATTTAAAATCATACAATGCATTTTATATACATGTTTTAAATGTGTAGATTGTTATTCTGTTGATATGTAAATTTTCAACCTTACCCCAGTTAATATAGCAAGAAGATCACGTTTCGGATAATGGTCCGCAACATTGCATAATTCTATCAACAGCCAGGAGGCACCTTTTTTCACAACATACTGCTTCTGGTCTGCAATGAAAAATCATGTAAAATTTGTACAAAACAGTACTAAAAGTAACTTTATGCAAGCTCAGGCAAACTGACATCCATGTATCATATATTGAGGGAGCAAAAAAATATCATGATTGAGAGGTGAGCCAGACATGGTTGCCAAAAATTTTTCAGGCCATATTGCTGGTGTGCAGGGTTCGATTTAACTTGTGTCGTGGAGCAAAATGCTCCCCATTTTGGACAACTTGCTACACAAATATCAGCTTGTATAGCAATATTTTACAATGTAAACATATGCTAATATTATAAGAACATCACCTAAATAATATTTTCGCTAAAAATTGCTATGCAAGTTTTTCAAAGTAAATCGAACCCTGCTGGTGTGACACTTGAAATGTTGCATAAATTTTTATAAAAAAATCCACCCAAAATATGACTTGTCAGAAATCAATTTTAGAAGGTATTTTGAGACAAAATTGGTCCAAAAATTGTATTATTTTGTGTGAATATTATCCAAAAACCATTTTCAGAAACTTAATTCTTTGTTATTTTTGCAAAAAAATTCAATGAAAATGGGCTTACATGGTCCACACCCATAGATTTCAAGTACATCTGTTGGATCTTCAGTGGAATACACACCACTTCCTGAACTGACCACACTAGGTTTAGTCAAATCTCTCTGACTACTGGAAATATGCTTTGCTATCTCATCTGTTTAATTGAAACAAACAAACAAGAAAACAAACAAGTAGATTACTAACAAGACGTTCTTGAACCACAAGTCTCACCTGCTTTCGTATTCACCTGATTATTGTAAGGCTAAGTTTCATGCAAATCTAACTAATATGGCCTCAGACGACCCTGATGACCAAATAAAAAGCAACTTTGAGGCATAGGTGTAGTATGGGAGTCTACATGTTATGGTGTTGTGTCACATGATTTGAAGATCATTTTCTAGGTCAGATAGAAAAAAATGAAATACAATTAAGGCATTTATTTATTATAGATTGAACGTTACACATTTTTGTGGAGTACTTTTTGTATAGGTCTAGTGTTAAAAGTACAATGTTATGTGCCAACCAAATTGCACAATCACTTATGCTAGGAATCACTTACCCTAGGAATCACTTATGCTAGCAACAACAGTTCTTTTGACCAAAGTGGTTATCTTATTTTGGGGAGTATTGACAATGTGACTCTTTATATTACCCTTATCTGCATGTAACCATCCAGAATGTTGGTTGGGATTAGGCCCTTTTTTAGGATTTTCTTGTTCATAAAATCATGTATGGAAATGTCCATCAAACTTCATTGTGACGTAATTTACGATTTCAAAATAGGATCAATTCCGATCTCTTCCGGTCCATTCACAACTGGTAATTATCGATCTCATCTGATCCATTCATATCTAGTCAGAACTGGTTTGGACAAAAGAAATTTAGCTCCATCATTGCTGATCAGTACATGAAATTTAATGACGATGCTGTTTACATACTGTTGGGAGACTGCCTTTTAAATAATACCCATTACCAATAAAGCTGATGAAATGTTCATTCTAAGTTACAGCACCCACCGTTTGGAATTTGAAATCTTGACTTGACTTTGTCCTCAATTTGCCTGATATGATTACATTTTCAATACAAATTGTACAAACTTACTTCCTCTGCAATTCATATACACAAACACTTTTGGTTTCCCTATTAGTGCTTGACAGTGGTTTGCATAAAAGATCCTGCGAAGCTCCTCTAAATCAAGGAAGGTTTCCTTGCCCGACTTATCTATGCATTTGATTCCATCTTCAGAACCATGGCAGGCAACGAAGAGTAGAAGCATATCACCTAGATCAGACTTGGTCGCAATACTTTTCAGCTTTCGTATAACATCCTGAAAACAATCACCGATAAATACCAAGACTAGAGTAATGCACATTTCAAAGAAACAAAATATTTGGAGATCAATGCTACAATCCACAAAAAATGTTGAACCTATTTTTCACTCTCCCTCTCTTTCGCAATGTTGATGTGGACTGTGCCGTCTTCATTTTCACCTTGTTCCATAACATTGAATGGGGTGGGGAAGGGAATTGAGCATGATCTATGGCTCCTTTAAAGAAGGAGAAGATGGAAGAGAGGGAGAGGAAGGAGGAGAAGGATAAGTTGAAGGAGAGGGGAGCGGAGGAGAGAGGAGAGGGAGAGGGAGAGGGAGAGGGAGAGGGAGAGGGAGAGGGAGAGGGAGAGGGAGAGGGAGAGGGAGAGGAGAGGAGAGGAGAGAGGAGGAGGGAGGGAGGGGGGAGGGAGGGAGTGGAGGGAGGGGAGGGGAGGGAGGGGAGGGAGGGAGTGGAGGGGAGGAGTGGAGGGAGTGGGATGCAACTGCGTAAACTCACTGCGTCATCCAACATGGCGTTACTCTGAACTTGAGACAAGGCGCACTATAGCAACACACACCCTTTTTCCACATAGAACCTTTCCCCCAAGAATACAACACACCATAGCACATCTATCATGCAGTTTTTAGGATGTTTCTACAATTCTGAAAAGCTGAAGACATGCAAATTCTGCAGGGTGATGAGTCCCTGCAGATGTATACATACCCTCTTTGAAATAGCTTCAATTTCCTTGTACATCTCATCTTGAAGTCCACCTGGAAATTTATTTGCAAATTCTTTTGATTTTGCAATGTCCTCCTCGACAAACTCTTTGCTGATTCTATCCACTATATTAATTACATACACGCTATTGATCACATACTATTTAAAAGAGAAACAAGAAAGAAAATTTAAATAATAATTATATCACTCAGGTATAGGTGCTTTTGTCAACACTGTCAAATGGTGACAGACATGATAAAACACTGTGTAGCAGTGGACACATGGGAACTACAGTGCTTTGGGCTTGGTGGACTGTGTTAAGGGCTGGGGTATGAACGTTTGGACGGTATTTATTTTGAGACATTAGAGCACATCAGACATATCGAATTGGATTCTGAATACGAAGAATGTCATTCTGATATCAAATAATTTTGATTTTTTGAAATTGCAATTTAATACACATTTTATGGCAAATCATTAAAATTGATATTTTTGATATTTAACAGTACTTGAAGTGAACTATAAAAATCTGATGATTTATACTTAAAGTGTATGTAGGTGGGATGAAAAGCCCGACGATCAATTGAAAATTTTGACCTTTCAGTATTGAAGATATGGATTTTTTTTTCCAAAACACCAAAAAAATTAGGTCTTTTGGGAAAAAAATCCATATCTTCAATATGAAAGGTCAAAATTTTCAATTGACCGTCGGCTTTTCCTCCTGCTACATACACTTTAAGAATATATCATTAGATTTATATAATTTACTTCGAGGACTGTATATATCAAAAATTTGAAAAATATCAAATTTTTATAATTTGTCATAAAATTTGTATTATATTGCGATTTTCAAAAATGAAAATTATTTGATATCAGAAAGACATGCTTCAGTATTCAGAATGCAATTCGATAGGTCTGAGGTGCTCTCATGTCCCACAAAAATACTGTCGAAACATAATAAACGCTCATTTTAGATCCCTTAATATATTCATAATACTTTAGCATAACAACACAATGTAAACAAAGTACTCTATATCCTCGATTATTTGCTCCCCTTCAAATAAATGCCCCAAGCAGACCAAGATATTTAAAAAATGCTGATATTTCTTGCTGATATTTCCATGCTTTCTTGTGTAGTAAGCTTACCAAGGTGCACACTTGGCGAAAGTCCGATCGTAAACACAGAAGTGAACCGGAAGTACATAGTTTGTCATTTCAGCGTGAGTTTTTAAGCCGACCTAATGATTTTAACAGGAATTATCGTTCTAAAAATGATCTCAATAAATGCCCCCTTTTTGAAAAATGCAATGCCCCTGGGGATATACAGTATGCCTTTGGGGGTGTAGTATATCCACAGATATATCAGATATCAGATAAATGACATACATGTGTGAGCACTGTTTCAGCTAGAAAAAACCATTGCAATTATACACTAAATTCTATTGAATAATTATTAATGCTTTGCGATCAGTCATTCATGGAATCAACATAATAATACCGTAGCAGACACTGCACACTGGTATTGCCATGTATATGTACTACCAATAAATTATACATGACATCGTCTCTTTCTTTCATGTGATCTCATAGCTCTGATGCACTTAATGACACTGCACACTGGTATTGCCATGTATACGTGTACTACCAATAAATTATACATGACATCGTCTCTTTCTTTCATGTGATCTCATAGCTCTGATGCACTTAATGACACTGCACACTGGTATTGCCATGTATACGTGTACTACCAATAAATTATACATGACATCGTCTCTTTCTTTCATGTGATCTCATAGCTCTGATGCACTTACCGGTTGGATGTCCAGGTGGTTTGGAATGGCTGAAGCTGTAACTGCTGGTCTGACAACAGGTTCATATAATTATACATGACATCGTCTCTTTCTTTCATGTGATCTCATAGCTCTGATGCACTTACCGGTTGGATGTCCAGGTGGTTTGGAATGGCTGAAGCTGTAACTGCTGGTCTGACAATAGGTTCATATAATTATACATGACATCGTCTCTTTCTTTCATGTGATCTCATAGCTCTGATGCACTTACCGGTTGGATGTCCAGGTGGTTTGGAATGGCTGAAGCTGTAACTGCTGGTCTGACAACAGGTTCATATAATTATACATGACATCGTCTCTTTCTTTCATGTGATCTCATAGCTCTGATGCACTTACCGGTTGGATGTCCAGGTGGTTTGGAATGGCTGAAGCTGTAACTGCTGGTCTGACAACAGGTTCATATAATTATACATGACATCGTCTCTTTCTTTCATGTGATCTCATAGCTCTGATGCACTTACCGGTTGGATGTCCAGGTGGTTTGGAATGGCTGAAGCTGTAACTGCTGGTCTGACAACAGGTTCATATAATTATACATGACATCGTCTCTTTCTTTCATGTGATCTCATAGCTCTGATGCACTTACCGGTTGGATGTCCAGGTGGTTTGGAATGGCTGAAGCTGTAACTGCTGGTCTGACAACAGGTTCATATAATTATACATGACATCGTCTCTTTCTTTCATGTGATCTCATAGCTCTGATGCACTTACCGGTTGGATGTCCAGGTGGTTTGGAATGGCTGAAGCTGTAACTGCTGGTCTGACAACAGGTTCATATAATTATACATGACATCGTCTCTTTCTTTCATGTGATCTCATAGCTCTGATGCACTTACGGTTGGATGTCCAGGTGGTTTGGAATGGCTGAAGCTGTAACTGCTGGTCTGACAACAGGTTCATATAATTATACATGACATCGTCTCTTTCTTTCATGTGATCTCATAGCTCTGATGCACTTACCGGTTGGATGTCCAGGTGGTTTGGAATGGCTGAAGCTGTAACTGCTGGTCTGACAATAGGTTTATATAATACTAGTCCATTTCCTGTGATAAATGTAAAAAGTAAACGCACAACCCCAACAGAAAGAGGTATTGTTAGCATGTTTCATTCCTGACAATAGTAAGAGGTCATATGTACAATTGAAACATTTTCACCTAAAAAGCACATTTTATATACACAATAAAACAAAGTGAGTTAAATATTATAAATCAGTAATAGTTAGTTTTTATTATCCAAGAAATAACCCAGCTAAGTTGAATCTATTATGACTCTATATTTATCTATATTTGAAGAGCTTGTTTCCAAACCATGCTAAGTCCACAACCACATTCTCATTTACTTGTGTGATACAGTCACAATTACTTTGACAAGTTTGACATTAGCAGTAATGAGTTGTACCATCAACAAGCCATTATTTACCAGTACAATACTGCTTAACAATATGCAGACTATTGTTCTCATATGGGAAACAAAGGCCTCACACAGTATTGATACTGTGCATCCATCCACTGTTTGCTTTGTAATGGTGCATCACACAGGTAAATTATAAACATGTGTTTGTGGATTTAACATGGTTGAAAACAGGCTCTTTATTTGCAAACATTCTTTTATGAAAGTTCAGCCTGTAAGGACTGCATAACAGCTAAAGAATCACATAATGTGGTTTTCTAGAGCACTTTCTGTGATGCACACAGTTATGGGAACTAATACAATTCCACTTACCATTATTATATTGATATTGTGGTTTCCTGTCTGAATTCCCGGCCTTATTGTTTCCTTTCTTGCAGTAGCATACTATACATGTCAACACAATAACTATGGCTATGAGGAAACCAGCTACACCAATGACAGCATATGTAACATAGCAATATACAGTTGTCATTTCAGTGGCTTCTGGAAAATATAAAAGTAAAAAAAAAAAGTAAAACCAACCATAATGACAGATTTTTTTGAACAAATTTGACAGAGAATCCCAAACAAAAAGTTTTGAACACAATATCTGTAAACCCATTGGTCCAAGGTGGGGGAGGGGCTGAAGTCACAGAAAAGCTTTTAACTTATCTTCTCTCCTTCCAAGTCATCAACGAGAAAGACCCACACCATCATGACATAGGTCCGGATTTACTATTGGGCCAGATGGGCCTGGGCCCCCATAATTGCCCTGTGCATGTTCTTTTTTTAGCCCCAAAACACCATGTTTGAACCAATATATGGTAAAATTGTCCTCATTTTGGGATATAAATGTCTGAAATTGACAATTTTTCGCGCGGAAATGTCCTAATAAAATCGGAACAAAATATGCTCATCTACCTCAATTTGTAATGCTTAGTTCTGCCACAACTGTCGATCTTAAAGTAAGCCCATTATTTGTAAACCAAAACATGCCTTCCTCACAGTGAGTTTGGGGCATCCAAAAAAGCCTGGCCCAGGGCCCCCTATATACATGAAGCACCACTTTCAACTGTTAGCACTCAAATAACCAGCAATATCACTGATGGTACTTGTAGGGTTTATGCAGTTATGGTTAATATATGATCTGGTCATAAACTGTCAATGCAATACACCCATTGATGATCTGTGGAGCTATTATGATTAAGGTAGCTGCCTCGGATACAACACCCTTGCAGAAAAATAGCTCCTGTGTCAAATCAATCAGGTCTATTCATTTAAATCTTTAACATAACAAAGAAAAGTATTTTCCCCACCTATTTTAAGAGTCTTATAAGAATTGTAACAATTCTTATGTTTTTCTTTATTTTTTGAAAATTCCCTAAATTTTGACAGTTTTTGATTTTTTTTTGCCCACTTAGGAAGGGGCTATGGTTACCAAACTTTCAGGGATGGTATATAAGCTTAATATCTAAATTCTCTCATCATTTTTTTTGGATAAAGTGTTTTTTACTTTTTGAAAAAAAAATTTTTTTCCATTTTTGATTTTAGGGAATGTTAGAAACACTGTAGCTTAAAATAGAAACACTTAATTGGAAAAAACTGAAGAGAGAATTTAGATATTTATCTTTTTTACCATCCCTGAAAGTTTGGTAACCATAGCACCCTTCCCTGTTGGCTAAAAAAATCCTGGAATTTAGGTAATTTAGTGTTTCTAGAAAAAATAAAAAAATAATAAAAAAGTACCAACATTCCTTTTAAATATATACTTAAGTAACACCAAGTTAGAAAATAAACTCGGTCTGTATTATTCTGTGATATATTGGCAGCAAAATGAAACTTAAAACTTTAATATACAACTGCTATAAAGGAGAGAAAAATCAATTCTAATAAAATCTTTGTTTTCAAAAATGTGGCTATTTTGAGAAATTGGCAAAGTGCCAAAAGCCTTTCCCTGTAGTAATTCAATGGGATTTTGAGATGGCAAAAAGTTGCATAAATCAAAAACCCTTTTTTGTTTTAATTTAAAACTTGGCAAGTAAGGTTTTCTCATCAATACACACATCCTATATAATTTTCAAGGAGTTCTGAGCATGACACCGTAGCCGATAAAGCCACCTTAAGACCAAGAAAATAGTGCCCTCACAAGTTATTGTATCATACCTATCTTATTTGCAAGAGCTGTTACTGTGATATTAATAAACTTAATTTTGCATGGCTTCTGAATTCAACAGTCTCACTTGCATGAGAATTATGTACTTTATTCTAGTTGTCAGATTGTTGTACCATTGTCTTGTATTTGTCACAAATATTGCATATCTTATTATTAGTATACTTATACTTGTTCTAAAACTGCCTAAATCTGCAAGGTGGTATTACATAAAGTCTACATAATTATGAAAAGTTAATTTCAGATGCAAACCCTGGTAAATCCAGTTTTCTATTGTTATGCCAGATAACTGAACAAAACAGAATTAATATCATGCATTTCTCTTTCACCAATCTAAACACTTCACATACTTTGATCGCAATGAACACCGAAGACGCCTGTGGAGCAGTTGCAGATGTAGGAATCCCCTACAGGAATGCATGTACCATTATGACCACACGGACTAGAACTGCAACCAATATCTGATGTTGAAGAGAGAAGAAATTTATAAGAACAATTAGGGGTATGATAACAGTAATTTGGCCAATTACAAATTAAACATTCATCTTGATCCACTCTGAACAATTGCAGGCAAAAAAGTGACAATTCAAATGAACCCGGCAAAACAATGTCACAGAGTGCACCAATAAAAGGAGAACGCTCATTGGATGAATTGAAGAGCCTGATTTGGCATTTATAACAACATGCTCGACCATTTTCTGCTGATATGAGGTATATCGGTTCTATACTGCGCCAATAAAGTATCCTTACACTTGGAAAAATAATCACAATTTCCAAAGTGAACAATATTGGGGTAAATTTGTTTTTTTTAATAGATGCACTATCTAATCCTGCACATTATGACACCACATTGAATCCAATGTGACCTCAAGAAGTAAAGTTGCAGGCAATTGAATAGACGAAGGTCCAGTTTTAAAAGTGACAAACTGGCCTATACAAGGCGCAAAAAGATTCCAACAAGTGCAACAAAGAGACAACACAGTTTCTTCAATGAAGCGTTATTAAAGCAGTTTTTATTTCAGGTTTTACTTCTCTGTACTTTTCATAACTTTCATTTTATTTGTCAGTTCTTTTGTTTCAGTTTTCTTTTGTTTTAAATTAAAGCTAAACGCATAAATTAGCCATTCACCACTCTCAAACCAGATGTCTATAGTAAGAATTCCAATTGAATGAACGCAGCTTTTAACAGCTGCACTCGATCCAACCGCGATCGTATATTGCGTATTTCAAACTACAACGCGAACGCACGACCTTGGATACAATGCTATCCAATCACAAGTGCGTTGGCATGGTTGGAATAGGATTCACTTCCGCGTTACTCACGCACAGTCGCACACGCTGGCGTACATCAAGATTTAGATTTACAAGATTTACAAGATTTACAAGATATTTTATTTTCCCATAATTCACATGAAATCACACAAGTATATATTTTAAAAAACAAAGGCAATATCAAACAAACGAATTATGGAGGGGATGACCAGAAGGCCAGTAAGGCCAGAGGAAGTCACCCCCCTTAACAAAGAAATGTTACCATCAAAAGAAGTAAAAACAAAACAAAGCATAACAAACAAACGAGAAACACAATGCTCAAGAATTAATCATATTTTGAGATCAAGTCACGTTTATATATCTTACGGAAATGTTTCAATGAATTTGCCGTTTTGATTGGATTTGGCAATGAATTCCATAATATTGGACCAGCAGTACGAATGGCATGGTCAGTAAATGTTTTGTTGTTCTTCATTAAGTTGAATTTATCTGCGTTTCTCGTTTGGTAATTATGAATATTGGAACGAGTGTAAAGAAGCCATCAAATACGCCCGGTAATTCATTATTACTGTATTGTACATGAATACCCCCAATTCAAGTTTGTAGGTGTCTGCAAGAGTTAAAATATTGTATTTGGCAAATAAGGGAGCAGTGTGGCTTCTATAATGACTATTTGCTATTGTCCTCACAGCCCATTTCTGTAATTTCATAATTTTATCCAAGTATGTTTTACATGTATCACCCCAAATCAATATTCCGTAATTTAAATAAGGTAAAACAAGAGTACAATATAGAGAATACAGGATACGATCAGGTACATAAAATTTAAGTTTGTTCATAACTCCAATATTTCGCGAGATGGTTTTTGCTATACAGTTTATATGGTATTTCCACGTCAAACATTCATCAATAATCACACCCAGGAATTTTGTATTAGTAACCCGCTCCAGAACTGACTCATCTAAAATGATCTCAGGAGATACATCACACACAGTTGAGTTTATTTTTGATGTCATATGTGGTGTACCCAAAACCATGTAATTTGTTTTACTTGCATTTACCGATAGTTTGTTCGACTTGAACCAATTACTAATTTCTTTCAATTCATTATTAATTAATTGATATAACTTTCAATATCTTTATGTGAGTACAGAATAGTAGTGTCATCTGCGAATAATATAAAGTCTAATACATCTGATGTGTTGGTAATATCGTTTACATAGAGAATGAATAATAAGGGACCCAGTATAGAAACTTGAGGTACACCACAAATAATATCTTTAAGTTCTGATTCACAAGAGTTGTAATGTACATATTGTTTTCTGTTGCTTAAATAATTAGTGAACCACTGAACCACTGAAGTACATCACGCAGTGTACGCAAAAATTCGTCACGCTATTGAAAGCTGCGTTCATTCAATTGGAATTCCCACTATAGTCTGTGAAGTTTTGAATAGGCCCGTTTGTCACTTTTAAAACTGGACCTTCGTGTAATCAAATGCTTGTAACTTTGCTTCTTGAAGTCACATTGGATTCAATGTGGTGTCATAATGTGCAGGATTAGATAGTGCATCTATTAAAAATACAAATTTACCCCAATATTGTTCAGTTTGGAAATTGTGATTATTTTTCCAAGTGTAAGGATACTGTATTGGCGCAGTATATTTAGACAAGCTAAATAAACCGTATTTTCATGGTATATGGGTGATTCTTTAAATTAGGGTACCAGTGAAATTTGGTGTCCCCTTTACATGGCTCGAAAAAGTGGGGAATTTGGGAAGCTCATTCACAGGAAATGTTGGTGTTTGGAGGGAAATTCTGGTATTTGGAGGGAAATTGTGTCTATTTTGTATATAAAACATGCTATAAATTATGGGAAATTTAGCTTGCTTCCCGGGAAATTAACATTTTTTCGAGCCCTGCCCCTTTACATAATTTTATGGAACATTTTGCACCAAGGATTTAACAATGAAAATCTGTATACAATCATTTTGACATTGCTAGTGTGACACTGTTGTATCCTTTTGGATCCATCCTTTGGTTCCCCGCTGGTCAGTTGCAACAGGTTTTCCCTGTTTTTACATTTTAAAATGGTTTGAAGTATAACATGTGTTGATAACTCTCTAATAACAGAAAATGACACAATGATTGCCAGAAAATCTTTGGATGGTTCCATGTATAAATAGGAATAATATATACATGGAAAAAGAATGTGGTATATTTCTTTGCTTTATTATGAAGCTAATACTTAATTCTTTTGCACTATGATAATTTTAATTGTTGAGTGTTGACATCACTAGCTGAATTAGTTCAACTGAGCAAAACATAGGTTTCTTGTGCAAAGGAAACCTACCACGTGAATGCACACTAAAACAGCAGTTTAAAATTATCTATCCATTTTCTATATCACATGTTATCATTTTGTGGAGCTGCTTTTAACATTATTATTATTATTATCAAATGTATTTGTGAGAATTCCAATGGTGGCTAAAATGGCGATGTTGACCTGGAGGTCAAAAATCGGGCTGGAAACAGCAACTACTGGTGGCGCATCGTATTGTGAATAGCAAGAATATCTCATTCACAAAGCAATAATTAAACTAGAATTACGCGGTTCGTAATTAAGGTGGCCCCCACAAAACTATACACCACATGAGGCCACCATATGTCAAAATACCAAGTTTGAAGTTGATCGGTGATTGCGTTTAAGCTGGAGAGTGGATTAATGGAAATTAAGGCAAAATATGCAAATGAGCTCATTAATATTCATATATATGCAAATAAAATGACACTAAAGTATTCAGCACATCAGGCCACCATAGACTATCACCGTAGCAAGTTTGCTATAAAATTGGACGGATTGAGTGTGATACCTGAATTTATCGAATGAGCTAGAGTTTTCAAATATCATGCGAGGCGAAGTCGAGCGTGATATTTGAAAACTCTAGCGAGACTGATAAATTCAGGTATGCTAAATTATCCGTCAATTTTATCATTATTATGTCTTCAGAATCTTTTTGGTCAAAATGTTATTTTGGTCAAAAATGTATTTTTGGTCAAAATGTGATTTTTGGTCAAAATGTGATTTTTGTCAAAAATGTGATTTTTGGTCAAAAAGGTCAAAAATGTATTTTTTGTCAAAAAAGTGATTTTTAGTCAATTAAGGTGATTTTTTGTCAAAAATGTGATTTTTGGTCGAAAATGTGATGTTTGGTCAAAAATGTGATTTTTGGTCAAAAAATGTGATGTTTGGTCAAAAATGTGATTTTTGGTCAAAAATGTGATTTTTGGTCAAAAATGTGTTTTTTGGTCAGAAATGTGTTTTTTGGTCAGAAATGTATTTTTTGGTCAAAAATGCGATTTTGGGTCATGGCTTGTCACGTTTACAAGAAAAAATCACACCAAAAGAGACTTTTACACATGAAGTATATGAACTATGCACTCTTATGAAGAGGCTACAGATATGAAAAAACCCTGTAGCTCCAGGTGACCGATACACAAATTTATCAGACAGCAAGGTTATGTACAAAGGTATAGGATGCAAGATTCTGAAGACATAATAATGAAGTTGATCGGTGATTGCGTTTAAGCTGGAGAGTGGATTAATGAATTTGCATCCGCCCCGGACAAACAAACAAACAAAGACACAAATAAAGAAAGAAACAAACAAACAAACAGGCAAGGAAACAAACAACCATCTGGATGATAACGTAAGCCCCACATATATGTGGGGGCCAAAAACCATTAAAATATCTGAATATGCTACTTCATAGTCAGTGAAAGTTTCACTGCTCAGCTTTCATTTCTCACCCATGTTTTGGGCTAACAAAATTGAAATCATTTATAAAAAACTTACGATCAAGACATAACAGTCCTTCCCATCCTGGAGCACACCGACACATAAATCCATTGACTTCATCTACACACTGACCATCATGTTTACAAGGGTCACTTAGGCACTCATTAATATCTGGAAAAAGATAAGCATTGGCTTAAATGACAGGAAGTAACAAATTCCAAAGGTTTCAACCGTTTTGCACTGAGGTCCTGCATCCGATTTCCTGACCTGACGGGATCACTTTTCCAGTTTCCTTCTTTTAAAATATGTTACAGTGGCCAAACTGTTGAAACATTTGAAATAAGATCATTAATATTGCATGAATATACCTTGCCAATTTTTGACCAACTATTGATTGAATTCTAACATCTCCTCACAAAGCTACAGATTTGTTTTCAAGAACACATGGGATGAATATATAATGTGGGAATAGGCCATTGCCTAAAAAAAAAACATCATTTGACAAAGACATTTTTTGCATGCCAAACCCAATATTACTCTTAGGACAGTGGAAAAAGAATGGAAGAATCTGGGGTGGTCACAAAATGAAGGCAAGCCAATAGCTAGGGACAGGGACAGCTGAAGGAGGAGACTTGCAGCCTTATGGGCCACATGGCCTAAAGAGGATAAGTTAGAGCCATGGGTTATATTCTGATTTACCAGTAAAGAAATTCAGTTTTTGGTGGAAAACCAGATTATTTCATAACTTCTTGGAGAAGACTTTGTCAGACTAATCAATATAATTTTAAGCTTTGCTTTGCCTTAAACACTCCAAATTCATGCTAACAATAATGGTCTGCCTATGATGAGGGTGCAATTTTGCAATTTAAAAACTGTTGGAAACTGGTATTGCAATATGATAAGTGAGGTGAGATTATTTGGATTTGCAGTACCTCCCTTGACAAAAGTTAACCCCATGGGCACTACTTCCTTTCTTACATAGCCCCCGATTGGTTAATTCCATGATGTAATCATCTCAGTAACCAATCAAAATAGAGCTTTTAGATCTCTTGGCAATTTGAAGCTTCACATCTTGTCAGCTCTACTGACTATTCCTAACATATCTCTATTGGATAAATACATGATATATAGTCCTCTCTGTAACCAATTGAAGTAGTTATTAGAGGCCGATAATTCGGACGATAGTGCCCATTGGGTTTTAGATATCTGGTCCATTGCCTTTGCATGCAGAACGTAATAATTACACAAAAATATGTACACAAAAATAGTAAAATATATATTTGTACATGATCATGTATATTAATTGTATACACATCATACAACCAAAATAAATAGTCCAACGTCAAAGTCCAGTTTCCATTTGAGTTTTGACTTTTAAAATGAAGACAGAGAAGCACTGGATTTAATACAATGTTGTATCCTGCATGCTGAAGCAAATATGCCACATGATCTACATGTTTTAAATTATGGGAGAATTATCTCTAGCTCTATTAGCAGTTCATCAGTTTTGTAAAAAGATCTACATACCGATATTGCAATTTGTTCCTGTCCATCCTGGCTTACAATTGCAAGTGTAAGAACCAGCTCCATCCACACATTCTCCACCATTATGACATGGACTTGACAGACATTCATCAAGATCTGTAATAAGTAAATATGAAATAATAATTCTACATTAAATGGAGGCCCATCACTCAAACATTCTTATTCCTCATAGTTATTTGTTGGATTTCTCGGTTATTTACGCATGAAAAAGGTGCTACAAAACTTAAGAATCACACCAATACTAAGGCTTGCTTTAAGTCTACTATCGCCTGTATGTCTGTTCTTGTGATATTCACAAAATCAGCAACTAACTTCAAATGAGTGGCTGATCCTATATTCTTATTCAATGGGTGCGTCTTGTAAAGAATTCACGTAATTTGATTGGTTTTCTGGTGTATAATATCTCACAATAGTTGATAGTGATATTAGTCAGGGTGCTCCTCAATGATCGCGCGATAATGCGTTCGCGTAATACACGTGCGAGAACTAAAACCCGATTCGGTGGCTTAGATGTTCGTGATGGTTTTGTTCATTTAAAACAACAGGGATGTCCTCACAAAAGTAACTTTATTTTTTTTCTGAAAAAAGGCATTTTTTTTTTTTAAAATTACATTAAAACTGAATAAGAATGAGAATAAAAGATAGGATTTTGTTTTTTGCCTATCAATATCGTGTCATAATGGATGGGCTGGCCAATATTTTATCGTAGTTGATACGGCTGCGCGGCATCCACTACTCAAAATATTGGCCAGCCCATCCATTATGACACGATATTGATAGGCAAAAGACAAAATCCTATCATTTATTCTCTAATTCATACACTCTTAGAAATACATGTAGCCAATCAGAAAAGCTGTTAGAAAAATTTGTGGAGTTCATATCACATTTGGGCATAGGTTTGCACACCAGTTGGCAGGGCGTAAGACAATGCAAATGACTTTATGAAGCTTGGGCAAACTGACATCAACTGGTCATTGAATGACTAGGGTTCAATCCCTGAGGAGTCCTGGATTTTTTGCTCTTTAAATTTATTATTTTCATAATAAATTTCATTTCAGCTATTCACAGCTTATCTCCACAAGATCTACCTGCCTATTGGTCAAAAAGAAGTTTTCATTATCAATTTGACCAATCAGCAACATTGTTAGAATAATTTCACCACACAAAAAATTGGGGTGAAATTTTTGCAAAGCTCCATTCTGATGATTGGTGATTAAAATGAAGATACCATGTAATTGACAATTAGAGGCAATGTTAGATCGGCAGGTAGTGCTCAGGGGGTTATGCATACCAACCTAGATTCTCCTGCGTTGTTGTTATATTCCCTTGTGATGTTGGCAGGATCACATGAGGTGTTGTTGTTGCAATTGGAAAAGAACATCTATCTTCTGTCATAATCATAGAAGAGTCGATGCATTTACAAGTTTGCTGTTGTGTGGGAGTGCAAACTTGGTCCACCTGGAACATAATAGTAATGAATACTAAAATCTAGCACTTTTACAGTTATGAATGTATAAGGCACCAGCAAATGCAGATAAAAAAGTACCTTACAGTTTTATTTGCCTTAATATACCATGGATGCACATTTCAGTTTTATTGGCCTTCACTGCTGATCATGAGCGTGGACTGACCCCAACTGTGGATGATGTTTGTACCATATTTCGAGGGCTTTGAGCCAGAATAGTCTATGTACAAATTTACATGTTACTCATTTCGGCAACAAATGGACAGTTAATTCTGCCCTCCATAATAAATGCAAGTGACTTTGGGGTACCGTATTCATTCCATTTCCAATAAGCGCCCATGCCCCAATAAGCGCCCACCCAGGGTATTTTCAATTTGCAAAAGGGTACCATTAATGTTGAAGTGACAGATAGACGTTGATACAGTAAAATAGCTGGAGGACTACAAGTCCTGTGTAAACTTGCAATACATTTTCTGCATCAGAAAAACTACTAGAATGTCTCAGGACCCTTTTATAATCTACGTCAATTTGTACTTGTCTCTAATAAACGCCCCTTACGAAAAAATTAGGTAAACCAGGTAACAAATAAGCACCCACACAAAATGACTTTGTTAAGCGCCCTGGGCGCTTATTGGAATGAATACGGTATATGCATGGTCGCCTAGTGACCATGATGCATATTCAGCATATACCCTTAAGTCAGGCCTATAGACTTAAGGCCTATAGATAATAACATCACTGCTCTTCTCCATCTGACTTATTAGCTCAGTTGGTAGAGCATCAGTCCGGTGATACGAAGGTTCCAGGTTCAAATCCTGGATGGTCAGTGAATTTTTTTCACTGGCTGTCATTCATGTATGTGGAGACTTGTGTTAAAAAAAAACCTTTCTCATACCCTTAAGGTAGTATGAACGGCTAATCAAGCTTGCAGCAAAATAGCCACAACAGCAAATTGGAATTGTGTATTATTTTAAAACTTGGAACAAACTAAAGATAAGTCTTCACTCCACCTATTTTTAGAGTTTCTTAACAATTTTACCATTTCTTATGTATTTCTTTATTTTGTGAAAATTACCTAAATTTTTCCACATTATAATTTTTTGTGCCAACATGGAGTGTGCTATGGTTTCCAAACTTTCAGGGATGGTGTATAAGCATAATATCTAAATTCTCTCGCCAGCTTTTTTTGTTTAAAGTGTTTAATTTTTTAGAAAATTAATTTTAAAATTTTTGATTTTAGGGATATTTAGAAACACCTATAACTTAAAATAGAAACACTTAATTAAAAAAAGCTGGCGAGAGAATTTTCTAAATTTGATTACCTTTCATATGACACCTTGTTTGTTGAAATTGGACCTATAGTTAGCTCAAAAAAAATTCTAGAATTTAGGTAATTTAGTGTTTCTAGAAAGAGTCAAGAAAATTGAAAAAAGTACTAACATTACCATTTTATATCTCCTTTGTTAAAGCCAATATCTTGGAAAAAATTGCTGTCCTTTATTAAGTAGCATTTTTGCAATAAAATAAATTAAAAACCAGATTTATGCAGTGGGTATAAAGGAGAGAAAATCACATTTAAACAAATTATTTGTTTTCAAAAATTAAGCTGATTTGAAGAACTTGGCAGGTGAGTTTTTCTCACCCATCTCCACATTCTGTATCATTTTCAAGCAAATCTGAGCATGACACCGTAGCCGTTCATACTACCTTAAGTCACTTGCATTTATTATGGAGGGCAGAATTAACTGTCCGTTTGTTGCCGAAATGAGTAACATGTTATTCTGGCTCTAAGCCTTCTATATGTTCCATAAACCACCCAGGGTACTTTTAACTAAGTCACTTTGGGTGGCACTTATTTTTTATAATTTATTGTAAAAAATGGCCCAAAAATATGGATTTTATGCAACACTGTACTATGAACAAATATGCAACAAAATGTGACAATTATTACCTGCATATTATTGATTCTATAGCATGACTTGCACCTTAGTGGAAATGAGCAGTTGGTGTAAAATGGCATTGTCTCTCCATCACCATCAACAACAACACATTGCAGTCTGTAAAGTATAAAAACACAGAATCTTAATAGCTCACAGAATTTGAACACTGCGAAATTGCTGATATCACCATGTTTTCATAACCAACATGTAAAACAAAGAGTTTACTGAGCTGAGTAGAATTTGGTAGCTACATGTAGAAGTAATGAATCATTGTTACTTGAATCTACATGAAGATAATAGTACAGTGAAAGTGGTAATTTTCCCCCATGAAATTTTTGCACTTCGCCAATTTTAAACTACTTATCGTTCTTAAATTTGATGCATAACAGAACATCGCACATGGTAGCTGTGTTGAGTGTGAAATTAAATGATCCAAGAAAATTTCCACTAAAACAGTACAAAATTCTAAACAAGAAAAATAAGATTGACAGTGGATCAATATTCAGAATATTTTTTGCACCTGGAACTTACGATTTATAATTTGTGACCAGGGGTCCATTTCACTAAACTTTTAACCCCTCATAACTCAAGTAACCATTCATAAAGTTACAAATACCTAATACTAGACATAACTTTACAAAGGGTCCCTGTAGTAAATCCCTATTACTTACACGTAGGAAGGGTACCGTTCGTAAGTAAGTTTAGTGGAATGGATCCCGACCTGATCCACTCAGGCCAAAGTCAAGAATTTTGAAAACTTAGTTACTACCACAACTAACTTGCTCAGTACCCTACCGGTACCTACAATTACTGATGTTGAATCAGGTCTCTTGAATACTTGGTTGCGAAATTATGATTCTTATGTCCATTTTCTTATGTTTTTATTGTTTTTTTCTCCTCACTTTTTGCGTATCTCAGTTTCATTATTGCCGACTTTAGCCCGATTGGATCAGATCTAGTTACATTTAGAAATATTATTCAAATCATGTTTTTTCACAAAACAAACATCTCTCACCTTGTACTCCCCCTCAGTTTGACTTTACCCGGGGGGCAATAGTTATGAATTGTGCCATCTTTTAGGGCTGCAAGAGCTTGCTCATCAGATAGCACAACACATTTCTGTGCATAACATTTCATCTGGAACAAAAAACACAAAGAACAGGAAAATTTTTAGTAACCTACCATAATCTGCTTCTGTTGCAGGTTGTCCCCGGATTTGAAAAATCAAAATTTGATTTTAAATCAAACTAATGGAATGAAGTCGAAAAACACCCATGAAAATAAGGCAAAGCGGCAAGTGTTATTTGCCTATAATAGAAAACACCTCAAAACAAAACAAATTACAATACAGTGAGCAGTGTTTACTCAGAGGCCTTAGGTTATGATTTTGGCTCAGTGAAAAATAGTATGATTGGCGCACAATAATTTGCAATTCTGCATTACAATTGAGGACTTGTTACTATAACTTGAAAATTCACGACAGGTTGGATACTTTGTTTATGCCATTACTTATAACATCATGGTGGATTGATACAGAATGGTATGCACACAGCTGCGTGAGCTGCGCCTGCGCTAGTTGCGCTTTGCCTACCGGTAATGCATGACAGGTGGCGGCTATCAACAGCTCAAAAATACAAATTGGACAAACCCAAATCGGCAAGAATGTTCATGCACACAAAAACAAACATTAACTTTCAAGTTTTAAAAATCGTCAGTTGGGGAGACGAGGCTGTGGATCACAAGCACATGTTTCATACTTTTCAAGAAATTTTCTACCACTACCAGGGTTTTCTTTTATACTAGGCTAGGATAGGTAAAGAAGTAAGAAGATGTGTTAAACTAATATCAGGGTTCGGTTTTTGCCGGCAAAAACCTGTTTTTGCCGGCAAAGTGGCAAAAACCTGGCAAAAACCTGTTTTTGCCAGTTTTGCCGGTTTAAACCGCAAAATGGCAAAAACTGGCAAAAACTCACATATAGTCACTCAAATATTAAAAAGTGGCACAGAAAGCTCATAAACAATAACACACAACTTTTAATGAATCATTCAACATATTTTTTGTCTCATCAAGTCCTCGAAATGAAAAAGTTTTTAATTTTGTGCATGCCACATTTTGGTTATCACTTGAGCGAGCAATGAAAATGCATGCCTTTAATTTCTTAATATATTACTTATAATTACAAAATCTGGCCTTGTTACACTTGGGAACTTATTTTTGTAACTGAATAATTTGTTTTGAAATGAAAAAACTGAACTATAAATCACTTTTTTAGTTTTTGCCATTTTGCCGGCAAAACTGGCAAAAACTGTTTTTTGCCAAGTGGAAAAACCGCGGTTAAAACCGCGGTTTTTCCACTTATGCAAAAACTCTCTGAACCCTGACTAATATCAAATAAATATGAAGACAAATTATTAAAAAAAAGTTGCAGACCTCTTGCTTTACATGCATTCACTCGGTCGGACATCCGGGAACATTGTTCCTTCGTCCCCTTTGCACAAGCGCGATAGCAACTAGCTCGAGAAAGGGAACTGCACATGCGCACACTGGTTTTACAAGGCTATTTCCCCTCTGTGACATCAGCCTGACCAAGAGAATGCATGGTGTCATGCTTCACCGATTCTGATTTTAAGATATATAGCTCCAAGTTGATTGAGAATCAGAATCTATCACTACCCAAGAGGACACAATAGTTACTGTGTGGATGAAGATAGAGTGTGGAACTATAACTGCTTCAGTCACTCAATCGTCACCAATTTTCAATCGCACGAACATACTAAAACAATTCTTTGTGAAGTTTACTGTTACCGGTACCGAAATTTATTATCTGTATCTTCAGAGCAAAGTTTGTTAATTTTTAAAAGATAAACCATGCTAAAACTGCTAACAATTCGCTGACGCGTCACTTTTTCTGGGCTATACCTGTCGTGATCGGCATTGCGTACTTCCGAATTTCCATTGCTTTACATGGTGCATGGATGTCATGCTTCACTGATTCTGATGCGTTTTTGAGATAGCGCCAACTTGTTCCATCCTCATATCCCAGGCCTCATATCCATTGTCGATTATTAGTAGGCCTGCATGCCTTCCCTGCATGCCCATACTGACATGACTGATATTTACAGTATCCAATAACATCATCGTCATAAATAATGATAAGTAACTACTAGATCATGAGGTACCGGTAGTCAGAAGTACAGTTACTGGAACTTACGTATTAGTGGCCTGGCTTGAGGATAGACTTTTCAATCAAGCTCCAAGCTCTATCCTCATATCTATCATCGGTTATCAGTGGTCTGGTCCTAGATTGATGACTTTTTGATGGATATCTTCTTCTTCTCCTTCCTTGGTAGTGCAGTCCTCAGATGAGTATCAAACGCACTGCGACACAATTTGTTTTGTTTATGTCATGCTTGCACCAGGCATGACCACCCCGCAGTCTGCGAGGGTGGTCATGCTGCCTGCAAGCATGACATAAACAAAACAAATTGTGTGCAAAATAAACAGGTGTAAGTAAAAACTGGAAGCAAGATGATTACTGCCAGCAGGTCCTCAACGCAGTCTTGAAGGCATTAAGAGAACATGATGCAGCTGGGTTGGTTGGCAGGCTGTTCCAGTCATGTATTGCGTGAAAAGTATGAGTTTGAGTCAGCTGTCGAACTACACCGCATATATTGAAAGCGGGAACCATGGCCTCTGCCTGGTGTTTGAAGCTAGCTAAGTCATGTACTGGGACCACTTGATGTCGATGAGGTCAAACCAAATGCGATACATCATCTCCAGCCTGCTTTAGAGATGCCTGGTAGCCAAGGGGGCCATTGGAGATCTTGAACCATCCATGGCTGCCATACTGCTGGAGCGATCATAATCACAGGTGACAAACCTTGCACAACTTCTCTATACCTACTCACTCAATCTTTCTGATATTGTAGCAGCATACTCAACTATTGGGCAGATGAAGGTTTTGTAACTGGTCTCTTTGATCTTGTGTCCACAGTGGCAGATGTTTCTGCTAAGGAAGGCTCTGGTGGAATTGGCTTTCTTACCATGGTGTCAACATGCATGTTGAAGATCAGCTTCGCGTCAAGGACAGGTAGACTCCTACGTTTTCTGAAACCAAGCTGGGCGTCGGTAAGGATGTTATAGTCAGACAGATGGCAAGTGGACGATGTGCTCCAGAAGCTTGCTGAGGCAATGTGAGTGAAATTGGTCTGTAGTTTGTTGCTCGAGAACTTATAATAATAGTACATACATTCGAAATAATATATGATGTTTCCATGGCAACGGTACAGGTCTTAATACGAGCTGGAGTTGGGCCCTTTTTCCACTAATATACTGCAAGTGCCAGTTCTGTGTTATAAATAGCTACAGAAATTAGGTAATCACCATTAATTGCACAAGTAGAACTCATGTAATATGTTAGCATACATTGTAGTGAAAAGCAGATTTCATGGATGAACAAAATACCCTATATTTGTGGAAGAAGGGCCCAACTCCATGGAGTGTTGGGATTTCCCAAGATTAATTATACACATTAACCTTTCACATTACATCACCTCCTGAGGGGAATCCCATGACATCACTTCCTGAGGGGAATCCCATGATGTCATTTTCACTTTACAATCTCAAGGGGGGGGGGGGTCCAAATATCCATATTCAATTTGTTTTGCTCAATTTGAGAGAGGAATGTAATTTTGTAAAGAAAGATAATAATCAAATTAAATTACTCAGGGCACACCACAATTGTTTGGACCGGAGCTTATTTATTCTATTATTAAATGTTGAAATTTGGATGAAAGTTATTTCGTGACAAATGTATCTTTTGAGCAAGATTTGCCTATTTTGGACAGTCTAAAATTTTGCTGTTAAAGTGTAATTTTAGCAACATTTTTGATGCAATCGCCTGTCGTGATCGGCTATGTTTACTTCTGAACTTTCATTGCTTTACACAGTGTCATGCTTCAGCGAATCGGACTAGATTTTGAATGCAATGGACTCTAGCCTAGAATGTGAAGCTATTGGTGAGCAAATTCTTGGCTAGACTTCTTGAGCAAGTAGTTTGAAGCAGTTGAGTGGCTTCCTTTCTTGAAGATGCATGGCACAATTGAGGCTTTCTTCCACTGAGAGGGAACTACCCCTTGCCCAGGACCCCTTGACCAAGCATGCAAGGGATGCCTGGATGGAACAAGGGTGTAACTGCAGGTGCAACCTCTGCTGCGGTATCCCATCTGGGCTGGTGGCCTTACATGTATGAGGTTTGATGTTGTGAAGCAGATGAGGCTGATGGTTGAGGGCCGTTTCCCATATCTGGTAGGGTCACTGACGAACACAGCTGAACTGTCTATTGAGGAAGTTGGCTTTCGGCATAGGAACGCATGAATGCATGATACCATTTGCTTTTAAAGGAGCCACTCTCAGTTGGTCACAGCACCTAGATTTAACAAGAGCTAAAAGTTTCTTGTATTAAAGCTTATTATATACCTGATCTAAAGATTCCCGCCCTCTGATTGGTTAAAAGCACGGGCATAATTTTGACTATGCCCACAAACAAAATTAACTATTCCCCGGGCATAGTTCTGTGTGTGCTTTGTTCCCAGCGTAAAAAGATATTACGCACACCTTATTGTTTTTCGCACGCTATAATTACGCGGAAATCGCATTGAAACTATTATTTTCTCTTTTAACCAAACATATGATTATGACATGAATCTTAAGATTTAGTATATAAAACAAATATTGACTGCTTCATATTCAGGGCATGGTTAAAATTATAGGCCAGGTGATCTCAAAACCAAGACTATGCCCCGTGGCGTACATTGTTCATCCATGGCAGTCAATATTTGTACATACTTTCATGCAGTATACACACAGCTTCATCATCCCTATATCTTTGTGTCAAAAATTGCTGTGATAGTACGGCAAATCCTCTTGTTTTTCAAAAGCTACGCATGGCGATTTTGTTCGAGATAGGCCAAGCGACTCAGGCTAAGCATACCATTTACACGATATGATATACCACAGAGTTTCTATTCTATATGTAGGCCTACACGTTTTTACAATTTGCGCATGCTCAGTACCCCATATGATGTTGCAATTATGGTTAAAGAAAATTTGATTTGTTGTGAGGTAAAACCCAGGTTTTGTTTTCAATACACTGAACTGAAAATTCAATACAATCAGCGGCGATTGCTGTTGTCTTTACACGCATATAGTTTAGTAAATTTACTTCATTTTATACATTATGATTTTTAAATCGTACATTAAAAAAATGTGACATTTTAAATCATTTTAAATCTATAATACAATGCACTATATTGAGAGCCGGGGGGGGGGCACTCACATGTTAAGGTGGTACGGGTATGTGCGGCGGTCAAGGGTCCCTTTTTCAGGCTCTCCGGCAGTTCCGTAAGCCCCACATTTGAATCTGCTCCAGTTCTTTGAGCCTCAAACTCTGACAATTGTAGCTCTTTAAGCTCAAATTTGGAAAAAATTTAGAAATTCTTAGCTCAACAGCCTATAATTTGGCCCAAATTTCAGTTCTTCAAGCCTCTATTTTGCCCGAAAATCAGTTCTTAGTTCCCAAAGTTCGGCGCTCCGCGCCGCACACCCCTACCAAAATTTAAGTTGAGTGCCCCCCCCCGGATTGAGAACTATTGGGACTATGCAACTATCTAGAAGTTTCTTTATCTGCATCAGCCGTCAATAATAGAATATTGATTTATTATAGGATTGAATACATGTCTCTACATTTTGAGTTTGTACTTCAGCACTGATCTAGCGATCGATTCTAGTACAGCCTGGATCTATACAGTCATTTTTTTTCTTTTGGGTGGATCACCGTATCTACATTTTACATTGAAAAAACATGTCACCCATGCACCACGCAATTGAATAGCAGCCCAATACTGCACAGGTTCGCTTGTTACCAGTTGCTCTTGTCTATGTAATCGGCAATTGCGGAGCCTAAAAAACGTGGCGCACATATTATGACATCGGCATGATCGGGAAGTGACGCAAATTTTATGGTGAGAGTAGTCATACCTAGAAAGGATAAAATCCAAATTGAGAAAATATTCTATCTTGTAGAATAGATCGATTCCTAGCCAATCATGCAATCAGATTGGACTCCTTTTCTTGCGTTCGGTGAAATATCAATCGCCCATCGCTCACCTACGGAGTATTTAATAAGTTGCTATGCAGGGAAAAATATTTATAATACAGGGTGTCGACTATAGAAAAATTATCAAATTTGTGTACATCGTGGAACATACTCTTTGCGTGGCTGTGCGTAGTAAGCACTAGCAGTTGTACGCAGATAGCCTCGCTAATAATGGACGCGTAGAGTAGCGTTGTACGCGCATGTAGTTAGCATGATTAGTCGCGGAGTAACAAGCGTAGTTGAATGTTCCACGATGTACACAAATTTAATATTTTTTCTATAGCCCGAATAATGCACTTATCAAATGCAACCCCGGCCCCTGGGGACCCGGGGATGGCCGGGTCGTGGGCCGTGGATTTTGGGTTTAAAAGTTCGAGTCACGGGTAAACACCCGGCCAGTCCCGGACCCATCCGCGCAAAACTCTCAGCCACTCCCCGGCCCTCCCGGGGCGAACATCCGATGCAAGCCGCTGCAAACCCCGGGTATTCCTTGGCCCAAGTTCCCGGCCCTGAGCATCGGATATAGGCCTGGATCTTACAATCGCGGCAATCTTGTCATGCGCAGCGGGCTCAAAATTGCCATGACAGGTATTGCCATTTTGGATATTATTTAAACCATCCTTTCAACGATTTGTGATCAATAATCCGTATATTAACACAAGACATTGAATTCAATTTTTATATTATACACTTATAATTATTTTTTTAAAGAAGAAAAATACAGCTCGAGAATTTATAAAGAACATGTACACTACCTATAGTATAGTCTTCCATTAAGTATTATGGCCATGTACTATGTAGCAGTCAATCGCAGATACATGTCACAAAAGTATCATGGCTTATTTTATTATCACGGTCAGTTTTGTTTTTGAGTGTAGGCCTAAAACTTAAAATATCTTAAAACTTTACTCTCGGTAGGTGGTTAAAACTTTTTAAAAAATAGCGTAAAAAAATAGAAACCAACTTCATTTGGCATAAATAAGCGTATAGCAGGCTCTCATTTGCATATATATGTACATGTCAAGAAGCCAGTGTGGTCTGGTTAAACATGCTAACTTTAAAGCCCCGCTAAATAGCATATACATGCCCTACTCCTACTGCAAAATTTTGAAACTACAGCCAAGATTTTGTTTATGGAATGGATTTTAATATATATGAAAAGTTACATTATTGTGGCGACTCAGTTGATTATTAATATACATCCACGACTCAAGAACGGCCAAGTGATAGGATTCCCCGACCCATAAATGAAGGGCATCCTTACTAGCAAATAAGGCTGGCATTTTCGGTCGGGTAAACGGGTACCCGCCCGAGATTACATTACCCGGGTAGGAATACCTCCCGGTACTGAAATTCAAAAAAAAAAAAAAAAAAAAATTTTTTTTTTTTTTTTCCCATAAGAAGACCACTTGTGCAAAAAAAACTAAAATTGAAAAATGTGTTGGTGTTGCTTGAAAAAAAAAAAAAAAAAAAAAAAATTTCAAGATATTTTGTTATTTTTAATATGAAAATTGTCATAGTCTATTAATGATTTCAAAATGCATTCAAATTCAATACATTTTGAAATCATTAATAGACTATGACATGAATACAAATTATCAATTTTCATATAAAAAATAACAAAATATCTTGAAAATTTTTTTTTTTTTTTTTTTTTTTTTAGGTCAACCATGAATGATCCTGGCATTTAGGTCTAGGTCCAGAGACACTACAAAACCGAAAAAAAAAAAAAAAAAAAAAAAAAAATTATGGCGGGTACCCGGGTACAAAATTACCCGAAAATGCCAGGCCTACTAGCAAACCACGGCCATGTTCATGCAGGGTTCGATTTAGAAAATAAAATTTACATGCACAACTCTGGTTTTTTTCCTCAAATTGGGCTGAATAACACAAAATTTTGCATGCACAGGCAAAATTCTACATGCACAGAGCCAAAGTTACATGCATTTGTGCATGTAAAACCCCTCTAAATTGAACCCTGTCCCCACAGTTCATGGCCCATTATGACATAATCCCGGCCCTCGCCCGGGTAAAGTCCCAGCCCAGTTTCTCGGGGTTTTGGCCGACGTCAACTCTTATACCAGTCCCGGCCAACACCCGGCTCCCCCCGGGACACATTTTGAGTAAAATCCCAAGTAAAATCACATGATGTCAAGTCCCGGAGTGCCGGGCCATCCCCGGGCCCCCAGGGGCCGGGCTGCATCTGATATGTGCATAAGTCCCAGAACAAAATATTAATTTCTGACATGATCGACACTGTCTGTGATACTAGTTCCAGTAACTGTAACCATGGATGTACTAATACGTCCATGCTGTAACCATACTCTCCGTAGATGTCATTATGTTTATGATAAAGACTGAAGTCTTGCTGGCAAGACTAGACTCGCTGAGTCTCATGGACGCCGTTCGTCCACTGAGACTCGTTTTTCCCATTTTGTGTGTGAATGTGATTTACACGCTTAAGACTTTGCGCCGCTCTGGCATTTTAACAAATTTCTTTGAAATTTGGATGATGCATGTAAAACTGTACTCATATAAGAATCAGAAACTTAACTAGGATTCTTACCAAATTCTTGAAACGCAATATCATTTGGAATTTCGGCGAATAAAGATGATTTAAGAAGCCGCCTCTCTCCCCGCGTCCACCAAAAATGATCACAAATGAAAAATGACAAATTTCACTGGGCGTGCGCACAAAGGTTTGATCTTAACTTTCGCTAGACCCCACCTAAATCTTTTCTATGTTAGCCAGGCTCACATCACACACTGTAGGTGGCGCTATTCGTCCATAGGGAAGTGGAATGTGCCTGTACTGTCCAAAAATGGCTTTACTGTGGGGCTCAATGGAAAAAATTACTAAAAATTAATTTTGACAACCAAAACCTAAGTGATGTTGACTTATGTTGGTACTAGCATAATAATGGATTCATAAGCTATCACATAGTGTAATCTATATTCCACCAAGTGGACACTCGTTAAAGCGCAAAAGCAATTTGTGTGTAAATCAAACAGCTTTCTTACAGTAAAGAATAGGAGGTCATCTGGGGTCACATACAGTAGTGTACATTGTACATGTGCCTGCTGTCACAATCTCACACACAAAATTTTGGGCAATTTGGTGACACTATTTTGTCTGTAACTTCAAAAGTATATGCACTAGAAACATGATTGACCCCTTATTGTTTAGGTAATTTGATTCTCTTTCAAATGAAAGAACTTTCAGCTAAAAATATTGAGCTTCAAAATTTTATGAGCATACCTATCTATGTCGATTTAACACACGATTCCCGCTGTTGTTTTGGTTCCAAGGACACGCGTGAAAATAGCCTAAATCTCAAGGCCCCGATCTCGAAACAATAAACATGGCGGAACAAGCACAACCCGATGACCGTGCGTAAGCAGTTGGAGGACTGCCGACTGGTTGATTATGTTACATGAATTAAAATTATGAAAATACGTCATTGGTCAGCATCAACGATAGTCTTTGCACAGACAATTTGCGTCAGTCCTAACGCTCGTCGTTCCTATACTATAGGCAGAATATAGGCTATAGACACATACAGTCTGGGCCAAGACTAACCTATTTATTTATTTAACCTACCACCTGCCTACGACAAAAACAAATGAGACGAAGAACTGAGCAACCATTTTTGTCCTGAAAAATGCTTCATCGTGACGATCAGAAACGCCAAAAATTTATTTTTTACTACGCTGGATATCATATGATAATGATATGGATATTGTTCTGGAATCAAAATACATGTAAGGATCAAATTTGAAGGTAAATAGGCCAAATATTGCAAGAAAATCTACTCACTAGGACGCTAGGGACTACGCGTTGAGTACACGGCTATAGCATGTATAGGGAACTAGGCAAGACTATCTATACATGTTACACATGTTACATGTATGCCGAATTCTGCACGTCGCGTCGCTTTGCAAATTATTAATATCATCCATGACCAAGTTCATACTTACTGGCAAATGACAGATGCATATGAAAGTCAAAATTACAGCCAAGTGTCTTAATTGAAATTTATCCATCGTGTTACTGGTATTAAATTGCATTTAAATAATTTAAACCGGACGGAAATTTAAACCTAAATATTGCACAGAACCAGAGCTGCGCAATGTCAGCCCTCAGCCGCATGAGAATGGCTAGAATTGATCCACCAGTCCTTCAACTGCTTACGCACGGTCATTTTATTCCGCCATTTTGAATTGTTTCGAGATCGGGGCCGAGGGACTCAGGCTAGAGAATGGCAGAATGACAGAGATAAGGGGCGCAGCACTAATTCAGCGTCCCATAGGATAACGTGTGAATTCGGCCTACTTCAAGCGCCATTCCTGGCGTCCCTGCAATACTTGGCAAAATAAATTTGGTATCAAATTAAAGCTCTGTTTCTCTAGATTCCAAAACTTTTGTCGACATATATCGATGACCATTGACTTTTTCGCTATTTTGCGGTGCAAAAAAATAGATAAAAATATACTAAACTCACCACTCACATTTCAAAATGGGGTTTCTCTTAATCCGCCACAGAGAATTGCTTTTGAGATCAATTGTCCAGTTTTTTTCTACATGTTATCATTAAAGACACTTGTCGAATTCATATGAGCCAATATTGAGTGATTTAAAGTGAACATGTCGGTAGATATGGTCGCTACAATCTCATATTCACTATGGACTATATTAGCCGAATTTCGTTGTTACATAAAATGCGGAGTGATTTAGTGTTGCGCCCTCATAACTAGTGGCAAATGGTGGTCATAGACCACAAACCTAGCTGGGGCGTGTTGGTGTTGTGGTATCTGACCCCTGCAAAATGTTCCAAAAATGTTCCCCTGGTTATGATGTTTGTTGTTTGTTATGATGTTTGTCACCGAGTTTGAGTCCCGTACTCCTTACAGATATCCAGAAAATGCAATTCAAATATTTGACCCCAGATGACCTTTGACCTGACCCCTCTGACCCCTGCATGATGTTCCCACAGAGGAGTAAGATTCCTCTGTGGATGTTCCATAACGTTCCGAGAGCGCACCACCAATGATTTCGCCATTGGATTACACAGTTTGGATGGCGTTTTGTCACTGCAAAAACGTAATATAGATAAAAAGTTTGGTATCAAATTAAAGCTTATCACGTGTAGAATATTATTCTTTTAACAGAATATATTGGTGACCATCTACTTTTTTTGCTATTTGGCCGCAAAGAAAAAACGTACAAATTTAACCCTAAAAAATCACTCAATTTTTGAAACCGGACGTTGTTCAAATTCGCGCCAAAACTTCACCTCTGAAATAAAATATTGGGATTTTTTCTCAGATTCCTTCATGTAGACACTTGTCGGAAGCAAATGAGCTGAAAAAGTGCAAATTTTGACATTATCTTTAGAAAATAAAGCCGCAACTAGCTGAAATAAGCGGTGGACTATTTTAACCGAATTTCACTGGTACATAAATCGTGGAGTGATTTGGTGGTGCGCCCTCTTCCCCTGGTCATGAGGTTAGTTGCCACCAAGTTTGAGCCCCGTATCTCTTACAGATGTCCAGATAATGAAATTCTAAGATTTGGCCCCAGATGACCTTTGACCTGACCCCTGCAAAGTGTTCCAAAATGTTCCCCTGGCATTAAGCCCCATACCCTTTACAGATGTCCAGAAAATGAAATTATAAGATTTGACCTCAGGTATTTGGTTATATACCGGAAATGCCCCTTTAATGACCTTTGATCCCAATTCTGTTTGCACCCTATGGGCACTGGGTATATAGGCGATACATATATGCAAGTTACGTAATTGTAACATGTGGGAGGAGAAGCATTTTGAAGTTTGTTGCCAGAAGAAGACGAAGAAAGCAGAATCGGATAGCATTAGAATACCTAGGTAAGAAAGAAGAATCGGATAGCAAAACAGTACCTAGCTCGGGGGGTTGAAAACCCCCCAGCTATAATACTGCATACCTACCTAGTACCTCTAGCATTCAAAATCATCATCACAGGAAAATTCCAGTATTGAGCATATTTCTTCAGCACAAATATCATCCCTCATATCAGACGATTTAGAGCAAAATTAAGTACAGCTTTCATCAGCAGTGATACCAATTCCAGTTCAATGAATTGGTGGTCTGGTACATTTAAGCCAAATTCATATCAGCAGTCAGCACCCCAGAGTCTACAATGGTCTATGGTCTCACAACCAGGCTCACAACCAACAAACATGTTATTTATATAGCCAAGGTCAATTATTTGTAACCCTTTTCCCTAAAATTCAGCCTTGCTTTCATAAACCACTAGCGGGTACCCGCGCTTCGCGCGGGCCCCCGCTAGATGAGTAAATGGGAGCGGTTAGTAAACGGAAGCGGTTAGTATAATCTTACTACATAGGGGAATGTTGTATCTATCTATCTATCTATCTATCTATCTATCTATCTATGTATCATGTATAAAGGCTCCGTCAGTTTCGATCCAAATGTCGCCAAATTCATACGGGAGATCGATGAATATACGGGAACGTGTTTAAACTTTATTTGGTTGAAAACGGTCAAGAATTGGCTGCAAAAACAGTGGAAATATGGGTAAAAACGGGGTTTTTTGTTATGAAAATCGGTTGTCGGCCTACGCGTCACTGCAGCTGGCCGGCAGCGCGTCGGCGCCTCGTGCGTAACGCGCACTACGCCAATGGGCGAGTAAACGGCGCAGAGCCACGCGACTGCGAGCCAGAGACCAGTGGACATGATAATACGGAAAGAAGGAAAAAGAAAATACGGGAAAAAGATGTTTGTATAAACAACATGAAGCGGTACTATAAAGAAAAATTAAATTAAAATGAGGACAAAAAAGTACGAATAATAGGCCAACGGGTTAAAGTAACTAAATGAAACGGGAACGAAACAAAGAAGGAAAGAAACTAATCAGGAAATGTAAGAAAAAGAAGCTAATAATAATGAGAACAGAGATAAATAAAAAACATGGAAACGGGAAATCACAAGCAGCAAATAAACAAAGAAGCTAAAGGGAAATGTAAGAAAGAACAGATTTAGAAAAATAAAATGTACCTTTTCATTGAATGATTCTACCTGTTCAGTAATTATTCCTGTTATGGTGAACGCTCCCATCTAGCGGGGACCCGCGCGAAGCGCGGGTATCCCGCTAGTTATATAAACGAGGGAAATGGTAATGGCAATTGGTATCGCTTTTAACAGCTCAATTATTACGCGGTTAGTGATGGTAGTGATGGTTGCCTCTACATTGCAAACGACTTCCTTATCTTAAAATCTGTTGTGTAATTTTGGTATCAAACACCCTTTTTACTTATTTTTTCTTTGTCTTTCCCTTTTTTCTTTCAGTTTCTCTCTCTCTCTCTTTCCTGCGTTCCATTTCTCTTTCTTTTTCTTGCTTGTTCACTTTCTTTCTCTCTATCTCTGTCTTCTTTCTTTCTTTCTTTCTTTCTGTATGTCTATTTTTTCTTTGTCTTTCCCTTTCTTTCTTTTCGTTTGTCTCTCCCAGGCTCTTTCTTACTTTCCCGATGTTTCTTTCTTTCTTTTCTTCTTTCTTTCTTTCTGTCTTTCTTTCCCTCTTTCTTTCCCCTTTTTACTTATTTTTTCTTTGTCTTTCCCTTTTTTTCTTTCAGTTTCTCTCTCTCTTTCCTGCGTTCCATTTCTCTTTTTTTTTCTTGCTTGTTCACTTTCTTTCTCTCTCTTCTTTCTTTCTTTCTTTCTTTCTGTCTGTCTTTTTTTCTTTGTCTTTCCCTTTCTTTCTTTTCATTTCTCTCTCCCTTTCTCTTTCTTGCTCTCCCGTTGTTTCTCTTTCTTTCCATTTTTTCTTCCCTCTTTCCTTCCCCTTTTTACTAATTTTTTCTTTCTTTTCCCTTTTTTCTTTCAGTTTCTCTCTCTCGCTTTCATGCGTTCCATTTCTCTCTTTTTCGTTGCGGTTACCATGCTAATAATGCTCCACCCTCCCCCATCGAAATTCATCACAACATGACAAACGAATAAACTCAAATTATACTTCCAATATTATATAGGCCTACCTTGAATTTAAAATCTTCGGAAAGTTATCACAAAATAAGTTACCAACAGTCATCGTAAACGAATGCAGCCGATTTATTATATAGCGGTTGCGGTTACCATGCTAATAATGCCCACTCTCCATAGAAAGTCACCACGAACGGATAAACTATGATCACTTTCAAAAAGATCACTTAAAATTTTTCGAAAATCATCTGTGTAGCGGTTACAGCATGAAATATCCGCCGTGAGCAGTGTGTTTGTCTTGAACATGCGCGTATAGGATACGCGTATTTTAAAGCTTGTCCGTAGCAACGAAGCAACGCGTGCGGGTTCACCATTGGTTGATCTACCAAATAAATCCAAATAATTCTTTGTATTTATTAATTTATCTATCTATCTATGCATTTACCATTCATCCGGAAATGCTAGAACTTATTTATTTATCTATTTATTAATTTATAATTTATCTATAATCTCAAAGTATTGATTAGTATCGATTATCGGCAAGTTCCTCTTTAATAGTATATAATAAAGATATGTTTCTCAATATCTGTGCTCATATTCTGCCACACCCCTATAAATCACAGAAATTCTCTTATTTCCACCATGCTATAATTGAAACACAAACATGTCAATGCCTCAGTATTTGTTGTAGTAATCACCTATAGAACTCGGCAAAATAGTTAACATTGGTATCCCATCTGGACATACTCATAATTTCCACTGCATTGACATTTAACCTTGAATGCCATTATTTTAACTATTGCTTACTACACTCTAAATTACAGGGATTTGAATTCAAAACCAAAAAAACTTACTTTCAAAACTTAGTTAGGGACCAATCAATATAGGATTAAAATAAGTCTTTACAAAGTTTTATAAATTTCAGTCCCACAGGGATTTAAAAAAAAAACTTTCAGATTTAAAGTTTAAATCTACAAAGAGCAAATGTTAATACTTCAAAGACTTATATTCAAGTTTAAAAGATTTAATTGTTAAATCCAAGGCGGACTGTAGTGTAATCAGTGACAAAACCTTTGGATTAAAAAATAAGACTATCCTTAGACTTAAAATGTCAAATCCTTGAAAGATTAAAAATGCAAGTGACAGCAAGTCCATTGGATTTAATATTCAAGTCCTTTAACGCGGCTGTGTACTCTAGACATGGTTTCTTTCGCAAAATTGAGTTTTTTTGATAAGTTTGTACTTTGTTATGTTTTTTATAAATACAAGGAATGAAAATCCAGATTTGTAAACTCCAACTGCAATATTTTAAGGATTTTATTCACTATTCCATTCGTATTTGAAATTGAAAAGGAAAGAAAATCTTTGTTGTACCAGCAGGGTACACGCGCGCAACCGCGCATCGCGTTGCGTATCGCGCAATTTGTTAACGCACAAATACGCTACGCATACGCAACGCTTATCTACATTCGCGGCGCATCTTATGGAAGCACCACGGAAGCACTGATTTCACAAAAACCTAGCGGTCAAATGGCTCCGTTTTAGCTGATAAAATGTGTGTTTTTTCAAGTTCTTTCCCCCGATTTAAATATCAAGTTATGAATGGATTTCGCTCAAACTTCTCAAGGGGCTGTGGATTTACCCGATGTTTACGTTATATAAGGTAGAAAAACGAAAACTGCCGCATTCTCCTGTAATATTCGACGAAAGTGCATAATGTGACCACTTTAAACTTCAACGGCCATTATTTCAATGTTCATTTTCTCGGTAAAATGACGATTTAGGTACACGATAACTCAATAAATACAACATCTATAGGTAAGCAAATATGATCATCGTAAAAAGCATGATCGACTCAAGAAACAGTTTTCTCATTTTTTTATATTTTTGTCTATTTCCGATTTTAGGCATCATTTTGTGCAAATAGGCGTTTGTGAATTTTAAAAAGTTCAATTTGATGCCTTATATGGTCAATATCTAAAAAAATAAGGCCAATATCAAAAAAATAAAAAAACTTTTTTTGGAATGGAGCCTCAAGATTGAGCTAAAAACAAAATAAAATATTTTGGAAAGAGTGTTTTTTTTTTTTTTTTTAGCATAATAAATATTGCCAAAAACTCACTTTTTTGTGATTTTCTTCATAATTGTTGTTTTTACTCCAAATCTGTATTTATATTAAGATTTATTGATGTCTTGCCTTCATAAAAATGTATACTTTTATATATCTTGCGCGAATAATTACAATGTTATTGCACTTTTACTACATGCATATCTGAGAGTACACAGCCACCTTAAGATTTACTTTTAAGCATATCTGGGATTTATTTCAAAATAATATAAATCTTTATGGGGATTTAAATATCGATATTAAATACAAGTCTGTGTGACTTCTTATCAAGTAATATGTCTATTCACAGAAGTAATACCAAGTCAGGACTACTTCTTTCATAAAGTTCAAGCAATAGTCTGCAGTGCCATGATAATTCCAGTGTCACTGCAGTGGCCGAGTGTGATCCTTCATGGAAATAAGCTTACCCATTTATAAATTATATTATGTGTATAGGTAAGCTTATACAGCAGAAGCACAGACTACTACCTTGGCGATTGAAGATAATGTTCACATTGGCCCTTCGTGCACAACAATGTAAGCTTTTTCATGGAAGATATAGTCACTGACATTGGCAATTACAGCATTTGGGATGCCATTCTGCAAAACAAATTCGTCCATATCACTTCATTCATTCGCTCGCCACCACACAAAATCGCAAAAGAAAGATGGCGGCTGAGCAGTCCAGGAAAACGTTTCGATTTGATCACGTGCACGCACCATCGCATTGTGATTGGTTTAATGTTTAAGTCTTTCGAAAGATTTGAAAATAGATTTTCATTTCCCGATCCCAAAAGTAAAATTTAAATCCAACCCCGCGTAAAATAAATCTTAAAGACTTAAAAATTTACAAGTCTCAACTAATATTTTAAGTCTTTCTAATTAAGAGTGTACACCAATCACTGTCACTATTATTCAAGTTTTTTGCAATAACCTTTCAATTCACACTGAGCCCTTCCAAAATCATATTAGGCATCAATCCTCTCATACACACATTCCCTGGGCTTGGATGACGAACAGATGATAATTGCACTTTGAGAACAGGGTATGAGTTTTTTGTACCCATTATTGTCAAAGGTTATTCAATGAATATACAAATATATTGGGGTTCAAGAACTGTGCCCTGATAGATGAGCAAAAGAACATGTGCAATTTCACTTTGTTGTAGTTCGCAACACAAACTTAATAACAGGCAAAACAGACACATCATTTATCGGTATGACATTTTCGTATTGGCGCTGCCCTATCTATCTACCTATTGTGCAGAGCTACTACTGTATGGGTTCCTCGTACTAACTTTGTTGCCAGCGGAAGAACACCAGAAGATTACAATGGTTTGTTCCAGCGGAAGAACCAAACGATTATAATACCTAGCTGGGGGTGTAAACCCCCCAGCTAGGTAATAAAAATCCCTTTAAAAAGGATGGACCGGAACAGTATTGATTCCATGTGAAGTATCAGAGGATGATTCAAGACTTGGAGTTACCAGTGACATTCACGCATAAAGCGGTGCACCTGAAACAAGAGGTGGGAAGTCCAGAATTGATTGATTGATTGGAAGCCCCATCATGCACTGTAAAAGTGTTATCACTAGAGTTTCAACTGCCACTTTACTTTTCAAATCCCATTGAACTCTGTAAAGATGTTGTTTTAGAATTGCCCGTGTGCAGTCCCGTACACGCAGGGGGTGCGGGGTGCGACCGCACCTCCCCAAATTCCCAAAAGTAGGCCTATACAAAAAGTCCCCAAATTAAAGAATCAGGTTTTTTACGCTTTTTTGGTCAAAAAAGGTCCAAATTGGGAGGAAGAAGTCCACTTTTCACAAAATCGCCCCCCCCCTTGGAAAAAAAGTCCACTTTTTCAAAATCCCCCCCCCCAAAAAAAAAAAAATCCTGCGTACGGGCCTGCCCGTGTGTCATTATTACTTGGTCGATTTCAGATCTAAAGTGATGTATGCATGAAGGATAATTCACACCTTCTGTAGATAACATAAAATGTGAAATCGACCAACCTTTTGAAGGTGTTTTTATTGTAAATATATCTGTCAAAATTCAAATTTCACCATGCACGTGTGTATGCAGTGGGCGGGCAGTGGTGTCATGTTCACTCACACAGCTGTGCTAACCGCAAGACTTGCTGGGAAGTGCTTAAATCATCCTCTGGTGAAGTATATAGTGTTGTTTCCAGTGGTGTGGTCCCGGGGGTGTGGTATCTGGGTTCTGGGTCACATGGAGGGGAGGCAAATGTTTGAAACACGCGCGTCCCTTCAAAAACGATACGCCGTAGAAGTACGAAACAGATTCCAGCCATTGGAAAATATAAGTGAAACAGCCACAGAGAAGTATGAAAGGTTAATAACAGCCCACACGGAAGCTACAGATAAAACTGTGCCAGTGAAGAAGAAAGCACGTAGGGTACGCTTCTCAAGCGATCCAAGAGTGACTGAGGCAAGAGACAAGATCAAGAAAGCGTACGAGGTGTATCAGGAAAATACAACTGAAGATCACAGACTGGTGTATAAAATGAGGCAAAGAAGAGGCTCGCAGAAGCATACGACCAGGTGCAGGAAGAAGATCTTAGCACTAAGTTAACAGAAGTGGAAATGGCCCATGCCAACAGCAAACACGGCCAGAGTTGGAGACTCATAAATGACATCACAGGCAGATTGGCATCTTGGAAAGGGCAACTGGAAGGCAACACCCAGAAGGAAAGAGTTACCAACTGGTACAACCATTTCAAGAACCTACTAGGAAGCCCCCCTGACATTGATGATGAAGATGAAGATATTCCAGCAGTCTTAGAAGAGGTCATTACAGCATCAAAACAGGGCCATTCGAACTAGAGGAATATGAAAAGGCAAAAAATGCATTGGTGGAAGGTAAAAGCTGTGGCGAAGATGGCATACCACCCGAAGTTCTCAAGAGATGCGACTTGGACGACATCATTCTCGAATTCTGTAACCGTGCATGCGAGGGAGAAATGCCAGAACAGTGGTCTATCCTGAACATAGTACCTATACCCAAGTCCGGAGATCTCAGCCAAGCTGGAAACTACAGGGGAATCAGCTTAAGTTCGATAGTGGCAAAGACCTTCAATAGGATGATCCTCAATAGGATCAGACCAGAACTCGATGGACACCTGAGAAACAATCAAAATGGATTCCGAGTTGGAAGGACCACAGTCGGCCATATTCTTGCCTTACGGAGGCTCATCGAAGGGATCAAAGCTAACAACCTTCCAGCAATAATTACCTTTATTGACTTTCGAAAGGCTTTTGATACCATCCACAGGGGCAAAATGCTGAAAATCCTGAAAGCCTATGGGGTTCCTGAGCAGCTTGTTAAAGCCATTGGCAATATGTATGCAAAGACAAAAGCAAAAGTGATTTCACCTGATGGAGAAACAGACCTCTTCGAAATACTAGCCGGTGTACTGCAGGGCGACACTCTTGCTCCATATTTATTTGTAGTGGTACTGGATTACGCCACAGCAATAGAGGGTAAAGCTGGTTTCATACTTTCTGCCGCTTGCCGCTGAGCGGCATGACGCTTCATCATGCCGCTTGTACTTTTCTGCAAGCGGAGCGGCACACCGCTAAGCGGCAGCGGCATGACTCTGAAAGCTACTCTTGCCGCTCAGCACCGCTCCAAAATCGTATTTTGTTCTCATACGTCAGAGCGGCACCGCTCCGAGTTGACTTGAATTCAACTCCCAGCGGTGCTGCCGCCGCGACAAAGCGGTGGAGTGATCGATATATCGGCTTGCCGCTATGGTCACCGCTAGCGTTTTTAGTGAGATTGCGCAGTGAAGTAAAATCACCTTCAGAGCGGCAAAGCGGCAAGCGGCAGGAAAGTATGAAACCAGCATAAGGAAGAGGAACTTGGATTCCAACTGGAAAGAAGAAAAAGTAGGCGTATTGGTCCAGAGGTTGTCACTGACTTTGATTTTGCTGATGATATAGCATTACTGTCAGAGGAAATAGACCAGGCAAACAAGCTACTCAGCCAGGTGGAAACATCAGTTGGAAAAGTCGGACTGAGAATGAATTCTGGCAAAACCAAGTTCATGGCATTTAACCATAACAAAGGTATCACAATTAAGACAAACAGTGGAACACAGATTGAGGAGGTCCCAGATTTCAAGTACCTAGGAGCGTGGATGAAGAGCTCAGAAAAGGATGTAAAAATACGAAAAGCAGCAGCCTGGAGAGCTTGTAATGGGATGGCCAAGATCTGGAAGTCGTCGCTCTCAGCAAGATTCAAACAGCGCCTATTTACAGCAACAGTGGAATCGGTACTGCTCTATGGGTGTGAGGCATGGACAGTCACTTCCAAACTGGCAAAGGAGCTGGATGGCTGCTATACCAGACTGTTGAGGTCAATGCGTAATGTCCACTGGAAACAGCATATGACAAACAAAGAGCCGCTGTATGGCGACCTTCCAAAGTTATCGGACAAGATCAGAGAGAGAATGACTCGGTTTGCTGGTCACTGCTATAGAAGCAAGACAGAACCTGTATCTCAACTGGTGCACTGGATTCCGAAGCATGGGAAAAGGAAACAAGGAAGGCCTGCCCTGACATATGTCGACATTTTGAAACAAGACACCGGACTTGAAACAACTGACATGACAACAGCAATGCAAGACAGAAAGATATGGAGGGCCATCACAGTTCGAGGACACCACTCGACATAGGCAGGTAGGCAGGGTCACATGGAGGGGAGGCAAATGTTTGAAACATTCCCGGTGGGACAATTGCGCATGAAATACATGCACACGGAAATTTTCATTTTATACTTTGTCCCAAATCAGGGTTAGGCGCGTGAAAGTCGATTCCCCCGCCCGCGTCACTTTTTGGAAACCAAAAATACCCGCGTCAAATTGTCAAAAATGCAAATTTTGAATAATTCATGAATTATTTTCAAAATATCAGTGTTTTCACCAGTTTTAACAATAAATTGGAAACATATATTTTTGTTTGTAAAACATATAAATTCATAACTTGGAAGCAAAATCAGGCTATTTTCTAACTTTTCTAGTCCCTACCTTTCGTGAAAATATCTTTGTCGCATTTATTTCCATTTTGCAAACATCTCATGAAAATGAAAAATGAAAAAGTCACCTCACCAACCTGGGGAAAAAAGTGACGATAAACTCGGAATTGACTTTCATGGGCCTTATCTGATTTTACATGGATAAATGAAATCGAGGATTTTTTTCGAGGTTCATAGGCACATCGGCATTATTTGGATCCGTGGCTATTATGATAGTACAAATGCGCGCAACCGTGCAAAAAATTTGGCCATGTTGAAGCTTGAATGGTCAAATATTGTTAAAATTGGAACTAATTTATGTAAAAAAGTTAAAATGGTCAAATATGAGATTAATTTGGTCACGCAAATGTACACAGGTATCAGTTTTGGCCCGGTTTTGGCCCCAAAGACCATGGCACCTGGGCCTGGCTGTGCCCACTCTGCCCTATGGTCAATCTACCCATGGGCCTATGTGTACAAAATAATTTTGCAATGAGAAATAGTAAACTGAAGTGTGCAGTTTATGTGCAAAGAAATCCAATTTATTTGCAATATTTTCTTGATTTAGTTGTATTTTGATCAGATTGGTACATAATTATGTTTGTAGATTGTAGCCTATACTTTGAAGAGATATAAAATTCTATGATAAAAAGTGTCAGTATTTCTTAGACCAACCCAGATGTTGCTGATCATCTTTAATGTTATATTAATTAATAGATATGTGTACACTAAGTGACATCATTTTTTTCAAACAAAAGCACTTGCCCATTTTAAAAGTGACTAGCGGGACACCCGCGCTTCGCGCTGGTCCCCGCTAGATGAGTAAATGGAAGCGTTTACTAAAACAGGAGGAATAACTGAACATGTAGAATCATTGAAAAGGTTAATTTTATTGATCTTAACCTGACCCTCATTAGGCCTACATTTCCATTTTAGCTTTTTTCTTTCTTTTTAGTTTCCTCTACGTGGGCCAATTTTGTTCCTTTTTTTTAAATTTTTGCTGCTAAGCTTGCGATTTGCCGTTTCCATGGTTTTTGTTTTAATTTATTTAATCCAGTTCCCGTTATATTCTAAATCTGTCCTTTTTGGGGCGCCCTCTACGGAGGCGTCCCACAATATAGGCATGTACTTGTGAGTAGCTTCTAATTTCAGTCTTACTAGATTTACTCCGCAATTGTTGTGCTATTTTGCTAAAATTATGCCCTTGCTCAGAAATAAATCCACAATATGCTTGGATTTTATTTTATTATTGTTTTCTGTTATGCACAGGATAAAATGGTGTGCGTATATTCTTTGTTTAAAAGACAAAATTAATGGATTTGTAAAAACACCAAATAAATCGAGACCTTTGACCTTTGTAACCACTTTGACCTTTGTAACCAGTTTACCGCCTCTTAGAACCCGATAGACGGTGACCAACACTATGGATTACAATAGCCTAATCTGAATGGCATAGTCCAATAAGCTCAAATAAACAATCATAGTGCAAAATTTGACCTAACTTGCAGAGTATGAGTTTTTGTACCCAAAGTTTCCAAGTCAGGCATCTTATCAAGATCAAGATAGTGATAGTGACATAACAATTAACACGCTTATCTTACCAAGGTCTTATCTATCTGCATGGGGTAATTGGAAATTATGGTGTAGCCTATTTGTTTTAAGGATGAAACAACTGGCTCCTTTTGCATGGAAATTAGAACAAATTACTATACAAGCTGTATCAAAAAGTTTGGTACCCAGCAGTTTTGATAGTAATTGAAAAGCCTGGTTCTTCCAAATGCAATATCGGGTTCCCCTTAAAATGATAAAATGATCAGACCATAAATCTTTTGTGACTGTTTATGACATTAATCAACAAATTATGCGGATCCTAGATGTGTCGAGGATGTTATGTTTATGAACAAAACGTTACGTTTGTATTTTCAACATTGTTAATCATTGCTACGTGTATGTTAACAAATGAAAGTTCTGTAATTATTTTAATTCTTCAATGCTAAGTTAGTAAGTATTCTTTTGGATATCATCAAATTGTAAATCTCTAGTCAGATTTTCAGTGTGTTAACAACTATGTATCAAAGATGTTACGTTCATGTACAAAACATTAACGTTCTTATCTTGTAAACATTGTATACCCATATAGCTACTTTTGAAGAATGAATGTTCTGTAATTGTCTTTTATCCTTCATCTCTATTAGATTTTCAGTGTATTAGCAAGTAGATGATGTATATGTATCACAGACGTTATGATGTATATGTATCACAGACGTTATACATTCATAAAAACTTTTCTTTTGGTCAACATAGGGGTAGATCCTCTTCTATACTATCCATCATATACCCCCCTGCATAACGAAATTCAACAATATTCAATATCCAAAGCAATATCATCACTACAATATGCCCCAAAATTGAACTCCCCACCCACATAATCGCAAATTGACACGACAGCTTCATTCCAATTCAATTTATTTCATCCAAAACGGTCCTGTGATACACCTTCCCCAATCAAACACATTTGTCTTGCATTTGATCATCTTCTACTCTTCCCTAGAAAAAATCATTATGATACCAAATCCCCGGGACCAAATCTAAACACCATGCCATGGAATTCACCATATCACGTCCAAGCTCACATAATTTGGGCGCCCCATTCCTTTTTAAAGGAATTTTATTTACCTTTCCTTTTAGCGTCTTTTTTTTTTTTTGCTGCTTAGCTTGTGATTTCCCGTTTCCATGTTATTTATTTAATTCTGTTCTCAGTTTAATAGCTTTTTATATATTTATATTTCATGATCTTATTTTAGCTTTTTTTTCTTACATTTCCTGATTAGTTTATTTCTTTCCTTCTTTAGCCTATTTTATTCTTTAGCCCTTTTCATTTTCTTACAGTGAATAACTATAACCCATAGGCCTATACCCGTACCTTTTTGTTGTTTGTAGGCCCCTACTTTTTAACAAACACACATCTTTTTCCCGTACCTATTTATTACGTCCGCCTCTCATTGCGTGTCTATGGTCGTTCACCCGAAATATCATTACGTCGCTGTGCGTCGTTAGTACGCGAGCAATGGCGTAGTGCTGCGTTACCCTCGCGGTATCGCTGCGCTACACGCGCGTCTCGGCGTTAGGTACGCCATTGCGACGCGAGTGGCTAGCTTAGCAACTGAATACTTTTCTTTGTTTACCCAAGATGGCAACCGACCACATTTTCACTGATTTTGAGGCCAATTCTTGACCGTTCTTAACTAACTTAAGTTTCAACACGTCCCCGTATATTCCTTGATCTCCCGTATTAATTTGGCGTTCACAAACCCACAACATTCCCCTATTTATAGTAAGATATAGACCTTTTTCTCAGACGTCACCAATCAATCGATATTGGGGTCCAGCATTCGAGTCATCAGCACCCAAACGCAAATACCGCGCCGGCGCGTGCGATAAACTTTGCTCCACGCTAAGCGTCCTGCGCGGAATTGCCAGCTCGCAGTACGCGTTTAGTTCGCCACGATGTAAAAAGTAAACAAAAATGTGAAACAAAACAAAGATTAATTTTCAAATTGCATGGCGGTTTTTCCGTATCTTTTGTATTTTGTGGTGTCAAAACAATCTGAAACAAATGTAACCAGTATACAGTTCCCTTTAAAAAAATATTTTATGGAAGCTAATGTGAAAGATGACAAAACAGAGTAGAAATTACGCAGTATTTGGTGTTTTCACACTGTCGGCATGTGGGAAACGCACGTGTTGTTTGTTTACATCTGAGACCCCAATATCGATTAGGTGACGTCATCAGAAAAAGGTCTATAGAAGGTCTCAATGCGCGTGAAGCGCGCGGAAATTTTGGGTTTTAAAGCGGAAAACTTTGTTTGCCCCCCCTTCCTACCACTAAAACTTTTTGGTTCGCCCTCTTTTAAGGTCCAAAACTTTTTTGGCCCCCTCCCTTTTTACCAGCCCCCCACCAAAGTATTTCTGAACACTCCCTTAGCTACACTGACTGTTGATAATGTATTTTTGTAAAATTTCAAACACGGTACAGATCGTTCTGGGACACCCTGTATCAGTTGTATACCATGTATATAGTCAGTGTGTGTATAAATGCTGATGAAAAAAATACATATTTTTGCAAATAGCCACATAATACAAATGACATTGAATAAAATCACTGGTTTGGAGTTTTACAAGATTGGAATATTGTGTTTTCTTTTTCATCACTTTTCGGGACTGTGATTGCCACGACCCGAATCCCCACTGCGCGGGATACAATTGAGGCGGTACCTTTTTAGTCATTTATGAGTTTGGCAGATAAAAAGACGGCGGCAATAAAATCTAAAGCCGTGCAAGCAAGCAATTCCCCGCTAGCAAAGCAAGCAGGTCATTGGCTGGATGCATTGTGAAGGTCTTATACGTCATACCGATCACTGGCTATGCCAAGTCAACAAGAAAAGTTTTGCTTCAGATTTGTATCCAATTCGAAACAGAAAGGATCTCATTTCTATCGAGCAATTGAAAAAGGTGTAAACGAGAGGTACGGATTTAAATCTTGAACAAACGACAGCATAAGTTGTGATTTTTTTGTTTGAATCAAAAGGATTTTCTTGGCCGCTTTAGCAAGGGTGTGAATATCTACTCATGAACTTGGATTTGTAGCTGACATGTACATGAATTATTCTGAATCAACTGCTTTTCCTGAATCATTCTTGGGATTCATTTCCTGATCATAACAAATTAAGAAAGCACCGGCAGCAAGATTTCATACCAAAGAGATTTCTTCTCCAGGATTAAGCCGCCAACATAAACCTTACAAGGGGTCTCTGGACGTCGTGGCCCGTTTCCTTAGACATTTTAATGATTCGATTTAGTTGATAAAATATTGCGACATCGCGCATCTTGAAGTATCAAGTCTGCACTTGTCTCTTTGGAAATCCAACGTTTATAAGATACTTCTAATTTTGTTGGAATTATTTGGATATATACCTGTGGGATAATACGTGTTTTTAATTCGGAAACATATCTGGATAATACTTCAAGAATTGAAACGGTTAAAGAAGCAGTGTGAATTGACATGACAATGGCGACAACTTCGACAGCGCACTTTTTGACACTTATTGTTTTGTTACAAACTTATATTATGTACGGAGATGCAAATAGATGGCTGTAAGTATCATGGAACGTTCATTAATTGTGTTTAATGTGGAAATTAATCAACTAAACTTCAACTTTTAATTAAACTGAATGTTGATAGGAGAAATAATGAAATCAACTATTTAGGACCTAATAATACATTATGACTGTACCAGACTGCAAAAACTGCAATATACACATATTAAAATACAGAGCATTTTTCTTCCATTGCCTTTTCACGGAACTTCTAATTTCATCGTGATTCATTTAATAATTCAATCAATTTGGTGCACTATACATGACATGAAAATTAAGTGCACGAGGGATTTCTGTTAACTTTTTGCCAAGATTTTTGAATTGGGAAATACTGTACGATGTATCCGATTTATTTTCACATCCCCATATATGTCAGTTACAATAAATGTTCACATACCATGATGTGAACATGGTCAAATCGCACGCGTATGATCGACCGGCTGTTTTAATTTTCCTTCTTCATCATCCATTTCCTCATTAATCTTACTTTGGCTTGCGGCATTTGCCCAGAACATGTATCATGATCGCCCACAGGTGATTGGATATGAATGGTCGTTAACTTGGTAATCAGAAATAATTAATCGCGATTAAGGTCATAAACCTGGTTACTTGGCAAACAATTGCAATATAGAAACCAGCAGTGAATACCGTTTCCAAGTAGATGTAATATCCAGACATTTATTTGTACTGATTCATCGTGAGATTGATATTGCAAAACATTGCTAACAATGACATGACAGTCCACATTGGGTTTTTTGAACAGAACTTGTAGCTACAATGTACATACATTTACACTGTAGGCCTACATTTGAATATCATCGCGATGATTATGATAGTTTATCCAAATACTTTGGTTTATCCATAGACCATACCGTGTCAAATAGTTCTGGTACTTCATGCATTTTGTTTTCGGAAGTACATGACAGCACAATTTTGAACAGCTTTAATATTATATTCTGCGGCATTAATTTGAGCTAATTTGCTTTTAAGTTTTTAACAATTGGTTGAGTTTGAAAACGCCGATAGATAATGATCTCAGCATGCAAGTTCACAAGCATGAAAAGTTTGAATCTTAAATTTCCAAACTAGCTGTTTCCTAATAATATTATTAAATTTTAATGTAAAGGTTGCCTTTTTATAGCATTGTCAACTTTTATGATGCCACATTACACATGTAGAAAAGAACAAGTGAGCTTTAATGAGATGAAAGCGATGCCGCTTTATAGCGGTATTATTGTTCTTAAAGGTGTCACTTTATCCTGCAATAGGGAATTAGTTATTGCATCAGTGAATTTCAACACTTTTCGTGTCTCATTTGATTTTACATTTTTTCTAGAGGTCATTTTAACCAACCAAGGTCTAATTTAAGACGCGGGACTTGTGGTGTCAACAACTTTCACTCAATTAAAATAATATTCTTTTACGTTCAGTTAAACAATTTTTCTGGTAGAAATATGGTGTTACGATGGACAAAGGATTTATAGCGATTATCCAAGCCGATCTTTGTACTTCTATGGTTGAAATTCTGCATGCTTGATCAATGTGTAACCTACACCAATTCATCAGGAACAAAATTAACATTTTTTTACAAAGTTGACAGAAAGCGAATTTTCCATTTCTATAGTTGCACTGTTGCAACAGTCATTGATCTACCACTGATTGGCCTAATCTTACTTGTGATGCAAAGAGAACAATTGCGAAAGAGTAATTAGTGCAACGATAATTGAACGTTCTTTGAACGTTATCTTGCAGCTTGTCTGCAACCAAAGTTGCAGGACCAGTCATCAAATAAATCATCACATTTATAATTTCTAAAGGTTACATGTAGCTATGCATTACTTATCCGAGCTAACGTTGAAGTTACCCGCAGAGAGCGGGTGAAAGCTTCCCGTAGCTCAGCCCGCCTGTTGCCGTCAATTTTCATTTCATTATGTGACATACAAGACCTACTCGTGTGGTTCGGCATGGTTAGTGTTGCCAATATCGGCAGGCATTCTGATAGGCCTTCGATAATTCAATTTACTGTGTTCTATAGACCTCAGATGAGTTTTCTTTCCAATATAATTCAAGACACCTTCTAGCGGGTTTGAACTTTTGGCAAAGTTTACTGATAAAGATCAGTAGTATAAGCCTATGGCATAGCTAGGAAATTGCTGTACGAAATATTGTTGGTTTACACGTGTAGGGGTGGCTCAGCCTCGAAGTTCTTCAATATGATAGCTACAACTTGCTATATAAAATGGTATTAAACGTGAATATTGATGTATGACGAAAGTCTTGAAACAATCAGTCTGTGTTAAGACGTTTAGTTTCAATTCAGCAAATCCTGACTTGTAAGAGCAATGTTGCTAAATAGATTAGCCATGTATATATGACCCTCAAAACGTAATGTATTAGCGCATAATACCTTTTGCCAAAAAGCATTGCTTGTTTAAAAAAAATTAAATGTTTATCATAACGACAACAAAAAGGACAATTAATAATAATATATGAGAATATTAGAGCTTCCCGCCGGTCTGATGGAACTGTCAACTGGCGGTCAACCGCCGGTCGAGTTTTGATTTCATCCCTAAATGACCTATTAAATGGCTTGCGATAGACGCGTAAAAATCGAACTTTCTTGCTTGATGGAATTGTGAATGAGTATAGCCTACTCATGATTGAACTTGTGCTATATATAATGCTAAATAGGCCTATATAGGTGAAATACTGAAAGGCCTATTTGTACGAATACGGAAACCAGGGTCAAGAACGAATCATCGATTCTAGAACGAAAGAAACTGACTTCATTTTTTCTTTTCACAGACGTCATGTGTCTGTGCCTTCCTATATCATGAACTGCAGACATTTACGATGTTATTTCTTTCACTAAGACCCTCAAACTATTTAAACAAAACACACTTGCAGTGTAAAATGATTTCAGCAAAATGTTGTTGATGGAAAGGCCATTGGCTTGAATTTGACAGTTCATCAAGGGCATTCCACTTGAATACTAGTACATGTATAAAAGGAATTAGACGGGATAGATGTAGGGCCTATCTGCAAAAGCATTTTGCTTTGAAACAATGGATGTGATCAAACTCAGCTCGTTGATTCATTCAATAGCCTACAAAGAAGATCAGGAATGCATAGGTCTGGGCATAGGTCTTGAGAATCTGTGGTCTATACTGAATGCCTCCTTACTGCTTTTACAAATGTAGGCATATCCTCGTATATACAAGTATATAGGCCTACACAACATGGGGGATGAGGGAAGCTACTCATCCCCGCCCCGTGGTTGCATGCTAATAATTATAGTAAGTTGGATATAAACAAGAATGTAGCCTACAATTTAGAGAAACCGTATGCCGTAGTTCCAACTTCCAATTCACTTTCAACTACCCAGCAAATTTTAGTACACAAAACGTTTTACTACTTTTTATTTATATCTCGAGCTCATAGACACCTCCGTTTCCCTGTTCTTTGTCAATGGAAATATCCGTCCCAAAAGTTCGATGACGTCCTATATTAAAACGAAAGTTCTTTCGTAAATCGTTAGGAAGCTGACCCCACTCCCTCCTTTCCAAAAAGATCAATTTTGACCGATATTTTAAGATTTTTACAACGTAATTGGACTTTTTGACCACCCCTCCAAGAAAGGAGTTTCAATGAATTGACAGGATGTCAGTTTGGTTTGTTCCGTAGAAAGTCACGGGAACAAATTAATTGAATTGGAAAGTTTTCATGAAAGTGTATTGTGTAGATAATAATATAGTTTAGGAATAATAGGCCCTATAAATTTGACGAAGAAAGCGACAGCGCGGCACTGATTAAACCATGTTATTTTCTCTCTTGTTCTTTTTTCCAGAGCAATATTTAATATAAATGCACTTGGACTTGCAAGCATAGACAATCCTGACACATGTGAAAGACTCCCGGGATTGGTAAACAAACAAGTATCAGTTTGTAAAAGGAACTTGGAAGTTATGGACAGTGTAAGCCTTGGAGCTAGTCTTGCAATACACGAATGTCAAAATCAGTTTGCTAACAGAAGGTGGAATTGTACTACAGTATTAACAGGACCGGTCTTTGGACGAGTGTTGGAAAATGGTAGGGTACTAATTTGAGTTTTTAGAATTATACGAGAATTGAATGCATGAGAGAGCGTGTAAACTTGGTAAAAAATATAGCACTCTGTTAACTTTGGACTTTTCCATTTCACGCGGAGCGCGGAGTGAAATGGAATAGTCCAAATTTGACAGAGTGGCGGACAGGGTGGTATATTGCACAAATAGGCAGACAATCACTATGGACCACAATGGCCTCAACCTAATGGCAAAGTTCAATAACCTCAATTAAACAAGCATAATGCAAAATTTCACCTGATTTGTAGAGCATGAGTTTTTGTACTCAAATTTTTAAAGGTCATTCAATGAATGTGCAAATGTATTGGGGTTAAATAACTGCCCTGATAGATGAGCATGTTGTGGATCCTTAGCGCATGTATTTCGTAAAGGGTTCACAAGTTCTCATTAAAGGTCTTAACTTTAACTTATAGCGTAGCCAGGATTTTGGTGTGAGGGGGCAAAGCCCAATTTGTGTCCCCATTTGATAATTTGTTGTCCCATTTTAGTCTCATTTGATCCCTGGAAAATTTCGGGGGGTGATTCTTTTCCCTTCTCCCTGGCTACGCTACTGAACTCGAAAAATAATTGCATAGTATCAATTGAATTGGTAGCACATTTTTGACAAAATATTCCGGTCACGCGTCGCTGCACTCGGTCACAATGGCTCATAAGAAAAGATGCAGTTTTGAAAGTTGCACTTTTAGTCTTTTGTCCATTCGTGACCCTACAGACTTTTTATTCGACGTAAAATATTTGATGTAACATATCTAGGCCTATACGTTATCAAATCTATTCCCATTCTATTTCCAGTAATGTCAGTTTAAGTTAATCTAACGAATGTTTGATGACGTAAAATCGATAATATATTTCTATACATAAGTAACATAATTATTATTACGTCATCAAACATTTGGTAGTTCTAACTTAAACATTACTAAATTAGAATGGGACTAGATTAAATAATGTAGATAAGTTTCATCAAATATTATACGTCGAATACCCGGAGTCTGTAGCGGCCCCATAGTTCAACTGTCAATGTCAATGTCTACAAATAAAACAATAATATCATGATATAACCCACTGTAAATTATATTCTCCATAGTCCACGATAGTCCATGCACCAAGTGCAACTTCAAACACATCTTTTCTTACATAACAAGCTAAATTCAGACCAAATAATCGGTGTGTTTGTTTGACATTACACTGGACCAAAGGAACAAAAGTTGAGATGACGTTTGAGGGAAGGTTAAAAGAAGAGGAAAGTCAAAGAGAAGGAAGAAAAAGTGGAGGAAAATAACGAAAAAGGAGTAGAAAGAACGTTGAAGAAGAAGGAGCTAGGAGACAACGAAAAAAGACAAGAAGCATGTGAATCTGGCCGAAGCTGGGGGTGTGCATGATACTGGTCCATCAAATATTAAAATGCACCTTCATTTTGGGCTAAAATAATCTATAACTGAATTTTTTTCGCGCGCTTTGCCCGCAAATGTTCATTATAAATATAAACAGGCACTAAATATGCCCCTCAAAAAAACTGAAACGAATTCAAAATTGCGACGGCACAATTCTTCAAAATTCCTTTATGCGTGCGGCCGGTGACGGGAAAACCCGCTTTACGTAGGGCCTTGTATTAGTTGTACTGGTATAGTATAGTGGTATAGGCCTACACGACGATCGTATTAGTGACGACACTGATGCTATATTGACGCCCGGCGTCGACGTTGTGTGAATCTGCTTGGGATTGTTACATTGCAAGAAGGGGGGGGGGGGGGAAGCAAACTTTTAAGGGGCGTAGACATTGACGAAAATGGTAAAAAAAAGTAAGTTGGTATAGCTATGATGTAGGTAAGTAACATAGGCCCTAGGCTGTTACCATTTCATGTTTCTGTTGGCACATGCATCAGCATCATCACTTACGGAGGGCGTATCATGCTCTTCAGGGGCTCAAAACCAGTGAGATTTAACCATAATAATTATTTCAAAGTCTGCACAATGAAAGTATGTATTTCCAAAATTGTTTGTTTCCTGAATTCAATTTAATCCGGTCAAACCCATACAATATTTGTCGAGAAATATTTGGCATATGGAAAAGTGATTTCCCTTATGAAGTTCAGGTTCGCGTCACAGTTGTTTTACAAAACGGGTGAACCATTTTGCCGGGTATACTCAATGGACCACCATGCATGTTGCACAGCCCTCCAGCTATGGCACAGGGCATCCATACGAAAACTATTATAGGAGCTAGTACTAGGCCTACTGTACTGATGCTATCGAAGTACAATCGCTAGAATCTGTAGCCTTACTATATAGGGCCTTTTAAAACACATATATCCGAGAACTGCTACCCCCGGCAGCTACGCCACTGGACCCTACAAAGGAAATATAGCCAATTTTTTAGATAGTGGATCACCACAGTCCAGTCAAAAGGCCTTATACTAGGGCCCACTAGTAGGGCTAAGAATGATGACTAGTAGTAGAACATGTAGTATCGGTTAGTGAGTTGGTTGAGATTCATCGAATTACCCGACTTATTTGCAGAAAATGTAAATGTTGCGCCTTATAGTATTAGCACTTAGCAGGCCTACCGTTTTAAGCTGTTTTATACAAAAATATAAAAGCTTATCATACATGTTTTTGAAATATAACACACGTATTTACCTTTTCAGACATATAAACAAATAATTCTAAAAATTGATTTTGTCTCCTGGACGTCTTCTCCTTGTTTGTTACCAACATACATTGTTGAAATGCCATCTCATTGATCTCCTGCGTATTATTTTTCATCTTTACCCGAAGTTTGCCATGCACGCTATGCCGGCACAGCTGACACGACTTAGCTAAGCAGAGTATCTCACCCTAAACATGACAGCCACGCATCGTGAGCCAATAGAACGAACAGTCACAAAATTGATACTGTTTCATAATTTTCAATAAAATTCGCACTTGGACGTCGAATGCCCGGCTATGAGTAACTTACGGCGATGAAATTGAAGTTGAAAGTAGATGGGTGGGTAGTAGAGCGAATATCTGTCGGGAGCTTTCTTTGGAATCTTTCATGGTGGTATACTTGTATTGGAATAAAAAGTGCACTTTTCATACACTGATACATGCACATCTACATGTAGGTCACCACTGCATAGACTCATTATTATACGAAGGGCTTTATTTCTATCATATGAAAAACTTTAGCCACCAAAAATAATAATATTTATTTTTGATGAGCTGCTGCATCCTATGTCAAGATATTCAACAGGTAATAAATCATCTTCTTCTGATTCAGATCTGGGCGTCTGGCCCTCATTAAGTGTTGACAAAGATAACAGCATATTATCAAAACGTACCCAGTATAAGTGCAATTTATTGGATCTATTTTGATGAGCTGCTGCATCCTATGTCAAAATATCCAACAGGAAACAAAAATCATCTTCAGATCATCAAATCTGGCCCTCATCATGTTGACAAAGATTAAATAGCATATTATCGAAACGTACCCAGTATAAGTGTAATTTATTGGATCTATTTTGATGAGCTGCATGCTGCATCTTATGTCAAAATATCCAACAGGAAAAAAACATCTTCTTCAGATCAGATCTGGCCCTCATCAAGTGTTGACAAAGATAACAGCTTAGTATCGAAACGTACACAGTAAGTGCAATTTATTGGATCAGAAATAAGAACTTTTGAAATAAGAAGATTGACTTAATTCCACCAATCCTGATGAATATATTCAACCTCTGTTCTACGAGCTTGTAGAAAATGAAGTTTGTGACAAGCACTGGTGTACTAGCTTGTATTATATTAACGAGAGAATGAGTGAAGCACTGATGTACAAGCTTGTTTGATAACGAAGATTACGAATTGTGGGAGAGGGACACTGGTCTACGAGGGGCACTGGTCTACAAGCTTGTATAATACTGAAGTATGGGAGAAGGACACTGGTGTAAAAGTTTGTTAATAACGAAGCACTAGTGTACGAGCTTGTCAAATTACGAAGTGGGGTGCCCAGCACTAGTGTACGAATTTACGAACCTGTCAAATTACGAAGTGAGTGACCAGTGCATGTACGAGCTTTACTTGTCAAAATCACGAAGTGAGTGACAAGTACTGATAATTTATGATTTATGATTTTAAACTTTTGATCTCAACACAAGATTAGACATACCTTAAATTTTCGGTCGTAACTTCGACCGTCATCGGGAGACTGGCAACCCAAGTTTGGGATCAGTGACCTTTTGGACACTTGACCCCAACACTTGGTCGTAGACTCTTGGTAGCTGGTATCGGCCCCCGTCACGGTTAAGTACTGATGTATGAGCTTGTATGATAACGAAGATCATATGGAGCACTGGTTTAGCGGTACAGAATAACGAAGTAGGTGACAAGGACCGGTCTGCGAGCTGGTATAATAATATTAAGTGGGTGAAGAGGACCGGTGTACGAGTTTGTAGAAGTATTAAACGAAGAATGAGCTTGTAGAATACCGAAGTATGGGAGTGGTGCACCGGTGAACGAGGGGCACTGGTCATCGGGCTTGTATGATAATGAGGTATGGGAGAGAAGCACTGGTCTACGAGGGCCACTGGTCTACGAGCTTGTATAATAAATGGGAGAGGGGCACTTGTCTACGAGGGCCACTGGTCTACGAGCTTGTATGATACCAAAGTATCGGAGAGGGGCACTGGTCTACGAGGGGCACTGGTCTACAAGCTTGTATGATACCGAAGTATGGGCGAGGGGCACTGGTCTACGAGGTGCACTGGTCTACGAGCTTGTATGATACCGAAGTATGGGAGAGGGGCAATGGTCTACAAGCTTGTATGATACCGAAGTATGGGAGAGGGGCAGTGGTCTACAAGGGACACTGGTCTACGAGCTTGTATGATGCCGAAGTACACTGGTCTACGTGCTTATATGATAAGAGGTATGTAAGAGGGGCACTGGCCTACAAGCTTGTATGATACCGAAGTATGGGAGAGGGGCACTGGTCTACGAGGAACACTGGTCTACGAGCTCGTATTGTAACGCTTGTAGAATACTGAAGTATAGGAGAGGGGCTGGGGCACTGGTGTACAAGTTTAACAAAATGGGTGACCAGCACTGTACGAGCTTGTCAAATCACGAAGTGGTTGACCAGCACTGGTGTACGAGCTTGTCAAATCACGAAGTGTGTGACCAGCACTGATGTACGAGCTTGTTTGATAACGAAGATTACGAATTGTGGGAGAGGGACGCTGGTCTACGAGGGGCACTGGTCTACAAGCTTGTAGAATACTGAAGTATGGGAGAGGGACACTGGTGTAAAAGTGTGTTAATAACGAAGCACTAGTGTACGAGCTTGTCAAATTACGAAGTGGGGTGCCCAGCACTAGTGTATAAATACGAATTTACGAACCTGTCAAATTACGAAGTGAGTGACCATGAGCACTGGTGCAGGAACGAGCTTGTCAAAATCACGAAGTGAGTGACCAGTACTGATGTATGAGCTTGTATGATAACGAAGATCATATGGAGCACTGGTTTAGCGGTACAGAATAACGAAGTAGGTGACAAGGACTGGTCTGCGAGCTGGTATAATAATAAAGTGGGTGAGGAGGACCGGTGTACGAGTTTGTAGAAGTATTAAACGAAGAATGAGCTTGTAGAATACCGAAGTATGGGAGTGGTGCACCGGTGTACGAGGGGCACTGGTCATCGGGCTTGTATGGTAACGAGGTATGGGAGAGAAGCACTGGTCTACGAGGGCCACTGGTCTACGAGCTTGTAGAATAAATGGGAGAGGGGCACTTGTCTACGAGGGCCACTGGTCTACGAGCTTGTATGATACCAAAGTATGGGAGAGGGGCACTGGTCTACGAGGGGCACTGGTCTACAAGCTTGTATTATACCGAAGTATGGGCGAGGGGCACTGGTCTACGAGGTGCACTGGTCTACGAGCTTGTATGATACCGAAGTATGGGAGAGAGGCACTGGTCGAGGGACACTGGTCTACAAGCTTGTATGATACCGAAGTATGGGAGAGGGGCGCTGGTCTACAAGGGACACTGGTCTACAAGCTTGTATGATACCGAAGTATGGGAGAGGGGCACTGGTCTACAAGGGACACTGGTCTACGAGCTTGTATGATACCGAAGTACACTGGTCTACGTGCTTATATGATAAGAGGTATGTAAGAGGGGCACTGGTCTACGAGGGGCACTGGCCTACAAGCTTGTATGATACCGAAGTATGGGAGTGGGGCACTGGTCTACGAGGAACACTGGTCTACGAGCTCGTATTGTAACGCTTGTAGAATACTGAAGTATAGGAGAGGGGCTGGGGCACTGGTGTACAAGTTTAACAAAATGGGTGACCAGCACTGTACGAGCTTGTCAAATCACGAAGTGGTTGACCAGCACTGGTGTACGAGCTTGTCAAATCACGAAGTGTGTGACCAGCACTGATGTACGAGCTTGTTTGATAACGAAGATTACGAATTGTGGGAGAGGGACACTGGTCTACGAGGAGCACTGGTCTACAAGCTTGTAGAATACTGAAGTATGGGAGAAGGACACTGGTGTAAAAGTTTGTTAATAACGAATTGGGTGACCAACACTAGTTTACGAGCTTGTCAAATTACGAAGTGGGGTGATGCAATTGGGAGGGCGAGTTAGCGCAGCGGTAGTTCCTCGCTTTGCACCACTGAGGTCCCAGGTTCAAGCCCGGCGCGGCCCAAGGACTCATGTGCACTTGGTTTATCCCGATTCCATGCTCGCTCTCGCAGGTTTTCTCCGGGATCTCCGGTTTCCTCCTGCTTTCAAAAAAATCGGTGATTAGTTGTTTGGTTATCAAAACTTCCTTCACCCAATGGAATTTGGGGAGCTGCACAGATAATTGGTGGATGTTACAATCTAAGTGCGGATAGGTCTGCGCCTGAGGTTCGGCTGCAACTGGCCTAGATGATACGATCTGATTGTGATGATTCACCATGGCAGCGAAATTACAGCGCTTTGAATCCTTCAAGATCTAGCTGGAAAAAGGCGCTATATAAATCCGAAATTTATTTATTTATTTATTATTTATTATTTATTTATTAATTAATGTTTGCACTTTAATGTTGTAGTCATGTAGCTGACTTAAAGAAGGGGAATGGTGGTTATCTCGATGTATCTTTCTCCACCCACCAGTTCCAAGTACAGGGCAATAAAACAGAAATACAAAAAAAGGGGTGCCCAGCACTAGTGTACGAGCCTGTCAAATTACGAAGTGAGTGACCATGAGCACTGGTGCATGTACGAGCTTGTCAAAATCACGAAGTGAGTGACCAGCACTGATGTACGAGCTTGTCAAATCACGAAGTGAGTGACCAGCACTGATGTACGAGCTTGTATGATAACGAAGATTATATGGAGCACTGGTTTAGCGGTACAGAATAACGAAGTAGGTGACAAGAACCGGTCTGCGAGCTGGTATAATAATAAAGTGGGTGAGGAGGACCGGTGTACGAGTTTGTAGAAGTATTAAACGAAGAATGAGCTTGTAGAATACCGAAGTATGGGAGTGGTGCACCGGTGTACGAGGGGCACTGGTCATCGGGCTTGTATGATAACGAGGTATGGGAGAGGAGCACTGGTCTACGAGGGCCACTGGTCTACGAGCTTGTAGAATAAATGGGAGAGGGGCACTTGTCTACGAGGGCCACTGGTCATCGAGCTTATATGATAACGAGGTACGGGAGAGGGGCACTGGTCTACGAGCTTGTATGATATTGAAGTATGGGAGAGGGGCACTGGTATACGAGCTTATATGATAACGAGGTATGGGAGTGGTGCACCGGTGTACGAGGGCACTGGTCACCGGGTTGTATGATAATGAGGTATGGGAGAGGAGCACTGGTCTACGAGGGCCACTGGTCTACGAGAGGGGCACTGGTCGAGGGACACTGGTCTACAAGCTTGTATGATACCGAAGTATGGGAGAGGGGCGCTGGTCTACAAGGGACACTGGTCTACAAGGTACAAGCTTGTATGGTACCGAAGTATGGAAGAGGGGCACTGGCCTATAAGGGACACTGGTCTACGAGCTTGTACGATACCGAAGGACACTGGTCTACGTGCTTATCTGATAAGAGGTATGGGAGAGGGCACTGGTCTACGAGGAACACTGGTCTACGAGCTCGTATTGTAACACTTGAAGAATACTGAAGTATGGGAGAGGTGCTGGGGCACTGGTGTGCAAGTTTAACAAACTGGGTGACCAGCACTGTACGAGCGTGTCAAATCACGAAGTGGTTGACCAGCACTGGTGTACATGGTGTAATAGCTTGTCAAATCACGAAGTGGGTGATGTACGAGCTTGTTTGATAACGAAGATTACGAATTGTGGGAGAGGGACACTGGTCTACGAGGAGCACTGGTCTACACGCTTGTAGAATACTGAAGTATGGGAGAAGGACACTGGTGTAAAAGTTTGTTAATAACGAATTGGGTGACCAACACTAGTTTACGAGCTTGTCAAATTACGAAGTGGGGTGATGCTTTGCAATTAATGTTTGCACTTTAATGTTGTAGTCATGTAGCTGACTTAAAGAAGGGTACTGGTGGTTATTTCGATGTATCTTTCTCCACCCACCAGTTCCAAGTACAGGGCAATAAAAACAGAAATACAAAAAAGTGGGGTGCCCAGCACTAGTGTACGAGCCTGTCAAATTACGAAATGAGTGACCATGAGCACTGGTGCATGTACGAGCTTGTCAAAATCACGAAGTGTGTGACCAGCACTGATGTACGAGCTTGTTTGATAACGAAGATTACGAATTGTGGGAGAGGGACACTGGTCTACGAGGAGCACTGGTCTACAAGCTTGTAGAATACTGAAGTATGGGAGAAGGACACTGGTGTAAAAGTTTGTTAATAACGAATTGGGTGACCAACACTAGTTTACGAGCTTGTCAAATTACGAAGTGGGGTGATGCAATTGGGAGGGCGAGTTAGCGCAGCGGTAGTTCCCTCGCTTTGCACCACTGAGGTCCCGGGTTCAAGCCCCGGCGCGGCCCAAGGACTCATGTGCACTTGGTTTATCCCGATTCCATGCTCGCTCTCGCAGGTTTCTCCGGGATCTCCGGTTTCCTCCTGCTTTCAAAAAATCGGTGATTAGTTGTTTGGTTATCAAAAACTTCCTTCACCCAATGGAATTTGGGGAGCTGCACAGATAATTGGTGGATGTTACAATCTAAGTGCGGATAGGTCTGCGCCTGAGGTTCGGCTGCAACTGGCCTAGATGATACGATCTGATTGTGATGATTCACCATGGCAGCGAAATTACAGCGCTTTGAATCCTTCAAGATCTAGCTGGAAAAAGGCGCTATATAAATCCGAAATTTATTTATTTATTTATTATTTATTTATTAATTAATGTTTGCACTTTAATGTTGTAGTCATGTAGCTGACTTAAAGAAGGGGAATGGTGGTTATCTCGATGTATCTTTCTCCACCCACCAGTTCCAAGTACAGGGCAATAAAAACAGAAATACAAAAAAGTGGGGTGCCCAGCACTAGTGTACGAGCCTGTCAAATTACGAAGTGAGTGACCATGAGCACTGGTGCATGTACGAGCTTGTCAAAATCACGAAGTGAGTGACCAGCACTGATGTACGAGCTTGTCAAATCACGAAGTGAGTGACCAGCACTGATGTACGAGCTTGTATGATAACGAAGATTATATGGAGCACTGGTTTAGCGGTACAGAATAACGAAGTAGGTGACAAGAACCGGTCTGCGAGCTGGTATAATAATAAAGTGGGTGAGGAGGACCGGTGTACGAGTTTGTAGAAGTATTAAACGAAGAATGAGCTTGTAGAATACCGAAGTATGGGAGTGGTGCACCGGTGTACGAGGGCACTGGTCATCAGGCTTGTATGATAACGAGGTATGGGAGAGGAGCACTGGTCTACGAGGGCCACTGGTCTACGAGCTTGTAGAATAAATGGGAGAGGGGCACTTGTCTACGAGGGCCACTGGTCATCGAGCTTATATGATAACGAGGTACGGGAGAGGGGCACTGGTCTACGAGCTTGTATGATATTGAAGTATGGGAGAGGGGCACTGGTATACGAGCTTATATGATAACGAGGTATGGGAGTGGTGCACCGGTGTACGAGGGGCACTGGTCACCGGGTTGTATGATAATGAGGTATGGGAGAGGAGCACTGGTCTACGAGGGCCACTGGTCTACGAGAGGGGCACTGGTCGAGGGACACTGGTCTACAAGCTTGTATGATACCGAAGTATGGGAGAGGGGCGCTGGTCTACAAGGGACACTGGTCTACAAGGTACAAGCTTGTATGGTACCGAAGTATGGAAGAGGGGCACTGGCCTATAAGGGACACTGGTCTACGAGCTTGTACGATACCGAAGGACACTGGTCTACGTGCTTATCTGATAAGAGGTATGGGAGAGGGGCACTGGTCTACGAGGAACACTGGTCTACGAGCTCGTATTGTAACACTTGAAGAATACTGAAGTATGGGAGAGGTGCTGGGGCACTGGTGTGCAAGTTTAACAAACTGGGTGACCAGCACTGTACGAGCGTGTCAAATCACGAAGTGGTTGACCAGCACTGGTGTACATGGTGTAATAGCTTGTCAAATCACGAAGTGGGTGATGTACGAGCTTGTTTGATAACGAAGATTACGAATTGTGGGAGAGGGACACTGGTCTACGAGGAGCACTGGTCTACACGCTTGTAGAATACTGAAGTATGGGAGAAGGACACTGGTGTAAAAGTTTGTTAATAACGAATTGGGTGACCAACACTAGTTTACGAGCTTGTCAAATTACGAAGTGGGGTGATGCTTTGCAATTAATGTTTGCACTTTAATGTTGTAGTCATGTAGCTGACTTAAAGAAGGGTACTGGTGGTTATTTCGATGTATCTTTCTCCACCCACCAGTTCCAAGTACAGGGCAATAAAAACAGAAATACAAAAAGTGGGGTGCCCAGCACTAGTGTACGAGCCTGTCAAATTACGAAATGAGTGACCATGAGCACTGGTGCATGTACGAGCTTGTCAAAATCACGAAGTAAGTGACCAGCACTGATGTACGAGCTTATCAAATCACGAAGTGAGTGACCAGCACTGATGTACGAACTTGTATGATAACGAAGATTATATGGAGCACTGGTTTAGCGATACAGAATAACGAAGTAGGTGACAAGAACCGGTCTGCGAGCTGATATAATAATAAAGTGGGTGAGGAGGACCGGTGTACGAGTTTGTAGAAGTATTAAACGAAGAACGAGCTTGTAGAATACCGAAGTATGGGAGTGGTGCACCGGTGTACGAGGGGCACTGGTCATCGGGCTTGTATGATAACGAGGTATGGGAGAGGAGCACTGGTCTACGAGGGCCACTGGTCTACGAGCTTGTAGAATAAATGGGAGAGGGGCACTTGTCTACGAGGGCCACTGGTCATCGAGCTTATATGATAACGAGGTACGGGAGAGGGGCACTGGTCTACGAGCTTGTATGATATTGAAGTATATGGGAGAGGGGCACTGGTCTACGAGCTTATATGATAACGAGGTATGGGAGAGGGGCGCTGGTCTACGAGGGGCACTGGTCAACAAGCTTGTAGGAAACCAAAGTATGGGAGAGGGGCACTGGTCTACGAGGAGCACTGGTCTACGAGCTTATATGATACTGCAGAAGCATGGGAAAGGGACACTGGTCTACGAGGGACACGTCTACCTTATATGGTAATGAAGTATGGGAGAGGGGAACTTGTCTACGAGGGGACTCATTATGGGAGAGGGGCACTGGTCTACGAGGGGCACTGGTCTACAAGCTTGTAGAATACTGAAGTATGGGAGAGGGACACTGGTGTACAAGTTTGTTAATAACGAAGTGGGTGACTAGCACTAGTGTCCGAGCTTGTCAAATTACGAAGTGGGTGACCAGCACTAGTACGAAGTGGTTGACCAGCACTGATGTACGAGCTTGTCAAATTCCACAGTAGTGACCAGCACTGGTGTACGAGCTTGTCAAATTACAAAGTGAGTGACCAGCACTGTACTGGTGTACGAGCTTGTCAAATCACGAAGTGGGTGAATAGCACTGGTGTACGAGTTTGTCAAATCAAGTCAAGTCACGAAGTAATAGTTGACCAGCACTAGTGTACGAGCTTGTCAAATTACAAAGTGAGTGACCAGCATGGTGTACGAGCTTGTCAAATCACGAAGTGGGTGAATAGCACTGGTGTACGAGCGTACGAGTTTATCAAATCACGCCAAATCAAGAAATAATAGTTGACCAGCACTGGTGTACGAGCTTGTATGATAACGAAGCCATGAAGCACTAGTTTAGCGGTGCATAATAACGAAGTAGGTGACAAGGACTGGTCTGCGAGCTGGTATAATAATAAAGTGGGTGAGGAGGACCGGTGCATGTACGAGTTTGTAGAAGTATTAAACGAAGAATGAGCTTGTAGAATACCGAAGTATGGGAGTGGTGCACCGGTGTACGAGGGGCACTGGTCATCGGGCTTGTGTGATAATGAGGTATAGGAGAGGAGCAGAGGTATAGGAGAGGAGCACTGGTCTACGAGGGCCACTGGTCTACGAGGGGCACTGGTCTACGAGCTTGTAAAATAACGAAGCGTGGGAGATGGGCATTGGTCTACGAGGGGCACTTGTCTACGAGCTTGTAGAATACTAATACTAGTAGAAATACATGTATGTATGATGATAATAAAGTCCACAAATTTGGTACCAAAATGAACCCAATTGGAGCAGTATTTGTGTGGACGGTAATTTGGTGCTTTTGACTTTTTCGCTGAAACTGTCACAATAGGCCATCTTCAGCATCAGATCATGTGCACTAGCGAGCGAAGACAGCTATAATCAACAGATAAAGATTTAAACATGATAAAAGTATACAAATTGTGGAGACAAATAAATATATCCAGACCAAATAGCCTATAAAATACCTTTGCATATATCGTGCCCGGACTTTGTACGAATTGCTCTGTCAGAAAGTGGTTTTATAACGTGACGTGTGAATTTTATAGATGGACATTATTTGTGAGGTCAAAATGTCAGCCAAACAAGTTCCACCCGAGAAAATAATTCTTCTTCACAAGTTTGGTTTTGAAAGTTTGCACTGTGATAAATTTCAAGCTATTTAGATCGAGTCGGTAGGAACCGATAACCTTGTAGGTCAAGAAAGCAGTTAGCTCCCGTATCGTGTCAATTTTACTAATATGTTCTCAACGGGAACACAAAAATTGATATCGTTTATTAATTCCGACAAAATACACTGGCATGGTCAGGGGTATATGAAAAGCGTGTAAAACATGAAAAGGGTAAAATGTTGCTTCTTATTTTTCCACCTCAGGGAAAAAATGCGCAATATTAGTAAGAGTATTTTGTAGTATAATAAGTAAAGCATAATGGAACGGTTAAGATAGTTGGTAATAAATTGAATTAAATTGGCTAACAAAGTAGTTCATAAACAAAACAGAATTAAATTGGCTAACAAAGTAGTTCATAAACAAAACAGACTTGATATTCACCGGCTGCTCAGCGAGCATGGCGAGTGCAGTGTGTACATTCAGGCCAAGCCCAATCGATGTCACTTACTAATGTCGGCAGGGAGGGGGTGGGGGTTCCCGTCCATCCCCCACTCCGCCCATGTACCCATGGAGTTACTAATGAGGTGCCAGCTTTGGACAGGATATATGCAAAATTTTGTCGAACGAAGGCCTTAAGGGCTCGTATAGCAACGTTTGCATAGTAGGGGGGTGCATGAGAGCACATCAGACATATCGAATTGAACTCGAGGAAAAGGGATCTATGAAGCAGACTTTTAAAGCAGTGGCAGTTTGTTTAACGGGTGCATTCTTCCTGAGAAGTGCACTTTAGCTACTTATAGCTGCAACGGTGTACCAAAAAGCATCAAAATAATATTGAATATGTCCATATAGGTCCTAAATGTTCCTTTTTTAACATTGCAAAATGTGTAAAGATACAGTACTTCCATGATCAAACTGCAACCGATATAATGGTCAAGTAAATCATACTTCGGTGTAGTTGCACCCGGGAGTTGCACTTTCATATTTTTCCATGACAATTTAAACGTGCGGCGGTTGAGTTCACATTTCACAAATTGAACCTCCTCGTCAGGTCCCAAAGGATCATTTTACTCAAATGTGATTTAGTCGCCATTTCCGAATTACATTGAACTTCAACCTGATCTTAGCGAGCTCTTCATTTGCGGTATCGAGCATTCCATTTGACTCGTCTTTCTTCGGTAGGATTTTCAATTTGGACGTGGTTTCGGTTCAAATGAAATCAAATTGTGAGAAATATTTATTTCTACCACATAGATTCATGTAATAAAGTTTAGTATCTTGTTGTTTTCAATTCATATACTCATGATACTATTGGAATGTTAGTGGTATTTGGATACATTATTCTTAAAACGGATTTTCTTCTCAGAAATAAAAAGATGAAAGCTTTCCACGCTGGCGAAAAATATACAACTCCTACGAGAGAGAGTTGAAAGAGAGTCATCATTTTCAAAAAAACACGAGTAAATCATCTTTAAATTTTGTGGTAGTTAAAATAACCTAAAAATATATGGAGCATGTCAAAATGGGCCCGAGAACAATAATGCGTAATTTATTATATTATCCGAGCATCATGGTTATTTTGTAATACTGGAAATGTTTGCAACTCATTTTGCTACGTTTCGTCCGATAAATGACTTTTAAAATGATGAGACAGAGTATCCCTGTTGAACTTCCTATGGGTTTGACGCAACGCAGCTGCAGAGTGAGTGCACAAATCCAGTTTACAGTATTCATAATTCAAATTAATTAGAATAAAAAACCCTTTAAAAGGGAGTTCCCAGGCCATATGGAAGTCACATGACTGCCCCCCCCCGGGACTGTCCCCACCTTGGCTCCACATAGCTGCCAAGAAGTATAGGCAATGGAGTATAAAACACATGTCTTCTGATCTGCAGTCCGTGAATAAGTGGTGATGTCACAACTGTTCTGTTTGAGAAAAGTGTGGGGGTGTGTGGGGGGGGGGTGGATGTGTGTGTGTGTGTGTGTGTGTGTGGGTGTGATGCTGTGGATCACGAAATGCCCAAGTTTACGTCCCAAACACACATCATCGGCTGTGTCATTTTGAGAGCTTTACCTCTTTGCTTACATTAATGCAATTCAAGAAATACATTTTCACATTAAAAATTGAAATATCGATGTTAAATGTATGGTTACCTTAAAAATGTCTTTGTTGTCAGTAAACTGCCAAACTTTGAACGACCAATTGATCTGTTAAACTGTTTTGAATACTGATTTCAATAGTATTTATTCCACATGTTTGTGTTCGCAATAAAACCATTCAATTCAAGACCCTTTTGCTGTTTTCTTTAATAAACGCGCCCGCCAATTCACAATATAAAAAGGTATATAATAGTAGTAATAAAATCTTTAAACGCCCGATGGAATTTTACATGCCAACAATAGTGTATAAGTGTAACATTTTATGTGTATAAGGAGGACCCGAAAAGGCAAGGATTAAATACTAAATGTGATACACTTAAGCCTGGATTCATAAGTTCAATTTATTTTCAAGTGGTATATTGTTATTTTAGACCATTAAATCCTATTGAATGTATTAGGACATAGGCGGACGTTATTGAGCAAACCGTATTTTTGTGAGAAATAAGATATATTTTGAAGTGATTTGTAATAGGGAAACTGCTTGAGCGATGAATTTAATGACGGAAAAGATAAAAGGCATTTTGAGATTCAATTGGGTTTTTGAAGCAGGAACAGGGTGGTCGCAATATATTTAGGGATTCATTTGATCATTAAGCATTTAAATATAAATTGTGTTTTATTGAGTGCTTTGGTTAATATAAAAGAACCAAACATGCGCATCATAACATCAACATGTATTGTAGGATGTCCAAATCGGGAAGTTATCACTTTTTGTTCTTGGAATCCCGAATTTACATGATTTATCCAAGCTAATCTTGTTGAATTTTGTTAAGGTGGTGCTTGGTAAATTTCCCTTGGTAAATTTGTGACTATTTTTGCAAAAATTAACACACTGGTATTGTAACAAAAGTTATGTATATTACATGGCAAGGAATATACCACACTGGAATTTCAGTGACTCAAGACAAGCGGTTAAACTTTAATATCAAACTCCAAGACGCTGCGACCACAGATATTGTTCCAATATCTGTGCTGCAACATGGAAGCTCATGGAGATAAAATGATGACATGCGAGATATGGTGTAGAACATGTCTCAATTCTCTATTCATGTCAACAAACATGTTTGTTTGTGAAAAGGGGAGACACCACGTGCAAACGCTTATTGCTATTCCGGTAACGCTCAGAGCATTTGCCATCCCCCTGGTAGAAAAATGTCAAAGGGCTCTTCCTGATCCTATTTATTTTGCCGAAGATGTTCTGACTGATGCTCCAGTGTGTTTGATGCTGTCTTAATGAGTGTATGGCATGACAAGCATTCGTTACACTCCAATCACATATTTAATCAACATTCAATTTTTTTTGTTTGTTTTTTACCTTTCGTTAATATGCCTATCCTCTTCACCTCCGTTGATGCTGGTCAGAGTGGGACCGGGGATCATCGGCTGTCCATGGCCTTAATTAAAGCCGTAATGTATATACAATCTTTAAAAATGAGTTTAGTTCACACTGCTTCACTTTTCTTAACTTTGCGAATTGCGATCAGTGACTAGTCCTTGAATCGCTAGGCCTATTTAAATCTTTAAGGTTATTTATAGAACTTTTTAAGATTCTTTATAGAACCTTAGCATTGTTTAGGGTGCTGTTGGCCCAGGCTTTATCATTGGCCATACGAGTCATAACTACCATAAGTTTGTGGTAGTTATGACTCGTATGGCCGCTGATAAGGCCTACGGGACATGAAAGATACTAAGTTTCACATTTTTTTCTAATAGTGAAGCCCTTATTAACAAAATCTCTTTAATTTTAACGGAAATGTTATTGGTTAAAACGCACTCAGTCGAATCAATACGTTTAGTGTTCGTAACACACGATTTAATGGGTTCAAACGTCCAAGTGTTAATGAAGTGTTCAAAATTGGTGCATAGGCCTAATAGTGTATACAATTGGCTCGAAAGTTTATTACGTGTACTCAAAAGTATAATTTGCAATACATCTGTAGCCAAATTAATTGGTATTCCCCCGGGGTGTAACCTAGTTATCTGTGTCAAGATCCAGAGAAGTACATCATTTCCTAGAATGGACTTGTAGACAGACCTTTAAATTGAATGGAAAGGGCGTTGTGATGATATGTGACCATGGTGACGGTCAACGTTTTATCCACATAATAATATGTGTATATAGTCATGATACAGTACTATTGTAATTTTTTGTACGAATTTCAAATCTTTCAAATGAAAACCCCGGGAGCAGAACTTGCACCAACCTCCCATGTCCCACTCTACATGATTCTGTACATAATATTCAAATAAATCAAATAAAATTCTAAATACTTCAATTGGCAACCAGACCGCGCTAATAATAAAATCACCCAAATTCCAAGTTTTGTGTGGTCTAAATACGCGCTAATTCTATCCTTACAACAATAATGTTCAAGTTCAATTGTAACGTCTTTACCATACTATGAATTCCCGAGGGCAAAAGGGTTATTTCGGATGGACATTCATTCTACTTTCCTTACTCCTGCGTACTCATTCTTACAGAAGAACTAAAATGTGACCTTTTCATCCATGCTGAAGAACGCACACCAAGAAACTGACATTCAAGTTTATACTTTCCACCAACATAGTAATAGCATTCATTTGGAATTGAAATACGTTGTGAAAAAAATATACATGTCGAGTATTTATTGTTCAGGTGTTTATTTACAAAAGAAACTAAACCATACCAAGAATGTATGTAAATAAAATAAAATAAAATAACTTGAACCATATCCGAACTATTAATGAATACAAATACGACGATATATACAATGAAAGAAAGGTATATAAATCCTTTCCAGTGTCGAAATTCTAAGCCCTGACCACATTGAGCTTTTGCGTATACATTCACATTCTTTAAAGATTTTTGTTTAGCGTTTGGGGGGATTTCTCTATTTGTGGTACGGTACTGTCTGGGACATGGTAGATAGATCATAGCCTATTATGTTGTAGAAACTTCTGTAACACGTGTAAAAATATGTTGTAGATGTTTTACTGGTGTAACTGGCGAACCGCACAAGAACATGACGAAAGAAGCTGCAAAAAATTATCTCCATATTCAACAAACCAAACAGAGAAATGTGAGTGTATAGTAAGGTTTTTAAGAACTCTGCAGCTGCAGCCGGGAGCTGCAGGTAAAAATCATAGGGCCTACTTGTAGACCAGATTCATTAAAGATTGGTGCTGGCTAGTATTGTTAGTGGTAAATAAAACTATTTACGACGGTATTTACGATTCGACTGGGATGCTGCGACGCGACGAACAACCGTTATAATTATACACGTGCGACGCGACGGTGCGATCTGTTTTATCCCCGGGTTTTATCATTAATGAGTATTGTTGATTTTTATATGCCAGAGTTCTCCAGCCTCAGATCTGTGTTTTGGCAAAGCATAGACCATCATCATGATCATTGGGCAAGGCAAGTAAAACACACTTTGACATAAAATGTGGTCCGTTGCTCTGGTAGCTCCGTTATGTAGTAGCTTATAGTCATTTAGGCTACGATGCTGTCAACACACGCTGCAAGCACGACCTCGTCATAAGATGTGCCTAAGGCAAAAGTTTGTTTTCAAAGTACACTGATATGATCTGGATAAACCATGCCAAAATAGTATCCCGCCTTCATTGCAAGTGAAGTGATACTTTGTTTGAACTTTCTTTCTGTCGCGTCGGATGCAAAAAATTCAATAGTGTGTGTAGTGTGGGATCCGTTGAGAAAACCAATGCAGTGATATAGTTTCGTATGCCCGAACACCACACTGCAAAAACAGCAGAGCAACACTTAATAAACACTTTAACACTTCATAAACACTTGTTTGTACAGTGAAGGTATAGGGATGTTAATTTATAAACACCAAAACACGTTTAAAGATATGAAGATGTTTATGTTTTTTAACACAAGATAGTGTTTAAAATATGTTTTTAAACACTATCTTGTGTTAATTTTTTAACACAAGATAGTGTTTAAAATATGTTTTTAAACACTATCTTGTGTTAAAAACATAAACATCTTCATATTTCTAAACGTGTTTTGGTGTTTATAAATTAACATCCCTATACCTTCACTGTACAAACAAGTGTTTATGAAGTGTTAAAGTGTTTATTAAGTGTTGCTCTGCTGTTTTTGCAGTGCAATGTCAGAGCCCGGTGCGGCGTCGGAGTCTGGTTTTACTTGAATTTAAAGCATGCTGCTGCAATAGCCGATTATCGAATTTTGACAGAAATAAGACTCTGTATCTTCAATTTTAGGATTTAGGCCCTAAATGGTAAATATCTTTTCTCTCCTATAGGCATATGTGGGGCCACAAAGATTCAAAGCCAAAGTGTCTAATACGCGGCGTTTCACAAGTTATTTGGTAACCATGGTAACATAGATTTAAAATCGATGTTGGCAAAAAGAGGCAAGTAGCAACATAGGGATATGGAACATGTCGTGTCGAAAATGGCCCGGCAACTTTAAAATATCTAGAGCCTGATTTAATAACAGCCGGCAAAATGTACAGCTCTTATCAGAACCTTCATGACATTGAATAAATCCAGTCTGTGACTAATGACTAGTATAAGGCCACTATAACAGCTACTATTAACAGTCAATTTTGAGTTTCCCGTCACATAATTTCTGAAAACAAGTGCCGTAACTTTTTCATTATTCATTATTCATTATTTTTCTGCCTTTCATTATATGACCAAAACGCATGTAAAATGTGTTGTTATTTGCCGCTCACTCACTTGAAGATGGATGTTTAGCCCAAATGAGATTCAAAAGTATATTAAAAAGAGTCTGCAAGGTTGACAGCAAAATGTATGTTTTGATTTTGATTTTTCCACAAAAAATAAATTTTTTGCAAATATAACCAGTTTTTATCAGTATTTTTTGGAAAATCACAATAATGAATTCAAGTGAGGGTCAGAAAATGAAGTGAGGGCAGGTGACGGGAAACTCAAAATCGACTTTCACTGGCCTAAGGGCACAAACCCTCTGATCACTAAATCCTGAGACCGCCCCTTCCCTCTGATTCGCAAAATATTTATAGTGACCGCTGCCAGCCGAGGCATAATAGTATAGGCCTACATCACCTCAGAGAGGGTAAGTCATGGTTTTAAATATTTGGCTTTCAAGATGAATAACTTCATTCAGGACTCGATATCAGGGCTCAGCTACAAACCAAACAATATATATAGAGACATTATATTTCAAGTTGTTGCAGAAGCCCAGGTTTAGAATCGTGGAGAATACCGGCAGCTTCCTGCACCACTGCATCCTCCGAACAACATTACATGGTGGGACGATGTACTCAGAGGACAGAATAACGGCAATAACCGGTATCCAGTAAAAACTTTCAACCAATGACTCGCTATCATACAGGCATGATTGTACTACAAAATAATGGCTACAAATGTAACATAATATTATTATGAAATCAATGTAAGAATCCGACCGAGTGATACTACCGGTGATGGGGTCTCCCGTCAGTCCGAAACACCGTCAGTCCGAACCACCGCTAGTCCGAATTTTTAAGGTTAGGGTTTAAGGGGTATGTTTAGGGTTAGGGTTATGTTTAGGGTTAGGGTTAGCTTTAGGGTGGGTTAGGTTTGGGGTTAGCGTTATAGGTAAGCTTAAAATTCGGACTATAAGTGGTTCGGACTGACGGGGTGTACCCCCGGTGATCACCATTCACCACACAACTGTTGCCACATCACTTCCATCACAGATATTGGAACACACTCATGCATTCATTGATGCCATCATGCTGCCGATTAATTATTACTTCCTGAACACTCTTCGTAGAAATCCTTACAACTGTCATCATCAGCAATGGTGCGAACACGGCAGGTTTCACTCTATGAACTAGGTCTCAGCTTTGTACTGATTGACTCCAAACTGACATGACTGATGCCAAATTTCCAGATGATTCGATTAAACTTTTAGAGCCATCGCTGTCACTACCACATCTGTAATGTCGGTTTCCATTTTGGTTAGCCTTAAAAGATGGTTGCGAACATTTCGGTTATTAGAGGCGATAATTGTTTAGTTATACTGTAATCAGATGTCCCGTAGTTGAAAAGGTTAAGGATATAGTTTTCGTTCGGAGAAGGCATGGTGATCACGGTAATGCTTGCGTTTGCAAGTTTATGCTCACCAACAACGGTTTGGTTCGTCAACGGTGTCCGCGTTGTGTTTTCGTATCCATTCAAAATGATAATCTATTGAGGCATACAGAAGGAAAAAGCTATGTGAGCAGTAGGCCTATTATATATGTCAAATAAAAAAATTCCAGGAAATGTGCTTTAGGTGCCAAAATTATGGGAGGTTGGTGTATGCCCTCGCCTTTCACCAACTCGGCACGGGTTCGATTCCCTCCAGTGCCGTAAGGTATAAGTTGAGCATTACATGATTGCCGGTCTATGACCGTCCTCGCAGGTTTTTCCCGGGTATTCCGGTTTTCAGGCAGTCAAGTTAGCTCAATCGATAAGGCGTTCGACTATGGTGCGAGAGGTTGCGAGTTCGAACCCTGGTGGTGCCTAGTATGCTCTCGTGGAAAAATTGAGTTAGCTTGAAATTCCTTGGACAAGGAACTCACTGCTAATTTGTCTCGTTGTATAACCCGTACGAAACTCGGGGAGCTGATCCTGGTTGCGATGGTTATTTGTGGATTGTCTAGGGTGTGCGCTCTTGAAGCAGCAAAGTCCCTGATTTGTTGTTTAATGGTTTATGGAATGATGTGGGCCATTATAGTGGTCAGCGACAACCTGTAAAGTGTGCTGAGGCTTGTGGATCAACGTCTAGGCGGTGTGCCTGTGCGTAGCGCACTATAAATCACTGCGCTTTTTTTTTCTTTTTTCCTCCCGTATTTTAAAATCGAACCTCTTCTCCTATTCCTGTTCCGTCTTTATCCGGCTCACCTCGTTGCATTATTTTGGATATAAGTTGTGCGATATGAATCACGGATAGTATTTTTTTATTATTAGCTATGAACAAGAAAGATAACTTGTTTATTGGGCATATATGTACGTCAGTAGGCCTATAATGTAAATCAGGGTGGTAGCAGTATATTAATGATGACATAATTGCAAGGTAGCTAGCCAATACTGTACCAGCAACATGATGATCATCATGAACCACCAACAGTTTGCGTCATGTTCAACATACTGATTACTGACGATACTGAAAGAATCATGACAGTACTATAGACAATCAATAATAATCGTACACTTGAAACCCCAGGTTGTGATGATTTTTTTAATAATGCATAGGAGATAACATCAAAACTCGACCGGCGGTCGACCGCCGGTTCCGGGCGGTTCCGTCCAGTTGGAATCGGTTTCTGTTGTTCTGAACAATCGAACCGCCGGTATCTGCCGGTCAATCAGCGGTGGAGTTTTGATTTCATCCCTAAGTAGGCCGAATTCATTTTATATAATGAGAACCTTTTCCTGTTCTTTATCTATGTCTTAGGTACAAGAGAAGCAGCCTTTGTCCACGCCATCTCCGCAGCAGGTGTGGCTCACTCAGTCACCAGATCTTGCAGCAGCGGTGATCTACAAAAGTGTGGATGTGATAGGACTGTGGCTGGTGCCAGTAACGATGGGTTCATGTGGTCAGGATGCTCCGATAATATAGCATTTGGTGTATTATTCTCCAAAACATTTGTGGATGCCAGAGAAAAGAAGGGAAAAGTACCTTTAAATAGACAACTTATGAATTTACACAACAACGAGGCTGGAAGACGGGTAAGGAATCCGCTTAGGGATGAAATCAAAACTCGACCGACGGTTGACCGCCGGTTCCGCCCGGTTCAGAATAATAGAAACCGGACGGAACCGGCGGTCGAGTTTTGATTTCAACCCTTTGTTAACCGTATAGTGTAATCCGGTTGCGAAGTGTGATTGTCACAGAAATGTTCAGGAAAACTTAGTATATTTTCTTTCACAAATGAATTTCGCGTGGAAAATTATTAAAGGAAAATAATTTCTGACTGCAAAAAAGAATGATTTCTTTACGAAGCATTAAAAGCAAACGCCAATCTGCAAAACCTCAATGTAAAAAAGGCAAACGTATAGAATGGCTAATAAAGTAGGGGCTAATAATTTAGTAGGCCTATGTATAGTTGTGTACCATGTTACTGATGATTCCCTTCGTGTATTAAATATCATCAATTTTCATCGCGAAGTGAAGTTAAGTTTGATTCGATATAAGGATTTGCCTTGGTGTAGATTATTCATCCAGTTATAAGTTGGTAAAACAAAAGTACAGAAATTAAATCAAATATTCGTTAAGGGATAAAATCAAAACTCGATCGCCGGTTGATCGCCGGTTACCGGCGGTTGAACTGCGTTCCAATGTTTAGAACAATAGAAACCGGCTACAACCAGACGGAACCGCCCAGGATCGGCGGCCGACCGCCAGTCGAGTTTTGATTTACAGTCCAGTTAATTTCTATAGACCTTTTTCTGATGACGTCACCTAATCGATATTGGGGTCTGAGATGTAAACAAACAACACGTGCGTTTCTCATGTGTCCACGGTGTAAAAACACCAAATACTGCGTATTTTCTCCTGTTTTGTCATATTTCACTTTAGCTTCCATAAAATAATTGTTTAAACGGACTCTGTATATACTATACCTTTGTTCCAGTTTGTTTTGATGCCATAAAATACAAAAGATACGGAAAAACCGCGATGCTATTTAAAATTCAATCTTTGTTTTTTTTTTTACTTTTTACACCGTAGCGAACTAAACGCGTACTGCGAGCTGGCAATTCCGCGCAGGACGCCTAGCGTGGCGCAAAGTTGATCGCGCGCGCCGGCGCGGTATTTGCGTTTGGGTTTTGATGACTCGAATGCTGGACCCCAATATCGATTGATTGGTGACGTCTGAGAAAAAGGTCTATACATTTGATTTAGGATAAATTAAAACTCGACCGCCTGTTAACTTGCTACCGGCGCTTGAACTGCGTTCCATTGTTTAGAACAATAGAAACCGACTCTAACCGGAAGGAACCGGCGGTCGACCGCCGGTCGAGTTTTCATTGCATCCCTTTCCTATTTCAACGTGATCAATGTATTTTCAATGCTCTCACCGTTTTCATCCTACCATTCTTTACAGGCGATTGAAACCAACATGAGGATCGAATGTAAATGCCACGGCGTATCAGGTTCATGCGAAATGAAGACATGTTGGAAAGCCATGCCAAACTTCAAAGAGGTCGGTATGATGCTCAAGGAAAAATTCGACGGAGCTACCGAAGTACAACAACGTCGTATCGGAAGTCGAAGACAACTTGTACCAGTTAATCCTACTTTTAAACCGCATACCGTCAATGACTTGGTGTATCTCACACCGTCACCCGATTTTTGCGAATATGACTTGGGAGTCGGTTCCATGGGCACACATGGACGTGAATGTAACAGAACGTCCAAAGCTATTGATGGTTGTGAATTACTCTGTTGTGGACGAGGACATAACACACATGTGGAAACCGTTGTGGAGAGATGCAGCTGTAAATTCCACTGGTGTTGCTATGTAAAATGAAAAAATGTCGAAGGACCGTTGAAGTGCATACTTGCAAGTAAACGGTATTATTGGAAAAGAGACGACTATGAGTTGAAAAAAATGTTTTATGATGTTTTATGTGGCATATCAGGGTTTCCTTCTGCAACTGAGGACGTAATTTGTCCTGACATTGGAAACGGGTGCTACGCTGTCAAAGTAATGAGCCCATTAAATCGACAGGATTTGAACCGAACACCTTGACAGTCTGTCGACATGAACATCAGATCACAATGAGAACTAAATTCTGATACTGTAGCATCCAGAATCAAACCAGAAGACTTGATCTTGATTGTGGCAAGCTTTATGGAACTATCAGCATCAGAGGATGATTTAAGCACTTCCCAGCAAGTCTTGCGGTTTATAGCACAGCTGTGTGAGTGAACATGACACCACTGCCCGCCCACTGCATACACACACGTGCATGGTTAAATTTGAATTTGGACAGATATATTTACAATAAAAACACCTTCAAAAAGTTGGTCGATTTCACATTTTATGTTATCTACAGAAGGTGTGAATTATCCTTCTTGCATACATCACTTTAGATCTGAAATCGACCAAGTAATAATGACACACGGGCAATTCTAAAACAACATCTTTTGCACAGAGTTCAATGGGATTTGAAAAGTAAAGTGGCAGTTGAAACTCTAGTGATAACACTTTTACAGTGCATGATGGGGCTTCCTTAAATCATCCTCTGTATCAGCATTGACTTACGAAACTGTTGGATAATATTATTCTTCTACATCTACGAAAGCTAGCTCGGTCCTTGAGAACATCTACCGTATTATCCTGATTGTGGTAGGCCTATGATACGGTATAGTGCATGGGTTGGAGAGATGCATTGCTAGTGTCGGTTAGAGTGGCTAGCTACAACAAAGGCATTGAGCATGCATGTTGAGGGATATGTAGGCCTAAACGGTATACCGTAGACCTAGGAATAGTCATGGTATCGCAGTCACGGTGTACGATATACCGTATGAGTTTGATTTTGAGCCACCAAGCCACCAAGTAAGTGGACATGCCGATTGGAGAATGGTATACACGAACTAATGGCGGGACTAATGGGTCTTATTCGCCAACAAATGTGTTGAATCCGACCGTGAGTGGTGTCGAAAACCGAGAAAACATTGGCGGTTTCATAGTATACCGTATAGAGAATGAAGAAAGTGTCTCTTTTTAGGAATGAATCCAATTTCAGTTAAGCTGATGTCCGAAATAAAATAACGTATACTGTAATTTCGCGATGTTAAGATGTATACAATATGCAATGTTATTTAAGATGACCACGCACTCTCTATATGCTAAATGCAGGCTAAAATTTGTTGGTTGAAATATTTTACCAAACATTGGTAACACTAACATTTACAACGGAGTTGGTTAAATTTACGTGGCTTTTTAGAAATTTAACCAGCAACTGGTTAAATTTCAACGAACATTGGGCCTATAAAATGATTTTGCTGTTCATCTGACAATCAAGGCAACTTTGAGCACCTTTTAACCAGTGACCGTGTCTGTCCCTGTTTTAACCAACCGTGATACTTTCACATTATATTCGTTTTTCTTCTGAATAGAATCCCAATTTTTTTTATCCTGAACTATTCCTTTTGATGAGATATATTGTACATTTTGATTAGACCAGGCCTATTATCACTTTGAACCGACAATCTTATCAAAATGATATAGTTTCCGTTTTATTTTAACAAATACTATTTAAATTGAAAAGATCTTCAACTCATTATTTAACACTGTTTAACAAAATAATGATTATCCATGTCAATTTGAAAAGGTTCTGTTATATCCCCCTCGGAGAAGACAAACTTTCATTTGGTCATTCTTGATAAGAACCTATTCATTTGTTAAAATGACAAGGCAATCTTATCAAATTTGATGAGTTTCTTGTCATTTTGATAAGAAAATCCGATTCATTTTGAAGAGCAATCTGTTAATTTGAAGAGAAATCTGTTATGCCCGCCAAAAAGTCATACTTGTCAAATTTGAATAGATTTTCATTTGTGAGGAATTACATTTTTAGAGTGCAGCATGTGCCTTTTAACCAATAGGCCTATTGTTGCTTACCAAATGAACAACATAATGGTTTGTTGAAAAAATCTTACAATACTGGTTAAATTTTAAGCAACCGTTGCATTATCTGAAAAGTAAAGTAACCAATGTTGACTAACATTTTCCCAATGTTGGATAAAATGTTTAAACCAACAGATTTTAACAAGTGTTTTCAGAGTGTATGTTTTGTAATACATGTAAAGAACAGTTGTTTTAAACGATATGTTTTGATTTGAATAATAAGTATAATGTACTATTTATATCATAAACTGATGATGCACGACTGTAATGCTATAACGTTTTAATTGATACAAATTATCTATTGGCAATGTACAGGGTATCCCAGAAAAAATTACCGAGTGAATACAACTGAACGTAAGTCGAGAAATAGACATCAGAATCAAAAACCTATTTTATTGTGCATCACATACGAAAATTTTATTTGATTCGGTTGACTGGTTGTGAAGAAATTAACGATTACATAATGCACACATCAATGCAGTCCATTCCAAGTTTGATCAACAGGCACTTTTTTCATACTCGCTCACCGCTTCCTAAAGTTTGTGTATCTCATTGAATTTAGTCCCCATTTTCTATTTTATAATCCGACAGTGTTATGTTATTCATGCTTTCGCTGAAGATGAATAACAGTTTGTCCGTGAAAACTTTGATTTCTGCAATTGGAAGCTTTCCAACTTTAATTCTTTAGTGCAAATATGTTATATTTTAACTTTCCAAAGAACATTTGATCCAAGAATGACAATGATCAAGTGCTTACAGCTTTACGTGTGATTTTTGATACCATGCATTATTAATGTTGAAGTTTTAAAAGATTTAAACTTTGCATTACAATTTCATGGAAATATTCCAAAAACTTAAAATGTGTGAGAAATTTAGCCAGCTAGAATTATTTATGCATATGCAATAATTCTTTATGCAACATTTATATTAACATTAATGAAAAAAGATATAAGTACCGATCATCATCTTACATGCAAGCCTTCATTTTCAATATCGTGCAGGTTTTCAAATTTGAGCAAAACCTAATTAAATGTTTTGCAAGAAATAGATTGTTTAAAAAGAACGGAAAGGATTTCACAGAACAAAATATGAAGCCTATTGACAGTTAGCCTAACCACTAGTGCGCATTGTGTTGAATGATCTTTCTTTCAAACTTGAATTAAGTGAATTGACGCATGCGTCATGTAATCACTCATTTCTTCGCAATCAGCCAACCGATTTCAGTAAAATTAGCGTATACGATGCAAAATACACGCAGATTTTTAGATTTTTGGATTCTGATGTCTCGACTTACATCCAAATTAATTCGCCCGGTATTTTTTTCTGGGACACCCTGTATACTAATTTGGAAACGAACTTTCTCAGTTTTCGCTTACGCGTGCAACTATAAATATACAAGTTATGGGTTGCAATTGCCATCAGTGGCGGCATCATGAATTTTTTTTCGGGGGGCAAAGTGAATTTCAGGTGGGGGGATCAACACATTTTGCACAAAATTGCTTCAAAAAGTGGAAAATTTGTGTGCATCAAATTTTGCACTATGATTATTTAATTGAGGTTACTGAACTATGCCAAAAGTTCATTTAATTTTTACAATACGAACAGCTCTTTTCAGGGCCACCACAAAGAGATGCTTCTCACAGTGCAGCCTATATGATGCCACGGTATCTATTTTAAAGTTATAATTATGTTTAACAGTTTCATACTTGTTCAACTGCGAACCCGTTAAAATTGAGTACAGATAGGGGCCTACGTATGATCAAATATTTTGTAATATTACCTATTCAACAGTACCTTGAAAACTATGAAAGAGAGGTCGTGGAAGAATATTAAATAGATAATTAAAACGTTGTCTTATTTTGTATATATTGTATATAAATATAAATATTGTACAAATGATATTATGTATTTTATACCAACAACAAATATTTGCCTGTGTGTACGCAACTATCATATATAGCACCTGGTACAATGAAACCAATTTTCCACCCATTTTGTAAATATATATATTCTAGTTTGAGTGGTAAATAAATTGTACTGTATTGCAAATTGTATGTACTGATTTTCATATTAAGAGATTTATCTTCAAACAAATAACTTCTATATCCATGCATATTCACCAAAAAATTACATCAAAAGTACAGAAATGTTACAGACTGACAAATGAAATTGAGATTATACAAGCTTAATTAAAGAGGAAGCCCCACCAGAGCAGTTCTTCTGGGGTGAACCTAACCTGTCTGGTTATCAAATTAATCAGTGACAAGATTATCTCTGAATTTGACAGGTGCTAATTGATGCGGTTTTTATCACACCAGAAGAACTGATCTGGCGGGGCTTAACTTGGAAGTTATAAAATATCCTATTATCATGATTACTAAAACTCTTGATGTGAAATATTTTGTAAAAACTTGGATTGTTTTCTTTACGTCAAATTGAAGGTTTCTTTATCTCAACATGCTCAATGTAATTTATTGGAAATAAATATAGGAAGGTGAAGAAAGTGCGCTTGAAATTCAGTTCTAAAAGGTGGAAAATACGAAGGTTATGGGCAGCTTTTGAGACAAATGTAGCTCGTCAAGCTAGAAACAAAACTTTCATGGCTACACAAATTTGTACCAAATAGGCCTACATTTTTTGGTAATTTCACCGGCTGAATCAATTTTAATTCGTCAAACCAAGCGAAAATATTTTGCTTATACTTTGTTTCGTCAGTCAACCGAGATGAAGGATCGTACAGTTTCAGTCACGTCTTTGATCCTCTGCTTGAGACCACACCTCTGGCATACATGCGCTATCACTACCGACAGTGGCGTAGCCGGAGGATGCGCAGGGATCGAGAAGATGCCCCCAGTAATTTTTCAGAGATAAAATGGGGACGGTAAAGAGTATAAGGTGTCCCTCCCTAAAATGACTAAAAATGGGACACACATATTGACAAACGAGGACGGAATCTTCGCTACGCTACTGACTACTATACTGGAAAAGGTTTAACTTCCCGGCAGGTCTGCTGTATGGAGCATCATGTGCATATCAGCTATTCAGCTTTGATGACAAAGTCAGTGTTGTGGTTCACTGCGAATTAGCTGTCAGCAAAACAAAGTTTTACTTGCATTTGACCAACTTAAAATTGATTTAGTCTGCATAATGTAATGGCTTTGGATCATCATAAGGCCTTACTGGCACTACCGGTATATTGTTTTTCTTTAAAATGAATATATATACAGGGTGTCCCTGAAAGAACTATATCGTCCGAAACTGATTGTTATGGGCATTTCAACGAATAAACCAAACGTAACTAAATAACCGATGTGGTTGAGAATATATTTTGACAATTGACTGCTCCGTATTTGAAATAAAAGAATTTTACGAAACGACCCCATTTTCAATCCGTTCCACGGAGTCAAATATTTATCAATGACAATAGACGCCTCGTGCGCTGATGCACCTTTTGACCCATGCAGCCGCCCATAGATTAGCTCTCCGAATGCAGATCATCGATTGATATTTGAATCTGTGGAAAGGCATGCATGAAAACGAGGGAGTTTCGTAAAATTGTATAACGGGTGTGGTCAATTGTCAAAATTCAAGAAGTATGTGATAGCTGATTTATTCCTCATCCACCCAAGTTATTTAGTCATGTTTAGTTGTGGCGTTAAAATACTGAACAATTAAGTTCCCGACGATACAGTTCTTTCAGGGTCACCCTGTACAAGCTGAGATGAAAGGTTCGTGGCTAAAAAAAAAGACTGTCAAAACCCCGCATCAACAGGCTCTGCTAAACATGTTTATAAATTTGATGGCTTGTGTTAGGAATTAAACACACAATGTCTTTGACGCTGGTGTTTAAGTTTTAAACATGTCATAATTTCAAATTGATTGCAAAATAAGTTTCGACCTCAAAACAGTTTTATTTGCAGCGCATTTGACATCGGTATCCCTTTATCAGGATCTGTATATGTACAGGTTCACTTGGTAATATTTAAAATACTGTACCTTTAATGTTGTCTATCATTTATTTATCCCTTGTAATATATTATATGTTGAATATAGATACAGGGTGGCTCAAAAATAAAAGTACCAGTATTTAATACATGCCACTGCTAAAATTTCTTAAAATAAAAACATCATCATTCATTTGCGTGATGGAAATTTATAGCAACAACGAATCATCTATATTCATATCACAGTGGGAGAAGTCTTCTGCTCCTCCTCAACACCCCCCCCCCCCGCCCCCGTGGGATGCTCACCCCGGGTGCTCACCGCCCTGATATTTAAGATTTCTTTTTGTACTTTTTAGCCCATTTTGACCATTTTTGTCCGATTTTGCTCCTTGAAAGTTGCCTTGCCCCACATCCCCTCCCCCCCCCCCCCGCCCCTCCCCCCCCCCCACATCCCCTCCCCTCCACCCTCATCCCTTGCCCCACATCCCCTCCCCTCCGCCAACAATGTCCTGGCTACGCCATCATGAATATAGACAATGATAGAAGAGAATGCCTTTCATTTGGAGTATAAATATTGGTTTCAGTCATCAGTTCATGCAAAGTTGTTTGGTGACTTTGGTCGTGGCTTGGTACAAATTGTTTAGGGGATACCTGTATAGGCTTACAGTACGCAATATCTCAAGATATTTTCAAAAGTATTTTATGTGATTGTCAGCTTATGGGTTAATATAAGCTAATATAGTCTAAATTATCATCACTCTAAGGGAAAACAGGCGCCAAAAGAGTTATAAATTGTCCTCCTGAGCCCGCCAAAAAGATAATTCAAAATTTAAAGACCATTTGGAGAACCATTAAAGTCATGTATCTGCAGGTTTTTTAGATTTAGACATGTTTAAGAATTAACCTCAAAGGTTCATCCATGGAAGTACTAGAGAGAGTCCCGAAGATATTTTTATTTGTGGTTTCTTTATTATCGAAGGTTCTCCCTGGACATGAAGAACTTTTTTGCACCTTTTAGAGTGAACCAGTACTGCATGTATACAATGGGCTATTCCAGTTGAAATCAATTTATCCCTATGATGAATGGGTGACTCCATTTGAAATCTGCACTACCTGTGTGGGAGATTGAGGTCATGTCTTCCATACAGGTGTATGGATTTCAACCGAAATAGCCCAATTAGGGCGGTTTTCCTTTCTGGACATGCTTGATTTCTGTATTTTTATATTTCAGTATTTAGATATAAATATTTGTACCTTTGTATCTGTAACGCATGCATGGTAATATTGACTTCTGATAATATCCAAACGGTTCATTTTGCTTAATATTTATAAGAAATTGGTCATATCAATATAAATATACATTGAATTTAACTAGTGCTATGGAAATCCTATGTTGCTTAATGCATGCAGTATAATAAGCAACATGTGTATTTTTATTAATGATAAATAGTTCATTATTAAAGACTTGTGAAGTTGTTTAACAATCACGTTTGGTTTCATTTTACTGATTGATTGTCCTAAATTGTTTTCCCTGCAGTAGCAGGTAGCAGCAACATACAACAACAATAATGACAACTACAACAGTAAATGATAAACAAGCAAACCACAACAGCAACAACAATAACGGCAAAATAAACAAATAAAAACACAAACGGGGAATTTATTCCTAAAATATTGACATTGCACTATGGAACACAATAGCCTCATCCCAATGGCATAGTCCAATAACCTCAATTACATAATCATAGTGCAAAATTTGACCTCAAGTTGCAGAGTATGAGTTTTTATACCCAATTCAAAGGTCATTCAATGAATTTACAAAATGTATTGGGGTTTAATTACTGTGCCCCTGATAGATGAGCATGTTGTGGATCCTAGTGTTAATATTCCCAACCGTATCAGTTCACGCCTCTGATAGACCGCATTCACATGATTTTTAATGGATTTTAAGTTTCAGAACTTATCAGTGGCTCCGGAACTGGGGGCTCGGCCCCAATAATTTGGATGCCTATGGAAAAGTACCATTGCCCCCCCCCGATAATTTTGGCCAGGCACCATTGCCCCCCCCCAATATTTAACATCTTCCGGAGCCCCTGCTTATATAGCCCTACATAATAGTACCAAATTTCACAATGTAATTTTTATAACCCTCCAATTTCATACATTTTCGCTCCATTTTCCGTTCCAAATTGGGCACTTCGCCCACACTTGGCATGCTTGGAAATGTTGAATGTACGTTTGTTAAAATGTTTAGCACATTCGCGGATTCGCCATCATATTTCCAATGCATGTGTATTTGAGTGAGTCAGCACCGACACAAATCTCAAGCAAGAAGTATACATTTTCATGTCACGTCCTTTTTATGTCACATTATTTTATAAAAAGGAAAAGCATGTCAGATTTTTGGCATTTTTCACCTCAAATATACAAATATCTGATCCATAAAACACTTTGATACCTTTCGCATTAGCTGTATAATTTGCTCAGTTTCTTTTAACGTCATATTAAGAAGATAAACACGGAGTGAATTTACTATAGTAATGTTTTAATCAGACTAAACAACATACCAAAGAATTACATCAACCATCCTTACAAATACAGACGATCAATGCGAAAAAACAGAACGATATAGGTGATTAATTTCTCTCCCGAAACATAACGGAACATACTAGGGCGTTTACACTATTATTCATTTTCAAATTGTATACTAAATCACTTCAAACGTAAACGAGTAGCTGGGTGAAAGACACGGTAAAATTACAATTTTCGGAGAGATTTACGATATTTAGTTATCAGTATACTTCAAAGTTTACTTAAGAATTTGGTTTATGTTCTCAATATCATAAATTAAGTCGCTGGTGTAAATTAACCTGTGAAGAAATAGGTTCGTACTCCAGATATGTGAACTCTGCTTGTGAAAAGAGGGGTACTTAGGCTATTTCTTTAACGTATATGACAGGTGTGCAAAGGGGAAAAAAGCTGAGGAGACAATAATTTATAGATATAGTTTCGTTCTCATTGCGCTCTATAATGATTATTTAAGCATACATTGCACCATTGAAATAGTTGAAAAATTGCACAGTATTTTTGTGGGACCTGAGAGCACATCATAGGCATACACATTGCATTTTGAATACGGGGAATGTCCTTCAGATATCAAATAAGTTTGATTTTTTAAAAATTCTCGATATATTTAATACATAAAAGTAGGCATACTGGGTAAGTTTACACACTCTGGTGCAGGGTGTCTCTGCCTTAACGGCAGATCGGAGAAGCAGTAATAACGAAAATATATTTGAACATGTACAATGTGGAACTTATGTTGAAGTCGTATAGATGTCAACTTGCCCATTGTGCATACTCTGGATATTGTATTTAAGCTTAAAACTCTGATTTAATTAATGTGTGCACAATTGATAGATTTTCACATCTGATCTTTTCAGTCACCCTACTCCCTCTCTTTGTTAGCTTCCCAAGTAGACTACTGACTTTGCCTTGCGGTTAAGATTTTTAACACGGGACTCTATGGAAAGTTAGGCCAATTTCTGGCCTAACTAAAATTGGCCATGATGTAAATTACATATGCATCTTTAAATGGATCTGCCTTGTAATTGGTCGCCCATATCTCGCTATGGTTTAAATCTTCTGGGCCCGCGCCATTACCATTAACTACACCGTGCACAACTGTCTGTGGTATTTGCGGCGCTTTTGTGTTGACGCGAAAGTTAATCTCTCATCAAACATCTAGCGCGTACTTGTGGTTAATGGACTGATAAACAAGTATGCTTGACAGTGTGTTTTTAGAGAGCAAAGTCCAGGGGGTAAAGTTCTGCTTACAATTCAAAGTCCATAGTCGAATTTTCAGGGTTCGCTATCAATAAACTGGTAGATTCCAAAATCAGAATTGTTCAGTATTAAAGTGAGCTATTATAATTATGCAAGATAATGTTGCATTCAATTACTTTTATTGTCACTAATCATCTGATATTTTTAACTCTTTATGACCATTTTACTATTGAATACTTTAATTTGAATAAACATCAGTATAATTTTGAGTTCAACGAAATGGGTTCATCATGACTAATAATAACATATTTTTAATAAAATTCGACTATGGCATAGTCTATATAGATGTATAGTTGTTTAAAAAATTCCATTATGTTAAGGTGGTACTATACCCCTTGATAAATTTGTGACTATTTTTTGCATATTTCTCAAAAAAATAATAACACACAGGTAACAAAAGTTATGTATATTATCACTGATTATAGGGGCAAGGAATCCAATTACTTCACTGGAATTTCAGTGACTCAAGACAAGCGGTACGTTATTTATGATAAGAAAGTACCACTAGAATGTACCTCATTTCTTAACATATTTATAATGAACCACTTGTCTTGAATCACTGACATTTTAGCGAAGTAATTGGATTCCTTGCCCTAATATACATAACTGTTGTTACCAGTGTGTAGTTATTTTTTGAGAAAATGCAAAATTAGTCACAAACTTTGACTGTAGTACCACCTTAACATAATTTTTTTATTTTTTGGAACTATACGACTTCAACATAAGTTTCACACTGTACATGTTCAAATATATTTTCGTTATTAATGCTTCTCCGATCTGCAGCTGCATGCAATGGTTTCATGATCCAAATAAATCGTCCCACCGCCATACGCCTCTCTACCATTTACGCTAAGTATTACGCTATTTATGCTTTTATCCTCAAGGTTAACGGGTGTATTTAACTTATTCCGTTTAACAAAGAGTTTAAGTCCTTTCCAACTTATAAGCTGAACCTGCAAGAACTACTATTTTGCTGTCTACTAAAGATGGATTGGAACTGGAAATTATTTGAGTTGATAAAATGTGAACTATTATCCACGTGCCCCAAGTCCACAATCAAAACACACAATAGCACTAAATATGGGCGTATTTGGTTTCATGTCAGCGTACAATCAATCCATAAAGGTTGGTTCAATTACTTCATTTGTCGTTTCGAATTACGATTGTTAAGCTTAGCTATCCGTTGCATTTTATTTATTCTTGGAATTGGTAGAAAATTCTTGATCCTTTATGTGCACCACCACCGCGGAAACTATCTATCATATCGTCTAAAAACAACACATATAAAGATATTTTCTAATTGAAAGATCCTAAATTCTATAAGCTGTTGCGATGTTCCAAAAAACATTGACCATTGAAAAACATTGAAAATATCGACTACATTGAATGTTTGTGATCTGCTCTATACCAAAATGAGCACAGTCAATTTTTTGAGATACAACACAATTTCAAATCTTTAATTCCAAGCTTTAAAATCATACAAATTATCCATCAGTCACTGATTTAATCATACTGCAGTTATGTCCACGGCAAAATCACCGTGACCTTTCCAGCCATAAACCCGCTTAGTGAAGATTAAACCGAGATATGCAGTACTAAACCATTATAGTAGGCTAATCGATTGTCCAATGCAAATTTATTACCACGAGATAATATTAATCCAATGAGCGATCGAATTGTCCGCTACGGCCGACTAATCCAATCGATAATGACGCTATTGACATGTACGGGCGGAGCTCCACTGACCCGAGTTTTTGGGTATTTTTCAATGGTTTGCTGTCATTTACTCATCAAGGCGGTCCCCCGTTATTATAAGGACTATGCTAATGATTTAAAGATTGACACGTAGAGAATACATCATACTTGATTGACAGAAAGTACTAAATTTGTACCTATTACGGTTTCGTGACACCCCTCTTCCAAATGCGACCAAGCCAGGGCGGCCCGGTGAAGCAAAATGTGCATTGGAATAACACGGGAGTTTGGATATAGATGGTAGGATTTCCTTCGCATACAAATGTATGGTCCCCCGTTATTAAAGCTTGTACCAGGGTGAAAATTCAGATATTTTGAAAAGAATAATTAGTAATTGAAACATAGAGCAAGTACTAAAATCATAGCTTTTATACTTTTTGATATATGACGCTAACTAGTTCATCTCCTATATCTACAACACAGCGCTACCAGCAGGGGTCAATTGCCTATAGATTGTGAGTGCCCCTGCGTTGTGTGCATACATTGTAGGCAACAATAACTGCCTGATGTCATAATTTTGTTTCCTTTATCATGTATATTGATCAAGAAATAAAATCCGCCTGACCCAAACTCCCTCGCTCTCTGTCACTCGAGTATTATAGGGACGCACCATTCGATTACGTGTGTCTGGTTGTCAAGCAGGTATAGCGTGTTTTCACGCCTCTCTGGCTGACCATATAAAATCAATGGCAATCAGTTAAGGGGGTACTACACCCCTTGATAAATGTGTGTTTATTTTTGCATTTTTCTCAAAAACTAATAACACAGTGGTAACAAAAGTTATGTATATTATAGGGGCAAGCAATCCATTTACTACACTGGAATTTCAGTGACCCAAGACAAGCGGTTCGTTATCTAGCGGTACCTTATTTCTTATCATAAAATTTATGATAAGAAATAAGGTACCGCTAGGATGTACCTCATTTCCTATTATATATACTGAACCGCCTGTCTTTTTTATATAGTCACTGAAATTTCAGTGTAGAAATTGGATTCCTTGCCCCAATAATATACATAACTTTTTTTTTTGTTGAGAAAAATGCAAAAATAGTCACAAATTTACCACAGGAGTGTAGTACCCCTTAAGCTTATTATAAGCTTTACCTGCATGTTGTAATACAAGTTACACTGTACTGAATATGCTGTTGTTGTATTATGTACTGTTGTAGTATACGGTAGTACTAACTCAATGTTGTACATTTTAGTATCACTATGATTGCTATGGTCACAATATTGTAATACTTTTTATATTAATTTTTCCACATCTGGAATATAGTGTGCATTTTGTTTTCTGTATATTCATTGCTTGTACCAACATCATAATGCCTGATCAAGATAAGGCCGAAAAAATAAGTGCCAGTAGTTTTATTGGGGAAGTCATGGCAAGTTCTGAGTACAGAAACTTCATGAAAACCTTAATTGCTGAAGTTGTTGATGAAAAAATCATACCAAGGTTAGAAAAATGTGAAAGTGATGTACATGACCTATTTGGTAGAGTAGAAGCTCTTGAGTGTATCAGTAAAGATAACGATGATCTGGTTGATGTAATCACCAACCTAGAAAAAGAGTTAAACGATCTTGAGCAGTACAGTCGTAGGAACAGCTTACGAGTGTCTGGTATCCCTGAGAAATTAAATGAATCCACAAATGAAATTGTGAAAAAACTGGCTCAGGAAAAGTTGAATGTTGTATAGAAGACCAAGATATTGACAGAAGTCACAGAGTTGGTAAAAGTATTAATGTAACCGAGGATGAAGGTAAACCAAAGCACAGGCAGATACTTGTAAAATTTACAAGCTATGCCGCAAGAAAAGAACTAATCAGTTCAAGGTTTAAATTGAAAGGTTCAGGTATCACAATCCATGATGACCTAACCAGAAAAAACCAATCCCTCCTGATTAAGACATCTAAAAAACAGGGGGTTGTGTCTTCATGGAGCACAGATGGGAGAATCTTTGCTTCGGTTCCAAGTACTTCACCTGGCAAAACAATCAAGTTGTTGATCTCAGGTATAGATGACCTGAAAAAGATACCAACAGTTGATGAAAAAATTGTCGAGAAATGTAGAAGAGAACAAAAATCTAAATCAATTAGATGAAAGGAGTAACTTTACTATTTAAAAAAAAATCTAAATATTCATGATTTATATGCGCGAGCATCATATTCTGTTCAGGGCCCGTGGTTGCTACTCACAATAAGGCTACTGAACAGTGTAGTTGTTGTAAGCAGTTCGCTAAAGCATATCGATATACCAGTCCCTTGCATGCCATAATTATTGAGGTCAACTCATCTATAATACTATACGCGCCTAATCAGTCATAATTGCTGTCTTCAGTAGATAGCATTATCATATCATAATTACTGTCTTCAGTAGATAGCATTATCATATCATAATTGCTGTCTTCAGTAGATAGCATTATCATATCATAATTGCTGTCTTCAGTAGATAGCATTATCATATTATAATTGCTGTCTTCAGTAGATAGCATTATCATATTATAATTGCTGTCTTCAGTAGATAGCATTATCATATCATAATTGCTGTCTTCAGTAGATAGCATTATCATATCATACATGCTGTCTTCAGTAGATAGCATTATCATATCTTAATTGCTGTCTCCAGTAGATAGCATTATCATAATTTATCATAATTACTGTCTTCATCAGTAGATAGCATTATCATAACATACATGCTGTGTTCAGTAGATAGTATTATCATATCATAATTGCTGTATTCAGTAGATAGCATTATCATATTATAATTGCTGTCTTCAGTAGATATTATTATCATATCATACATGCTGTCCGTTCAGTAGATAGCATTATCATATAATAATTGCTGTCTTCAGTAGATATTATTATCATATCATAATTGCTGTCTTCAGTAGATAACATTATCATATCATAATTGCTGTCTTCAGTAGATAGCATTATCATATAATAATTGCTGTCTTTAGTAGATAGCATTATCATATCATAATTGCTGTCTTCAGTAGATAGCATTATCACATAATTACTGTCTTTAGTGTATAGCATTATCATATCATAATTACTGTCTTCAGTAGATAGCATTAACATATCATAATTGCTGTATTCAATCGGATAGCATTTATTATTGCTGTCTTCAGTAGATAGCATTATCATATCATAATTGCTGTATTCAGTAGATAGTATTATCATATTATAATTGCTGTCTTCAGTAGATAGCATTATCAGTCATAATTGCTGTCTTCAGTAGATAGCATTATCATATCATAATTGCTGTATTCAGTAGATAGCATTATCATATTATAATTGCTGTCTTCAGTAGATAGCATTATCATATCATAATTGCTGTCTTCAGTAGATAGCATTATCATATCTTAATTGCTGTCTCCAGTAGATAGCATTATCATATCAAAATTACTTTCTTCAGTAGATAGCATTAACATATCATAATTGCTGTCTTTAGTAGATAGCATTATCATATCATAATTGCTGTCTTCAGTAGATAGCATTATCATATCATAATTGCTGTCTTCAGTAGATAGCATTATCATATCATAATTGCTGTCTTCAGTAGATAGCATTATCATATAATAATTGCTGTCTTTAGTAGATAGCATTATCATTATTGCTGTCTTCAGTAGATAGCATTATCATATCATAATTGCTGTCTTCAGTAGATAGCATTATCATATCATAATTGCTGTCTTCAGTAGATAGCATTATCATATAATAATTGCTGTCTTTAGTAGATAGCATTATCATTATTGCTGTCTTCAGTAGATAGCATTATCATATCATAATTGCTGTCTTCAGTAGATAGCATTATCATATCATACATGCTGTCCGTTCAGTAGATAGCATTATCATATAATAATTGCTGTCTTTAGTAGATAGCATTATCATATCATAATTGCTGTCTTCAGTAGATAGCATTATCACATAATTACTGTCTTTAGTAGATAGCATTATCATATCATAATTACTGTCTTCAGTAGATAGCATTAACATATCATAATTGCTGTATTCAATCGGATAGCATTTATTATTGCTGTCTTCAGTAGATAGCATTATCATATCATAATTGCTGTATTCAGTAGATAGCATTATCATATTATAATTGCTGTCTTCAGTAGATAGCATTATCAGTCATAATTGCTGTCTTCAGTAGATAGCATTATCATATCATAATTGCTGTCTTCAGTAGATAGCATTATCATATCATAATTGCTGTCTTCAGTAGATAGCATTATCATATAATAATTGCTGTCTTTAGTAGATAGCATTATCATATCATAATTGCTGTCTTCAGTAGATAGCATTATCATATCATAATTGCTGTCTTCAGTAGATAGCATTATCATATCATAATTGCTGTCTTCAGTAGATAGTATTATCATATAATAATTGCTGTCTTTAGGCCTAGTAGATAGCATTATCATTATTGCTGTCTTCAGTAGATAGCATTATCATATCATAATTGCTGTCTTCAGTAGATAGCATTATCACATAATTACTGTCTTTAGTAGATAGCATTATCATATCATAATTACTGTCTTCAGTAGATAGCATTAACATATCATAATTGCTGTATTCAATCGGATAGCATTTATTATTGCTGTCTTCAGTAGATAGCATTATCATATCATAATTGCTGTATTCAGTAGATAGCATTATCATATTATAATTGCTGTCTTCAGTAGATAGCATTATCAGTCATAATTGCTGTCTTCAGTAGATAGCATTATCATATCATAATTGCTGTCTTCAGTAGATAGCATTATCATATCATAATTGCTGTCTTCAGTAGATAGCATTATCATATAATAATTGCTGTCTTTAGTAGATAGCATTATCATATCATAATTGCTGTCTTCAGTAGATAGCATTATCATATCATAATTGCTGTCTTCAGTAGATAGCATTATCATATCATAATTGCTGTCTTCAGTAGATAGTATTATCATATAATAATTGCTGTCTTTAGGCCTAGTAGATAGCATTATCATTATTGCTGTCTTCAGTAGATAGCATTATCATATCATAATTGCTGTCTTCAGTAGATAGCATAATCATATCATAATTGCTGTCTGTTCAAAATACATACTTTGTTTTGAAAAAAAAATGTTCCTTCTATGTCTAATATTTAGAAATAACATCTGGAACTCGGTGCGGACGTACTGCCCATTGACACAAATCAGAGCAACACACACACACTAATTTTAGACGTCCGCAACAGCCAGTGAAACCGAGTAATCTTAACTTGTAAGACCAGTCTTCGTATGACGTCCTGTATTGCTGTATTGCGCAGGTGAACCAATCACGTCGCGCCTTTGCCCTGACGTCAGACACAAACTAATCTTTTTTAATTCTGTCGTCAATAATAATAGAGGGCCTATATTGACCAATCGGCTAACTTTACGCCAGACGTGAGTCCACATCGCCGAGCAACACTGGTTAAACACGCGGCACGGCGCAAGTGCTAATCAACGCGCGCGCAATGTCCATGGTTGTACATGCTATAAAACAAAATATAACACAGGCCGCCGTTTTTGCATTAAAAGCAAGAAGTCGCACATTGTACACAGACGTATTCACGTCTTGCGAGAAAAATATGAGAAAATTACGTAAAGGAAATTGGGAGGTAAGAAGGTAAGTATGGGAGCCTAATATAGGCGTAATAATTACGATAACCATGCAGCAGGTAGGTGTAGGCCTATAAACAAGGTGCAGGTGCGTGTTAGTCATGTTAGTAAACAGGTGCGAGCTTAAAATTGAGCCGAGACTTAGAGGCAGGGCTGTCAACTCTCACGCATTGGCCGTGAGTCTCACGCATTGGGTCACTTTCTTACGGTCTCACGCCAAGGTAGTATAATCTCACGCCTAGGTAGTAAATCTCACGCAAAAAGCTCGAAAATGAGTAAAATCTCACGCATCGTCATGAATAATTTGTTGCTCCTACCCCCCCCAACCCAGAAGAGGGTGTTTGTCATTGTCAAACCCAGATAAGGATACTTAGACAGTAAGCACTTCCTCCACAATGGTAATCGGTTTCGATGACATTCCGACCATAGAGGGTGATTTTCATGGTGTGGAATTTATTCGTATACCGAATTGCATCTGCCATTTCGATTACCTTCGTGGAGAGCCTGTGAGTCACTGACGAATGATATGGGTCTGTAAATCAGACAGTCGTCTGCAAACAGGCAAATCGTATAGGCTATTCCTCCATATTCCAAACGTGAACTGCAGTGTAGACCCAGTGTAGATGAAGGTCCTGCCAGACTCAGTAGATATGGTTCTAGAAACTGGTACTGTGAGAGCATCCCAGCAAACACAAAACGTTTTCGACATCATTCGCAAAAGGTTATAAAAGGTTGTCAGAAAACGTTTAAATGTCGGGTTATATAAAGGGTATATTAAGAGTATAAAACGTTTTCATAACCTTAAAAACAGTTTTTGATAATCTACTGCTCAGCAAACAAAAATGTTTTACAGAAAACGTTTAAATGTCGGGTAATATAAAGGGTATAAAAACGTTTTAATAACATTCCAAAAACATTCTTGAAAACGTGATACAAATCATTCTAAACAGAATGTTATTTTGGGGTTGAAAAAATATTTTGCGAAAAATGTTTGCCCAAAATATTTTCAATAACGTTTTATATAACCCGACATTTAAATGTTATTAAAAGGTTTTGGAAAAAACATTTTAAGAACATTTCTGTGTTTGCTGGATTCAAATATTTTAACATAATGTTATTTAAAGATTGACACAATATTTGGCAAAAATGTTTGCAAAAATAGTTTACAATAACATTTTTTGAAAACATTTAAAAATATTGTTGTAGTGTATTTTCACACAAAACGTTTTAAAACGTTATCATGACCTTTATATAACCCGACATTTTAATGTTATTAAAACGTTTTTACCTAAACCAAAAGCCAAAATATAACTTATTTTAAACGTTTGTAAAACGTTTTTGTGTTTGCTGGGATGGCAATGCATGAACAGGCTGGAGCGGGTAGCTCTTATAGCTTTGGTAGCAATGGCTTCAGATTTGGTGGGCACAAGCTGGTGTGCATGTTGTAGATGACTGTTGCTGCAGCCACTTGACGTCTTTGATGGAGAGATCAGAGATGTGATGTGCAGCTCTGTACTTGCTTCCTCTTCGCTCACACCTATGATTCTGACCAGTTAATACCATCGTCTCCTGCCAGGATGTTAATGGCATTTTCTGATTGGATGTCAGACAGCGAGGTGGAAAAGTTAGATTTGATTGGCAGATGGCGAGTTTGGATTAGATCCCGGATTAGATGTAAGTTTTATTTTAAATGTTTAATGGGTTTTATGGCATACATGTCATATGACTAAGCATAAATGGTTGTATTTGACAGCTATGTTGCGTTGTGTTGTGGAGTTATGTTGCGGTGTATACGCCCTATACTGCTCATCACAGGCATGCTGAATTTTATCCTCCGCTACTTAACCGTGACGGTAAACGAAAAAAAACAAAGAAAAAAAAAAAAAACCATTAAAATTAAACCCATACAAACCTAAATACTTCAAACTCAACTGTATTCTGTTTTTCTGCAACAGAAAATGTCGAAATCAAGAAAATCTTCTTCATTGACTATAAAATGCCGTGGCTGCCTATTGAGGTCGAAAGTCAACCATCGCCTGCAAGTGTATGGAGCATGTTGTCTCCATCAACATGCCCACATTTTCCTGAAAGGTGTCCCACTCGGATGGAAATGCACGATGCCAAATTCCCAACACGAGCTAGTCATCAGACATTCGTTACTAGACCGACTGAGCACAACAAAGCACATACGAGAACGGGAAATTATGTCCGAGAGAATGCTGACAGGATAACTGTCGATAGGGAGGAATTGAAAAGGATCCAGAGAGATGACCTGATAAAAAAGTCGAATGGACATGATGAAGAACACAAGCAACCAGTGCCAGATAGTAACATATCTATTGTCCTGGATCAGCGCATGATTGCCATAGACACTGATGACGATTCAAAACCATCCAGATCTTGGTAAGCTAACAACTCATTTTTGACATAAATATCGAGTTTGGCTCAAATATTTGAATTTGAAAGTTTTACTCACATAACTTCGATTCACTTTTGACAATACCTAAATTCACACTTCCAAAGATTTGAAAGCACTAATTGTATCATTCAGTTCCATTATCGAAATGGTCAAAATATACACACAGATTTATATAGATTATATTTTATCAACTTTGTAAACGACATATTGAAACGTTCATTATTTTCTCATTGCAGGGTAGGGAATTTTTCCAAACCGTGGTGGAGACAATTGCTGATTGTAGGAGGGATTGCTGTGACTGTAATAATTGCTAAGAAACTGAAATCTTGACATAATCTCAAAAATCGTGGAAGATTGTTATACTGCGTAATCATAGAATATTGAATCCGGGAATAAAATACAACAAAATTAAAAACAATGTCGTGTAGTAGCAGCCTACATTTTAGGGCTGTGCAATAATTATGAGCCCTGGGGAGGGTAAAATTGGGGGGGGCAAGCAATTTTGGCAAGCCGAGAGGGGGGCAAGCGATTTTGGCACGCATTCACGGGGAGCCTTTTAATAAAACGCTCTAAAAGGCTTAGGAAAACGGTACGGAAACGCTTAAATATGCAAATTTTCCTGCTCGCTGCGCTCGCAACATACATACAGATCATTTAAAGTTTGGAATTTGGGATCCCAAAAATTTGGCATGTTCAAGGGGGGGGGCAAAGAATTTTTGGCAGGCCGAGAAGGGGGGCAAGCGATTTTTGGCGGGCCGAGGGGGGGGCAGCGATTTTTGGCGAGCCGTTTGGAAATTTTACCCCCGGGGGGCTCATAATTATTGCACAGCCCTTAATTGCCTGCAAAGCGTGGGTAATATGCTTGTTAAAACTAATCGTTGGTGACATACACTAAACAATAATGTATCTAGAATGGTCTAATCAACAACCTTGTCCTTACTTTCTCCAGAATAGTTACGATTTTGGTAATAAACAAGATACTGAAGTTTTATCAAACCAAAAACCACATGACCCTAGCAAGCAGGACGGGACGTCCATCTTGGCCGCCCCACTTTTTGAGAAATTTGTTATGTTTTTCTTTATAGCTTTTTCCATTTTCAGCTATTTTCGGCGCACATTGTATTTAGGCTGTCCCACATTTTTCAACCTTGCATGCTACGGCCCTGTAATGCCATACAAAATCCTGATTTTATTTCGATACTGCATAGCAAGCAAATTATACCACAACCAATTTAATTCAACAATTCCGTGTGTTTCCATTGTTAAACACTATTACCAAACTATGTTAGTCAATTTAACAGAGTCCCAAAGGAAGCGTGTCTTACTGGTACGTCTTGAACTTGCGACTTGATGTGAAAATCACACCATCATTGTCAGAACCAAATGCTGCGTTAATTTGGAGCTAAATCACTTTGACTGCCAAGTGTTTCTAGACCACATCCAAGTTGCTTTATCTTGAGATCTTAATTTCAGATATATTTCATTAGTACACACGGTATCGAAACATAATTCATCAACATTATTTCCACGAATTGCTTTTAAATTGAGCATCTATCATCTCTACGCCTATTGTGTCTCGTCTTTTTGGCAAAGACTCGTGTCACGTTTTTTATTTTTTCAAAAACCCAAAACACCACTGTGTTCTCATCTATTATTATTTTCAATGTCAATTTATTTTACAGCTGTTGTTATTTTTCATAGTTATAATCATGTAGACATAAAGAATTTCCGGCATGTTCGTGTCGTGATTTTGTTCTCTAAATTTGATAGGTGTTTCTGCTACCTTTTTGCAACACGGGAGCTCATTATTTGTTTAGCATGATCACCACAGGCGTTCATTGTCAATATCACCTTTGTAGGTCTGCCGCATGAGGAACGATTAAACAAGTTCAGTCATTTTGAGTGGGTGAATACTATTAGGCATACTGTATTCAATTTTTCTTGTAACTTGATTATCGCAATTTGTTCCGCCTCTCCCAGACCCGTAACCAGGGGGTCTAAGGGCGGACGCCCCAATCCCCAAAGTCCCCCTTTTATTTTTGACCCAATAGGTCCCATTTGCGAGCGTAGCGACCGAAAAAATTGGGGATTTTTATGCCTTTTTGGTTTAAAAAAAGTTCCAAATTTTGGAAAAAAAGGTCAACTTTTTCAAAATCCGCCCCTTAATCCAAAAAGGTCCACCTTTTCAAAATCAGCCCCCCCCCCCCAAATAAATCCTGGTTACGGGCCTGGCCTCTCATGTTAGCTAAAAAAAGCAAACTGTCAAAAACGTGCATTTTATATACTGACATTTGATTTTCAAAACGCATCCTTTTTTTAAGAGGTCATAAATCTAGAGATGCCAATGGGTTATGAAAAAAAAATCTGAAATTTGCGAACGTAGGGAGCGAAGCGACCGAAGTATCGCCCCACGGCCGGGGGTCCAGGGGCCCGCTTAAGGGCCCCTGGTGGGGTCCAGGGCAAAGCCCCGGTGGGGGTTGAGGGGGCGAAGCCCCCCAAAGCCAGAGGGTTTCTACACATTTTACACTGCAGGAGACACCATTTCTGAGGGTAAAATTACATTCAAATGGATTAAAAAATAAGGTTCTTTTGAGAAAACAAGCCTAGATAGCAGTATTGAAGACTATCTATTATACATGTAATCAGGGGCGGACTGGTGGTTTTAGGCGGCCGTGGCAAATTTATTAAGACCGGCCCTATTAATAGAGCGCAGCGAGCGAAGCGAGCGTAGCGACTAGCGCATGGGGTCCAGGGGCCCGCGTAAGGGCCCCTGGTAGGGTCCAGGGGCAAAGCCCCTGGTGGGGGTCCAGGGGGCGAAGCCCCCGGACAACTAAGGGTTTTAGCTATTCTAGGGGGTCAGGAAGCCCGGATTTGACAATGATTTCTGAAGCCAAATTCCATTTGTACAGACTTGAAATATTCTTTATCCATTGTCACTCACTTGCAATAATCAAGATCAAACCAACAGTTATTCAATTTATAAGTAGTGTGCATGTTTTATGTTTTGACTCATTTGCACACATATAGAAATACATCTTTGCAGAACTGTGTTATCATATCGTGAGTATATTCAATCATTAAAAGGCAAATGCTAAAAATTGTTTAGGCCTACTGGGTAAAGGTTAATAGCAACTTTTTTAAACTATTGCGATTTGGTAGTTCACAGCATCTAGCGAATGGTAGTGAGCTTTGGCAAAAATTGCATTGATCATTTCATAGCGAGCGTGATAAAACTCCACAGTGGCGTAGATTTGTTTTTGATATTGGGGTTGGAAAAATATTCTTGAAATAGCACCTTTTGGCGACATTATAAGTTTATTGTACAAATGCGCACGAAGCGCACAGACATTTTTGGCACATTGAAGCTAAACTGGTGATGATGCATTGGAATAAATTCGCGCGAAGCGCCAAAAATTGACACTTTTTAGGCTAAAATGGCCAAATATGAGATTGATTTGGTCAGAAACTCACATAGGCCTACAGGTGTCATCATGGGGGGCTTGTATGGACCATCCCCCTTTTAAAATATTGGGGGCGGGGGATTTATACCGCAACCCCCGGGATGTACGCCTATGAGTTGAAACATCAAAAGAGAAAGAAATTGGTTTGAGTATTGAACTGAGTAATGTGGCTGTAAGTATTATGTAATGTAATCCCTGCATTATAAGGAGCACCCCAGCCCAGAGGTTTTCAAATGATGGTCTAGCCGTGCTAGTTTTGACAGCTGATGGTGGTCCAAAGGGCCAAAGGCCGGGAGGGGGCACTCACTAAAAATGAGTGAAGCGATGTGCGTGCAGTGCGGCCACAACCCACATTAACCCCCATTTTTCAACTCCCTCTCACTCAATGACCACTTTTTTATTTTTTATTTTACTGAATTACTGAACTCCTCACTCAGTGACCCTTATGTTTTCTTTTCCCGTCACAAAAAGACCTCCCTTTGTAAAGAAGTTTTGACAAATTTCTGGTAGTCTTTCACCGTTGTTTCTCAAAAAAATCCCATTTTGATGACTTTTGAAAAACAATTATCAAAAATTTGTCAACTTTTATATTTTGACCGAAGTTTTGTCACAGTCTCACTGAAAGAACCCCCTTTTGAGGCCTCCTTACTGAATGACCCCTTGCTTATATGGCGTCGAAGCTCTCACCAAAAGACCCCTATAGCATGTATAGTTCCAAACTGGTGTCCCATGTCCTCACATCCCCGTCACTTCGAAAGTCGAGTGCCTGTAGGCCTATCAGCCCCTATTTCTACAGGCCTTAGGCCCTATCACTATGCAGACAAACAGCGGGCACACTGTGTAGGCCCTTATATTGCTCATCCCCCTCAATGACCCCCCTCCTTTCTTCTCTTTTCCTTTCTTTCTCCTATGTCAGCCTAATTCCAAATGCCCATACCGGCCCTAGCCTCATTCCGCAGCCGCAATGAAATACCAATATTCCATTGACAGCCAGCCCAATATATCGCATCTAGGGTATATTGGCCTTTTGCTGTGTTTACTTTCTAGAGAATTGATTCAAAAGGCCATTTGTAGGTGATGCCGCGACGGTGTACCCCCGGTACTGGTGGCCGGCCTATAATAGCTTAGTGTTAGGGCCTATACCTTAAGCCCTAGGGCCTATGTCTTAGACCTATGCCTCAGGCCCTAGTGCCTATGTCTTAAAATACTCCTTCACCATTCTCTCTCCTTTTCTTCTATTTTCCCTTTCTTTCTCCTCTTTTTCCTTTTCTCTCTTTCTCTTTTTTCTCCCCTTCTCCTTTCTTTTCCCTTTTCTTTCTTTTTCTCTTCTTTTTGAGCAACCGGCCCTGAGCGGCCCAGAACCAAGCGGCCCATGTGGCGATCGCCACAACGCCACAGTGGCCAGTCCGTTCTTCAAGGCTTGTTTTCTCAAAATTATACCATAAAATATGCAAATTAGGTACCTAAGCCCAGGCAATTTTAGCAGAATTAGCACCCCAAAAGGCCATTTTTAACATAAAAACCAGTTTTAAAAAAAAAAAAAAAATGCTTCCTTCATCCCAAAAAAGTGGTTTTAAATGTTCAGTTTCCTATACTTTTGTACATGAGAGACATTTTCCAAAGTATTTTTTTGGCCTAATAACATGGCCTACATGGATATATATAATGCGTAATATTAAAACGATGATTCATCAAATTTTTGACCCCCCCCTGTTTTTTTGTTAAATTTTCAAAAAATATTTTTGGCCAAAAAAACAAGTTATATGCCCTAAATTACTTGTTATTTAATGTTGGAAACCATAGAAATACTGCTACTTCAACAAAAAAAAATGCCAATTTTATTTTACAAAGTTGGATAAAGTTGTACATTTTAATTACTTTTACTTCTACTGAATATACTAATGTATATTAATTCAATGTGTTCCTGACTGTTCAATAGAAGCAAAAGTAATCAAAATGTACAACTTTATCCAACTTTGTAAAATAAAATTGGCAATTTTTGTTGTTGAAATAGCAGTATTTCCATGGTTTCAACCTTGAATAACAAGTAATTTAGAACCTATAACTTGCTTTTTTTTTTTTTAGAAAATTTATTTTTTTTGAAAATAAATTTTACAAAAAAATCGGAATTCCGATTTAAATCGGAAGATTGGCATCTCTGAATTAAATAGGTCAAAAACCTTGGTTTCAGGTAATTGCCATGATTTACTTTTTTTTGATGTACACATTGAACATATTAAATATCTTAATTTTGATGATTTACCGGCCGGGTAAAATTAACGTTTGGTCAAAATTGTACAAACATGACCATGCATTGTCCTCCAAATATTGTATCAAAATATAACGTAGCAATTTTAATCAGATATTGAGTATACATGCGAAATAATGTTCTCCAAAGCAAATTAGTTAATACCTAATTACTTTCAAAGTTATATCTCAACTCACAAAACTTTTCAGAAATGACAGCCGCGTAAAATGACTTTTTTGAACACTTGTCATAAGAAGCATTGTTCAAAAATGTTGCCCCAAGGTTTTCTCAATTTTCCCCATTTAAACGTAATACCCCCCTCATAGTTCAAATAAAAATCAGACTTCCCTCTCAAGAGCCCAAAAAGTTGTTGGGTCCCCCCTCAAAACTTCAATCCCCCTCTCCTGACATAAATATTGAACAGGCCCTTAAATGATACATTTAATTAATGTCCAGTATCAGTTTTTAAATCGATCTTCATTCTCCCAGTTGACAAGCCCACCTGCTGGTGTAAAAATTCAGACTCAACCCCAACAGACTAAACCTGCCCCACATTACGTGGGGGTTCTGATCAGGGAATTGCACTTCCCTAAATTCTACATCCACATCCAGCATTCTACCATCCATCTTCATCAAGCAGTGTTCGATTATTGTATTAATACCAAGCCACATCACCACATGGTCCACTATGTTTGGGTAGATTGCCAGATGAGATGACTGTCATTTTCATGCTCAACACAATAAACCCTTTTCAAGAATTTAAGACATTATATGAAAATCAAGAATTTGACAAAAACAACTTTGTTTATAGGCCTAACTCAGGGGATATGCCCAAGAAATTCACTTTAAAGGGAAATGAGACACTTTTATTTCTGTTTAACTATCTCCAAGTGGGTGTCGACTGCAGACAATAAGTTCCAAATTATTAAAAATTTCAGAATTGTACATTTTCATGACCATTGACCATATTAGGAATCAGCATGAAAAATGCATTAAAATGAGTACAAACAAGTATTGGTTCAAGTGCTTTTCAGCCAAATGAAACATAGCTGAATCCTAATCATTCAATTAGTCCTAACTGGAGAAAAAGAAAAGTTCACTATTTTGAAATTAATTTCTTGGAAAAACAATCGAGTCACATAAATCACAGACAACAAGTACAAGCATTCAAAAGTTCTAATTTTCACTTTTTTGTGTTACTCTAAACAGTTGGTTATAAGAATGAAACATGTTTTTTCCAAAATTTAGAATGCATAAACTGAAATTAGTCTTAGTACAAGTCTTTGGGCTTGATTGACACTACATACGAAAAACACCCTAAAAACACATGTTTTTGGCCTTTATTTTCAAAAATTGGCTAAATATTAAAATTGGACTTTTATCGCTAGTTAGGACTAACCAAAGGATTAGGATTTAGCTACACCAGTAGGTTTCATTTGGCAAAACAGGATAATATTTTTTTATTCAAAAAAAAAATTAGTTCTGTATTTTTCTGGAATAGGGAGTAGTAGCCATACATAATGACAAAACGCCAGACTGTTTGTGTCATTCTTTGTCACATTCTAATGACAATAACACAAGTTTATTTCTTTACCACAACAAATGAACAACATGGTATTTGCACATTACTGATGTCCCCCATGAGTGTTGCTATGATGAATGAGTGAGTATACATATTGTATATCTCATCACAACAACTATCCCAATATCACAGTGATGTGTTACATCTCCCTATGTGAGTATAGCTTCACACTATAGAAGATATCAAACCCTTCCCAGAATCCTTTGCAACATGATGCATCGCCTCATTACAACAAATGACACTCAGAGAATTTGTACAGATTCCCATTGTTTTCCTGTTGAGAATAGACTGGCTAAACATGGATAGATAGTCAAGAAACAAACATATTTGGCAAGATCTGGTTGTGCTCTGTTCATTGAGGCACATTACGTCACATGTGGACCCATGTTGCACTAGATAGCAAATCAGTACAGAAAATTGCAATGAAAGAAATGCATTGTGGGAAGTGTAAACTATCTTCTCTGTCCTCACTCACACCTGCGAGATTGCAACCCAAAAGGTTCAATTTTTAGTCTGAATTTTAATATCACCCACTAGTCAGAATCTTAATTATTTCTATGAGATTTCCTTATTATCTTGCATTTAGAACTCAAAGAAACACTTTTTTACTTTACTTTTTGCTTAGCAAAGGCTTTGAATTTTAAGGTGAGTGGGTGCAACTCTTGTGGAGGGCTCACCTTAAGTTGCCCATCCGAGTGTGATTTATAGCTCAATTTATAAAATCTGCCAGACTCAAGTGCAGTTTATAGCACACCTGACAGCTCGCACTCATTTCCAGGAGTGCAATTTATTGCACCCTTAGTATTTTCAAAACTCGCAGCCTGCTTAGCAAATTAAATCTTTATCATCAGGAAGTTCTCCTGCAGCCTCAGGAACCTTGTTCCTTGTTTCAGACTAGCAAACTAATTAAAACCAGTTGATAACATGAAATGTGTTAGTTCAGACAAGAGACATACACGCCCAAAACATTTAAACAAATGCTGTTGGACAGTTCACACATCTGAATTTCCTGCATTTAGATTCCTCCATGCAGTTTAAATAACAATTTAAATGTAGATGTCATACATCTTCACATGCAATGAATAGGCCTAAATTCAACAATAAACAGGTTCATGTCCAATAAGTCATTTTTGTGTTCAACATGTGTGTTTTTGCAAATTACAGTATACAAACTACATAATAGCAGTATAAGGTCAACAGTTTTCTTTAAAGTGTTTTGCAATATGATATACCACAAACAAACAAAACAGTAGCGTTTCTTGTGGTTGCTTTGACTTATGACTCGAAATGAGGGATACAAATGGCACAAAATTAATCCACTCAATCCCAAACTTGGCAATTATTCACATAAACACATCACTGTAATATTATATTCAAATAATTGTCCATTTCTGGCAACTCTGTATCTTTACCATCAGTGAAGTTAATATTCTGATTAATTCTGTCATCCTGATATACGTCACACAGACACTGAACTGAAAGTTTTTACTCAGTGCATGACCTTATGTGAGAAAAATAACAATGCCCTCTATAGATAAAATGTTTGGTTATCCAGGCTGTTGGGTGTTTTAACAAAAATGTTTATACACATCCATAACCATGTTGCTCTGTATCTTTGTCTCTATTTCAAATTCATTTCTTTCAAATTTTTTGACATCATGTCACATATTTTTGACAAAACAATGTTTGTGTGAACTTTTTTCCTTCATGAAATGCAGAGAATTTTTAAACCAAACTTAAAAATGTTGTGAACAACACTCTTTACTATATCACAGAAATTTGGACAAGGTTATTGAGAAGTTCTATCACCCTGTAGACCATCTCCTTGAATCAGTATGACAGGCTTACTGTTAACCTTGTCTGGTTCACACTATGAGCTATTCCATTTAAAATCCACACTACCCCTGTGGAAGATTTTGGAAATATCTTCCACACGGGGAGTATGAATTTCAAATGGAATTAGCAGAGCAACCAACTTTATTTGAAACTCACCCTCCCTCTGTGGAAGATTCAGAATAAATCTTTCTCAGAGGGTGTATGAAATTCAAATGGAGCTGCCTAATGTGCTCATACCATTTGAAATTCACACTCCCTCTGTGGAAGATATTTCCAAAATCTTCCACAGGGGTTGTGTGGATTTCAAATGGAATAGCCCGATCTTAGCTATAGAAGAAATCCATATTTGTTCTTTTGATACACTCTCCCTTGATGCATCCAATAGTCTACAACCTGCACAAGAAATGGATGTCAAATTTATGTCCCCCCTTGACATCAAATTGAATAGAATGTTGATTGAGTACATCTTCTAATTATAGGTCATGTATCTTGGTGTTGAGCTGAATTTGGCATAGGCCTTGATGACTTTATTAATAGCTTCTCTGAAATCTTTCTCTGTGGCCACCTTTCTCCTGGCTCTGATGGCAAACATACCGGCTTCTGTACACACACTGCGGATTTCAGCACCTACAGGAAAGAAGAAAATATTAGTTCTCTTTTGCACAAATTAATATTAAAGGCCCATTCAGTGATTTACTCATTCGGAGACAGTGTACCTATGACAAACCATACCTGATTCAATCTATAAAGCATATAGCTTCAAGCATTTACCTCCCTGTATCCTGACAATCCACACTACCCCTGTGGCCGGGGGGGGGGGGTTTATGAATTTCGAATGGAATTAACCCATTAGCAGCTCCATTTGAAACCCGCTCTCCCTCAGTTGAATAGAGGGTGTATGCGATTCAAATGGAGTTGCCTAATGCATTCATTCATTCATTCATTCATGCTCCCCCTGTGAAAGATTGCCAAAATCTTCAAAAGGGGGAGTGTGGATTTTAAATGGAATAGCCCATTATTTACTGACACAAACAGGAAAATTTTATTATTTTAAATTTTTTTAAATTTTATTATTGAGGATGAAGACCAGATAATGTAGGGTACAATAGGGAGCCCTCTATCTTGGATATAAATAACCCCTGTACCTAAATGTATGGATTCTGGTCAAAAAATACATGGTTTTAGCATGGCTACTAATGCACTTTATTTGATCTGAATTCAATACATGTAAGCACACCATTATCCAGGGAGTGTGGGGAAAGGTGCAGCACCCCTCTCATCAACATTTTGTTGTTGTTGCAAATGTACCGATAAAGGTCCACATTTAAAAGTGACCACTTCTTCATGTTAAACTTTTCAAAACAGTCCCTAAAAGTCCCCTTTTAGCATGTACCGTCCCCCTAAATACTAGGTACTGGCCTGTGTGGATCTAACTTACCTGTACAGTTTGGACACAGTCTACCAAGCAACTCATATCTGATGTCTCTTTCTACACTCATAGACCGGGCATGGATCTTGAAGATGTGAGTACGGCCCTGCAATGGAATCAATATGAAACAATGATGACACAGGTGTCGGAAGAAGACATGCACAGATTTATAAAATTGCATCTGGTAATTGAAATGTATAAATAAACAAACAAAAAAAACATACAAACAAACCAATCCTTAAAAAAAAAAAGTAATCCTTGTACTTTAATGCTCTGTGTGCTAGCCACATAGGCTTCAAGAAATGTTTTGAGATATTTTCTCAAAATATCAAGACTTATCTCAAAAACCACTGAATCAAAACTAGGCTTGTTTGTACTCAATTTAATGCCTTTTTCATGTTGATTCCAAATATGGTCATGACAATTCTAACATTTGTGATATTTAAAATAAAAACTTGTATTAGTTGAAGTGGATGTATGGCACTGGAAACTATCATGCATTAAGTGTCATGGTACTGAGAGCACAATAATTTCCGTACTATACCGACACTGAACCTAATAACAAATTTATCATACCACTAGGTCATTCTAAATATTGAAATAATTAAGTTTTTAAGCATCCTAATTATTGCAAAAGAGGAACAATATTACAAATATTGGACAGCTGTATACGCGAATCACCTTTATACAGCATCTTGCCGTATATGCGTATCATGCTTATACAATAAACTCTCACTGACTAGATATAAAGCGCTTTTTACGCACTCACTAACTTGATACAAAAATATATTTGGTTAGCGGTGTTCTTTGATGTTTCCCTTAGTGGTATGATAATATTAACTTTACCTCTAAATCTGGCAATCCAAATTCGACTTTCCTATCCAATCTGCCAGGTCTGACCAAGGCAGGATCTAATGTGTCTGGTCTGTTGGTAGCCATCAATACCTTGATGTTACCTCTAGGATCAAAACCATCCAGCTGATTGATGAGTTCTAACATGGTACGCTGCACTTCATTATCCCCACCTGCACCGTCATCAAATCGGGCACCTGATTAAAGAGAGAAGGTGTTACACTTACAATTAATCTCAAATTTACAAGACAATTCACTTCATGCATGTAAGACAAAGAAGTTAACACATTGCTAGTCCATTTGTATAAAATGTTCAAAAAATAACAATGGCATATGAATTAAGAATAGAGCATACTTGTGGGTCTGTGGTGCTGTCAGTACCTGTACCTCAGGATTGTCCAAAATAGGTATCATTTTGCAAACATTTGGTGGTGGTGGTAGTGGTGGGAAGCACCACCTGTCAGCCATCATTTTGTTCAGCACACACTGTACTGTATGATTGCTATGACAGTGTGTATAATGCAGGAAAGACTTGTCTACCTTACACTATGCAAAGCCACTCATTACCACTGCTTCTGCTGAGCCAAATGTTATACTGAGTGATGCCCACAGATTTAAAACCAGAGAACTCCTGACTCCCTATACCGCCACGTACAATAGCGCCATTAGCTATGGGGAACAAATTGGGGGTATTCACTCAGGTCCTTGCAGATGGTGCGCAAAGACGAACAATTCTGCGTCTCATCTGAAGCATCTTGGTAGTTGCGTGCAGGTCTCTTCAAGTGTGTCTCTCAAATAAGCCTGTCATCCATGTCAAGCTTGCATGACAACCGATTGCCTTGAGTGCATTCCGAGCAAAACCAAATACCCCCAATTTTTGCTCCATGCATGTATCAACATGGTGGTTAAGTCCTGATTCTCTGGTTTTTATTGTGGTGATGCCCATATCCTTGTAATGTGATTCAATAATACTTTTGATACCAAGCCATCAAATATCTGTACATTGTCCTCACAAACTAGTAACATTCACAGATCAATAGTCTTACCTCCGATAGCATCAATCTCATCAAAGAATATCAAGCAAGCCTTCTTGCTGCGTGCCATCTCAAATAGCTCTCTAACCATTCTAGCGCCCTCGCCTACGTATTTCTGCACAAGTTCCGAACCGATGACCCTGATGAAACATGCGTCTGTCCTATTGGCTACTGCTCTGGCGCATAGCGTTTTACCGGTTCCTGGAGGACCGTATAGAAGGACACCCTTAGGTGGTTCGATACCAAGATTTACAAATCTCTCCGGCTGTAAACATAAAACAACACAAGGAAATTAGTTCAGGACTAACTTTGTGTTTAAAATAATAATATCATTCTGTGAATAGTGTTAAACTTATGTTCCTTCATGTTTCTAAAAGTAAACAAAACAAAACATTACAGAAGGTAAAATTTCGTATATCTTTCTCATTCCACAGGTTAACTTTTCATTTCTTTCAAAGGTCTTCTGACTTTAACCTGTCAACCTGCGCTTGTTCGGCAGAGCTCTTAAAAAACAGCAGAATCATAAGCCATCAAACAAAGTTGTTTGTCCAAACCCTGGTTATAGAAGTCAGTGTGCAGAATGCTAATCTATAGATATCCTAAAAAAAAGACGGATATATATGTCATAATTAGAACCAGCAGGCAATAGCTGGATCTTTTAGCTTGGATTTAAGACCTCATTCGTTAAAATCGGTCAAGAAATAAAGACACAATGATCGAAAAACCCACAAAAGATGCAAATTCAAAAGCTGCAGTTTGCTCCATTGCATGCCCTATTCATTTGTACACAAAGGTTTCTTGAACAAGATAACTAATGACATGCTTCCTTTGAGTAGTACATTAAAACTAGCACTGTGCTTTCCATTGATAAGAACATAAAAATGCAACTTTTGATTTCGTTACTTCCTTGGGTTATAGATCACCATTTCTTTAATTCTCAACTAATTTCTACAAATGAGGTCTCAAATCAGAGCTGATGGATACTGTACTGGTACTGGATGCTTGTTTTAGGTTTGACATATCTGTCTTGGTTTAGGATACACAGGGGTGAACATAACTGGAACCTTAATTCTTTTGTGCACTGTATATCATCAGCCTGAATCTTGATAGCAAATCAACCATTTTCAAATGACTGATAAGAATGTTGTCATATGTGTCATTGGCCCCTGAACATGTTTAAAGCAAAACCTCATATGTAACCTTTTGGCAGTTTTGTTTTAAACATGTTCAGGGGCTACAGTTACATAGGAGTTTTTTCCTGTGATGTATACTTACATGTAAAAGAGGTGTTTCTACTACTTCTCTTAGTTTCTCTATCTGTTCTTTACATCCACCAATGTCTGAATAGGTCACGTCTGGCTTTTCTTCTACCTGTAAAAATACAACACATTTGGTTATACTATTGCCCAGTCAGGGTTGTAGCTAGCCCACGTTGGGTGCCAGCTAATTTACTATCCACAAAATGCTTGTCTGGGACAGGTGTTAGTGGTAGAAATGTGAAAATGTAAACAGGTAGTGTAGCCTTATCCGTTTTACATATGTGGACCAATTTATTCACCATAGAAGTGACAAAAAACAAAGCATTTTTTGATTTTAAAAAGTATTAGGTGGAAACTTTTAAGTTGTGGACCAGGGTTCGGTAAGGTGGCAAAAACTGGCAAAAATATGTTTTTGGCAGATTTTTGGCAGATTTTGCCTGGTTTAAACCGGCAAAAACTCATATATGTGACTGTACACGACGAATGAGCTGTAAATTCCCCCCGGTCAATTTTGTTTTATTTCATGTTTAAAAAATATACATCATAAGCTTTAAAATAGTATATCATTTGACTTCAAACGATATCCAGAAGCGGGGTTATGGTTTGTTGAAATTTGCTCCTTCAACAAAATGGTAGCTTTTTTTGTTTCTACATGTGTCTCTTTTTCCAAATTACTGGCAATAAATATCAAACAGTCATAATTGTCGGTCATTTCAAATCATCCCCAAGTCAACGAGGTTCAAGAAAGTTCTCTCATTGTTAATTGTTGGTTATACATACCAATACAAAATACAATGCCTGGTAACCCACCACTTGAACAGGATTTAGCCAAAGCAAACAAAGACCAGAGCTATTAAAAATTCTATACCCATCTAAGGTAGAAGCTTATTATCCTCTTCAACAATAGGATTATGTTGGTGTTTGACTATCAAATGAGATAGATGTCACGCCAACTTGAAGTACCGATGAATACGACCTTCATGTACATTTTACACTGTAACTCGGAATACAATTTAGGCCATTTACGGCTCATTCATGCTGTACAGTCATATATAGTCAGTCAAATAATAAAAAGCAATACAGAAAGCTCATAAACATTAAACATATTTTTTGTTTCCTAAAGTCCTTAAAATAAAAAAAGTTTTGAATTTGGTAGGCCGCATTTCAGTTTATGCACCGACTAGTGAGCAATGAAAACCGAAGCCTTTTATTTTTTAATATGTTACTTATAATTACAAAATCTGGCCTTGTTACACTCAGGAAAGTATTTTTGTAACTTATTTTGAGATTTAAAAAAGTGAACTATTTATAACTTTTTAGTTCTTGCCGGCAAAAACTGTTTTTTGCAAAGTGGTTAAAACCGTGGTTAAAACCACAATTTTTTCCTCCTGCGGCAAAAACCTGCAAACGCTGTTGTGGACCCTATATGAATATTTGAATATGTTAATCATTTTAAGGGCTGATATAGTAACATACATGTAGTTAATGGTTTGATTTGGATTCTGCTCTTCGGAAAAGCTACAAGCCAGAATTGCGTGATCTTGAGTCACTTCTGACATTGTGTACATACCTGCATCATGGTGACTGTTGGGTCTATCTTGGGAGGCAGTGGAATGTGAATCTGATACTTGTTACGATCAACTCTGCAGCAAAAATAAAACATAAGATGAGTGAATTAGACATATAGGAAATGCAGCAAAGGAGTCTTAATGCTTGAAATTTACATTATATAATACCCCCTGTGCAGAAGATTAAGCTCATGTCTTCTGTTAGTTCTGTAGGGGGTGTATGGATTTCAAATAGAAGAGTCCAATACTGTGTTTAAGCCTGTCAACAAATAAGTCAAATGTGGTATGTGGAACAAAGTGTGGGAGGTGGGATTCACAAAATCGGGTTCAACATGGATGCTCAACACTCAAGTGGCATGCACCCATGCCAGAATAAAGATAAAGAAGGGAGGTGGTTTAAATGTGGAGTACTGGAAGACATTTTGGGATGCAATCCTTTACAAATGAGGGTCAGAGATGCCAGTGACTTGCCAAAATAAGTTCCGAAAATAATACAGACAATTGCGAGCCATATGGACTTCACTTACCCTACTCTCATACCCTCTTCAATATCTGTTGGTGCCACATTATCATGCAAATCCACCACAAATTTGGCAAATTGTTTGACGTTGATGATATACTTTGCATCGTCGGTCTCGGCATTGATGATCTTGGTGCACCTGGCTACCTGGAGTGGTTGTTCACTCTGTAAGGTCTGCTTGTCTGCAGCAAGATCCCATAATGCAGGATTGGCTAACCCTGTGTCAGATTCCTTGATACCTATACAATAGGATGACAATGAAGACAAAGATTTCTTATCAATTTAGGAGGCAGAGCAGTGAACAAAACATATGTCACGCTATATACATGTACAAGAAGCCCATTTGAAACACTGTAGGACAGAGAAAATAGCATGCCTTTGTACCAACTAAGGGAAATGTGATTTACTGATGCGATCAAGCTAAATGAGCTATTTATCACCAATATTGATTTGGAGATATAGCCATTAATAGTATTTAAATTCCTTTGTGTTTTATTGTTTTGAGTAACACTAAAATATCAACATCTCTGGAAACAAAAATTTAATTGCGATGTAGTTTTTAGAGTTAGCATTAGGGTTTGGGATAGCATTAGGGTTAAGGTAAGTATTAGGTCGCATGTCATGAACTGGGCATAAAAAGTGTTACACACACTAAAATGTCAAAAATCACACCGATTTGTATTCAACTGAACATAACTTTTTATTTTGTACATATCATGTATAGGAAAGTATACATTTTTAGGAAGTCTACATTACAAGGATCTCATATGTGGCAAAAACAAAGTCAATATTCAGGGTGGGTAAAATTTATATAGGGTGTAACATAATAATAATTTTAAAATAAATGCAATTTGTTACACCCTGGTAATTTTTTCCCCATTGATGAATAAGTAAAAACAGATATTGATCTAGAAGGATGTAACCATGGCCTTTCATTTAAAACAAAATCTGGGGGCTGATTTCATTGTGGTTAGAACATACAGGGTGGTCAAAATTGTGTATTTTTACCAGGTAAAAAACAAGTTTTCAAGCTATATAGTCCCTTGAAAGACATGTTTATCTGATGTGTGATTATTTACCATCTAGATAAGTTTAAAAAATCACATTTGCTTAAGTTTCCTTCTGCTTTGTAGAGCTAGTATTGAGAATACAGGGTGATCCATTAAGCGAAGATGATTTTTGTTGAGCGATGACCAAAAAATCCATCTTCTTCATAATACATTGGATTTTGTTGTGTGGTGATAAACAACACATATTAATCTTGTTTTATATTAATCATTTCTGCTCTATTTGGTTATCAATGTTCCAAAACCTAGAAAGGAAGTATGAACAACGTACACAAAACCCCCACAGAAAATGGGTCAAAATGAAGTTAATTAATTAACAGTCAATTAATTAATTAATAGGTTGCATAACATTCAAAACTGTTTATATCATGAAATAGATCTAGTATCAAGAATACTATGTATGAAATTTGTGGTTCATGCTACTTGTACTTTTCTAAATACAGCATTTCAAAGTTGCTTCCTTTTTTACTTTTTGTGTGTAATTCCTATGGTGTGCGACGTCCTCCCATGCGACGTCCTCCGATCCCCCGCAACCCACTCGGACATTTTGATCCCCAACTCGCTTGTTACTAATCTAAATGAGCTATAAATGGTCTTAAATGAAGGGGGAGATCAATAGCAACAAAATTACACCAAATCAGGGGTGGAATTTCGTAAAGTGCCACAGGAGTCCAAGTGGATTCTCGCAAGAGAGTTTTGCGAGAGTCCATGGATTCCCGTAAATGGATTCTCGTTGTACAATCTTGCGGGAGTCCAAAAGGTATTATATGTAGGCCTACATAAAATGCATTCAAACAAACAAACTAACAAATAAACTAACAAAATTAAGTTTTTAATATATGTGTCATCATACTCTCACTTCCATATAGGCCCATGTCATTGCATCTTTGGCGACTTTTCCTTTATATTTTGCAGGCTTTGAGTTTTAAGGCGTGTTGAACTTTAAATGTAAGTTCGCTGAGCCGATCATTTCCAGCGCCAGTCCACATGGACTCTCGCAAAAGGACTTTTACGGGAGTCTCTGCGAGAGTCGACTCTCGGACTCCCGCCGAAATTCCACCCCTGCCAAATTTACTTCTTTAGGGGATGTAATTCTGAAATTAATTGAGACTGAACAATAAAAAACCTATTCACATGTAACAAATCCCCCATATTTGATAGCCCAGTTCACGACATGCGACCATTAGGATTAGAGTTTTGGGTTAGGGTTACATACGTATAGGGTTATGATTCTTAGGTTATACTATAGGTTAGGGTGAAGTTTATGGTAAAGGTTTATAACCAAATTCTTGGTACTCCAGAATCCTTGACTTTACCTGTTAGTTCATTGACCTTCTTGACAACATCTTTGATATCTTCTTCCACCTTTTTAATAGCATTTGTGTATGGACCTGCACCCTGTAGAGTCAAATAAAATAAGATCATGTATATATGAGTCCATTGATCCAAAGAGGTTAGCCAAGGAGAGCAGACTCCATCTGAATGTTTGTGTGTCCCTTTTTTTGGAGGATATGTCTCTAACCTTCACTGGCAAGTTTTTAAAAGGTCTGATTCTGTTTTGTTAAAAATCCCATAATTCACCAATTGCTAAGTAATTTAGTCAACAAAATAGTTACTTTCACTGGATTTGTTTTCTACTCCAATTGAATTCCATTATTGTTTTTGATTTTCCATAAAACTTGGCAGCTTTACTCATAACCTAAGCACCTAGCAAACTTTCAGTTCTTTAGTGTTTGCAACTTTGCATGCAAATTATGCTAGAGGCAATTTGTCCCCATGAGTTACAATCCAATATGGTGGAATTCCCATACCCAAGGTCTTAGACAGCCATGCGTCCACCCGTCTTTAAAACGGGCTAATCTAATTTTAAACGGGTGGATTTTATGGATTTTACAGATGTGATAGCTCTAAAACAGATGATTTTAAGGTTATATGAATTTGAGACTAATTCAGAGTGACATGTAAAGGCCAAATCAGGACATATTTGACCCCAGTGACCCTCACATGGGTATAGACAAGTTGTTTTATATTTGAGGGTCAAATTTTGGTATCTGCTTGGACGGGTGGTTTCTGATTTCTGGCTAAGACTCTGCCCATACCTCCATCTATGCATGGGGCTACATGGACCCCAGGTGCCTTTATACATGTATAACTTATTATAAGCCTTGTGAATCAATGATGATTCATACAGTCTTCATGTTCTTTGCGGTATATCAGGTCAAAATCAAAATCCTTGATACAGTTTGATGTTATCACCAAAATATTTTACAAGAGATTCCATATCAGGTTTAATTTTAAAAACACATTATGATTATGAAATACATATTAAATTACAAGGACTGGTACTTACATATGTTTTCAGGAGAGCAATATCTCCTTCATCGAGTGCTGTAAGTAGAAAAAGAAGAAATCATCAGTCTATGAAGGGTCAAGCTGATCAAGTCAGACGTGCATAAATTTCAGGAACAAAAAAGCTCCAAAAATCTCCTAGAATAACATCATCTGGGAGTGTGAAAGCTGGTGTACTCCATCCAAACAACATCATATTTTTCTTCGCAAGAGTTACCAGATCAATACCTGGAGCTGTACTTTTGAGACCTGGTGTAGAATTCAGCAGTTTGTCATGGCAACCAAGATGGCGACCATGAATAGCTAATAAAGTTCCCTATAGGGGTGGGCTTCCAATAGTCAACATTAAAATGGGGAATACTGTGCAAGTGCTGTTGTTTTGCTTTTAAACATTATTTATCAGAATTACTTTGTCTGTTAAGTATGAAAAGATTGAGTTCAACTTCACCCAACCGGAATGGTCTTTCATCACCAAATTTATGTATCATTTCATCAACAATGTTATGATAACACATGCATTTTACTCTCCTGTATAAATACTAACTCACCATGGAAAAATACTGAAAAACAGTTGAAGATGAAAGAGGGATGCATTGTACCTGTTTATGTTAATCCTTCTTAACTTGTGGGACCTTGAATTAAATCTAGGCCCTTGGAAAAGAGATGATAAGACAATGAACTTTTCCCACCAGGTTACAAGGCCTTTACAAATAACATAGATTTTGGTATTTTCATCCTTGTTGAAGAGGAAATCCCAGCGACACTCATGGAAGATCTGGCGGTGAACGGAAGTGCTATGGTAGTCCAAATTAAGATCAAGGGTAAGAAGTTGCTTCATGTAGTTGCTTTCTATGGCTCGCCGAGTGAGAAAGGATGTGGCTCCTTTGAGAATCTTGATACTAGATATGATCTCCAGCAGAAGCATAGCAGAGACAAATATAACTTATGGCTATGTGGGGATTTCAACCTCCCAGATGTGAACTGGAAGAACCACCAAGTCATGGCCGGGGCAACTAGACCACGCCAGTCAGAGTATATATGCTTGATATTTGTCACAAGTTCAACTTAGACCAGATCCAATTGAAGCCAATCAGGGTCATCAGAACAACAGCAAATGTGTTAGACTTATTTTTTTACATCAAATAACTCGCTAATTGACAGCATCAGTGTGATCCCCGTATATAGCGTCCATGACGTGGTTCTAGTGGATTCATCTCTGATTCTGATACTGAAGGAATGCGCTGAGAAAATAGCGCCCCTTCTCCAGGCATTGTTCAAATCGATGCACACTGTCAAAATTGCTAAGCGTGGTTAAGCTTTGCTTGCCCACGATGAGCCCCTGACATGCCTGGGAAACTGAAAGTGCATAATCCAGGCTAGCATATATTATATGATGATGATATCAGCAGAGCCAGAGAAGAGTGAGATCACACCTTGGAATATTATTTAACAAGCATCAAATTACTTATGGCTATGTGGGTTTGTGTTAGAGAATATTTTGAATAAATTGAAGCATAAAATATATAATATTCTACTGTACATGTATTAGGCTATTAAATAAATCTTTTGTCTTAAAGCTCTTCAGCTTCTGAAAACCTATTAATGCAGAATGTGCTTCTTCTTTTTTTTTTTAATATAGAATTTTGAAATGCTTGTCAAGGTGACCGTTATGCATTTTGATACTGAGAATCCATACAATCCATACAACTATAGGCCCATATCTGTGTTACCTATTATTTCAAAAATAATTGAGCGTGCTGTTTATGATCAATTGTACCAATATTTAACTATGTGTAATATTTTGAATCCAGCTCAATCAGGATTTCGATGTAACCATTCAACTAATTCCACACTTCTTGATGTATCTGATCATATTCTTCAAAATATGAATAACGGGAAAGCAACTGCCGCTATTTTTCTGGACCTGAAAAAGGCATTTGATACTGTAAATCAAGAAATTCTTATTAGTAAATTGTATAACTATGGTATCAAAGATTATGCCTTAAATTGGTTTGTCTCATACTTAAAGAACAGATCTCAAACCGTTAACATCAATTCATCTCTGTCTGACTTTAAACAAATTAATATTGGCATTCCACAAGGATCCATACTGGGACCATTATTATTTATCATTTATGTAAACTCGTTGCCTGATAGCACTTCTTCTAAATGTATTATGTATGCAGATGATACTACCCTACTATGTAGCTCATCTGACCCTAGTATACTACAGACTGAAATTGACAGAAATATGGACAGTATTGCTAGATGGTTTCATGAAAATAAGCTCACACTTAATATCAAAAAACTAAGCTTATGATATTTGGTACTAGGCATTTACTTGATAACTTTGATAATATTTCACTTTCATATTCAAATAATGTTGTGGATAGAGTAGATTCATTTAAGTATTTAGGTGTAGTGTTTGATCCCCAACTAAGTTGGGACAATCATGTTAATCGTATATCATCCAATATTTCCAAACGCATTGGTATTATTCGCAGAGTTAAATATTATCTTCCTCCAAGAACACTTAACATGCTTGCCAATGCACTTGTAATGCCACACTTTGATTATTGCAGTACTGTTTGGTCAAATTGTAGTGCTCATTTATCCAATTCTCTTCAGATACTGCATAATAGATTAGCTAGGATTTTGCTGGCTGCTGACATAAGAACTCCAATAAATGACTTAATGAAATCTTTAAATTGGACAAAATTGGATGAAAGGTGGAAAAATCAGCTTCTTGTTGTAGTGTTTAAGTGCCTTCAAGGTTCAGCACCATCTTATTTGAGTTCTCAATTTATTTTTACTGAATGTATGCATACAAAAGGTACTCGTAGTCAATCTTCAAAAACTTTAGTTGTTCCACTTTGGAAGAACACTCTGGGTAAACGTACATTTCACTATAGAGGAACTAAGTTGTGGAATAACCTTCCAGTTGGTGTGCGTTTAGATTATGACTCTTTGAGTCTACACATGTTTAAAAATGCTATTGTTTAAGTAAGATTCATAATCGCATGATTGTTTTTCAATATGTTATATGTATTATTTGTAATTTTGTATACTTATTTTGTTAACATTTTGTATGTAACAGTTATCTGGACCTCTTGGGAGACCAGTACATATGTATTGAAAGAGCTATCCAGAATAAAGAAAGATTAAATAAATAAATAAATTAAATAAATGAATGTGCTGAACTTGGAATGAATGGTAAAAAAATAATATAATTTATGATTTAACAATAACAAATAATAAGGACCTCCCTCACCGATTTTTGATAAAATCCGGATGATTGGGGACTGAAATCATACTACTGAGCACAGCCCTTCTGCACATACATTTTCCTGAAATAGCAATTTTGGTATGAAAATAAAGGTGATTTTTTGGGTGAATTCTAACATTTTGCTGAGTTTCACTGTCAAAAATGTAACTCTTAACTTGTATATTTAATGTATTGTGAAGTGATGATGAGCATGCAAAAAATTATATGAAACTAAAAAAAAGCACCTTCTGTTTGTCGTCAACAAGTGCCAGAATTTCAAATTACCAATTTTAAGTGGTCTTGTTATGAAGGAATGTCAAGGAATGTATTACAGATGAAAAGAGGATGGTCTGTTTACTCAGAAAATGTTTTTGAATTTTGAAAATCGGTTAGCTCATTTCAGCGTGGATTTTATGTAATGCCAGACACCCGGGCCAGACATATACAGCAAATTAATGTTGTTCACTTGTTTTATGTTTAATTACTTACCGGTACACATGAAAGGTATAAATTGCAGACATGCCAACTTTGAAATCCAGATTTCCGTACTCAGAAGAACAAAAATCTGTATTTTGCACCCTAAAACCGTATTTTTTAAAAATGTACCTTTTGCATACCTGCCAACGCCAGAAACCCCAAAAGTAGAACACATAATTGCGAGGGAGCACTTGTGCGACCAAGCACGTGAATAGCCGGGTCCAGGGGCCCACCTTTAATTTGCAATCAAATTTGGCAATACCAAAAAGTAATAAATCAATACAGAAAGATGCTTCCTTTACGAGTTATCACTCATTGAATGCGCTACTTTGCTATACTTTACATGGAAAGCGGCCATCTTAAAGTCATCATATTTCCTTAATTACATGACTGATCAAGCTGATTGTCGGATATGTGATGCACAATTAAAAATTAATTGTTAAAAGATTTGGTGACCTAAGTCAACCTTTGACCTTGTATGTGACCTTTGACCTCACGAAATTGGGTAAAGTATGTAAACCAAACAAATTGACATATTTCTTGAAACATTGGGTTTTGTTACTTCTAATGTTGTTAGAAGTATGCTTTGTTAAATCTTTCAAGTTCAGAAAATCATTGATCATCATCTGAATCATCATCATAGTATCAGTCAGTAGGCCTAACATCGGGTTTTGTTCTATGAATGTTTTCAAAAAAAAATAAAACAGTTTAATGCCAATGCCAATTAGAAGACTGTACTGGGTATAGCAGTTATCTATGCATGGAGTTGTTACGTTCACTGCCGGCTTATCTTCTTAATAAAACTATGAAATCACACCATCAGGCGAAGTTTTACCATAATTCTTAGACTAGTTAGAGTCTTTTTATTTCTCTCTCCTCTTTTTTCCCAATCCATAGTTTTACGACATCACGGTCGGACATTACATTCAAAAGTGAATTACAATAATAAAATACATTCGCAATCATGGCGCTACGCAAATCTGCGGACATAGCGCGCCACGCCGCGTACTAGTTTGAGCGCATATTGCAATTAGTCGCGCATTGATAACATTACCACATGACACCCCCGAACTCCTATATGATTGTGTCAATCATCTCAAAAATGCACATTTAAATCGCGTTAAATTTACATCTTTTTGTGTGCATAAATATAATTTCATGCATACATTTGTTTTTAATGCACGTTTTAATTCATTATATAAAATATTCTCCAAACGTACATTTGCCATAAATACAAATAACATTTATGTGATAAATTTCTTCTCCAATGATAATCTCACACAAGTTTCCATCTCTCCAAAACATAATGAATTAAGTTATACATGTCCATGTTTATATGAAATGTCGCTTGACTAATTGCGCACTATAGCTGCAATACCAAACGCTTGTCCAGAAATTTAAATTCATCATGAAATCCTGATCATACGCACATTTTGTGATAAAATCTTATTTTAAACACAACAGTTTTTTGACGACCATATTATATTACTTTATCCCTTCATTTCAATTTTAAAGAAATGTCGACTCGATTGACTTACTGACTACTGCTGCAATCCCAAAGCGCGTCAGCTTATTACAACAATCCAATAAAAATCTTACACACATTTTTGTACTCTGGCTGGATTTTTTGCATGTGAAATAATGCCCACATTTGTCCATGTGCATGATAATACTAAATTAAAACAATATAATGTTTCATTGCTGTTTATCTTTGTTTTTAAACATAATTATGCTTTACACAACAAAACATTTTTGAATGCCACAAAGATTGGCGTGCATTATGTAAGCTTAGGTTAGGCCTACATTTCTACTACGCATGATGTATACAACATTTAATTTTGATATGTGCATACACATTTCGTTGTACGTACCTTTCATTTGTGCACGTACATTTGCAATATTTATAATACTTGCTTCACTATCGCACAATCCTCGTTTAAATGTTATAATATATTACTGATCATTTTCATCTGTGAAAATATGAACATCTCTTGATTGTCTTCAAGTAAAAAGGCCAACAGTCAAAATATCATACCAAATGTCTGGTCATTTAGCAAGGAATCCAAGCAGGCTAAAACCTGAAGACAGCCTCTCGTAATCCATTTTCCACATCAATCTGCCATACCGATGCATAGATCATGTAGACAACACTGCCACTGATGAAAACACGATTCACCTGTCTTTTTCCAGAAGAACACAAATCAGCAATATATTCCAACGATGAAAATGTATTAATGTGCATCAAATCTCACAGTTCTGGTATTTGAACGGAATTGATGATGATACAGTCACGAAGCTACTCTGTTTTCTTCTCTTCTTTCTTCTGTAGCGAAGCTATCTGTGACGCTCTCTTCTTTCTTCCAATCCGCGGGCTTCCAATACAACAGTTAATCAGTTCTGCGTCCTCTTCTTTCTTCTTATGGCTAGCTCACTGAAGTGAAGGTTTCTTCTTCAAAGCTGAACTAGTCTTTAGCGACTTTGAGACCTTCTTTGTCGATTTTCAAGTTTCTTTCTTCGAAAACTTTGTTGATGTTTTCTTTGGTAATTTTCCAGTTTCTTTCTTGAAAACTTCGTTGATGTTTTCTTGGTGATTTCTTTGAGTCTTTCTTAGGCTATTTCTTGGAAATGGCGTACCTGTAGATTTACTTTTTCCGCTGCCACCATGTTACGTTCGCTGCCACCATGTTACGTTCGCTGCCACCATGTTACGTTCGCTGCCGGCTTCTCTTCTTAATAAAACTATGAAATCACACCATCAGGCGAAGTTTTACCATAATTCTTAGACTAGTTAGAGTCCTTTTATTCCTCTCACCATTCTCTCTCCTCTTTTCTCCCATTCCATAGTTTTACGACATCACGGTCGGACATTACATTCAAAAGTGAATTACAATAATAAAATACATTCGCAATCATGGCGCCACGCAAATCTCTGCGGACATAGCGCCACGCCACAGATACTAGTTTGAGCGCATATTGCAATTAATCGCGCATTGATAACATTACTACATGACAGGAGTAAAGAAAAATATTAAAAATATTAATGTGCCACTGGGTGCACCATTTAGAAAACAAAGTCAGAAAGCATCTAGAAGGCTTATTCTTTTGCAGACCTAAATAGTTAACTAAATACTTCCAGAAGACATAGCATGATGTGTAGCAGTTAGATGAAGATGCTTAATAAAAAATATTAATGTGCATGAAAAATCTGCAAGTCGGGAGAAAATTCTTTCGGAAACCATCTTGTATAGGCCTATAAATATTTCTTTAATGTGCATGCATCGTGCGAAAGTCGGAAGTGAAAGGAGGTCAGAAACCTTCTTGGCTTATTCTTTTGCACCAATAGAGCTAAATAGTTAAATAAATACCTTCAGAAGACATAGCATTACAATGTAGGTGGCTAATAAAAATAATAATGTGCATGAAAAATCTGCAAGTCAGAAGAAAATTATTTCGGAAACCATCATGTAGGCTTATTAAATATTTCTTTAATGTGCATGCATGATGCGAAAGTCGGAAGTAAAAGGAGGTTGGAAACCTTCTTGTAGGCTTATTCTTTTGCACCAATAGAACTAAATAGTTAACTAATACCTTCAGAAGACATAGCATTAGGTGGCTAATAAAAATATTAATGTGCAATTGTGCATGAAAAATCTGCAAGTCAGAAGAAAATTATTTCGGAAACCATCATGTAGGCTTATTAAATATTTCTTTAATGTGCATGCATGATGCGAAAGTCGGAAGTAAAAGGAGGTTGGAAACCTTGTAGGATTATTCTTTTGCACCAATAGAGCTAAATAGTTAACTAAATACCTTCAGAAGACATAGCATTAGGTGGCTAATAAAAAAAATATTAATGTGCATGAAAAATCTGCAAGTCAGAAGAAAATTATTTCGGAAACCATCTTGTAGGCCTATTAAATATTTCTTTAATGTGCATGCATGGTGCGAAAGTCGGAAGTAAAAGGAGGTCGGAAACCTTGTAGGCTTATTCTTTTGCACCAAAAGAGCTAAATAGTTAACTAAATACCTTCAGAAGACATAGCATTAGGTGGTTAATAAAAAATATTAATGTGCATGAAAAATCTGCAAGTCAGAAGAAAATTATTTCGGAAAGCATCTTGTAGGCCTATTATATAATAATTTTTTAATGTGCATGCATGATCGAAAGTTGAGAGAAAAACGATGTAGTCAACCACTTTAACAGACCAAGAAAGTGGTCAAATGATACCAGTAATTCAGTCGGTAGTCTAATCTTGCAATTGTTTATCTTTTTAAGACACAACATTTTATTATTTTGGTCAAAATTCTGGAATTCCGTATTTTTTTGGAGGTGACCGTACTACCGTATTTTTCACGTTTTACCGTACAAAATACGGTGAAACCGTACTAGTTGGCATGTCTGTAAATTGGAATACCATAAAAGGGCTAATGTGAATATTGGAATATTCTATTGTAGGTTAACTAGAAATGAAGGCAATATCCTTGCAGATATTATTGAAGAAATAAATTATCTTCCAAATGAGACTAAATATACTCAATGTCTTGTTTGAGAAATATGTGATGCGATCAAGCAAAATCAGTCGGAACTCGGAAATATTAAATTTTCAGTTCCTTACAGGATAGTAAAAAGCATTTACAAAACTGCATTTTGCAGAAAACCCCATTAGGGCCTTTCACGTCACAATTGATTCTGAGTTTACCGTTCAAGATTTTATTTTTTAAATAATAGGACGAGGTGACTTTTAATTATTAATTATCTATTATTTTCTTTATTTAGTATTAGTTATCACAACCAATAAATCAACCCGTTTTGATGAGAGTCGGCATTTAATTATTTAATTAATATGCTTACTTTTACGTTTACACATAGTCATAGTACAAGGTGCATCTTGGACGGTGTAGATTATTCATCCAGTAGTTCAAAACATTATTTTGTAAATTAAATCTAATACTGGAACTAAAATTTGCAACTCACTTTGCTACGTTGCGTTTATGGGACCCAGCGTTACGAGACATTCTTCGCTGCGCCGTCTGACGTCACAACACCTGACGTCATCACAACATATTAGTTAACATCATCAATCAGATGCCTAACGAAGTCCGACGTTTTCGGATGCAACATAGCAAAGATTTCCCAAAACAAGAGGAAACAAAAGGGAAATATTACCTTTGCTTTGCTTGTTTGGGCTATAAAATAATCTCAAATTCAAAATCAATATTTCCGAGTTCCGACTGATCGTTTTGCTTTAATCGCATCACATGATAGATATGTTCACATCATTGATTATAGAGGGAGCCCTTTATAGCATACTAAAATATATCATCATGGCATGCCATGTGAGCAAAATTTGGCAGTGTACTTTACTGTGTAAAAGTATGGGGGAAAATTCAACATTCATTTTTATTCTTCATAAATCCCATGTTGTAAAATCTCTTATATCAAGGTGTACTCACAGATGCCTAAATAACCACACACAAGCAACTGGACATCGTGAAAGTAAAGCGAATTTTAGCTAAAATGATTTAAAATTTAGCACAGGTTTCAATGGGAATATGTCGAATCATGCTATATGGCAAGCCATGATTAGGAGGTGAACAAACTTTTTGTGATCCAAAAAATTGCAATTGCCAATGCACATTTTGGCAATAAAAAGGCGACATACTTTTGGTCATAACTTTGTAATTATTTAACCTGTAGACATGGTTGAACCATCATTTTGTAAAGAAAATTGCCATCTTTCATTTAATTGCATTTTTAAGGAGATATTCTAAAGTTCAAAATTTTATGATTCTACCTACACATGAGCATTTGAATGGCAAATAAACGAAAAAATGAGACAAATGTACCCTTTTTAGGGTCCCAAACTAAAAAATGTGACCATGTGACCACTGAAGTTGTTACCCTCAAATGCCTCAATAAAGAACTAGTGGGACGGGTAAGAATGAGGAAAGGGTGCAGAATTTTGCTACCGTACATGAGTCAGCAACAACTCGACTTCATATCATATTTTTATTCTAATGCATTGGGAAAAAACCTGTAAATGTTACCTTGAATAGGCTTATCATCACTCTCCTCATTTTTGGTCTTTCTCATATCACTCCCTAGATGATCAGGCATGATGAAAATATTAGATTTTTAACAACGAAAACACAGTCTCAAAAATAAAATCGTAAGTACTTGTATTGTTGACGCATCACTATATTTATGAATATTAATGAAGTAAACGTCATCATTCATGAGGTTTTAGGGACCGTTCACAAATACATGGGGGGGGGGCGCTGATGCAAAAAAGGGCCCTTAAAATTGTTGACCCTCCTAGCTAGGGGGACCTGAAAACAATGACCACAAATTTTCCTGGGAAAATTTGAGTTTAAATGCTTTTCTACGGTGTTTGACCCCCGGGGTGGGCACTCAATTTTAGAAGTGACGGGTATGTGCCTACCAGCGAAGTAGGGCCTATCGGCTACAAAACGTTAAAAAAAGGGGGTCATTGAGTACAAACAAAATGAAAAAGGGGGTCATTGCATGCGCATATTTTGGGGGGCTTTGGGCGCCAGCCCCGGGTCAAAGCAGGGCGGCAAAATCGAAGGGCGGCGGGAAGAAGAAGGCGGCAAAAAGAGGAGCGGCGGAAGAAGAAGGGGCAGTCAAAAAGAATTAGTAAAGAAAAAAGGGCGGAAAATGAGAAAAAATTGTACGATACATGAAAATGTGTTGTTTTTGGGGCGGTAGTGCCTATAAATCCTTTTTTTTTTTTTTTTTTTTTTTCGCTCTTCACTTTTTTTCAAACCTTTTCGGGCTGTTGAGGAAGGGGCGGCAAAATTGGCTTTTCTTCGTGGCCCCCGGGAAGGGGCAGCCACGGCACGCCACTGCATTGGGTATAAGATTTTGAAAAAAGGGGGTCATTGAGTATACTCAAATAGGGGTCATCGGGTAGAAAATTTTGAAAAATGGAGCAAAATTATATTTTCTTGTCCCAAATTTTCCAAATTTCCAATAAAAATTTGTTGAAATAAGAGAATTTGAAAGTTTCAGCATTATTTTGTTAAATTTTGATGATGCGGCTATTGTAGAAAAAGAGGCGGTCATTGGGTAGCCATAAAAAAAAAAAAAAAGGGTAATTTTGGGATCCCAATTTGGCCCCAATTTCACCCTCCCCATAATTATTGTACAGCACAGCCCCTTTATCGACAAAAGGTGCTGCATTCAAAAAAATTCCAACGCCACCCCCATGTCAAAAAGAAATCTACGCCACTGGAATGACTGAATGAATTGTTGAATGAATGAATGAATTGTTGAATGAATGAATGAATTGTTGAATGAATGAATGAATTGTTGAATGAATGAATGAATTGTTGAATGAATGAATGAATGAATGAATGAATGAATGAATGAATTGTTGAATGAATGAATGAATTGTTGAATGAATGAATTAGCTTGAATTATTGTTGAATGAATGAATGAAAATAATCACTCGGTCGGACATCCGGGAACATTGTCCCCGGACATTGTCGTCTTTCACCGGACAAACAAACATTACAAATAAATACATAACCAAACATTCAATTTCTTTTCAAGTATAAAAAATGCAATAATAAAATATGAAATGGAATGACACAACGAATAACACACACACCCCACACCCACGTTTACACTCACGTACAGAGGGAGGGTGAAATGCCATTTGAATATTCATGAGATTGAAAAAGTTGGAATACAAGCACTACAAAAAATCACAAGAAAGTTTACATAAATTCCAAAATATTTATTTGTGATCCAAAAATTTGCATTGATTAATCAAGAAAAAAATTTAAGTTAGTTTTTTAATTTTAAAATAATATTTTGTTTTCATAAGAGTTGTCTAAATCAAATATTTACTAGACTTATGAAGGAAGTTAAGCGAAAGAGGATGTCTATGGCCGCATCCGTCAACAAAAAGCAGACGGAATTTGAGAAGAAACTGTTTTTTTCCTCTTTGGTTCTTGTAAATTAAACATGGTGAGACCATTTTAATAAGTAACATTCAAAATTTAATTTTCTATCAGCTTACATAAATCAGACTATTATTTTATAAGGTTACGATGCTAATGAAAGCCCACATTCTTAGCATTCCGAGATTCATGAGATTGGAAGCAGAATTCGGCAGGTTTGTTACATTTAAAATGTCTGAGTAGTACATGTAGGTATAATATTTACAGTAATTTCTTGGCCAAACTGGAACACTATAAACGCTAGTGGCTCCGCGATAAACACACGCGAATATAGCGTGGTACAGAAGAAAGCATACACGCGCCTTACATTGCGTACACGCTTAGTACGCTACATAACATGGACGCAACGCGAATGTTCCAGTTTGGCCAAGAAATTACTGTAAATATTATAGTATAGTACTCTTTTGCAAGACCATGAGACAGAGAAATGTGCGACTTGATTATCACCATAAAAAATCATATATTTGGGTCAAGTGAAGTATAAAAAACATATTTATGTAGGTTTCCTTCACCGACCTATTCTCGAAAAAAATTCAAATTTCTATGTAAATATGCATTGTGTTTGGGCCCCGGTCTCGGCGAATTTCGCTGACTAGCAAATGTGTTAACTAAGGTTTGCCTGGGATACCTACTTTAATATCAGTCTTGTAATATATATTACTGTCGTCTATAAAGACGCGTAACACAACTGATATACCGAACACGTCATGAAGTTATATAATATAGGTATCCCAGGTGAATTCAAATTTGCCATCAAACTGCATCATTTTATATATCAAATTAAAGCCCTTGAGTAAAGAAAGCCAACACTGAAAACCTTTTTGTCATAGCACTTTCCGTAGCAAAGTAGCAAATCGTTGGATTTCAAATTTCCTGTCCCAAAGAAAACAAAGAGTCGTCGTGGGTGGCGACCACTCTGAATGGGTCCCAGTGCGCTCAGGTGTTCCCCAAGGGACGGTCTTAGGCCCCCTTTTATTTTTAATTTTCATAAATGACCTCCCTGAAAACTTGTCATCCCAAGTGCGTTAAGTCGCAGATGATTGTGTGATTTATAGGGAAATAGTAAATGACCTCGATGCAGAAGCCTTGCAGAAAGACCTTGATACCTTGTCAGTATGGGAGAGGACTTGGCAGATGAGATTTAACACAGCAAAATGTTTCACTTTGAAAATTACCCATGCTCGTAAACACATTTTCACACACAAATACAACTTAGGAGGTTCAATATTACAGGAAACTGACTCACATCAATATTTAGGAGTAGAAATTACAAAGGATTTGAAATGGAAAAACACATAAACCAGATATCAGCGAAAGGTAATAGGGCACTTGGTTTCATAAAGCATAATCTCAGTTCTTGTACTGAAGACATCAAACACACAGCTTTTAAGACATTCATAAGACCAACCATCGAATACTGCTCCGCTGTATGGGATCCTTATACCCAAGATCAAATTTACCAACTGGAAGCGATCCAGCGTCGAGCAGTAAGATTCATCAAGAGCGACTACAGCAAGCGCACAAGTGTTACCAAATTAATGAAAGACTTAGACATGGAGACACTTGCTGACAGGAGGAAGATAGATAGACTTTCCATACTACAGAAAGCCAGAGAGGGTCATCTGGCCCTGCCAGTACAAAACATACTACAACCAACCCACCGTCTTACCAAACGAAGCCACGCAAATTCATATCAAGAATTACAAGTCAACAAGGGCGTTTTCAAATACTCCTTCTACCCAAGAACTATCAAAGAGTGGAATTCTCTACCAGCAACACTTACTCAGCAACCAGACCCATTAGCATTTAAGAAAAGCATACAAGATCACATCCTAAAACGCATCTATAAAGCAGTCTTCACTAGTGCGCACACACTAGATTCCTTCCCGCTTGACTCCACTTGGAGTGTTGGAAAGTATTCAAGCAGAAGCAGAAGCAGAAAGTTACATCTTGTCAAAGATTGACTTTCATCAAAAAGATTCTGCTAGCAAAATTCCCCAAAACAGCATTACGGGGGTGTTTCTAGATCTTAGTCTCATGACGATAGCACCTTTTTTAATGGAACTGCTATCAAAATCTCTCTGAAATTCCATGTGCGAGTCTCTCATCACCAAAAAAAATCATATATTTGGGTCAAGTGAAGTATAGACAACATATTTATGAAGGTTTCCTTCTTAAAAAGCTTTTTAATTTCAATGTAAATTTGTATTGCCGGTTTAGGCCATTTTGACTGACTAACAAATGTGTTAACTGAGGTTTCCCTGTGATACCTATATAATAGACGAACCTTGAGGTATTATTAATAAACAAAAACGTTCTCCTTTCCATAAAAAGGCTATTTTGTACCCAGGTTTACAGATCAGAACAGACTTGGCGTACATATATTTTGAATGGTTTTTATTGAAATGAACTTTTTTTGTAGATACATGCAAGTCCAATTTCCCAATTTTTGATCTCGCCATCCATCACCAAATTTTTGCAAACAAAAAAGTCAATTATATACAATATTTTATGAAACAATATTTTGTTCAAGGACTATTTTAGAACACTGCCAAATTGAAGGAAGTTGCTGTGTTGAAATAACTTCCCTAACTTACAATGTAGTACCGTACCGTATGAAAAATACACTTCCCATGTCCCAACATGGGAAGTGCTATTTATCAGAGATGTCAGACTTCAGGAAATTTCCTGATTTCAGAAAATTTTGCTCCAGGCTCACTGCATCTCCCGTGGGAACTGGTAGTCTCGTTCCTACGATGTGATGTGTGCTTAATCAGTGAGTCAAGATGGCATACCCTGCTATCGAAAGCTAAGAAACATAAGTTTTAATCTCTGGATTTGCCTATCAAAAGTTGAATCGTTTCAGGAAACTTTGTCATCAACCACTGGCATCTCTAATTTATGGATGGCGAAGGTGCACAAAATTTGGGAGTTTTGCAGAATGCTCATTTTTAATATGATTATATTTCATGACTTTGACCCAGACTTTGAATATCACTCCCTATAATTACAGTTCCTGTTCTCAAGTTCACAGTGATGCAGACCCGGTAACAAAATAGATTTGACACCAAAGATGTCTGGTGAAATCTTTCAACCTCTGGAGAGTTTGATGGAAGATACAGATGGGGCCAAATTGGATCCTCTAATATGCCACCTGTGTAATGAGACTTTTGAGGAACCAAGGGTATTACAATGCTACCATACATTCTGTATGCGCTGTCTGAGAGGCAGAAGCCAAGATGGATCTATGTCATGTCCTTTCTGTGGGTAAGTTCATTATTCATTCATTCATTCATTCATTCATCATTATATCATTCAAATATAAAATATAACAGCACAACAATTAAACACATACATTGAATGAGGAGGTTCTCGGAAGGCCGGATGGCCTGTATTAAGAACCCCCTGTCCTAACACACAAAAAAAGTTTCAAAATAACAACAACAACAAAATATACCTGCATTATTACAATGCTACCATACATTCTGTATGCGCTGTCTGAGAGGCAGAAGCCAAGATGGATCTATGTCATGTCCTTTCTGTGGGTAAGTTTTCATAGGCGTAGTGGGTTTCTGACCAATTTAACCTCATATTGGCCATTTTAGCCTCCCAAAATGCCAATTTTTTGTGTGCTTTGCGCAAATATATTCCACTTTTGCACCATATTTCATCAGTTAAGTTTCAATATGGCAAAAATTTTCGCGCGCACTTGTACCATCAACTTATTCTGTCGTCAAAAGGTGCTGGATTCACTATACTTCAAGAATTTTTTCCAACCCCAAAAAGAAATCTATGCCACCGTAAGTTTTTATGAATGTTCATAGCAAAGTAGTTGTATTTTGATTTGAATTTCATGTGTAAAGAGTAATCTTATGTTCAATGCTGTGAAAGGATATAAACTATATAAGACACCAAAAAAAAAATCCTGTTTTACAGGTTGACCAACCCAGATTTTGTGAAAACCCAGACCGACTGACCCCACTTGAAAATTCTGTCAGCCCCATAAAAAGAGGGGGGTTTTCTTCGCCCAAAGACAAATGACAAGAACCATTTGGAATTGAATACCTGAGTGGAAGAAGGGCCCAACTCCATCAAAACTGTTTTTGAGATATTAGGAAAAAACTAAATATTTTGAAAAGTTTTATAGGCAGAATGTTTTCCTCTTCAGGGGACCTTTAATACATGAATATACAATATTTCATACATTCAAAATTAAATATGATGTTTCCATGGCAACGGTACAGGTCTTAATCTGAACTGGAGTTGGGCCCTTTCTTCCACTAATATACTGCAAGTGCCAGTTCCGTAAGCAGATGTGTTATAAATAGCTACAGAAATTTGGCAATTATCCATTAATTGCACAAGTAGAAGCATGTCAAGAAAGTTTATTGTAGTGAAAAGCAGATTTCATGGATGAACAAAATTCCTCTTTAACCCAATATTTGTGAAAAAAGGGCCCAACTCCATGGAGTTGGGTCTTTCTTCCATGAAAACCATGATTAAGTGTACTTGAAAGACTATTTGGAGAGTTGATTTTGGCTCATCTTTCACACACAAGGAAGAGCAATCTGTTGGCAATAATATGTTGGGTCTAACTCATTTTTGTAAAAAATTGGAGTTGGGCCCTTCTTCCACTCAGGTATTCAATTGTTACGGTACCTGGTAAACTGAAAACAGGTTTTTGTTTTCTTAACTCAAAACAGGTTTTGTAGAATTTCTTTTATCATAATTAAGATTTTAGTGTCAGTGAAAATTCCATATAGTGAGGGCTGAAGTATGTTTTGCTTAGATTTTGTATTTTAAGGTGGGTTAGCTCATTAAATTAAACACAGGATTCTATTGGGCATTAAAGTGTACATTTTGGCTCACATACATTGTATCAAACAGGATTGGAATACTAGTATCAGGACATGAAACTTATTAGATGGAAAGTAATTTTCAGTAAATGCCAAGTTCATTCATCCAATGTAGAATAATGTCCTTTTTTTTATTTGTTTCAGGTGTTTCAGTGTTCTTGAACCTGGTGCTGACATACCTCCTGAAGATACATTGCTATCATTTCTTGTGAAATCATCTGAAGATGATGTTGCATTTTGTGCTAATTGTGACAAGGTATATAAAGCTTATTAGTGAAGGTGCTAGGGTTCAGCCCGTCACTCAGAAGACCCGGTAGTCAGCAGAAAAGTCATAAAGTCATTCAGAAAATTAAACTCATTATTCAGAAGGCCCGCTAGTCAGAATTTTCTGAGTAGCGGGAATTCTGAATAACGACCTTTCTTAATAGTGGATTTTGTTGTTGTATTTTATGTAAAACTCCCACTACTCAGAAAAACTAGCGGGTTTTCTGGCTAGCGGGCTGTATCCGTTACCCAGAAGACCCGCTAATCAGAATGCCCACTATTCAGAATTTTGACTAGTGGGCTGTTTTAATCATTTGAAAGAACTAAGTTAGCCCTATCCCTAACCCTAACCTGAACCCTAGCCCTAAGAACCAGGGGTAGCACTAGGTTTTAAAACCAGGGGTTCTCAGAACCCCTGAACCCTCTGAAAGTGTTAAAAATATGCGCTCGAATCCTAAAATGAAGGGTTCTCTAATCAAGTATTGAATGCCCGTTTCAATATATCAGTATCAGATTTTGTGATTTTGGTTATGATGTGTAAAGGCCTGGCAAAAACGCGATCTCCCTTTCACGACGCGATTCTCGCTATTAACCAACTATCTGGCTTTTAAAGAAAGTTCCCACACAGTGTACTTGCTATTAAAGTGTTGCTTTATGCCATAAAAGTTCGCCAAATTCCATAAAATGCAGTTCAACTTCGGCAAAGTACAGAATTCAACAGCATTGCAAGTCACATGGACGAGTGAAAAAGCCATGATTTACTCGATAAAAAAATGACATTTCATTGCAAATGAGTTCAAGTTTAGGCCAAATATCATGATATTTATTGAATTACTGGAGTATTTTGACTCTAAAACATAATTCAAGGGCAAATTTTTGTCACTTTTTTCTTCTACGGCCTCGTATTTCACCGCTGGCATATCTCTACACACCACCCTTGAAGCATTTCTTACCGATCCCTAGAATTAGAAATTACCAACTCACGTACGTGTCGTCATTCAGTACTGCAATAAAACTCATCAGTGATTCTAGACAATATCACAATCTGTGTTAAATTACGCTGGCGGTGTGTATTTTATTTTTATTTTTAAATTATGTTTCAATGCTACGGCAACTTCACTTCAACATTTATGTTATTGCATTTTATGTTACATAATTTCTGGACAGGTTGTAAATATTGGAGATCGAAGCTTTTATTTTTCATTCGCTTGTTTTCATTTTTCTGCGCGCATGAAAACCCCCGAACTGGTATGCAAAAATGAATAGATGCGCTCAAACTTCAAAATATGCGCTGTACGCGCAGAAACGCAGGTTAGTGCGACCCCTGCTAAGAACTGGGTTTTCTGATTGGCGGGTTGTCAGAATAGAGGGTGTGATTCTAAAAAGGGCCCATTAATCAGCTTTTTTTCTGAGTAGCAGGCCCCCGGGAGCAGGCCTTCTGATTAACGGGTTTTCTTATTAGCAGGTCTTCTGGTTAGCGGGTCATTTTAAATGAAAACAAGCCCGCTATTCAGAATTCTGAATAGCGGACCTGCTGGGTGACAGGTTTTCTGAATAGTGGGCCTTCTGAGTAACGGGTCTTCTGAGTGATGGTTGCCTCCCAAGGTGCTATTCCTTGCCCCCTGGTATATACTTACAAAAGCCATGAAATCAAAAGATAGATACATGGTTGATGAAAAATTAATCCTGCCTTTGATATCCAAAGAAATTGTGCACCAGTCATTGCTAACCTTATTATAAAGCGACATGTTGTTTATAAGTTTATATTTAACAAATTCAGCCGAAAATTTGAGGTATGTCTTTATTTTGTTAATATTATTTATTAATATTATTTCATCATTTTTGGTATACTAGATATCATATCCATGCAATATCTATTGTCATTTATGTAGACAAGTAGCACAATGTTTTTCTGCAATACCTGTAACCAGCCATTATGTTCGGCGTGTAAAGAGGAGACTCATAGAGCAAGGATGTTTGCCTCGCATACTATAGTCACACTCAACAAAAGGCACAATGAACAACATAAAAAATGTGGTAAGTTGAATCACATTGTCTTTATAACACATTATAACTTTCATTATAAGTTTCATTTAAGTCATAAGTCATGCGGATCTGATTTAGTGACTTTCAGAGTCAGTTTGTAGTTTTTTGTAGAGCTGTGCAATGTGCATACATGTATACACTGTGCACAAAAGAATTAAGGTACCATACCAGTTATGTTCAAGACAGATATGTTATAATTGGGACCAGCAGCCTATAGCTGCATGTTTTAGCTCAGATTTAAGATATCATTAGTTGAAATCATTCAAGAAATAAAGACACAAGGATCCAATACCCCAAGGAAGATACAAATTCAAAAGTTGCAGTTTGCTCCATTGCATGCCCTATTGATTGATTTGTACACATACAAAAGCATTCTCAAACAAGAAAACAAACAAGGTCTTAAATCAGATTATAGGTATTGGCTGCTTGTTTTATTTTTGACATATTTGTCTCTGTTGTTTATGATACAGGGTTGAGCATAACTGGTACCTTATCTTTTGCACATAACATTGTAGTGTATATACTATCATTTACTACATTTATGTATGTATTATATATATTTGATGTTCAAAAACATGAAAATTGTATAAGTTCAATATAAATTTGCTCAAAATCCATGCTTCATTGTACTCTATACATGTACATTGTATGTGCGTGGTATGTGTGAAACCATAAACCTTAATGATTACTTTATCTGGGGGGGGGGCTGAAGTTCAGTTTGGGTAGGGACTAGGGAAAGTGGACCTATCAATATACCAATTTTCCAAGAAATTTAGACCCGTTGCTATACCGAAAGTCCAAATTTAACACAGATTCAGTCAGATTGCCACGATTTTTACAGCTTTTCCCAAATTTTTTGAGCAAATTAAGAAAAGTTTGGGACAGTGAGGTACATTTGGGCTATTTTCCATAAAAAAATTAGACAATTTTGAAAAAATTACCCATCTATATACCAACTAGAAAAAGGGGTAATTAATATACCAAATGGCTGAAAATGTGACCCGTCCCATTGCTATTTATACTGCAGTACCCCCTCAGCAGTTCCCCCAGATATGCAAATTAGGTGATTGCATAATAATATCTTGTAAATAACATACAGTAATCATTGGCTTAGGAAGATTTTTAACATGGGGGGAGGGCTGAAACTTGAAAAAAAAATTTGGTGGACCACCCTGGGGATGAAAATTGGGCAAAATATAGGTCACAAACACCCATTTCCCCTCTATTTTGTCACAACTTCACCTAGGATTATTGAAAGGCTGAAAGGTATTCCAGCCCCCACACCAAAATTAATGAGGCGGCTGAGCCCCCCCCCAGCCCCCCAGTTCCTAAGCCTATGGTAATTGCTTCAGCCCAGGGAGGTTTATGTTTTTATTTTATAATAAATGCAAATATCCTTTTATTTTTGTGTGTCAAGTTGCTTTCCTTTCAAATATCATTTTCTGAGTAGCTTGTTTTATTATTTTTCTTTGGATCTTTTTCATTTCATTTACATAGCCGAGCATAATGAAGACTACATCATGTTTTCTGTTGACAAAAGCAAGCTTCTATGCATCAAATGTTTCAGGGACATTGATAAGTAAGATTTTGCTTTGCTTCATTTTTCATATTGATGTGTTTGTATTCGCAGTAGAAGTAGTGATGTAACAGGATTAATAACCATAGTAATACATGTAGGTGAAAGCAATTTTGTATGTATTGCTCTGCACTGTAAGTAGGCTGCACTCATCACCTGTCATGTCTGTGTATGTGTGCAATCATAGATTGAATACAATACTGGTCTTCTCGAAGACCATAATTGTACAGGTGTCAGTGAAACATACTTTGATATGAAATTTCCGTATAATTATGATCCAGGCCTTTACCTATTCTTTGATGCGATACAGAGTTACAGCGTACGATATGTACGTCTAGTGCAGGGCGATATATTCAAAATCGTTATAGTAATTAATCCTGTTTCATCGCTACTTCTACAGCGAATAATGAATGTCCCAATTTTGGCTGTTATTCTATTAACCAGTCATCATATACTAGCATTTTGTTTCCAGTTTATTGATTGAAGTGAAATACCGTCACATACATGCATCAAACTTAAATTGGGGGGGGCAGGGGCAGTAGCAATGAAATTATTAAAAATACCATGCCATCAGGCAGAAAGAATTTCAAAGGCTACCCAGGACATTTAAACCATTTTCACATCTATTTTTTTTCTAATAATTGCTATTCAAATCACACTGGAATTATTATGTGATTGCTCTTGCTGGTCTGTAATTCTTGTATCTCTCGAGGAAAGCAAAAAGTGCCAAATATTTTTTCAAATATATATTTTGACACAAAAACACCATTTGGAGAGCCCCTGAGAGCCATTACATGCTACAGGTGTAATTAACCACATAGCCGCCTTCTTGCTGACTAAAATTGTTAACTTTGAAATAAAATCAGGCATTTTTCCCTTTTCATTACTAACTAGTTTTAACCATGATTGTTTTTGCTTTTATACTTACTTTGCTTTTTTTTCGGATCCCTTAAGGTCTTTTTCTTTGCTTATGGCCCATTAGGATTTTTTAAAAACTTTTTATGGGCCCCTAATATCCTGGTTTCAGGCCTAAAACCAGGGCACGAATGTAATACACCCCTTCAACCCCTCCCTTGTTGGCAGAACTGCAAGTACAATGTAGTAAGCCAACACTTACACAGTTTCTAAATGGTGTGAACGCTTTAGTAAGAAGTAGCTTAATTTAGGAGCCAAAAAATGATAAATAAATACATACGGTTTATAAAATAAGTAGGTAGATAAAATTAAGTAAGTTTTGTTTCATTTTGCAGGGAAGATAGAGCAGATTGCGTTGATTTAGAAACAGCTTATACTCAGGGATGCCAAAAACTACAAGAGAGATCAAATACCATCCAGGAGCTGCAGTCATCCGTCCATAATGCAATAATACTATTTCAGGCTTTGACACAAGAGGTCAAGACAAATGCAGAAGAAGAGCGCAAAGCAATTGGCGCCCTCTACAGTTTGATAGAAGAGAAAATTAGAGAGACCAAAGCAGATCTGTTAAGAGAAGTTGAAAGGTATGTACAAGTGCATATAGTAAACTTTAATTTCTGATATGTACTTTTGTGATACACACTGAACTGCTTTATTGTAATACTGAAATAGCTAAGAAATGTACATGTTATACAGAAACATAAAATTGTTTGCATTAAGGGTGTTATCGGAATGCTTTTGGGAGCTCAACCCCTCAATAATTTTGGTGCAGGGGCTCAAATACCTTTCAGCCCAGCAACAATTCCAGGTGAAGTGAAAAAATGTCATCATAAACCAGGATGAATGAGTGTTTTTGACATATTTTTGCAGAATTTTCTGACTCTTGAGGGGGGAACCCACCCTCTCAGAATGGGTCATCAACAATTAATGTTCATTTAACCCTCCTTTTGACTACTGATTCTTCAGACTAATGCTTTTCCAAAATGACCAGAGTCCTGTAGGTTTGGCTAATGGTCAGGCTTCCTAAGCCAGTAGGCTAGCCCTGCCAATGTGGATCCATTTTATTGATTTATCTTCCTAGATGATGCATGATATGAATTTGTAAGCATGAGTATTATTAGCACTAATTAGGCCCAAGCCTGAAGGCTTAGGAAGCCTGATCACCACTAGCCATGCTTCGAGAAACCGTATAGAGTTACAATTACATATGGTTATTAATAATAACTGATTACAAATGGTTGTTAAAAATAACTGATTCTCTATTTTTGCAGGCAATATCAGGAAAAGGAGAAGGCATTTAAAGAGCAGCTTCCAACCCTGGCTGCCTTATTACCAACACTACATACTACTCTTGCTATCTGTGCCTTATTCTCCAACAGTTCCAACATGTTTGAATTTCTAGATCTCAGTGCTGTAAGTACATAAGAGTTACTCAACACTTTTCAGTTAAGGGCCCAACCTATTTACCAATACGCAACCATCCCCAGCCAAGCTGCAGCTTACTGCAGCCACAATGCTAACGCTCCCATTGAATGGGAATAATAGTTAGTGATCTTCAGCTTGGCTAGGGAATGAAGGATTCCCTAGCCAAGCTGGCGAAAGCTGCACACTTGTATTTAGACATGGGCCCTAAATACGTTTTAAAAATGATTTTAAATGTTCAAATTTGTCTCACATTGAATATGATTGCAAGATCAATTAATTTCTCCCATATAGTTAGCTAATGTCTCATCCTTTAAGCTATAAAATAGGAGTAATTAAGTAAAAAGCAAATGAGAATCATCAGGATAAATTATTTGCGAATTCAAGGTAACTCTAGCTAGCTTGTGAATGAATCCTCCATGAAGCAAACATAATTATGTATAAATGTATTGTAAATACCATTCAAGTTCAAGCCATAATGTGTGATTTCCATCCAATTTTAATTTTGTTATTTACCAAAAATTGTTATCTGTCACTTTTGTCAGGAAGGGTTTCTGTCCATTTTAAGTCATTTCCCAATTTTCTGTAAAACAGAGAACTTTGGGCTCTAACCTTACCTATCCATGTTATATCTTTTTTCCTTTCCATGTTACCGTATTGTCTGTAATAAACGCCCCAGGGGCGTTGCATTATTCCGGGTGGGGGGGGGGGGCGTTTATTTGAAGTGAATTTTAGTGAACAAACTTTACAATCAGGTTCAATTTCCCGATGGTGCTCCTGTAGGAGGGTTTATGACTATACTAATAATACTACCATGGCGGCACCCACAGAAAATGAAATTTTCGTGGTAAATACAGCAAAATTACACAGGTAAGTGCATCATCAAGAATCTGGTGAAAGTCGACCATAATTAGGCAATGAAATGGATGAAAGTTTGAACCATTTTGATGTTTTTTGTTTGACCCCTGGGCACCCATGAAAAACAGTATTCACACTGATTGGGTTTCCCCAGGCAAAATAAGATCTAATAGATTTTGATTGGGTTTCCCCAGGCAAAATAAGATCTAATAGATAAATCTAATAAATAAATAGTCATAATAAGGTTTTGTACTTGCAATTTAGCGATCGTCACTGACATGACTGATATGACTCACACGATATGGCATGGAAATGTTTGCATTTTTGTCCGTTTTCCTGGAAAAAAATGGTGGGGGCGTTTATTAGAGAGGGAACGTTTATTACAGACAATACAGTCTATATCTTGAATTGTCCTCAACAAAGCAGTAAGTTTAGCTGAGACACTTCTCACAAATCAAAACACCTTACCTAACCTTGTTATATCTCTCCATGTTATATCTCTTTCTAGTCCTTAATGGAAAGATTAAGTGCCATAGTAGATCATCCTCATCAGTTATCACCTCAACAAAGCAGTAAGATTTGCAGCAATTTTGAAGAACAGTTTGCCAAATGTTTACAGCCATTGTTGGGATGTGGAGACTCATCTTGTCAAAGTGTTCATAACTCTCACCCTTGCAGTAAAAGGTAAGATGTGCCGTGTATTGGGCTATCCCATTTAGAATATACACTCCCCTGTGGAAGATTTGGAAATTATCTTCCACAGGGGGAGTATGAACTTCAAATGGAATGAGCACATTAGGCAGCTCCATTTGAATTTCATACACCCTCTGAGCAAGATTTAACATGAATTTTCAACAGAGGGAGTTTTAAATAGAGCAGCCTAAAGTGTTCATTCCATATGAAATTCATACTCCCCTATGGTAGGTATGATCATCAAATTTTCAAGTATGATATTTCACATTGAAATTGATTTATTTAGAAAGGTGATTATTTAACTTAAAAAATGAGGGGTCAACCATGTCTGTAGGACAAAAATTAGCGAAGTTATGGGCAAATGTAATTTTCCAAGTTCTGTGACCATCATTGACGGTACCTTACAATGAATTACTGTACAAACAAGCAAGTACATGCAACATTTTTCAGTATGGCGATCCATTTTACAGAAAAGCGATTTTATTTGAAAAAAAATTACTATCACTGTATGATAACTTCTGTATCAAAGTATACCAGTTGACACTTTTTATCTTTCTACGTAAGGTTTCTGGCGTCTAAATTTCACATTTTTGTATTTTCCTATGGGGATTACACAGTTAAGCCATTTCTGTGGTCACAAGTAGGAGTTGAATGAGGCCCTCTGTAATAAGCAATGTGGGCATACCTACCTATGGAATTGATGCAATGTCCTCTTCAGTAAAAGTTACATTTACATTAACCTCTCTGATCCAATCTGATTAGAACTGGTCAAAGCTGACTTTACTTTATGTCATAAAGGCTTTAATTCAAATGTTTGGTTCACAGCTAGAGCAATTTGCAGTGGATGTATTTCTGTAAAGTTTAAGATGACATATAACTCATATTATATGCAGAAGTGGCCAGGTTAGATTGATTTAAATACTGTTTTTGGAAAAAGTGGACCTTTTGGTACAGAAAGGTTGACTTATTGATATGACAATGATCCCTGACTTGTTTTAATACCAACATTTGGATTCTCTCAGTTCATGGTTGACTTTTTGAGTGTGACATAACCAGAGCTTGTCCCAAAGTACACCTGTTTGGAGGACTTATTCAAATTTCATGTTTTCACTTCCAAAGTTGGGGGTTGGGTACATAAACATCCAGCACTCTGAATATGTTTGATAACATATTACTTAACTCTCTCCACGCGGGTGTCGACAACATTTTTTTTTTTAAATACAAAAATTTCAGAATATGAAATTTTCATGAACATATTTGGAATCAACATGAAAAATACATTGAATTGAGTACAAACAAGCCTAGTATTGGTTAAGAGATTCTTGGGATAGCTCTTAATATTTTGAGAAAATATCTCAAAAACTTTTTATGTTAAAGCCTATGGCAAGCAGTCAAGCACACAGAGCATTAAACCTTCATAACCTGTTTATATTTGATTCTCTTATCAGGTCTAAAGATTCTAGTCCATATGTATCTCATCATGTGGCCCATCAGTTTTCACAGCAAGCAACATATATACAAACACATCGACGTATGGTGAAAGCAGCCGGGAATAGGCAGAGTAAGATTATGGGCAGTGGACCATTTGTGGAGCATTGTAAAGCATTTGAAGCCAATTATAAGGTAATGGGCTATTGCATTTGAAATCCATATATCACCTATGGAAGACATGACCTTAATCTCCCACGTATATTTCAAATGGAGTCTCCCATTCAGATAATCCCGTATGGATCTCAACTGGAATAGCCCAACGCATGGTCATATCATGCTGGTATGGTAAGGCCACTAGTAGGTCAGTGGTTCAAACCACAATGATGTCATCATGCACTTAAGCAAGGTACTTTATATCTGTTGCCTCTCTCCACCCAGGTGTATCATTGGGTACAAGCTTATACTAGGAAGGTCAATAAACTATCTGTGTTGGAGGTGTGGCAACACGCCAGCATTGTCAGTGTATTGACATTGAAGGAGCTATCCTGGATAAAGAAAGTTCAAATAAATAAATAAATACATATCATGGGGAGGAATTTGACTTGATTCCAATACTGGGAAGATGGGTATAGGCTGGCCTATGAACAGTTGCATGATCCTTTAATGCTAGCTACCAGTCACAGGGATTAAGAGAAAAGTTACTGGATGATCAAAATGATCAACTAGGCAACTAGGGATTCTGTCATGTTCATGTTGCAAAGAAACTAGTAGATGCTGCTTTGTAACTGACTGCTAAGTAATATAATCACTCAAGCTATAAGTTTTGTTATTCTTTACTCAAAATGCTGAAATAATATTAGTAATAACTGTCAGGATTGGGCATAGCAAAACCTTAGGCCCATGGACAAGAAGTAGTGTGGGAGCTTCTTAACATTTCCTTTATCCCCCGTATTACATTTTCGCTATTGCTTGGGGCCCCTGAACCCTTGGGGCCACTGGACTTTGTCCATCCTGTTCACCCGCTTGCTACATCCCTTCAAAATAACTAGGTAAAGTGAAAACCCCACTGGCTATATTGACCGTTTAACATGCAATTCTGCAGCTTCCAACCCTGTGGCCTAAAGGTGGGGCACGGTGAATATACAACTTTTCAATTTTAATAGCCAACGTTTATTTTTCTGCAGTTAATTCATCACCGCATTCAGAAGATGAAGGAACAGGTACAGGAACTTCACAGAGACATCACACGACGCAAATGTTTAAGCAAGAAGGAGGCTGTGACCGATATCGTAGATGAATGTAATCAAGTTGATATACAGATTAACACACAGATGGCTACATTAGAACATATGAAGATTGTCTTCCAAAGGGTATGTATGTGGGGGTGCGTTCACCAAGCCATTTAAGTGAGGACAAGATATCGTTTGCCACATTCAAAGTGAGGACATTTTGACTAAGTGAGGTCAAAATCCGAGTCCTCTCTTTGTGAGTATGTGCATTGGATAACACTCTTCCTATAGGGGGTATGGGGGTATAAGCTATTATCTCACTTTGTATGCATGTTTACAGACAAAGTGAGGTGACCTCACTTTGAATGTGTTGTTCGTAAAAATGTCCTCACTTTGAATGCCATTATAGTCCGGACCGGAAGAGGAACCCGTTCCATTTCAACTTGGTGAGAAATCACCCCAACCCATTGATGTATTCCCTGGACCTCACTTTTAAGTTGGTTTAAAGCCTGGTAAACCGGGATAACAATTGCATGTTGATATGTACTATATGCATAGAGCAATTTGCGTTAGAATTGATTGATTATTGTCAACCATATCTGTATCATTTATAGTTCTGGCCAGAAACTTTAAAACAAACCCTCCCGATTCTGACCTATTTATTTTTTCACACACTGGACCAGCCAATTCAAACTTTTGCCAGCCTGAGCCATTCTAGCCTTTCCAGATCCGATCCCATCAATAATGTTAATTAAAAACAAAAGAATGACGACCGAACATTATACAGTGCGTCATCAATGTACTGTGTGTGTAATTACTCAACAATCGTAGTTTTCTCACTTGGTTCTCACATCACGGATGGAAATGTTTGTACTTTTGTATTGTTTATTTAATATTATACTAATATATATTGCTTAATTTCTTTGCTGATTCCAGTCCGGACCAAAAGAGGAACCCTGTTCCATTTCAACTTGGTGAGAACTTACCCCAAGCTGGCCCAACCCATTGATGTATTCCATGAACCACCCGACCCATAAAGCCAATCCGCTCTCGGTTCGGGTTTTTCTCGGGTTGCCCAACAGGGCAGTAGTCTGTATAGCAACCAGGATCATCTCACTTAATTTGTTTAGAGCCTGGTAAACCGGGACAACAATTGCATGTTGAAGCAGGGACCATATATAATAGAATATGGTCCTAGTTGAAGTGTGCTCTATGCATAGATCAATTTGCATGATAATTGATTGCTTACTGTTTGAATGTTTAATAATTCTCACTCTGTTGTGTCAACCATATCTGTATCATTTATTTATAGTTATGGCAAGAAACTTTGGAGCGTGTTTCAAGAGAGCAAGGTGTATACCAAACTCAGTTGAATGAAATGGGAAGACTGAAACAGGAGAATAGTCATCTTGAAACTATAGCTAGACAGATTGCACCATTCATATCATCAATAACAGCTGTCACTCAGCGTATTGATCCAAGGTAAAGAGAATTTTCATGTAAGTTTCATGTAAAAAGGGTGTTTTTTATGATCAGGCTCTGTATGTACGTATCATGAATAGGGTATCTAAAACAAAGAATTTAAAGGAAAAATGGCATGCCTTTGAGACAAATGTAGCATGGAATATAGGTCAAAGCAAGGAAGTGAGATATAAGTTATCAAATTTTGAATATGTGTTTTCTCCCAGTTGTTATGAAATGTTTTAGGGTTAAGAAAATGACTGATTTACTTGCATCTGGAAGTAAAATTAGTGCAGTTGGAAATTGCACTTTTAATACTTGTTTAAGGGTGCATTTTCAGACCCCCCAAAACTGTTTTGGGTACTTTTGGAGACTTTATGGTCACAAATACTTGTGGATTTGTTTCCTTTCAGCAGGAGAGATTCAGAGCCTGAAGATGGTTTACATGCAGTAATGGAACAGATCAGTACAATACTTCCTGATGCACCTCTCAGGTAACACTTAAGCTAGCCAACACAGGTGTCGACTGCAGACGAAAAGTTTTAATTTTTTAAATTTTCAAAAATGTCAGAATTGTAAATATTCATGACCATATTTGAAATTGGCATGAAAAATGCATTAAAATGAGTACAAACAAGCCTAGTTTTGGTTCAGTGGTTCTGAAGATATTTTGAGAAAATATCTCAAAACTTGAACTTTGTATGTTGAAACATATGGCTAGCATGCAAAGCATTAATAATCAATGCATTTTGGAAGTCAAAGTGTCTGCAGTATGACAGCAGTTGGTCTATATCATTTTGTAATAATTGGTGTAGTGTAGTCAAAGTTCAGTGAATGGGACATTGGATAATAAAAACATTGCAAATAGTTTCTCATCAAACAAATGTGTCCTCATGTAAATGTTTTTTGTTAAAAAAATTTCAATTTGACCTGAGCAAGTTGATAATTGTTTGATCGTTTCAGAGTGGACGTCATTCGCATCAATGAAGAAGAAAGAGAAGCAGCTTTACAACAGGCCCATTGCAAACCCAGTAAACTTGAAGATGACTTGATAAGAACCAAAGAGATGCTACGAAGTCATCACAAGAGTCCTGTGATGGAAAGAAAGCACACAGATATCACTAGTGACAATGAGATAACACCTGAAGAGGTAGATACTAAGCATAGAACAAAGCCTACCGGTGCAAGTTTGACACCGACAGGTGCAAGTTTCACACCAACAGGTGCTTGTTTGTCACCAACAGGTGCAAGTTTGATGTCAACAGGTGCAAATTTGACACCAATAGATGCAAGTTTGACACCAGTAGATGCATGTGAAATCCTGTCAAATACTAAATGTACACAGGATCAGAATTCTGCAGCCAGAGATCTTACCAAAGAGAAGTTTATTACTGAAGGAAGTAACGGTCAAGTGCAATGGACAGATGAGGTGCAATTAGATGAAGTAGAGCTCAAATTAACAGGTGCTAATAGGAACATTAAGGAAGTTATACCCAGTTTGCAACAATTGCGAGAAGCTAGTGAAACAGGGTTGTGTGATATACGCAGAAAATCAACAGAAACATGCAAAGATTTATCACCTGAACATGGCAAAATTACAAATGGCTTTGATTGCGATACGGTGGAAACAATAAGATTGAAAAGTAAGCCAGATAAGAAAGTAACACCTCAGCGTATTAAGGTTACAGTCACTGTTGATGAGAGTAAATCAGGGGTGGGGGATGAAAAAGGTTGAAACCATTTAGTGGTCTAACAGATTTTCTTTTCACTTTTATTTATAGAGGCCGTCAGCCTTTCGCCATCTTGTGGGTACAAATGATACGTGTGTTCATGCGTCGGACACTACGCGCAAAGCGCAGCTTGCCACGCAGCTGTTATCACGCATCGACACAGTGATTTTGCTGTTCACGCATGGAGATCTAACGACCATTGCAGCGTGTACCCACAAGATGGCGGCATATGACGTCATGCTGACGGCCTTTTTTTTATTTAAGTTTGAAGAAATTTGAAGAAAAAGAATGTTCAAGTTGATCAAAACTGATATTTTAATTCCATATGAAAAGTGGCAAGGAAGTGAAACATTTTTGTTTTAAACAACATTTATCATGTGTTTATAAATATGAAATTACATTTCTTAGGTTCTACAGCAAACAATCATCAGCTCAGACTTTTAAGATTTGTATAATGAAATCAGATGAATTTATAAGATTTTTTGAAATATCTAAATTTATATATGTCAAGAAATGCAAGGATAAGTGATTTTTAAAGATGCATATGAATAGTTGGTAAAGTTAGTTTTGATGGAAAGATGCATGCCAGTTTGCCCATGATTGGCACTCTCTCCCACTGTTAGCATGATAAATCCATGAACCCACTTTCCACTCTTATCTTTAATTGTAAACCACTGTAATATGTTAATGTACTACATGTATGTTTAACTGCATAGGCTTTTTTTGTGGATAAACAGTTTCCAACCGTTCCTTAGAACTTGATAACTATGTTAATGGTAGGATAATTATTTTTTGCTTCGAAACAGATGTGGTTAGAATTTGTCCCTGATTGAAGGCACTATCTATCAGTGATAGGCTAAGTTAGAAAATCTAAAATGTCATTGAGAATCAGATTTTTGAATTTCATGTGTGCTTACAAACCCCCACCCCCACCACACACCCTCCAAGTGATAAGACTGAATATGACTGAATTAGGGTAAAGGTCACATTTTAGTCATTGTTCGAAGAATCTGTCCATGCGGACATTTGTAGATACACGCAACTGTAAGGCCGGGGGGTTGGAGGTACTCATGTATGTCAGGCATACGGGGACGTGCTGCTCCAATGGGGCAGTTTTTCATGAGAAGTTGTCAGCCATGGGTAGGCTTTTCAACTGAAAAACCCTTACACATGGGTCCTGTTTTTGACACTAGCCCTTAGCAGTGGGTCAGATTTGAGCACATCGTTCTGACGGCGTTTTCGGTATCAACCTGAATTCAGTTTCCGGAATTCAATGTAATTAATTCAACCCTGAATCACGCTATCGTGGGCCCTTATAAAATTAGCCTTAGAAATGGGTATGGGTTTAGAGCCGGGAGCTGCACACCCCTGCCTAAAATAAATCCAAGTATATTTTGGTATAGGACTGATCTGGATCAGTATATCCAATCGGCCGATATAGAAAAACTGTTCGATGATTGACCAAGTCGGATAAAGGGTGGATGGGTGAATCTCAAATATTTATCACCACTGCCGTTTTCTTCCTTTTTGTCAGTTTTTATTTTTATATAAAAAACACCTAATGACAATTTTATTGACTTATCCTTTAAGCCATTCCTAAAAAAAACACCAATTTTACTCCTATGCCTGTGCAATATTAAAAAATAATTGAAATTAGTAGCACTGATTATATAACCTGTAAAGGCACTCAGTGGTCCCTGTGCAATAGTAAAAATAATTGAAATTTCTATCTGTCACTTTGAAGTGAAGGATAAGCCTAAAGAATTCTTATTACATTTTTCAAAAGATGATAAAGGGAAAAATGGCAGTGCTGAAAAAACTATGAAGCTCTATTCATTTGCGTCATTCTGGACAACATTGACTAAATTTAAGCTTTTCAGATCACCAAGTCATATATAACTTGCATGTTAGCATGGCTATACTTACTACACAAATGCACAACCATTTAAGTCGTGAGAAATTTGTTTTAAAATCCTTGTTCATTCACTGATTTTTAGTGATTGTTTTTAGATTTTCTGATTCAGCATATCACTTGTAATGCCTTTTTAAAGGCAATTGATATAAACAATTTTAATTTATACAACTTTAATTTAAACAAAATTGTATAAGGGGAAAGTGAGGGTAAGTTATTTAGAGAATAAGCGATAGGAATTTTTATTTTGCCTATCCTCTACCGTGTGATAGGCGACAGGCAGGTCAATATTTTGAGTAGTGGATGCCGGCAGCGGGTATCCACTACGATAAAAATATTGGACCTGCCTGTCGCTCATCATAGGTAGAGGATAGGCAAAATAAAAATTCTATCGCTTATTCTCATTCTTATCAGTTAAATATTATTTTAATAACTGTAAACAATTTTTTAAATCTAATATTAAGTTACCGTCATAAAAAACTCCCCTCATTATAAAATGAGCGAAACTTGTTTACAACTTCACGTATTCTGTTGCGCGCACTGCTAGCGCGTCGCGTATTCCACACTAGTTTTCGCATACATCGCGATACATACGCGCACCTCTTCAACCGTGTTAGGCATTATTGAGACGCATGATGACGTGGGGTCGTCACGGCCTGATAAGCGGCACCGAAATCTTGCGATTGTCCAATCAAAAATGTGTCTACGAACTAGACCACTCCCACTGACTAAGAATAATGTGTGTTACACATTGTTTGTATGAACTTGATTTGCATTGAATGTCGTGGTTGATAGATAGTTCAACTGAATTTCACAAAATTGCATTGGGCTATTCCCCACAGGGGGGAGTATGAATTTCAGATGGAATGAACACTTTAGGCTGCTCCATTTGAAACCCACGCTCCCTCTGTCAGGTTAAATATTTCTCAGAGGGTGTATGAAATTGAAATGAAGTTCATTACATTTGAAATTCAAACTTTGTAATGAGCTTCCTCTGTGGAAGATATTTCCCAAATCTTCCACAGAAGTAGTATGGGTTTTAAATGGAATGTCCCATTATGAATGGGATGTAATTAGCTGTACATTTAATATCATATTAAAGTCACTTTTCCCCCTATCAATTCGAAAACTGCATATCGTGAGTTAGGTGATGTTTAAGATCTAACACAGGCTTTCTCAACTGGCGGCGTGCACGCCACTTGTGGCGCTTGGAGTTAGTCGAAGTGGCGCACGGTAAATTTTTTTAATATAAATTTTAACAAAAAAGGGGTGAAATACCACATCTTAGCCGTAAGATCTCAGAGCTTCCGGGGGCGTTGCCTTTTGAACCCCTGTGGCTGGGGTTTTCATATTGGACCCCTCCAGGGGCCATAAGGCGGGCCCCTGGACCCCACCTGCTATGTGTTTGGTAGTTGGCACTTCAAATAAACTAGTTGAGAAGGTCTGGTCTAACATTTGTACCCCAATCGGGACCCCAACTGGGGACCCCAATCGCCAATTGGGTATATGAATGGGTTGTTTTTTTCATAATTTGTAGGCAAATGGCACAATTTGACCTAAGTGTAGCCAAAATTTGTGAAATATCTTCAAAATGGAAAGTTGTAAAAACTGAGACAATTGTGTTAATAAAATTTGACTGAAACTTTGACTTCTGGTATATCAATGGGTCCAAATTTATTGAAAAATTAGTAGATTGATGTCCACTTTCAAATTCTCATTATTGGTACATATACCTATCCAAACCAAATTTGAGCCCCCCTCCCCCCAAGATTTATACTGGCTTTAGGGATGTATCTTTTTCCAATCCCCTCCCAGAGGGGAGATTCAACAAAACATGTTAATGCTAATTTTTTTATTTTAAACCTCTTGACCAGGATTGAAAATTACATGTAAGGTTGAAAAAGATTTAAAGTTTTTTTTTTCTTCAAGAGCCAGGTACAAGATGTAATAAGCTAAGTGCAATATATGGCTTACTTAGAATCTCTATTAGAAATATCAATGTTTAACTTATTTAGTCATCCTGATCATGTCTAGTTGAATTGTTGAATAATAATTATAATACAGAAACCCACTTCTTACTGTGTGTATCATATGACCAGCTATGCAAGGCAATTGACAGTCTGATGGTACCAGATGTGACATAGAAAGTACCAAAAAGTAAGTCCTGTATTCGCTAATTTTTATGAAATATGTAAACATTAGAACAACCACAAATTTTCATTTTTTGTAATGATCTTGCCAACAGACAAAAACTTTTCTAACAGCTCTGCTTAAAAATAATTATTACCTATTAATTGACAATTACGTTTCAGTAATTTATTATCGATTATGTATTAATTAGCAGTTACTTAAGACGATCCATGTGTGACCTGCTACCACAAAATGAGCATAAAGTTGCAAGTTGGTAGTTTCAAGACATCCTGGCTGCTGAGTTTGTTTGCTGTGCACCCTACAAGAAAGTAGCATGTCCTTAGTGAATGGCCCATTGTGTCATCATTTACAAAGGACATACAGACATACTGTTGGTTTAAACAGGTGCATGTGAAACAAAGAACACCAATGCCACAGCCAAGACGTCTTGAAATTACCAACTTGCGACTTTGCGCTCATTTTGTGGTAGAAGGTCACATATCTTTGTATCCAAAGACAATTAACATATAGTTGCACAAGAGGAGACTATTGTCTGTCCAAATAACTTAGACACCCGGTTTTAGGATATATTTCGAAAAGTTTTCACTTTGGCAAAAAGTCATGAAAGAAAAGTTGCTAAACACGGTTAGACCTAACAGAAATTATTAGTAAAGCGATGAAAAAATGTTCTTCCTTGTCTACTTTTATTCAATTTTGACCGATTTACAGCAAGATATCTGGGTCCAGCCGAATATTCCTAATGACTTGAAACTTTTGATGGGATAATCTATTTACAGTAAGGGGTGTTTGAACATTGTAATCATGCATATTGATCATTGATTCCACCCTTTTTTCTTTAATCCTTTTACTGATTCATAATAATGGCGGTCTATTCAAATGCATTCAACAAAAGCATGTTTGCAATCTACCCAAGAGAGGTCGTCTCACACGCATAACAAATACACTACGATCAAATAGGTTGATGACAATATTTGATTGAATGGACTGCACTGTGCCATGATTTCGTGAAGGACACCGGTTCAAATCCTTTGTTTGGAGCCAATCAATAATTTCATGCACAACCTCTATAACTCAAAAGATGTCACAGTTGGTGCATTATAACAAATGATAGGGCAAGTTACTATGCGTCCGAGTGTATTGTGAATTATACTCCTCACCAATAACATCAGAACATTCATAGGGCATACAATTTGTATTTTCTTAGAATTGGACCAAGCCAAAAGCATTCACAGAAGAAGATTCAAATACCGCGCCGAATTGTTGTAATTGGTTGAGGGACAGCTGGGAATGGCTCACTGAGTTAATACACTAAGAATAAATATGCCAATCAGAAACACTGTCTGCATTTTATGAACTGAATTATATTTTTCATTTTTATAAAATGTTTTTGGTGAGGAGTATAATTGATTTACTATTCATCCATTCACTATCCAAAATCACCATACCTACAAATCTGTATAATGAGACCTTCCAAAATAATGGTACCCAACTTCTACCGGATTATTTTGAAAAAAAAAAGAAAAACCTTCCAATTTCAATAGAATTTCTGGTAAACTCTCACTCAATGCTTTGGAATCACAAAAATCCCGTTAGGTCTCAAGCGAATGTTAACACTTTTCTTTCATGACTTTCTTTGTAAGTGGATATTTTTTCAAATAAGTAATAAAAACTGGGTGTCTAAGTTAATTGGACAGACAATAATCATAAAAGCTTATGTCCTGGACTAATGTGGCTTAGTCCAACGGGGTAGTACCTCTGTTAGTTTTTCATCAACTTTAAGGGCTTGGATAGCAACGTTTGCACAATTTTAGGTCTTTTGGGGACAAAATGTGTATCTTCAATACAAAAAGTCAAATTTTCAAATGATTGAGAGTTTTTCCGCCCAGCTGCATACACTTCAAGTTCATATCATTAGATTTATAAAGTTTACTTTGAGGAATGTAAAATATAAAAAAATCAATTGTTAATAACTTGCCATAAAATTTGTATTACATCACGAATTTAAAAAAAAAAAAATCAAAATTATTTTGATATCAGAAGGACAATCCTTGTATTCAGAATATAATTTGATGTGTCCGATATCTCCACAAAAAATACTGTGCACATGTTGGTATCCGATTCCTAATTCACACACAAAAACTGAGAAAATCACATAATTCTCAAAAATTTCAAGAATGTTGTCAAAATGAGGTTAAATACTCAGTCCAATATTCCATCCTCTAAAATCATATTAGTCATTAAAAGCCAGGACTTAATTTAGTTCACTTCTGTAGATAGACATCAAGAATCTTTGATGGAAATTAATTTAGTTTTGATGTTGTTTGTTGCTGTGATTTTATATTTGTATTTATTAAGGTAATAATGAAGGTGCTATCATTAAAATAGAATTTTACAACATTACATGCATTTGTGAGCAAAGAGCCTATGGATTCGGGATGTGACTTAAATAAAGAAATCATTTATTTCCAATGAAAATGGTTCAGATAGTTTTCCTATCATGTGCAGTGTGCACATTTTGGAAGATTTTGTAAATATCTTCCAAATGGAATGAACAGATTAGGCAGCTCCATTTGAATTCATACACAATGTATATCCTCTGAAAAAGATTCAATCTGAATCTTCCACAGAGGGAGGGCGAGTTTTAAAATAGAGTTGGTTAATACGCTTATTCCATTTGAAATTCATACTCCCACTGCAGAAGATATTTCCAAAATCTTCCGCAGGGGGAGTATGGACTTAAAATGGAATAGTGTGTTTCAGTATTTAATTTTGCTGAAATAAACAAGATGTTGTAACAAAGGGGAAAATTCTGAAAATAAATTTGAAGATTTTTTTGCAAACATAGTTTCTTAAAATGTTCAGCCAAAACTAATAAATGTCCCCAAAACTGCTGATTTTACATGATTTTAGCAAAATTTAAAAAAATCCAAAATGCAAATTATGGGTCGGTCGGGCCCACATAACGTTTTTTTTTGTTACATTAAGGCCGAGGTTAGGGATAAACTGACACCAAAATGCTATATTTGTTGTGTGTATGTTGTATAATGTAAGGGTTAAGCAACAAATTTTGTTTTTCATATTTGAATACCCATATCATTTGAATGTGGAAATGATCGCAACTGTGGCCTGTTGCCCGACGCCCATCACAATGAATGTTATGGGCAGTGATTAGCTATTGCAGGAAAAACATGTCAGGTTTTTATCTTTTTTGTGACTTTTTGACTCTTTTTTGTATATCCAAATTTGACATATCCTGATCATTCATACTTATTCTTGACATATTTTGATACATTTCGACCCATTTGAGCCAATCCATCTATTTCCACCTGTCTTGATCCATTTCGCTTTAAATAGTAAAATTTGCTCTTTGAAATTGATTGATGTATACTTTGGAAATGAGATAGCTACATGTACCAACCAACATGTGACCTGTCACTTAATCAAATGATGTCACCTGTTGCACGTTTGACTCCAAGAACAATTACTTTCACTGGCCCCAAAAAGCAAAGAGCCACAGCACCATTGGTGTTTTTCCATATAAAATATCATCAGTGATAATTACAATTTTTTGCTCTAGGATTAAAGCTTCCAAAGTCAATTCTATGTTGAAGGCAAGAAGGCAGTAAGTGTAAACTAAAACAATGCACTTACAACATTCTTGTATTAAACAGTCAAATTCAGAGCCAATAAAACAACGGGTTATAGAAGATAAAACACTCAAATCAAAGGAGCAGATTTAATATGCCATTATTTTGTTGATAATTATCAAATATGGAAGCGTGATATTTTTTATTATTTGTTCAGTAAAGCAATTTCGAACTGAATGTTGATTTACAATCAGTAGCTTGTCAGTTTATGAAAACCAAAGAAAACTCAATAATATGTTCATGTTGCAGTATAAGGGACCGTTCACAAACACTTGTTAGGGGGGCCTGATGCAAAATGGGGGAGCCCTTAAGGTCGGCATGCACAAAAGAGTTAGACTGGGTCTAAAATTAGACCGGGTCTAAGTGGAATTTAGTTCCATCAGGAATGGTACTTTAATATTATTTTTTCAATGCAAAGTTCAAAAATAATACAAACTAACTTTAGGGGTGCACGTTTGGACAGTATTTATTGTGGGACATTAGAGCACATGAGACATATCGAATTGCATTTTGAATACAAAGAATGTCCTTGATTTTTTGAAATTCGCAATGTAATACACATTTTATGGCAAATGATTAAAAATTGATATTTTTGATATTTAACAGTACTCGAAGTATGCTTTATAAATCTAATGATATGAACTTAAAGTGTACGTAAGTGGGATGAAAAGCCGACGATCAATTGAAAATTTTGACCTTTCGTATTGAAGATATGGATTTTTTCCCCAAAACACACACAACAAAATAGGTCTTTTTGGTAAAAAAATCCATATCTTCAATATATGAAAGGTCAAAATTTTCAATTGATCGTCGGCTTTTCCTTCCAGCTACATACACTTTAAGAATATATCATTAGATTTATAAAATTTATTTCGAGGACTGTTATATATCAAAAATGTGATAAATATCATATTTTAATAAGTTGTCATAAAATTTGTATTATATCGTGAATTTAAAAAAATGAAAATTATTTGATATCAGAAAGACTTTCTTCATATTCTGAATGCAATTCGACATGTCTGATGTGCTCTCATGTCCCACAAAAAATACTGTCGAAACGCTCATTCCAGATCCCTTATGCAAAATTAAAGGAAAATGTCCTTTCTCCTGAGACTAAATTCCACTTAGACCAGCTCTAACTTTAGACCCGGTCTAAATCTTTTAAATCTAAAAAATTGACCACAAATTTTCCCGGGAAAATTGAGTTTATATGCTTGATGATTTTTTTTTGCATTAGGCCCCTCTAACAAGTGTTTGTGAACGGTCCCTAAGTTTCTAAGATTTAACTTAACAGTTATAAAGATATAATCTATAATGCTTGTCAAAGGTTGTTGGGTCAGCTACGGAAAACTATTAGGCCTTAGTACTATACTGCATTTTGGTCATATTTCGTGATGAAATTGCTTGTATTTTGGTCTTATTGAACTGCCATTTTGTTTGGATTTTGACGAAATAAAAGGTATTTTTGACTTGATTTACCTGATTTGGTCAATAATTAAAAGCATATACAGTCCTTTAATAGAATTGAGTCTCTAGATTAAAAAAACACACCAGAAAACCAAAGAACATTAAACATTTACATTTTTATACTGTGTTCCAAAATATTTTTAGGCAACAATATCTACAAAATGGTTGTTTTTACACCAAATCTGTGTCTGCATTTAAATTCGTTGACTCTTGCCTTTGTATTATTATGCATGAAGTTTTTGACACTTTTACAATATATTTATGAGACTTGACAAGTTGACACCCTTCTGGCCCTTAAATAATTGATCCGGCCCATTCCAAGTGTCCCAACACGATAACTTATAATTTTTCACATAGCCATATCTAGAAAATCTGTCCATCAAAGTGAACCAAAATTACACACAGGATTACTTCAATACTCTACTCTAATGACATGTGAATATCCAAAGAGTTACCTTATTGACAAAACCGAAAACTGCCCTGGTGTGGAACCGCTTGCTAGGACCGTTTTACCTACCACAGCCTGGAAATTTCGGCAACAGAGTTTAAAGCACGTGAAGAAGTCAAGACAAATGAAGGGCCGGTACGAGCGTTCTTTTGTGAGGCAATCCTGAGACAGGAAAATCAACATTGCTGCTACATTATTGCTTTACACACAATATCCAAATAGACTGTGACATGTACGTGGTCCAGGAAGCTGCTCCATGTCGGTACATTTTGCTGTTGTGTCAGTTGGGCAACTGCTTTATTTTAAGATATGACCTTGTGAAAATTATAAATAAGTTTCTTTTTGAGCCCAGTTTAGTAGTTTCAATATCAAATTTAAAGCCATAATGAGCTTAAAATGAGGTCGTCAATTTTTTTTCAAACTCGATTTTTGTAATGTTTACACATGTCATGTCCCAACTTACGGATTCAGCCAAATTCATTTTGGGACAACAGAGCAAGTTTGAATTAAGAGTCATAAATTGTGACTTAAAATCACCCAAAGAACATCACAGTTAAGCGGCCCTAAGCGGCTAAGATAGTATGTGAGATTTCTTTCATTACAAGTATACTTCATTTATAGTTTGGCTTGAAATGACCAGAAAACTTTCCTGACAGTTGTTACTAATAATATTTTATAATATTTGGCAAAGAATGACCAAATTAAAATTTGACCGAGATCGTATATCAAGGTTTTAAATCAAGCAACTGTTTTCACTGTACTGCATTCTTCTACATTGTTATACATATTTGTATTTCTGAAGAAAAAAAAAAGCAACACCTGCGCCCCAATAAAATGTAAAACAAACGCAAAAGAAGCTCAGATATACTTTGCAAATGCCGATAACTCATTGGTGTCATAGCTCCAAAATTGTTGTCACGGCGAGCCTTTGAATGAAAAAGATGCAGCAGATTCCCGGGAGCTGATTCCAAAGTTGGAATGATGTTAAAATCAGACCTACTGCTAGGCTAGCGTGCCTTCAAACAAAGAGTGTCGTGCTACATTCAAATATCTATGGTTTTAGTTTTAGTAGCTATTCAATGCAACGTTCTGAACCTGTATCTTTCTTTTTTCAAAGGGTCAACGTGACAACAATTGAGGGCTATTGACATAAATGAGATGTGGAAATATGCAAAACATACTTGGGCTTCTTTTTGCTCCGGGTTTTTGCTATTTCAGATGAAGAAGAGGTGATACACACACAGATCTCAGTTGTGGTCTTCCAACAAAGGAGTAGTACCTGTTGCAATGTTGTGATTTCTTTATCTGTTTCGGAGCAGTTGCGTTACCACTGTACCAGATTTGTTGCAGTTGAAATGGGGTACTAAATACAGCATCTTCATCTACAAAATTAAGACAATTTGCTTCAATCAAATCTAGCAACAGTTTTGTGTTGAAATAGTTTTAATAGTAATAAAATATCCGCTACTATTGCTAACAAAGCTACCGATATTGATGCTATAATTGCGATTATGTACGGAAGATAATTGTCATTAACGTGACATGCCTCTGTATCTTGAGCTTGTTCAAGTCGAATTATTTCATTTTTGGTGGCAGATGTCATTGTTGTTGTTGCCCCTTCTTCACTTAAGTGACTGGTTTGTTCGAAAGTACTTTCTATGCTAGTAGACATTTTTGTGGCACTAGTACTGTTTCTACTACGTCGCGGTGTAGTTTCAATAGTTGACGGCAACCTTTGCGCCAGTGTCGATGTCTCATTTGAATTGGTTGGTGTGGTTGATTCCAAACTTTCTTGTGTCGACTTTGCAGCTGCCATATCTTTCAAACCCACCGTTAGCATTCCATAGGCTTCAACGGAAGCTAAAATTGTGGATGCTCTACAAGTGACGATTGTTTTATTATCAGCTATGCTTACGTTTTGTATAAGTGCTATTGTCTTGTCTAAAGAAAGGAAAAAACGATTCGATGGTATACTTGGTGAAGCCGACCACTCGCGATGGACTCTTGCATTATCAGGAACATCTTTAACAACGCATTTGAATTGTGATGTACTCCCTGCCTCTACTTTAACGTGAAACGGTTCTAGGATTACTACGGGCCTTGGAAGAATAGTAAATGGTCCTATGCTGCAATTTCGAGGAGATATATCCGTGAATATCTTCTCGTCAAAGTTCAATCGACAGGTTAAGACTACACCATCTTGAGGTTGCAAAGTCAATTTATTCTTCATGAGACCTTCTGCAGATACAGTGGTGCTGGAGCTTGTCGTACTAGATTGTCCAAGACCTTCCCAGGTTAAACTTATTGGAGGGTTACCACCTGTAGATAAACAAGACAATGTCACTTGGTCTCCTTCGATGAAAGTTAAACTGTCACTGTTATGTTCACAAGCTGGATACGAAGATAGTGGCAAGTAATAGACGGACAAGGAGACAAAACTAGATGATACTTCGATATTGCTTTCAGAAGACGCTAATACATGACATCCATATAATCCATCATCTTCCCTTGATGTATTTGTTAATGTGAGGTAAAACCGAGTAAAAGTACTACTAGGTACTCTTATAACTTTATATAAAGATTCATCTGCGCGGTCTATTACCCGTGAATTTGCTGTCAATTTAATGTCGTTATGTGAAAACTGAACTACGTGGTTTGGCTGTATATTGCTCACAAGACAGAAGAAATTGGTTTCTTTTCCTTGCAGTATCACACCAGTGTCGTGGTATATCTCGGCAATCGCGGGAAGATCCTGCGCCAGGACAGCTGGCCAGAATACTAAAGTTGCTGCAACAAAAAAGTACATGTTGTCTTGTAGATTCTTATAGTCATTGAGCAATACCAATGAATAGATAAACAGTTGCATAGGTACGGATCGTCCGGGTAATGACGTTGACAGTCACACCACTGAATCGAAATAGGGCTGCAATAATTGAAGATTCTGGCACATGCTCCTTTAATGACATTGCATTACAATGTGTGAAACACACTATACTCTGCAATCATGTATAGGTGGTAACATTTGTAGCCTACATTGGTACCAACGTTGCACTTGCTTTCATCATAGGTTCAGTGTATGCTGGTATGCATGTATGTTACTCCATGACTACTGCAAACTTCCTCTTTCTAATAATTGTTTGCAAACACACTTCTGTCTCATCAAATAAGTCGTACTAATTAAAACAGCATTTATTCGGCATTGGTTCCTCTTTAAAATCTCCTCATGTTTTGTACGTATTTAACAAATCGTTGCCGGCCATGATTATTCCAATGCAATATACCAAACCATTGCCTAACTATTGATTCTCTGTATTAAAAGTTCATACAGTGAGCACAACCCCGCTGGCCCTTTGCAATTGTTGCATTGGCTGGGAATACAAATACAATACAATACTGCATGCGTGGAAATTTCTTTTGTGTCGAGTCACTGAATCGAAAACATTTTCGCACTTAAATTCTGCTTCCAATATTTTCTATTTGGTTAAATGAAGTAATGCTCAATCTCATATAGTGTGGTTCATTGTCATAATTCATCGTTTTTTCATGCTCTTATTTTTTATTTTTTTACTTTCTGAAATTCAATTATTAATTTTTTTAACTAGGGGTTGTCATTTTCTTCGGAAGGGGGTCATGAATATGTTGACCGGAGTCATAAAATTTTAGGCTCTTTTGTTGAGTATTTTTAAATAATAGGCATTGCAATGATTGTTACAGGATCAACTTTTGCCAAATTTCTTTTGTTTAAATTTTTATTGATATTTCTATTTGCTGTTTGATTATTGTGTTCTATCCCAGCCACTAAGTTTTTATCCATTTCCTTTGATTATTTGAATGTAGTTTGTTGTATTTTGAAATCCTGATTTTAAATTATTATGCTGGCATAATGTTTTATCATTTTAAAATTTAAATTCTCATAGTGCAATAAGAAATAATAATAATATTAATTTTGTCAATGTATTTGAAAATGTAGTCTAATTAATGCAATATAGTGTGTGCTCTGTATTATTTTTTACCTATCTTTTAATATTATTGTTGTACCCAATTAATTTTGGTAATTCACGTAATTTTTAAAAGTCAATATAGTAAATTATTCTAAGTGTTTTGTAATTTTTTATTTGTATTTCTGTATGTAATAACTGGGCCAAGAACAGGGCAATACTTAAATTTTCCCCTGAATATGGACCCAGTATAAAGAAGAAATAAGCAAACAAACAAACAAACCCCTCCTATCACAGGCTGAAATTTTTATGACCCCCATGATCGGGGGCTGAACATTTTTAAGGCATCCCCTTCCATTCTTGTCTTAACAATTAATGCCCAGTTTATGAAATATGGATGAGAGGGTAATAGCCCATTAATTTTGATGGCTAATGTAATTTTTGTATGTTCCATTTAAAAGTTTGTAGTTTTCAGAATGTTACAAAAAACACGTATAAGTTTATAATTGTAGAAGTGTTGGAGCATAATTGTAGGAGTGTTAGAGCTGATGCGAAACACCTGCGGTAGAGAAAATTAACATTTAAGCACGGTAAGTGTCATTTAAGGTTATTAACTATTTTTAACTGTTGCGATTTGGTAGTTCACATCATCTTGTGAATGGTAGTGCATGAGCTTTGGCGAAAACTGCATTGTTCATTTCATAACGAGCGTGTATAGAAGAATCCAAATATCATATACTCGTAGTTTGAAGTATAGGATTTGTAGAATGAACATTTGCAAAACATCAAGGTGTTATTTTTCAATAATATATTGATCTAGATAATGAAAATCGATTTTTTTTTTGCTTGCTTCGACCAACAATACCTCGTCTACCCTTAATATATTGCGTGTCACAATTACAGCAAACACTAAACGTTAAAAAAAACCGTTTAAAATTAAATGTCGGGTTATATAAAGGGTACAAAACGGGTTTTTGGCATGCAAAACATTCAAAACAGAATGTCATTTAAGTGTTGATATTGGGGGGAGGGGGCAAGACATTTTTGGCGAGCCGAAAGGGGTGGGGCAAGCATTATTTGGCAATCCGAGAGAGGGGAAAGCGATTTTTGCCACACATTCATGGAACGCCCAGAGAATAAATTGGTTTTAATTCTGTGGGAACGCCTGAAATAAAACGCTTAGGAAAACATTGCAAATTGGGATCCCAAAAATTTGGCATGTGCAACTGGGGCAAAGATTTATTAGCAGGTCGTCGTCGGGGGGGTTACGGGCAGAGAAGAGGGGGGGCAAGCTATTATTGGCGAGCCGGTTGGAAATTTTACCCCGGGGCTCATAATTATTGCACAGCCCCTAAATTTCATGTTATTTTCCTCATTCCTGTCTGTTATTTTTTTTAAAACTTTGGTGCAACCGCTACCGCGGCCTTTTAAATACGAAACCAAGTTCAGCCCCGTCTTCAGATCGAATCAATGTCATTGTTATAGGCCTAGCCCTAAGTCGATATGAGTAGGCGTACTTCGTTTTCCTAACATGACATACTACAGCCTGTAGGCATAGGCCCTAATTTATCTCCGACGAAAATAATACTTTCTCTTTCTTTCATATTCCTTGCTGAAGATGGTGGGCCTAACTGTGTAACAGGTATGCCTGCATTAGGTAAAGGGTACGCTGAGTATTAATTACGCTATCATGACGCGTATAACTGCAACTTCATCGCGAGCGAGTAATGCGTACACGCGTATTTCATTTTTTTACGCACGTATCACCATGCACACGGGCGCACTAACAATTTTACGCATTTACGTTTTCAAAATAAAACGAACAACAAGTAACCGCGAGACAAAACAGCAAAATTCACGGATAAAGAAGCATCTATGGCGTTTTTATAGTTTGCAATCTATTGATCGAAGGTAAGGACATCTAGGCTTGTTCACCTTGTTGCAATCTTTAAGGTATAGATGAGTTGACATTTGTTTACATTTGATACGCCCTCTGTTGGTATGAGATCAAAACTGCCAGGCAAAAAACACTATAGTTTACATGGAAGAAGTTGATTTTTCTTCATTAACTTTGGTTTCAAAGCAAATACTACTAAAAATGTTATCAAACTTGTTTACAAATTTATCAAGCTATATACATAGTATCACACAAAACTTCAAAGGTTTTTAAAAATTGGGGTTTGAAGAGATTTATGTGGTCTGCCATAGACACTCCTGTGTTATTTTGCCTGGCATGAGACAACAGAGGGCGGTCTGAATGTAAGCATATGACATCATAGGTCAACTCATCTATAGGCCTACACTAAAATTACCGGCCAGGTGTGAAGGTATGTCTACATGATTCAATTATCACTCAGTCACATTTTGAAATTGGCGCAATTCACAATCACTCATTTTGGCCTACGTTGCAAGTAGGGCTGACAGTTGGCCTACTAAATTCATTCAAGCATCATATATAATGGGACTGGGTAAAAATGCGTGCGTTTGTAGCGCGTGCGAAACCAGGAGTTGAGTGTTTACAAACACAGGAATTCGAGGAGGTTAGACCCAAAAAGCAGTAATTCGAGGAGCTTCTCAAAGTGGAGAACCCTATAGGGGGGTTAGGACGTCTTTTTCTAGCATTTTTGCCTTCAATTCGAGGAGATCCATAATTGTATTTGTGCTAAGTTCTCCTCACACACCTCCTCACATTCCTGTGAAAACTCCTCGTTTTGTATGTAGAGTGTGTACACCAAAACACACTTCACACACTACGTTTTTCTGTCTCCTCGTTTAGACTGCGCTACGAGTAGGCCTATAGGTGTCCTCGTGCGTAAAAAATGAGGTTATCTTATCATGTTCATTCAAACATGATAAAAACGTGTGTGTTTCCTTGTTCTTAAAAAGTAAATAAGAAGTTCTAACTATTCATATACGTAACATATAAGTTGGTAACGTGTGTTTGTTTCATCGCTCTTAAAAAGTAAAGAAGTACCATGAGGCTGAGCATTCACACTTTGGTGAAATACGTGTGTGGGAAACTGGACCGACTTTGGAGAAGCCCGTCTGTGCCAATCGAAACAAAAATCAAGCTGTTTGTGACAATCTGTGTAACTGTCTTCTCACTTCACCTCACCTCACCTCATCTGATATATCAGCAAGACATCTTTACTTCGCGTATCACAAAAACTGTATAAAAACCTCTGAATGATGCTTGCATTATTTTCATTTTCATTTTTGCTTTTGGTAGTGATCTTTGACTGTATTAAAACTCTCAAGGCTGGTACAGTTTAGTTCATTTCATTCTTTTACTGTCGTATAGGAAAGAAGGAGCCTCTCCAAGCCGTCACTTTCCATCTGGTATTTTTGATTATGTCTGCTCATCTGTCTGCTGGCCTTTACAACGTACCGAGTTCTTTAGATTAATGTCCACCAACCCGTTGACCATTTTGAAAACATAGGAACTCTAGGAATCCTCCTTCTGGTCTGCAGAGACTCAGGCGCGTAGCAAGCGGGGGGACGAAGTCCATGGGCCCCGAGGGCTCAGGGGCCCCGAGCACAAAAGCGAACATTAAATAAGGGCTGATAATGGAGAGCAGGGCCGGATTTTTATACCATTGGGACAAATGGACCCGGGTCCAGGGCAATTTTGGGCCCCCAAATTTTGGGGGCCCAAAATTGCCCTATGCATGTTTCTTTTAACCCCAATAACAGTATGTTTTATGGTCAAAATAGGGCAAAATTGTAAAATTTTCCGCGCTTCGAAATATGTTAGTCCCCCCTTAGTCTCCCTTAAAAACCAAACCAAAACTTGGCCACTGGCTTAAATGCACATGCCTTCCTCGGCACGTGAGTTCGGGGCCTCCAAATTTTAGCCTGGCCCAGGGCCCCATAAGGTAGGCTAAATCCCGCCCTGGTTAAAAGGGCCCGTATATTGCTCCTTGTCCATGGGCCCCTGATGCTCTTGCTACGCCCCTGCAGAGACTGCCAGTTGAGGTCTGCCATCAGGTGGGTAACAGCTGTGGCGTAGCCAGGATTTTGGAACCGAGGGGGCACAACTTGTAAATGTACCGACGGAAATATTTTTTGCCGACGGAAGTTGTGATTTGTTGACCCAATTTTTTTCCGATGGTTTAAAACAAAAAAAAAAAAAAAAAAAAAGTATTATAGGCGGTACCATCATAATAACACAACATTGTTAAGTAAAATTCACCGGCTATACCCTGCCCCCACACTGGCTACGCCACTGGGTAACAGTGCCAGGCATACTTTTTCCAAAGCAATTGATATTGTATTTTACACGGGGATGCACGCTGAGGTTACTTAGTGATCACAGTTTCTGCTGAATACCTCTGATCATAGTTACCTCTGATCATAGTAATGTTGAACTACCTCTGATCACATACTGTTGAACTACCTCTGATGTCAGTTACTGTTGAACTACCTCTAAACACAGTTAGTAAGGGAGCTGTAACTAGGCGAGTTAAAAAAAGGCGAGTTAAAGAAAAGCGAGTTAAAAAGGCGAGTTACCGGTACCCCCACAGAGATTAGGTTTTTTGTCAATTACCCCCCACGAAGTAAGCTAAAGGCGAGTTACGACAAAGCCATCAAGTCGCATCGGTGAGTTATGACAACACCAACAAGTCCCACAAGCGAGTTACGACAATAATATCAAGTCCTGCAAGCGAGTTACAATAACACCATGAAGTCCTGTAAGCGACTACTAGGCGAGTTAAAAAAAAGCGAGGTAAAGAAAAGCGAGTTAAAAAGGCGAGTTACCCCCCACAGAGATTAGGTTTTAAAGTCTCACAAGCTAGTTACGACTTATTGGAATATTATAAATCGTAACTCGCCAATGGGACGGGAGCTGTAACTAGGCGAGTTAAAAAAAAGGCGAGTTAAAGAAAAGCGAGTTAAAAAGGCGAGTTACCCCCCACAGAGATTAGGTTTTTTGTCAAATACCCCCCACGAAGTAAGCTAAAGGCGAGTTACGGCAACACCAACAAGTCCTGCAAGCGAGTTACGACAACACCGTCAAGTCCTGCAAGCGAGTTACGACAACACCGTCAAGTCCTGCAAGCGAGTTTCGACAACACCGTCAAGTCCTGCAAGCGAGTTACGACAACACCGTCAAGTCCTGCAAACGAGTTACGACAACACCATCAAGTCCTGTAAGCGAGTTAAGCAATGCCGTCAAGTCCCATTGGCGAGTTACATGTAGGACTTGATGTAGGTTTTTCCTGTGAGGTCTTCAATTTGGAAAGTAATGTTTTACCTAGTAATAGGGTGGCCACAATGCTAGCTATTGTGTGTACTCCTGCCTACATACACAAATGTATGGTAGAAATGCAACAGATTCTGCAGCAGTTGGAAAACTTTTGGGCATTTTGAATTCCATATAATTTGTCTCCTAGTAACTTCTGTGCAAACCCGACTACATAATTAGATAGAAAATTTTCTGCTCGTAATGAAGGTGAATATAGCATTTTTGTACGGTCACGCATAAAAAAGTTACGCACAAAATAATTTTTTGTCATCAAATAAAACTATTTTCCCAAAGATGTACAATTATGCTATATTCAGTTTTACAATCTAGACCCTCAGAGCAAAATTCTGTGCAAAAATCAGACAATTTGGTTGTGTAGTTTAGGAAATACAGGCCGTTGAAGGTCATAATTGGCACAAATAACGCCCTCAACGGTGAAAATCACATATATTTACCTTAAAAGTCCTGGCAAAAGAGTTATTTTTGTGATTTCAGCCATTTTAAAAATGTTGTAAAGAAGCAAATATAGCAATTATGACTCTGGATTTTTAATATTTGCATAAATGAACATTAAATAAACAAAAACTATACATCTCGTGCCTTCTTTGGCTTTATTCCCACAATTATCGCTCCGTGAATATGCAAATTTATGACAAAATCAGGATTTTCCTAAAGATGGGGTAAAAATAGCCAATGTTATGAATCTTTAAAAGGCTGTATCTTCGCAACAGATTGTCCGATTGAGTTGATTCAAAGGGTTTTTTAAATCATTTTGCAGCAGGAACAATTCTGACCGAAAAAGCAATTCCAGGTGTGGGTTTGAAATTTTCATTTGACCACCCTACTAGTAATATTATAATATTAATTAATTATCCATGTACTCTCACCATACTTGCAGAATGCAGATCTGTTAATTGATATATTTATTATATTGCTGGGCATCTCTGATATGTGGTTCCTGCTTTTAATTATTATTTGCTCAAAGGTTACCCAATACATTACGTTGAACATAGGTGCCCTGAACCATCATTAATTACCCAGCATGTGATAATTAGCCTTCTTGAAAAATGGCAGACAACAACTGCAGACAGTGAGAATTATATAAAAAGCATTTGGTATTTGAAATTTACAATGGGACTTGCTTAATTCGCTTATTGGACTTGATGTAACTCGCCGGCGGGACTTGTTGTAAATCTTAACTCGCTGATGGGACTTGTTGTATTCTCAGCAGGGGTCACTCTTTAATCTCTGCAGGGGGTAACTCGCCAATCTAACTCGCTTTTCATCTAACTCGCCCATTCTTAACTCGCCATTTACCTGAACTCGCCGAAGGGACTTGCCGTAAAAACCTTAACTCGCCGGCGGGACTTGTTGTATTCTCAGCAGGGGTCAATCTTTAATCTCTGCAGGAGGTAACTCGCCATTCTAACTCGCTTTCATCTAACTCGCCCATTCTTAACTCGCCATTCTAACTCGCTTTCATCTAACTCGCCCATTCTTAACTCGCCATTTACCGGTCCCCCTGTTGAACTACCTCTGACTACAGTTACTGTTACTGTTAAACTACCTCTGATCGCAGTTACTGTTAAACTACTTCTAAACACAGTTACTATTGAATTACTTCTAAACACAGTTACTATTGAATTACCTCTGAACACAGTTACTGTTGACTACCTCTAAACACAGTTACTATTGAATTACCTCTGAACACAGTTAGGCCTACTATTGAATTACCTCTGATCACAGTTACTGTTGAACTACCTCTAAACACAGTTACTATTGAATTACCTCTAAACACAGTTACTGTTGAACTACCTCTAAACACAGTTACTGTTGAACTACCTCTGATCACAATTACTGTTGAACTACCTCTTAAACACAGTTACTGTTGAACTACCTCTGATCACAGTTACTGTTGAACTACCTCTAAACACAGTTACTATTGAATTACCTCTAAACACAGTTACTATTGAATTACTTCTGAACACAGTTACTGTTGAAATACCTCTGATCACAGTTTCTGTTGAACTATAATGTCAGTTAGTTTTGAACTACCCCTGATAACAGGTACTGTTGAACTACCTCTGACCACAGTTACTGTTACTGTTAAACTACCTTTGATCATAGTTACTGTTGAACTACCTCTAAACACAGTTACTATTGAATTACCTCTAAACACAGTTACTATTGAATTACCTCTGAACACAGTTACTGTTGAACTACCTCTGAACACAGTTACTGTTGAACTGTCTCTGACGGTAGTTACTGCTGAACTACCTCCGATGGCAGTTACTGTTGAACTACCTCTGAACACAGTTGCATTTTTGTGTCTGAGAATGCGTTATACTCAATGGTATATTCGAAGATGTGGGGAAATTGTTTTTGATGTGTATGTTAACACCGCCATATTTAAAATGATTAGTAGGCCCTAGGTCCATATGCACAAAAGAGTTAGGGCGTGTTCACATTACACAATGTGGGTTCGTACCTAGGTAGTGAAGTGGTGTCGATCCACATCGAATCCACATTGAGTTCGCGTTCACACTAGCAAGCTAATCTACATCGAAAGTGGGTTATGACGTAAGTGGAGCGAATCCGCATACCCGGATGTTACATGTAGAACGACTCACATGTAGTACCACGCAGCATAGATACCAAATTTCGTAAAGCCATCACCTCAGAAGCGATTTATAGACCTTTTTCTGATGATGTCACCTATCGATATTGGGGTCTGAGATGTAAACAAACAACACGTGCGTTTCTCACGTGTCCACGGTGTAAAAATACCAAATACAGCGTATTTTCTCCTCTGTTTGGTCATATTTCACTTTAGCTTCCATAAAATAATTGTTTAAACGGGAACTGTATACTAGTTACCTTTGTTCCAGTTTGTTTTGATGCCATAAAAATACAAAAGATACGGAAAAACAGCGATGCTATTTAAAATTCAATCTTTATTTTGTTTCACAATTTTGTTTACATTTTACACCGTGAAGAACTACACGCGTACTGCGAGCTGGCAATTCCGCGCAGGACGCCTAGCGTGGCGCAAAGTTGATCGCGCGCGCCGGCGCGGTAATTGCGTTTGGGTGCGGATGACTCGAATGCTGGACCCCAATATCGATTGATTGGTGACGTCTTCAGTTCGTTTTGTTCCATTGACGTTCACCATTTCGGCCCGTACGACCACAGCCACTTCCGGTATATGTGGATCGACTCCACATTATCGTGTTCACATTACGAAATTTAACCCACCTCCTAGGGTCGAAACTACCTCAACCAGGTAGTTTCGATCCACATTGTTGATGTAGGGTCGAATCCACTTACTTTGTGTTCACACTACACTGGGAAGTGGTTTCGATGTAGGGTCGACTCCACGTCCCTACATCAAAAGTGCCTGATGTGATCACGCCCTTAGACTGGGTCTAAAGTTAGACCGGATCTAAGTGGAATTTAATACCAGGAGAAAGGAAATTTTCCTTTACATTTTCTTAAGTTCTTTTGTATTATTTTTGAACTTTGCATTTAAATCTTTAAAATTTGCTAGCTACTTTAGGAAGGAAATAAGAGTAAAGGCCCATTATTGGTGGAACTAAATTCTGCTTAGACCAGGTCTAACTTTAGACCCGGTCTAACTCTTTTGTGCATACGGACCTAAAGTCCAAGATGGAGTTAACTTAAGCCGAGGTCTAACTATAGTACCGGCATACGTCTAAAGCTAGGTTCATGTTATTTAAGCAACTACCAAAATACCAGTAAAGTGTTTGAAAATAATTACAGTTCAACACCCGGGACACCGTTTGCAACCATTCGGTGATATTATTTTACTTGCCTCAAATCAATGTGACTAATTACACTTAAACGTTTCTGAAAGCTATTAAACGATTTAAGATATTACAAAACGGGTTTATTTTGTTTCATTGACAGCTCTTGCTGATGATTTCTCATACCAATGATATGCGGACTGGTATGGCCCTGGCTGTACGTGCTGTTTTCCTCTTGTCTTCATTTGTTATTATCTTCAATGAAGGTAAGCATACAATAAGTGTGTATAACATTTTCTTAAATCTGTAAACATTGTTGCGTCTCTTGTTGTTTCCTTTCGTTACTTACCTACCCGTATACCCCCACACCCTTTTCATATTTTCGAGGGCTATCCTGGCTGGAAAAAAATTGGGTCAACCTTTTCGGGCTGTTGCTGTACAGTAGGGGACGGCAAAATTTACATTTTCTGTAGCCCCCGGGGTAGGAGCGGCCACGATTCGCCACTGCTATTGAACTACCTCTGATCACATTTATTGTCGAACTACCTCTGAACACAGTTACTGTTGAACTACCTCTGACCGTAGTTACTGTTGAACTACCTCTGATCACAGTTACTGTCGATATGATCACTTTCCTATTGAAGTATCTCTGATCACAATTACTATCGAACTACCTCTGATCACAGTTACTGTTGAACAACCTATGATTATAGTTACTGTTGAACTAGCTACCTCTGATCATTGCTACTGTTGACTTACCTCTGATCACAGTTACTGTCGAACTACCTCTGATCATAGTTACTGTTGAACAACCTATGATTATAGTTACTGTTGAACTAGCTACCTCTGATCATTGCTACTGTTGACTTACCTCTGATCACAGTTACTGTCGAACTACCTCTGATCATAGTTACTGTTGAACTACCTCTGAACATAGTCACTATTGAACTACCTCAGATGTCAGTTACTGTTGAACTACCGCTGATCACAGTTATTGTTGAACTACAGCCTGTCTCTAAAAACAAATTGTGCAAGTGAAAAGCGCCCTCTCTGGCAATTAGAAATTACCGTTATGACATGATGCTTACATCAACGTCAAGGGCGTAGTCTTAGCTCTCAAACGCCGTTTGTTCTGTTCAATTTCCTTGTTTTAATCTCGAGATATGTTTGATCACAGTTACTGTTGATCCATACTGCAGTTACTGTCCGTTTTCCTATACACAATACACAGTGCTCTCACCATTGAGCTGTGACCTCTACAAATCGTGCCACGTTAGAAGGATAGGCATTTGCCTAGTTAACGTCAATGTGTGAAAAATAACCGGCCAATATTAAAAGTACTCTCAAAACTTCTAGCAAATATATTTCTCTAACATGACCTAAAATTACAGCTAGGTTAGATGTTCAGAAATATTCGTACTTTGGTAAAACAGTGAGTGAGGGCAAGGCATAGCTAGCCAAATCCCGTGTTAATTGAATGGAGATTTGACCGAAAATTTTGGTAAACGGACCGCTCACTTCTGAAGAATGCCACACGAAAACGGTAAAAGCTACATTTAAAGTACTCTCTGTTCGATCATCATGATGAGTTTTTTAAATAGTATGCCGAAATTTGGTACTGTAGGTAATTGACAAAGGGTCGTACTTCGCTGATGAGTAAGTGACAGTGAACATGAAAATCAGGGCCCATAACCCAAGTTAGTAGCTAGTTAGTGGAGGCCGTCACGGGACTGATTATTGATTATTGAAGTGCCTTATTAATAGATACGCACGATTTAGGGCAAGAAAAAAAACCGGGACACTTTTGGAGACATCATCATCATCATCATCATCATCATCATCATCATCATCATCATCATCATCATCATCATCATCATCATCGACATCATCATCATCATCACTTTCTACATTTTTCTAAACAACATAGGGCCTACCGTTTTAATAAGATTTTTTCTTGAAATGCATGTAACTATAATTATTGTTTAGAGCGTGATGAAATAAAACATCACGATTTTCATCACAAAACAAATATAATGCATAAGAAATCGTTTGTTTTAGAGCGTGATGATGAAATAAAACATCACGGTTCTCATCACGAAACAAAGTAATACATAAGAAATCGTTTGTTTTAAAGCGTGATGAAATAAAACATCACGATTTTCATCACAAAACAAAGTAATAGGCCTACAAAAGAAATAGATTTTTCGAGAGTGATTAAATAAAACATCACGATTTTCATCACGGAACAAAGTAATACATAAGACATCGTTTGTTTGATTGCAATCAACCGCGACAGTTCGTCTCACACACATAACAATGCACTGCGATCAAATAGGTTGATGACAACATTTGATTGAATGGACTGCACTGCGCCATGATTACGTGCACCGGTTCAAATCCTTTGTTTGGAGCCAATCAATAATTTCACGTACAGCCTCTATGCAAACTAGAGTTTACACACGCTGCAGCTGGGGTAATCGACCGAAGCTGGTTGCCGTTAGTGATCGAATGCATGAGCTTATTTGCTTTATTGAATCGATTTACTGGATTAATTTCCTGTTAACTGGGTTTAATGCCACAAAGGTCGAATCGGGCTTGCCATGGACCATAAGTGCATCATGCTACCTCTGATCACGGTTACTGTTGAACTACCTCTGATCACAATTACTGTTGAGCTACCCCTGATCACAGTTATTGTTGAACTACCTCTGATCAATGGGTTTTGTCCTTGGTGTAGGGTATAGCGCCTGATCCCAGGGGTGATTACCGACCGTAATATCATTCTGGGGTACAGGATATAGATCCCCAGTTTGATGGTGAAGGCGAGCGCCACATGGGCATCTTCTTTGTGCCATCCATCCCCTGCATACCGTGCTCAGTTATACTGTTTACAGGAGCAGGCAGTGTGGACGCTAACTGGTATTGTGTCTATCTCTTTCATCTTTCTTTCTTTCTTTCTCCCCAATCGTAGAGTAGAAGTAGGTTGTAAAAACATCTTGGGATGCAAATAACATCTTGAAATAGATTTGCACTTGGAGAGGAGATGGGTGCCACCAAGTGTAGTAGTAGTAGTATCACCCACAGCAACGACTATGATGAATAGAGAAAATTTTAAGTATTTCCAAACTGGATCGGTCGGGGCCCAGGTTAAAAGCGACCGCGTCCCCATTTCCCAGGATGGGGTCGGAAAGTGTGCTACTGAAGAAGATGAAGATAATGGAACAATGAATGGAAATGGCAGTGTAGCCAAAGCCAAAATAAGAGTTGCCAAGAAAGATATTACAGTTGGTACATGGAATGTGAGGACTCTCAATGCTCTAGGGAAAGTTGAACAACTTGATCACGAAATGAGGAGGTATAGATGGTCTGTGCTAGGTTTAGCCGAAGTAAGATGGACAGGGATTGGTGAGACTACCACAAATGATGGGCACACATTATGGTATAGTGGAGAGGGCAAACGTCATGAGAGAGGTGTAAGTTTCTTGGTGCACCGAGACATAGCGAGATCAGTGCTGGAATGCAGGCCAATATCAAGCCGTTTTATCATACTGAGGTTAGCAGGACAACCTTTCAACATCTCAATCATCCAGGCATATGCACCTACAAGTACGGCATCAGATCAAGAAATGGACATGTTTTACCAGCAACTTCATGGCATAATGACAACAATTCCTAAGAAAGATGTCTTGCTCGTAATTGGTGACTGGAATGCAAAAGTAGGACCAGATGCATATCCAACATGGCAGGGTATACCGGTACTGCTGGCAAATTTGGACTGGGAGTGACAAACGACAGGGGTTACAACCTGCCTGCTTGAGTTTGCAAAGTTTTACGATCTTGTCCTGACCAATACCTTGCATCCACAGAAAGAATCAAGAAAAGCTACATGGCACTCACCACATGGCAAAGTCCACAACATGATTGACTACATCATGATCAGTAAGCGTTCCCAATCAAGTGTGAACCTCGCCCAAACAAGATCCTTTCCTGGTGCTGACATCGGAAGTGACCATGACTTGGTGATGACATCAGTAAGAGTAAAACTGAAGAAGTTAAGGAAAGAGAAGTCACCTAGAGTTAAGTTTGATCTAGAAAAACTCAAGGATCCTGACATTGCTACTGAATTTGAGGCTAAGATTGGTGGCAGATTTGCTCCACTTATAGCAGCCAACTTGGACATCGAGAGTTTTAACAACCAGTTGAATGAGAACTTCATTGACACAGCACAAGAGGTGTTGGGCAAGAAAGAAGAAACCGGCATGGATGACAGATGATGTGTTACAATTATGTGACAGGCGCAGGGAGTTGAAGAAGAGGCGTTTCATATTGCGACATCGACCATACCAACTACAGCAGAATTAACAGGGAAGTCAAGAAAGCAACTAAAGAAGCAAAAGAACAGTGGATCCATGATCAGTGTGATACAATCAACACCAATATGGAGCGTAACAACACTGCAGTAGCTTTTCAAACCATCAGAGACCTTACAAAGAAGAAAGCTGGTAGAACAACAGTAATTGAGGACAAAGATGGACATCTTTTGACTGAGAAGAAGGAAATATCCAACAGATGGAAGGAATATTGTGAGGAACTCTACAATTATAACCTAACATCAGATCATAACCTGTTAAATAGGCTGAAGGCAATGGCAAACACAGAGCAAGAGGAAGATCCACCAATCCTCACCTCTGAGGTTGAAGAGGCTATGAGAAACATGAAAGATGGGAGGTCACCAGGTATTGATAATGTTCAGGCGGAGATGCTGAAAAGCGGTGGCCAAACAACAATCAAGGCTTACACAAAACTCTGCAATGAGGTATGGACATCAGGAATATGGCCATCCTCATGGACACGGTCGATCATCATTCCTCTCCCGAAGAAGGGCAACCTTAAATCTTGCAACAACTACCGCACCATCAGTTTGATCAGTCATCCGAGCAAGATACATTCTTAATAGACTTCGACCTCAAGCAGAGAGAATCATAGCAGAAGAACAGGCAGGATTCAGAAAAGGGCGCAGCACAGTGGAACAAATCTTCAATCTGAGAATTCTGAGTGAGAAATTCCGCACAGATCAAAAGCCGCTTCTCCACAACTTCATTGATTTTAAAAAAGCATTTGACCGTGTTTGGCAAGAAGCAATGTTTGAAATCCTAAGGCACCAGAAACAAATATGATCGATCTTTGGATCGACCGTCGATGCTGCTTCGATGCTTGTTATTAATGAACTATCAACTAATTAATCAGAATTAACGCTAAATTTATATTGGTCAATATCCCTACAAACACGAATTACTGTTTTATCACAATTAACAATAGTAAATTAATTTATATCATAAATAATAAGGATCGAACAAGCATCGATGGTCGATCGAAAGATCGAACTAATTTGTTTCTAATGCCTAAGAAAGTTCAACATCAGTAATGGAATTGTAAATGCAATTGAAGTATTGTACACTGCATCTAAGAGTACTGTACTACTAGGAGATGAAATCAGTGAGTGGTTTCGTACCCGAGTTGGAGTCCGACAAGGTTGTCTACTGTCACCAACCATCTTTAACATCTTCCTTGAGGATATCATGATGGAAGCTCTTGATGGATTCGAGGGAACAGTCAGCATCGGAGGGCGAAGGGTTACCAACTTGCGATTCGCTGATGATATCGACCTCTTGGCAGGACAACCTAGACTTCTCAGTAGTCCACTTGCATACTCTGGCTATTACATTTAAGATTAAAACTCTGATTTAATTAATGTGTGCACAATTGATAGACATGATTTTCACAACTGATCTTTTCAGTCACTGTACGCCCTCTGTTTGTTAGCTTCCCAAGTGGACTACTGACTTTGGATTGCAGTGAACATTTTTAACACGGGACTCTATGGAGAGTTAGGCCAATTTCTGGCCTAACTAAAATTAGTCATGATGTAATGCATCTTTAAATGAATCTGGCTTGTGATTGGTCGCCCAGATCTCGTTATTGTTTAAATCCTCCCGACACGTACTAACTATACATGGTACACAACTATCTAGGGAATGCGGCGCTTTTGTGCTGGCGGATGAACGTACGCATCTAGCGCGTATTGTACCACCATGCTTAGTCTTGTGGTTAGATTTTATTGATAAACAAGTATGATTGACAGTGTGTTTTAGAGAACGAAGTCCCGGGGTAAACAGGGGGTAAAGTTCTGCTTAAAAGTGAAAGTCCATTGTCGGTTTTTCGGATAATAAACTGGCAGATTCTAAAATTAGAATTGTTCAGTATTGAAGTGTCATTATAATTATGCCATTATGATATGTTGCATTCAATAATATAAGCCTGCGTAGGGCCTATACTTTACTTTTACTGTAGCAAATATAACTATATAAACTTTTTCATAACATTTTATACTAGTATTTTGATGTAATAAATATCAGTATAATTTCGAGTTCAACTGAATGCGTTCATCATGATTAATAACATTTTCGTTTATCAAAAATCGACTATGGCATAGTCTACAGGACAACCTGAAGAACTAAGTGATCTCACAAGAAGGCTAGATGACAGTGCAAGGCGACTTGTCATGGAAATCAGCGCTGCAAAGAGCAAGGTCTTGAAGATGGGGTCTGATGAAATAGTTGAAGTTCATGTTGGAGGGGAAGAACTTGAAACAGTTACACAATTCAAATACCTTGGTGCAACCATCACAGATGATGCCAAATCAGTGCAAGAAATCAAAATCAGAATTGCTGTAGCGACATCATCACTAGCCAATTTGAAACCCATTTGGAGAGACAAGAACATCTCAATGGCAGCAAGAATGAGCCTCCTGAGAGCATTGGTAATTTCCGTCTTCCTGTATGGGTGTGAAACCTGGACGCTTAATGCCGAGATGGAAAAGAGGATTAACGCATTTGAGATGAATTGCATGAGAAGGCTCCTCCAGGTCCACTACTCTACGCATACTACCAACAAACAAGTAAGGGCAATGATGGAAAGTTTCATCGGAGAGCATGAACACCTGATCTCCATTGTGAAAAGAAGATAACTCCAGTGGTTTGGCCATGTGATCAGATGGAAGAACAGTCTAGCAAACACCATTCTGCAGGGAGGTACAGATGGGGTAAGGAAGAGAGGAAGACCAAAAAAGACGTGGATTGATAACATCAAAGACTGGACTGGACTGAACTTTGACCAGCTCATCATACGATCAGCTGAGGACAGAGACCTTTGGAAATTATGCATCTCTAAAGCCATCACTACGTCGCCCCAACGGCCTCCTAGCTATGGGACATAGATAGACCTCTGATCACAGTTACAGTTAAAATACCTCTGATGGCAGTTACTGTTGAAGTACCCCTGATCACAGTTATAGTTGAACAACATCTGATGACATGGATGACAGTTAATGTTAATTACCTCTTTCGGTTGAACTACCTCCGATGGCAGTGACTTTTTAACTACCCCTGATCACAGGTACTGTTCAACTACCTCTGATCACAGTTACTGTTAAACTTCTGTTCATAGTTACTGTTAAAGTACCCCTGATTATAGTTACTGCTGAACTACCTCTGAACACAGTTACTGTTGAACTGCCTCTGATGATAGTTACTGTTGAACTACCTCTGATCACATTTACTGTCGAACTACCTCTGATCATAGCTACTGTTGAACAACCTCTGATCGCAGTTACTGTTAAACTACCTCTGATCATAGTTACTGTTGAACTGCCTCTGATCACAGATACTGTTGAACTACCTCTGATCATATTTACTGTCGAACTACCTCTGATGGTAGTAACCGCTGAACTACCTCTGATCACACTAACTGTTGAACTACCTCTGATCAAAGTTACTGTTGAACTGCCTCTGATCACAGATACTGTTGAACTACCTCTGATCACATTTACTGTCGAACTACCTCTGATGGTAGTAACCGCTGAACTACCTCTGATCACACTGACTGTTGAACTACCTCTGATCACAGTTACTGTTAATGTACATCTGATCACAGAAATTCTGTTGAACTACCTCTGATCACAGTTGCCTTGAACTACCTCTGATCACAGTTACTGTTAATGTACATCTGATCACAGAAATTCTGTTGAACTATCTCTATCACAGTTACTACACACTTAAGGCAGCTGTGTACTCTCAGACATGCATGTAGTAAAAGTGCAATAACTTTGTAATTATTAGCGCAAGACATATAAAAGTATACATTTTTATAAAGGCAAGACATCAATGAATCTTAATATAAATACAGATTTGGGGTAAAAACAACAAGAAAATCACAAAAAAGTGAGTTTTGGCAATATTTGTTAGGTACATCATAACAAAAAACACTCTTTCCAAAATATTTTATTTTGTTTTTAGCTCAATCTTGAGGCTCCATTCCAAAAACGTTTTTTTATTTTTTGAGTTTTTGAGATATTGACCATATAAGGCATCAAATTGAACTTTTTGAAATTCACAAACGCCTATTTGCACAAAATGATGCCTAAAATCGGATATAGACCAAAATATAAAAAAATGAGAAAACCGTTTCTTGAGTCGATCATGCTTTTTACGATGATCATGTTTGCTTACCTATAGATGCTGTATTTATTGACTTATCGTGTATACCTAAATCGTCATTTTACTAAGAAAATGAACATTGAAATAATGGCCGTTGAAGTTTAAAGTGATCATATTTTGCACTTTCATCGAATCTCACAGGAGAATGCGACAGTTTTTGTTTTTCTACCTTATAATACGGGAACATCGGGTTAATCCACAGCCCCTTGAGAAGTTTGAGCGAAATCTATTCATAACTTGATATTTAAATCGGGAGAAAGAACTTGAAAAAACCCACATTTTATCAGCTAGCTAAAAAGGAGCCATTTGACCACTATAGTGGGAATTCCAATTGAATGAATGCAGCTTTCAATAGCGTGACGAATTTTTTTGCGTACACTGCGCGATGTACGCCAGCGTGTGCGACTGTGCATGAGTAACGCGGAAGTGAACCCAACCATGCCAACGCACTTGTGATTGGATAGCATTGTATCCAAGGTCGTGCGTTCGCGTTGTAGTTTGAAATACGCAATATACGATCGCGGTTGGATCGAGTGCAGCTGTTAAAAGCTGCGTTCATTCAATTGGAATTCTTACTATAGGTTGTTGTGAAATCAGTGCTTCCGTGGCGTTTCCATAAGATGCGCCGCGCATGCAGATAAGCGTCGCGTATGCGTAGCATATTTGTGCGTTAACAAATTTCGCGAAATGCAACGCGATGCGTTGTTGCGCGCGTGTACCCTGCTGGTACAACAAAGATTTTCTTTCCTTTTCAATTTCAAACACGAGTGGAATAGGGAAATAAAATCCTTAAAATATTACAGTTGGAGTTTACAAATCTGGATTTTTATTCCTTGTATTTATAAAAACATAACAAAGTACAAACATATCAAAAAAACTCAATTTTGCGAAAGAAACAATGTCTAGAGTACACAGCCGCGTTAGTCAAAATTTTGACTAATTCAGGGGGTCAATTTGAAATAACCCTGATGAAGTCAAATTTGACTACCATAGGGGTCATTTTCAGTTGTTGACATCATATTAAATTGACCCCTAAAAGGGTCATATTTAAATGACCCCAAATATAGTAATTTTTGACCCACGTTCCGGGGTCATTTTCAAACCGGGACCCCTGAATGTAGTCATTTCAACTACGTTAGGGGTAATTTTCTAATTATGACCCCCGGATATAGTCATTTTTTGACACTAATAGGTTTATTTTTCAACTGACTCTGTTGGGGTCAAATCATTTTTGACCCTAAATGTAGTCATTTTAACTACAATTTGGGTCAAATCATTTGACTTCATCTCCGGGTCAAAATGGGTTCGGTGCATAGTTGACCCTGCCATGGGGTCAAAAATGACTACTAGTTTAGGGTCATTTTTGACTACCTATTTTTAAGTGTGTATTGAACTGCCTCAGTTTACAGTTACTGTTGAACTGCCCCTAATACAGTTACTGTTGAACTGCCTCTGATGGCAGTTACTGTTGAACTATAGTCTGTATACCTTCCTCAGTAATTTAGATATTGCTTTTTATTGTATCTCTAAATGATGAGAAATTTGATTTTACTTTTTAAACACCCTTTTACTTATTTTTTCTTTGTCTTTCCCTTTTTTCTTTCAGTTTCTCTCTCTCTCTCTTTCCTGCGTTCCATTTCTCTTTCTTTTTCTTGCTTGTTCACTTTCTTTCTCTCTCTCTTCCTTCTTTCTGTCTGTCTATTTTTTCTTTGTCTTTCCCTTTCTTCATGTTCTTTCTTTTCGTTTCTCTCTCCCTTTCTCTTTCTTGCTTTCCCGTTGTTTCTCTTTCTTTCTTTCCCTCTTTCCTTCCCTCTTTCCTTCCCTTTTTACTTATTTTTTTCTTTGTCTTTCCTCCTTTTTTCTTTCAGTTTATCTCTTTTCTGCGTTCCATTTCTCTCTTTCTTTTTCTTGCTTGTTCGCTTTCTTTCTCTCTCTCTTCTTTCTTTCTGTCTGTCTATTTTTTCTTTGTTTTTCCCTTTCTTTATTTTCGTTTCTCTCTCCCTTTCTCTTTCTCCCTTTCCTCTTTCTTTCTTTCTTTCTTTCTTTCTTTCCCTCTTTCTTCCCTCTTCCTTTCCCTCTTTCCTTCCCTCTTTCCTTCCTTCCCTCCTTCCTTTCCTCCTTCCTTCCTTTTCAAAATGTTTTCACCCCTCCCCCCAATGTAAAAAAGAAATCTACGCCATTGTTGAGATATTATAGCGGTTGCGGTTACTTTTTATGCCCTTCTGGCTATTATTCTATTAATATGAGTCTCCCGGGACTATAATGTTTCTACTTTTTATGTCGCTCTGGTTATTAAAAGTCCTTCTTTATTTTCCGTCTTAGAGATGTGATTAAAATGAAACAGTAAAATCTTCCGAAATTATTAAACAGTAAAATCTTCCGAAATTAAAAGTTTCGTCTCAATAGTATAGATTTCAAGAGTTTCGTCCTAGAGTAGATGTGATTAAAATGAAACATTAAAATCATCCGAAAGTTAGCCCTAATTCAAAAGTTAGGCCGAATGATTAAAATAAATGAAACAGTATAATCATCCGAAAGTTAGGCCTAATTCAAAAATTAGACCGAATCAACTTAGGCCTACCTTAAAACCACCTTTGTCTCGGCGAATGATTAAAATAAATGAAACAGGGTCATCTTTTTACTTGCACCATGTTTTTAGTTATCTGTACATTTCGTTGAAATTTGTTCCCGTGACCAAGCACCTTTTGCACCCAAGTACGACTACGGAGGGATGTACTCAATGGAAGAAGCAGAAGAAACAGTATAATCATCCGAAAGTTAGTCCTAATTCAAAAGTTAGGCCGAATCAACTTAGGCCTACCTTAAAACCACCTTTGTCTCAGCCATTAATTTGTTTCAAACCTCCAAAATACTCCTGAAACTGGAAGTTTTGTTGCCACGACCTGTGCGTAATCCGCGTATAGCAACGCAGCAACGGACCGTAAATAAGCGGGCCACCATTGGTTGATCTACCGAATAAATCCAAATAATTATTTGTATTTATTAATTTATCTATCTATCTATGCATTTACCATTCATCTGGAAATGCTAGAACTTATTTATTTATCTATTTATTAATTTATAATTTATCTATAATCTCCGAGATGATACCGATGAATCGATCAGTTCCTCTTCAAAGTATCGATTATCGGCAAGTTCCTCTTTAATAGTATAGATTATGTAATCTTAATTTCTTCACAATATCATCAAAACGTAATTTCAAAAATATCTATCTACGGAAAAAAATATTTCTACGTAAACTCTTACCATAATATTATTAACTTGGGACAAGTAACTTATTTTGCATCAAAGGAGGAATTCTTCCTATTCAAATACATTGGAAGACCACCCGCTGTGCTCGGGGTCACATTCCATAATGCTATTATGTCTGCGCCCATGGGTGTCACGTGTCAAGAAAATTTCCCGTGAAAATTTACCTATTAATTTTGACAGGTCACATCTGGGCTGATATTCATAAAACCACGCTAGGCCTAGTTGACAGCTAAAATTGACTTTAGCAAGCTGCTAAGCCTAGCTGATTGCTAATTCTTATTCATAAAACCCAGTTAGAGTTAGCAACATTCTAAAATGTTGCCAAAACTTAGAGTTGATCTGGGGCAGCGCTAAGTCACTAGTTGACAACTAGTCTTAATGATTTTGAACTAAGTTTGACATGATTTATTGTTTTAATTTCATATTAACTGTTGTCAATTATGAAAATAATGTTCTCAGAATATTCTGTTTCTGAGGTCTTCAGTGTGTTTTACACATAAGAAACTGTCTTAAAACACACAACAAATTTAGGGTGAATGAATAAACATTGAACTAAGCCAGTATTGTTTAACCAAATTTGCACAAGAAAAATGATTATGATATAGCAAGTAATCTTTAGTTAAGCAGATATGTTCAATCGAAGCAATTCTGTTCAATTGTTTGATACGTAAAATATATATTTTGGAGACATGTTACCAATGTTCTCTTTGGTAAAGATGCATAACTTATTTTCAATAACAAATTATATGTCAATTTGATAAAGATAAATCATGCTTGGCTTTTGTCAGGACAACAAGCAAGATATATCATATGCTATTAAATTATCTAATATTATTTACACAGTGTTGCTCATGAAGCTAAATGAGCAGCGTTAAGTGGATGCATGTTGTTTTCTATTTGATGAAGCAATATAGTATGTATAGTATGTTTTTACAACAAACCAAGGACTTAACATGTATATGAACTTTAATTGTTCAGAGTATCTTTTTTAATTTAATTTGCCGTAACAACCTTGTAGGCCTATATAGCTTACAAAATACACATGTAATTTTATTAACGAAATCTCAATGAAGACCATCAGCAATGAGTCATTACATTTTGATCATTTTGACTGTGGTTCAGAGCTCAAGTATAATAGACATGTATTATATAAGCCTATTGTATTAGATGTTACACAACTGTTGAAGGCCATAGCACCCAAAACACCCAAATAAGTTATCAGCTAAATATTTCTAGTTGATAGCTAGTTAGCAAAGTGTTTAGCAAGGTTTTATGAATAAGAAATTAGTTGATTGCTACGTAGCTATCAACTAGTGGATTTAGCATCTTGCTAAGCACTAGTTGGTTGCTAATTTAGCAAGGCTTTATGAATATCGGCCCTGGTATCCAATAAGTATCCAATAAAATCCTGCATTCATTTCATAGATTCATCACATATTTTTCTGAGCAATTTGCATGATCTGGATGAGGTGAATATTTCTTTCAGATTCAGAAAATCAGGGGTGCAAATTGTGATTTCTTCCTCAGGAGCATGGTTTTTAGGCTCAAGATTTCCTCAATCATACCATGCAAAAAATAGCTTTATTCTGCACTTTAAAAGATGAGAATGTTAACATAGCGTGAAGTTTTAGAACGACAGGTGTTCGAGCTTCCAAAAAAGGCTTTATGATGATAATGTAATTTGGTATTTTACACTAGTTTGGGGTCAGTTTTGGTCGGACAGAGGCTCCTCTCCCCTTTTATTTTCCTTTACCTCCTTTCCCCTTTAATTTTATGTCATTTCCTCACTATTTTCCAGTCAGTTTTGTCCTCTTCCCAGTGGCATTAGTATTGATACTAAGTACACTGAATTCCTTCATGACTTTTGTTCCCATAAAATCCTCATTGCTGCCTCTCTATAAATTTCCTCAGATATGATTGCCGCCTCTCTAAATTTCCTCAGATATGAGCCCTGTTTCCACCTGTCTTCATCTAACTTCTTTTTTTCCTGTTAAATTACATTGAATACCTCTTATGAATTGTAAATTTTCTCATATCCCATTTCCATATTCTAACACCAACACCTTCCTCTTTTTTGCTCTTATTTCTTGAACAATAATGTGAATTCCTCCAAATGACAACCAGTATCTTTAAAGATTTCCTCTCTTCCATTCAGTAGCTTCACTTCCTCACAGCCATCCCCTATTATTATCTTGTACCTCATTCTTCTTTTTCTTTTCTCTTTTCCCTCTTCCTCTTCTCTTTTCTTTTCTTCTCTCTCCCTCCCTTTTCCTCTCTTTCTTTTTTTCTTCCCATGGCATTATTTCCTCAATTTTGACTCTAATTTCCTAGGAGCGGTGCTCCCCGCTCCCGCACAATTTGCATCCCTGCAGAAAATATAAATGACACCCCTGCTTGAATATAATTTCAACGTTGAGATATCTATTAAGTTTTGGTCATGTGTGGCACTATCGGTCCTCGAAGAATGGCCTCACAGTAATACCGGTATTTGGGCTGTTTCAGGTTAAATCCACACTACCCCTGTGGAAGATTTTGGAAATATCGTCCATTGAGGGAGTATCTTTTCCAAATGTAATTGGTCAGGGTTAATCATTTTGAAACCCATAATCCTCCTGAATTAAGGCTTTTCTCCTATTGGCTTTTTGTTTGAAGTGTTTATCTGAACTTTTGTTTTCTCCCTTCTGTTTTTCAGATGCAGTTGCTACGAGTACATCCGGGAGAGAGTTTGTATTTGGTTTTATCGGCCATTATAGCTATCGTCGCCATATCATTTTAATCAACACACTACAAGAATCCCCGGATGTGACAGTTACGCTAGACATACCCGCAATTGGCGTTACGGAAAACTTCGCCATTTCCAAAACCCAAGATTACGTTTTCGCGCCAGATCGCAGTGACATTACATACCAACCAATTATCATAACCGCAGACGGCGATATCTTCGTGCATGCGCAGACTACCTCTGACTCTGTAATGTCAGATAGCTTCTGTCCGTTACCTATATCGAGTTTGGGAACACAGTATCATCTTGTCTCACAAGTGCCAGGTTGTTTTTCATATAGCGCCAGCGCTGCAGAAATCCTTATCGTCTCTCTAGGTGATGGCCAAACTTCAATCACTCTAAGCAACTGGCCTGTGGGTTTTTATAAAAATCCAGTTACTGTCACGCTGAACCCGTATGAAACATACTTCTACGAGGCAGCTGGTTATGGCGATTTCACTGGGCTAAAGGTAGATGCAGACAAACCGGTAGCGGTTCTCTCCGGTGTAAGATGTGGGTTTGTTCCAATGATTGGTAATACGAAGAATCAACAGGGATGCGAGTTACTTGTAGAAATGATCCCCGATATAGCGAGTTACGGAAGAAATTTTGTTATGACGTCAGTGTATCCAAGAAGAAGCGGGTTCGAATACCGGGTGATAGCGTCGCAGGACGTGACCGTCTTCAACATAACTTCGTCCACCGATGAGGGAGTTATAACTAAATCAATCAACACAGGGGAGTTCTATTTGGGAGATTCGGTCCAAGAACACGAAGTGATCGTTATAAAATCAGCTTTACCAGTCTTGGTGGCCCAATACACTAAATCAAGATGGCCTTTCACGGGTATCTCTGACGAGGTTTCAGAGGCATTCATGCTACTTGTCCCCGCAGTTGAGCATTGGTCGGGCGACGTTGCGTTCACAACAAATGATGCAGGTGGAATCGATGCTAGAGTCAGTATCACAACTTCGTGTTGCAACCACGACGGCTTACGCGTCGACGGAATACCTATTCACGGTAAGAACAGAGTCCATTGTTCTTTAACATGATCGTAGTCTTCCCAAGAGGAAGATCCTGATCACTGAAGAAAAATGTTCCGGGAATTCCATGATAGATTGAGGTCTTAGGTTATTGTCTAACTAACTAACTAACTAACTGTCTTACTGTCTTTTCCTTTTAAGATTGGACATCACTAGTAAACTACACTTACGAAAACATGTGCAACACGCAGCTCAATCTTGGACGAGGCATTACCCAACACAGAATCGAACATGTGAATGGTGCCGAATTCTACGCATTTACGTATGGCATGGGATCGAATTTTACCTATGCATATCCACTGCGGTACAACCTACATGTCCCACTAGGTAAGGCAATAGAATAGTTCGATTTTATAAATCACCAGGTGACCAGGAAAACAAAATAGATTAAAAGATATCTAAATGCATATTTATTTTAGAAGCAACACCCGCACCTATAATTGGCGAGTCGAGGTGGAAACTTCGTGCTATACGCTCGCGCGTCTTTCAGCGTTGCTATGGTAGCTCCGCGTCCGTGAAATGGAAAAATGACTATTGCACGGACGCGGAGTGCAATAGTCCTTTTGCAGCTGGCCATTAAAAATAGACCTTCTCATACTGAGTAATTCCGATAAAACCCGAAGCATGAAAATAATTTCCCCTATATCGCGCACGCATAAAAGTAGGCCTACCTCTTCAGCATCTTGTACAGTGCGAAGTTCCAATGTGTAACAGGCATCACAAACTACGATGAACTTTCGACATTCAATTATGGGCGAGAGAGGTACTTTTGCCAAGGATAATCAATGTGCAATCAAGCATGTGGTGGTATGTGTAAGAGATTGACCTGTGGAAGAGCCTAGGTGAAAAAAACTATTGTGAAAACCAAGTAGCTGAGGTGTTTACTCAATATGTTAGGAAAATATTTACACCGATGACCCCACATTCACATTGGCTAAATAAGCTGTATTTTGGTGCAAAAGGGTACCGTAATTCATGAAATTTCTTGTCCGCCAGTTTGGGTACAATTTGACCCCTTAGCTTAATGGATAAATAGCGCGGTTTTCCGAACTTTTCCGATCTTGATATGAAATGGTCTATAGCAGAAATAATCAACAGTAGTTGGTCAATCAAATGACAAGAAACTTGTTTGAGATATATAATTATTATTAGTCATTCATTTAATATCACTTTCAGTCTCATTATTTCTGTATCGTGTAATTCATTTAAAAAACAAAAGTGCTAATTCTTCAAAGAAATTGGACTCAAATATCTTATTTCATACATTTTCATATAGATGTGGATGAATGTGCTTTGGGTACTGATAACTGTGACGTAAATGCTGTGTGCTGCAATAACCATGGTTCCTTCACATGTACATGTATCACCGGTTATACTGGAGATGGAGTAACATGCTCAGGTTAGTCTAGTTTGAACCAAAACATTATCACTATATCAGTATTTTACTGAACATGTTCATCAGGACTGTTCGTGAAACATAATATCAGATTTTTCTCTTTCTAGTCCAGAAAAACAGTACTCACAGTGGACGCTTTTAAGTCTTGCACTATTGTTGTTGTGACGATCTTCTGTTTACCACTGATACTGGTTGCTTAGCAACACTGTTACCAGTTCTTTTTCCAAGTTTCCAAGACGATCGCCAAATACATGACTGAGATTGTGTTGTCCCTCGTATCTGTTCACGATGGTACCTCGCTTCCTGATTTTTTATCGCTCCCTTTTACACTGATAACACTATCAGTATTATTGTGTTCTATATCGCCTTTTTCATATTTTGTGTTATATCAATTTGCAAGCGCTCTTTAAGCAAAGTCATTGTTCATTGAATTTATAACCGTATGACAAAACAGGAAAACTAGTAAGTTTTCGCACAAGATTCGCAATTTAAAGAGAATTGGTGTTTGCTCATTAAAATGAAGCTAGTATATGGACAATATATCATTGAGTGACACAATATGTGAAAAATATTGTAAGGTTCACTTGAGGTTTTGACTTTTAAAACCTACATTTTGGTCAAAAATTGTGCTTGAATAGACCGTTTTCAACAGATTTACCACATTCGCCTTGCTATGAACATTGAATTGTGTTATCTGTTGACGTAATGAAAAAAGTGTTTTTAGGGGGAAGTGTTAGCTTTCGTTCGATATAAAAAAATCTGATTGGATGAAGGGAACATTCGAGGTTTTGACAAAAACCAATCACAGATGCCAAACTTTCCACAGCTCTTAAGATGCTATGCACTAAACCGTGTAGTGTAAACAAAGACTGCGTAGAGACAATTCACTGCTTATACTTGGAAGCTCTTGGACGAAATTGTGCGCTCAGGTATATCGCGGTGGAAACTGTGCATAGATACGTTTATAAGAGAATCATTTTGTAGCCAAACCTTTCCACATGACATGTTATACACCAAAAAGTTCAAATAATTTGATTTATTATCTCATTTCATGCATATTTCAATAGATGTGGATGAATGTGCCTCAAGTACTGATAACTGTGACGCAAATGCTGCTTGCTCCAACAACGTTGGTTCCTTCACATGTGCATGTAATACCGGTTATACTGGAGACGGAGTAACATGCTCAGGTTAGTTTTTTATGTGCTTTTGGTACCGATAAATGTAATACAAATGCTGGTTTGGCTAATACTATCGTGTACGTGTAACGCAGGATATACCGTATAATTGGACAAACATGCACATGTGAGAAACATCATACAGATGTGAATATGGTTCGTGTTCAAAGTCCTTAGTAGACCACCAAACTCCTTTTTCCAAAAGTTTGGAAAGTTTTTTCAAGCATCTATATCTCAAATTATTTGTGACATGTTCATATTGGGTTGCATATCAATGGAGAGCCAATTTATCCCCCTTTGCAATGATACCACATTTGAGCAGCATGAGGAGGAGCTGTCAGGTTCTCGTGGCTGCGTAATGTTTTTTGAGGTTAGTGCCTAGTTTTATTTGAGCACAGAATAAAAGTTAATTTGGCGCATTCTCTTTTGAGGGCCCACTACATTCACAAGACGTGTACTCAGCCATGAAAAAGGTAATTGTTTCAAATGTGGCGTATTGTAAAGGGGAATATAGCTGCAAAGGTGCAACGTTTTAGGAAAATATTCCTGCTAATGACCTTATAAATTGACATTGACGTTTTAAAAAAAAAAGGGAAACAAATTCTTCAAAAATATTTTACTGTTAGGACGCAAATATTATTCCATACATTTTGTCAACAGATGTGGATGAATGTGCTTTGAGTACTGACAACTGCGACGTAAATGCTGCTTGCTCCAACAACGATGGTTCCTTCGCATGTGCATGTAATACCGGTTATTCTGGAGATGGGATAACATGCTCAGGTTAGTTTATTTTGTACCAAACATCAATATTAGTATTGTTTGCTCTATATCGCGTAATGCATCCTTTTGATGTGCCAAAATGTGCCAATTTTTCAAATCATTTGCTTATTTCGAAAACTATTTTATTTTGTACATTTTTGTTCAGATGTGGATGAATGTGCCTTGAGCACTGATAACTGTGACGCAAATGCTGCTTGCTCCAACAACGATGGTTCCTTCACATGTGCATGTAATACCGGTTATACTGGAGATGGGGTAACTTGCTCAGGTTAGTCTATTTTATGCCAAACATTATCACTATCCGTATTATTAACTTTGTTCTATATCGCGTAATGCATCCTTTTGATACACCAAAAATTGCCAATTAAATAATTTGATTTATTTCGAACAATATTTTATCCCATCCAGTCTTTCTCAGATGTGGATGAATGTGCCTTGAGCACTGATAACTGTGACGTAAATGCTGCTTGCTCCAACAACGATGGTTCCTTCGCATGCGCATGTAATACTGGTTATACTGGAGATGGGGTAGCTTGCTCAGGTTAGTCTATTTTATGCCAAACATTATTACTATCAGTATTATTAACTTCGTTCTATATCGCGTAATGCATCCTTTTGATACACCAAAAATTGTCAATTTTTCAAATTATTTGATTTATTTCGAAAAACATTTAATTTCATACATTTTTGCACAGATGTGGATGAATGTGCTTTGAGTACTGACAACTGTGACGTAAATGCTGCTTGCTCAAACAATGATGGTTCCTTCGCATGCGCATGTAATACTGGTTATACTGGAGATGGAGTAACATGCTCAGGTTAGTCTATTTTACAATCATTATTAGTACTAGCGGGATACCGCGCTTCGCGCGGGTCCCCGCTAGATGAGTTGATGGGGGCGTTCACTATAACAGGAAGAATTTCTGAACAGGTAGAATCATTGAAAAGGTACATTTTATTTATCTAAATCTGTCTCTTACATTTTCTTTTTTAGTTTCTTCTGCTTAGCTTGTGATTTTCCCGTTTCCATGTTATTTATTTATTTAACCCCGTTCCCATTATTTTCTAAATCTGTTCTTTCTTACATTTCCCTTTTAGCTTTTTTTTTATTTGCTGCTTGTGATTTCCCGTTTCCATGTTTTTTTATTAAATTCTGTTCTCATTATTTTAGCTTCTTTTTTTTCTTACATTTCCTGATTAGTTTCTTTCCTTCTTTGTTTCATTCCCGTTTCATTTAGTTACTTTAACCCGTTACTCGTACCTTTTTTTGTCCTAATTTTAATTTAATTTTTTCTTTATAGTACCGCTTCATGTTGTTTATACCCTATGGTTTATACAACACACATCTTTTTCCCGTATTTATTAGCGTGTCTGCGGACGCGGACGTGTTCATAGACATACCACCTAGACCTATGACTGCCCATCCCTTACCACAGCGGGAGGTGAAGCCCCGTATCCAAGGTGATATTGACGGATTGACGGGGTTACTAGGCGCGGAGAAATATTGCGTACATTCTGACGCGCTCGTTTGCGTGGTTATTGCGCGGTTATCGCCCGCGTCAAATGCAGCATGTTCCGTAGACGCGAACACGTCTGCTTATTTGCGTCTGGGTTGCGTCCTTGTCAAAATTGTTGCTATGCAGTGTTGACTTCACTACGCGAAGCAAAGTCATTGGTCTAGGTACTTGTTTGTCTGGGGACGTGTTCACCCGTCTCTGGTCTCTGGCTCGCAAGTCGCGTGGCTCTGCGTCGTTTACGCGCGCCTCGGCGTAGTGCGCATTACGCACGCGACGCCGACGCGCTGCCGGCCAGCTGCAGCGACGCGTAGGCTGACAACCGATTTTCATAACAAAAACCCCGTTTTTACCCATATTTTCACTGTTTTTGCAGCCAATTCTTGACCGTTTTCAACCAAATAAAGTGCATTACGGTCTCGGTATATTCCTTGATCTCCCGTATGAATTTGGCGACATTTGGATTGAAACTGACGGAGCCTTTATGGACATACCCAGATAGATACAACATTAGCCTATTTATAGTAAGATTATTTGTTCCCTATCGTGTAATGCAACCTTTTTGATACACCAAAAATGTCAATTCTTCAAACAATTTGACTTTTAAAATTTTGTTGTTTCCCAGATGTGGATGAATGTGCTTTGAATACTGATAACTGTGACGCCAATGCTGCTTGCTCCAACAACGATGGTTCCTTCGCATGCGCATGTAATACTGGTTATACTGGAGATGGAGTAACATGCTCAGGTTAGTCTATTTAGGGATTCAATCATGTTTCACCGTTGTTCATCACCGTTTAACAACGATGCGGCCGCGTCGTCTGCGTGGTTTACTTCGCGAGGGCAGCTTTATGATTGAATCCTTTCAACAACGAAAAGAAGCTAAAGATCGTATAATTCACGATTATTTTACGAGGAAATGTCAGTTAATCATTGTCACTAAGTCTTACAAAAACTTCGATGATTTCTCTGTTAATATCAGCAATAAAACTACAGAATAAAACGGCAAAGTTTAGCCGCTACCTGAAAAATACTGAATTCAACTTGTAAGCTTGCATACGCACAAAGGTTCCAGGCATGACGAATTTTACGCGCTCTCGCGTAACGCGTAGTCTCGCTCGCGTTCGCGTATACGCTACAGTAAAAGTGTGGATTCATCACGGATTAACAACGGTTGGCTCCTGTACAAAGGTATAGGGGGAGTTGTTGAATGTAAAATCATTATTAGTATTATTTGTTCTCTATCGTGTAATGCAACCTTTTTGATGCACCAAAAAACGTCAATTCATCAAACAATTTGACTTCTAAAAATTTTTTGTTTCCCAGATGTGGATGAATGTGCTTTGAATACTGATAACTGTGACGCCAATGCTGCTTGCTCCAACAACGACGGTTCCTTTGCATGTGCATGTAATACCGGTTATACTGGAGATGGGGTAACATGCTCAGGTTAGTCTTTTTGATACCCAACATCACTATTACTATATCGGGTAATGCATCTTTTGATACCAAAAGTTGACAATTTTTCAAATAATTTGATTTATTTCAAAAATATTTTATTTCATACATTTTTGCACAGATGTGGATGAATGTACTTTGAGTACTGACAACTGTGACGTAAATGCTGCTTGCTCCAACAACGACGGTTCCTTCGCATGCGCATGTAATACCGGTTATTCTGGAGATGGGGTAACATGCTCAGGTCAGTCTAATTTGTACCAAACATCACTATTAGTATATCGCGTAATGCATCCTTTTTTGATACACCAAAGAGTGCCAATCTTTCATATAATTTGACTACTTTCGAAAATTGTTTTATTTCATATTGTTTGCACAGATGTGGATGAATGTGCTTCGAGTACTGACAACTGCGACGTAAATGCTGCTTGCTCCAACAACGATGGTTCCTTCGCATGTGCATGTAATACCGGTTATTCTGGAGATGGGGTAACATGCTCAGGTTAGTTTATTTTGTACCAAACATCAATATTAGTATTGTTTGCTCTATATCGCGTAATGCATCCTTTTTGATGTGCCAAAATGTGCCAATTTTTCAAATCATTTGCTTATTTCGAAAACTATTTTATTTTGTACATTTTGTTCAGATGTGGATGAATGTGCCTTGAGCACTGATAACTGTGACGCAAATGCTGCTTGCTCCAACAACGATGGTTCCTTCACATGTGCATGTAATACCGGTTATACTGGAGATGGGGTAACTTGCTCAGGTTAGTCTATTTTATGCCAAACATTATCACTATCCGTATTATTAACTTTGTTCTATATCGCGTATTATGCATCCTTATGATACACCAAAAATTGCCAATTAAATAATTTGATTTATTTCGAAAAATATTTTATTTCATACATTTTTGCTCAGATGTGGATGAATGTGCCTTGAGCACTGATAACTGTGACGTAAATGCTGCTTGCTCCAACAACGATGGTTCCTTCGCATGCGCATGTAATACTGGTTATACTGGAGATGGGGTAGCTTGCTCAGGTTAGTCTATTTTATGCCAAACATTATTACTATCAGTATTATTAACTTCGTTCTATATCGCGTAATGCATCCTTTTGATACACCAAAAATTGTCAATTTGTCAAATTATTTGATTTATTTCGAAAAACATTTAATTTCATACATTTTGCACAGATGTGGATGAATGTGCTTTGAGTACTGACAACTGTGACGTAAATGCTGCTTGCTCAAACAATGATGGTTCCTTCGCATGCGCATGTAATACTGGTTATACTGGAGATGGAGTAACATGCTCAGGTTAGTCTATTTTACAATCATTATTAGTACTAGCGGGATACCCGCGCTTCGCGCGGGTCCCCGCTAGATGAGTAAATGGGGGCGTTCACTATAACAGGAAGAATTTCTGAACAGGTAGAATCATTGAAAAGTACATTTTATTTATCTAAATCTGTCTCTTCTTACATTTTCTTTTTTAGTTTCTTCTGCTTAGCTTGTGATTTTCCGTTTCCATGTTATTTATTTATTTAACCCCGTTCCCATTATTTTCTAAATCTGTTCTTTCTTACATTTCCCTTTTAGCTTCTTTTTTTATTTGCTGCTTGTGATTTCCCGTTTCCATGTTTTTTATTTAATTCTGTTCTCATTATTTTAGCTTCTTTTTTCTTACATTTCCTGATTAGTTTCTTTCCTTCTTTGTTTCATTCCCGTTTCATTTAGTTACTTTAACCCGTTACTCGTACCTTTTTTGTCCTAATTTTAATTTAATTTTTCTTTATAGTACCGCTTCATGTTGTTTATACCCTATGGTTTATACAACACACATCTTTTTCCCGTATTTAATAGCGTGTCTGCGGACGCGGACGTGTTCACCCGTCTCTGGTCTCTGGCTCGCAAGTCGCGTGGCTCTGCGTCGTTTACGCGCGCCTCGGCGTAGTGCGCATTACGCACGCGACGCCGACGCGCTGCCGGCCAGCTGCAGCGACGCGTAGGCTGACAACCGATTTGCATAACAAAAACCCCGTTTTTACCCATATTTTCACTGTTTTTGCAGCCAATTCATGACCGTTTTCAACCAAATAAAGTGCATTACGGTCTTGGTATATTCCTTGATCTCCCGTATGAATTTGGAGTCATTTGGATCGAAACTGACAGAGCCTTTATGGACATACCCAGATAGATAAAACATTAGCCTATTTATAGTAAGATTATTTGTTCCCTATCGTGTAATGCAACCTTTTTGATACACCAAAAATGTCAATTCTTCAAACAATTTGACTTTTAAAATTTTGTTGTTTCCCAGATGTGGATGAATGTGCTTTGAATACTGATAACTGTGACGCCAATGCTGTTTGCTCCAACAACGATGGTTCCTTCGCATGCGCATGTAATACTGGTTATACTGGAGATGGAGTAACATGCTCAGGTTAGTCTATTGTAAAATCATTATTAGTATTATTTGTTCTCTATCGTGTAATGCAACCTTTTTGATGCACCAAAAAATGTCAATTCATCAAACAATTTGACTTCTAAAATTTTTTGTTTCCCAGATGTGGATGAATGTGCTTTGAATACTGATAACTGTGACGCCAATGCTGCTTGCTCCAACAACGACGGTTCCTTTGCATGTGCATGTAATACCGGTTATACTGGAGATGGGGTAACATGCTCAGGTTAGTCTTTTTTTTTATACCCAACATCACTATTACTATATCGGGTAATGCATCTTTTTGATACACCAAAAGTTGACAATTTTTCAAATAATTTGATTTATTTCAAAAATATTTTATTTCATACATTTTTACACAGATGTGGATGAATGTACTTTGAGTACTGACAACTGTGACGTAAATGCTGCTTGCTCCAACAACGACGGTTCCTTCGCATGCGCATGTAATACCGGTTATTCTGGAGATGGGGTAACATGCTCAGGTCAGTCTAATTGGTACCAAACATCACTATTAGTATATCGCGTAATGCATCCTTTTTTGATACACCAAAGAGTGCCAATCTTTCATATAATTTAACTACTTTCGAAAATTGTTTTATTTCATATTGTTTGCACAGATGTGGATGAATGTGCTTCGAGTACTGACAACTGTGACGTAAATGCTGCTTGCTCCAACAACGACGGTTCCTTCACATGCGCATGTAATACCGGTTATTCTGGAGATGGGGTAACATGCTCAGGTTAGTCTATTTTGTAGCAAACATTATTATTAGTATTATTTATTCTATAACGCGTAATGCATCCTTTTTTGATACACCAAAAAGTGCCAACTTTTCAAATAAAGTGACTTTTTTCGAAAAATATTTTATTTCATACATTTTGCACAGATGTGGATGAATGTGCTTTGAGCACTGATAACTGTGACGTAAATGCTGCTTGCTCCAACAACGACGGTTCCTTTGCATGCGCATGTAATACCGGGTATACTGGAGATGGAGTAACTTGCTCAGGTTAGTCTATTTTGTGCTAAATATCACTAATAATATTAAACTTTGTTCTATTTTGCGTAATGCACCCTTTTGATACACCAGAAATTGCCAGTTTTTCAAATAATTTGATTTATATCGAAAAATATTTTATTTCATACATTTTCTTACAGATGTGGATGAATGTACTTTGAGTACTGACAACTGTGACGTAAATGCTGCTTGCTCCAACAACGACGGTTCCTTCGCATGCGCATGTAATACCGGTTATTCTGGAGATGGGGTAACATGCTCAGGTCAGTCTAATTTGTACCAAACATCACTATTAGTATATCGCGTAATGCATCCTTTTTTGATACACCAAAGAGTGCCAATCTTTCATATAATTTGACTACTTTCGAAAATTGTTTTATTTCATATTGTTTGCACAGATGTGAATGAATGTGCTTCGAGTACTGACAACTGTGACGTAAATGCTGCTTGCTCCAACAACGACGGTTCCTTCACATGCGCATGTAATACCGGTTATTCTGGAGATGGGGTAACATGCTCAGGTTAGTCTATTTTGTAGCAAACATTATTATTAGTATTATTTATTCTATAACGCGTAATGCATCCTTTTTTGATACACCAAAAAGTGCCAACTTTTCAAATAAATTGACTTTTTTCGAAAAATATTTTATTTCATACATTTTGCACAGATGTGGATGAATGTGCTTTGAGCACTGATAACTGTGACGTAAATGCTGCTTGCTCCAACAACGACGGTTCCTTTGCATGCGCATGTAATACCGGTTATACTGGAGATGGGGTAACATGCTCAGGTTAGTCTATTTTGTGTTACATATCACTAATAGTATTAAACTTTGTTCTATATTGCGTAATGTACCCTTTTGATACACAAGAAATTGCCAATTTAAAAAAAAAAATTGATTTATTTCGAAAAATATTTTCTTTCATACATTTTCTTACAGATGTGGATGAATGTGCTTTGAGTACTGACAACTGTGACGTAAATGCTGCTTGCTCCAACAACGACGGTTCCTTTGCATGCGCATGTAATACCGGTTATACTGGAGATGGAGTAACTTGCTCAGGTTAGTCTATTTTGTGCTAAATATCACTAATAATATTAAACTTTGTTCTATTTTGCGTAATGCGCCCTTTTGATACACCAGAAATTGCCAATTTTTCAAATAATTTGATTTATATCGAAAAATATTTTATCTCATACATTTTCTTACAGATGTGGATGAATGTGCTTTGAGTACTGACAACTGTGACGTAAATGCTGCTTGCTCCAACAACGACGGTTCCTTCACATGCGCATGTAATACCGGTTATTCTGGAGATGGGGTAACATGCTCAGGTTAGTCTATTTTGTAGCAAACATTTAATATTATTAGTATTATTTGTTCTATAACGCGTAATGCATCATTTTTTCATACAACAAAAAGTGCCAATTTTTCAAATGAATTCACTTTTTTCGAAAAATATTTTATTTCATACATTTTGCAGATGTGGATGAATGTGCTTTGAGCACTGATAACTGTGACGTAAATGCTGCTTGCTCCAACAACGACGGTTCCTTTGAATGCGCATGTAATACCGGTTATACTGGAGATGGGGTAACTTGCTCAGGTTAGTCTATTTTGTGTTACATATCACTAATAGTATTAAACTTTGTTCTATATTGTGTAATGTACCCTTTAGATACACAAGAAATTGCCAATTTAAAAAAAAAATAATTTGATTTCGAAAAATATTTTATTTCATACATTTTCTTACAGATGTGGATGAATGTACTTTGAGTACTGACAACTGTGACGTAAATGCTGCTTGCTCCAACAACGACGGTTCCTTTGCATGCGCATGTAATACCGGTTATTATGGAGATGGGGTAACATGCTCAGGTTGGTCTATTTTGTACCCAACATCACTAATAAACTCAACCCAGAAAGTATCAATACGATTATAGATGGTCAGATATATCGGGAACTGAAATATATAGCAAAAACTTATTTAATGTGTATAAAGCGCAGCTTTCTCTTGCGCATTTTGATACCTCTTTTGTTGCTCTACGATATCATTTGTTCGAGTTATGGGCGCTTGAGTGGCTTCAAGTCGGATTCTGAAAGTTGCACTTATATATATGGTCGAATCCAACGAAAAATGTACACGGCATGTTCAGGGCCATAACTTAAAAGTGTTAATCAATTGGCATTCGTTTTTATATTGTGTTTATTCGCCTTGATCATACGCTTCGCGCCATATATAATAAGACCCCCTTCTGTAAAAAACTTAGACACAGAGACCCCAAAACATGCTATTTTTACCCATTTTTTCAAAATATTTCTTACAGTATTTTTAAAACATCTAAATCAGTTATGAAAAGAAGTCATTGGATTGAATCTAAATTGATTTCCCGAAAGGTGTGTATTCAAAGATTGCCTGTTCAATTTTTCACATATTTGTACATAATGATGAATTTTTGTGATAATTTTTTGAGTGGTATTTTTTACATTACCTACGAATACAATTTTTCATAGCACTAGATATGTGACTCCTCGCCACAACTGAGCCCGGATGTCGCCAGTGCCACTATTGAGATATGCTCCATCGAACTTAACAATAAACAATAGGAAATAAAGGATTTATTGACTGTTTTATTGATTTTCACTACTTAAATGTCAAGTACTATAGACATGATATACATCATTTTAAAGCTAATTTCAAGCAGAATATTTTGGTTGAATATCTCAAAAATGATGATTGGCGACATCCGGGCTCAGTTGTGGCGAGGAGTCACATATATCTTTAAAAAATGGAAATCACTAAAAATTCGCAACTGATACAAGCTTTGATATGTCCAATACTGAAATGCATTGCATTCGGACATCTTTATTATTGTGTTTAGCTGCCAGAAATTCTAAATGGCACAAAGGTAGGTTTGGTAAAAAATATGCATTACCTCCGAATACATGTTAAAAGCTGTGTCATTTCCACAAAGTGAGAGAATAGTAAACAATAGTTAAGCAATAGGTGCAGGATAATACACTCTTTATTTCTACCAAGTTTCAATAGCCTGCGTTTAAATATTTCTGAGATGTCAACAATAAAAGCAAGTATTCGTAGGTAAATTTCGGTAACCGAATGTTACCTACGAATACAATTTGACATCATGACAGTATTGTGAAACACCGCCATTCATGCCAATGCCCATATTGGTACATAACGAAGGCCTGTATGTTTGCTATCAAATCATATGTCAATGAAAGTTGCGAATTCACATACATGCCCACCATGCAAAGTGAATACGGCTTAATTGTTGAAAAATATGTACTGAAATAGACGACGGTCTGCTCATTTGAAAGAAAAATCAGATTCAAAGAAGATTAGAAGGGATAAATACTTGGATTTGTCAACTGTCATGTGTGCTTCATTTTAAATGTTTACCGACCTTCTGGTTTCTGAGTAATTTGTGTCCAAATTGATTTATTCGAAGGTAACTTTTGACGTTTTCGCCAAGGTTACCTACGAATACCATGGAAAAACGACTGTTCTCATTGTCTCATGATCTAGACAACACAGTGATGGACCCTGGTATAAAACTAATTGTAGTTACCCTCAAACGAAAGGCCACAAGACGTAACTGACTCCAAGATGGACTTCACAAGTCTGCAATAACGGTTTTAAGCGATTTGTGTGCAATTAAGCAAATTAAAGTCACTTTAGTGCCTTTGTTTCTTACTTCAATCCTCTTTCAACCGCTGTGAACCGACATTATTAATACATGATAGGGTCTAAAGTATCAATAAACGCACATAAAGAAAATAATACATTCAAAGTGCTTTATAAAATGAAGTTTTGATTGCGATATCCACCAAAAGTCTAATTCTTACCTACAAATTCTGAAATGTTACTTACGAATACAGCATAAAACATGAAACGTGTAATGAAGTGTCCATACCAATGGAAATTAATTGTCAAAAACTTTAAGCGGTACCCCAGGACACTATTATTACCCATATACGGATTCATTCAACAATAATTTATTATGTTAAATTGCTGATTAACTGCTGATTAAGCATCAAAATTTTTTTGATCTAAGGTAATAGCATTTATTCATTTGGACTTACCATCTGAAAGAGATCTAAAAACTACCATTTTGTTAATTCATTACCATAATAGCAAAATTTAAACCTCTAAATTCAATATAGATATTGTTAAATCGCTCATGTTACCTACGAATACACGGGTTTCTTCATCTTTTCATTGTATAAAGCGTTAGGTGTATGCGTATAATTCCTAATATTCTTGAAAACATATATCCTACTCGTTCTTATACAATGTGTAAATTGATTCATACTCATTTGATAAATAAAATACAGAAACTGACCTAAACTTCATTTTCAAAAATAAACTAGCATAAATTGACTAAGATCATATTGATCGCGTTAATAAAAACAAATATTATCTGGTTGACCTAGCATTTTCCTGACACCCTGTGGTCTACATTACAAAAAAAAAAAGCGTTAATGGGAATATTCCATTTGTTTTAGGTTGATTAGTATTGCGATAGTGAAAGCATCCTAGTGGTATTCGTAGGTAACATTGGGTTTTGATATCACATTTACTACCACACGCCCTGGATTTATTTTTCAAGATTAGTAATGGCACTTTTGGTTCCTATAAGGCCAATATGTCATCAATCAATGGGCAAAAGGAAACATTTTTATTTCGGACTTTTATTTTTGGCCCGTGGACACTTTTGGTTGGATTCGACCATATATATATTATAATTCAGTTCCCGATATATCTGACCATCTATACTCGTTTCGATACTTTCTGGCTACATACTTGCGCTTCTTGTTCTTGTTTGGATATTGGCCATCAATCCTAATGGATTCAGATGGCCAGGAAGTGTGTGCGCACGGATGCTTTCTAGTCTTTACTTATGTAGTTATTAACAGCTTGCTTAAATTGTGGTATTGATTCGATGGCAGTTAAGTGTTCTTTTAATGAGTTCCTATCAGAGAGAGTTCGTTGAAATAAAAATGATTATTTTATAAAGTCTTTACTTGTATGCATTGGAATGAAGATGACGTCGGCGGCAGAGTTGAGAGATTTGTGATTAAATGCGGGCTCTGCGCGAGACGTGTGGTATGATGAGCAAAGTCAAGAACGAGATTGACTGTACAGTGTGAGACAAGATGATAAATAATATGGTACCTGTCCATTCAAGCTCTTGAAAACATAAAGCAATATTTTGAAAATGATACAGTCCTTTTGCTCTTTACTGTTTTCTGAAATACGTGATTACGTTTTGTAGCACAAAAACTAATTTGGCATCCCAATTTTGAAGGCTTTGTATTCTGTTAATCTGAGAGATGTTTGTTCCAAGCAAAAGAGCGTTTCCATAGTCCAAACTTGATAGAACAAACGAATGAACAATATTGCTGGACGTTTCCAAGTCCATGAACCGATGAATTCGAGTGATGTTACGTAAGTGGTAATTCACCCTGCATGACAAAGATGTTACATGTTCAGGCATTGATTTCACATCACCAAAACTGATACCAAGGCTACGGATTATCTTCGAGTAATGATATCATCACCAATCTGAAGATGAACACATGCATTTCTTAAAACGGGCAGAAGTTGCAATAAAAAAATCAGTTTTATCACTGTTCAGTTTCAACATATTTTTGGCCATCCAAGTTCTTATTTCACTGATACCACAGGGCTAGATCTTAAATTCGAAGGAATAAAGTTGGTACAAATTTGAATGTCATCTGCATACAAATATGTGATATAATAAATTGTGGCCGAATATTCTCAATTCATCAAAACACGTGTTGTTCGTCCCGTGTGAAAAAAGATTTAAACCATATCATGGCTGTTGCTGTAAGTCCAATATTGCTCTCCAACCTGTTAAAAGGATCTCTTGACTTACAGTGTCGATGTCGAAGGCGGCACTTCAATTTAACATTACAAGGAAAACACCTCTTTGGTTGTGAATCTCATGATTTTATCTTTCACTTTCAGCGTTTTTCTATTGGAGTGAAAAGCCGGGTTTCATCTGGTTTGGGGATTAAAAATTACCAATAGAAAATGCCGTTCTCCGGTTTTTGGGCGCGAATGTCGGCTAAATATTTCGCCGGCATTTTATATCCCTTTTTTTTAAAACTAGGATTTTTTTCCGGAGAGAAGAGCCGGTTTTCGTCAATAGAAAACTACAGCCTCCCGTATTCCGGTTCGCCACAGTAGAGTACTGAAGCTTTGAGAGATTTAATCGCGATGTGGGGGGACGACAACCGGCAAATATGCAAATGACATCAGCGGCATCGGGTATTTACCCGACATTTAGCGCAGTAGAAATCACGGTGAGCAGGGACATTCTGGTTTAATCTCTAACCGGAATGCTTCTTTATTATACCGTATGTTCAATAGAAAAACGCTGACAGAGTAGTGCTGTTTCCGTACTTCGTGAAGAACAATATGCTGATTAAAACTCATTACAAAGGTTAAATTTGAGCATATGAATACTGATATTATTACACATACTTGTACGCTTCTCAATCCACTTTTGATAAAAAATGGTAGACACGGGTCGACAGTTCTTGAATTCATCCGGTTTAAGAGACTACATTTTAATAAGGTGGTTCAAGACAGCACACTTCAAAGTATCGGCGTATAAAAAACACGAGTAGACTTGTTGATAATCTGTGTTATTATTAAAGACATGGTTGCTTTTCACCATCCATGTGGTGGTGGTGCTGGTGATGATGATAATGATGAGGTTGGTGAAGAGGACGAGGAGGAGGAGACGAAATGGCAGAGAGACGTGGAAAAAGAAACATGTGGCACCGTGGGAACAGTATAGTAAACAAGCAGATGTTGAGGATCATTGGTGCATACACATACACCTGTATCGTCACGGTTGTTTGATGTGATCATTTATTAATTTTTACCGCTACAATACCAACAACTATCACACTAATATCGTCACGGACCAGGGGTTTTGGAAAATGAATAAAAGTCCGCCTTATGACGAAGAGGGACAATTCCCGAAAGGAACAAAAACAAAAGGTGAAGTGGCGGGAAAATTTGGATATTATAGAGCAAACCGAAACATAATAAAATACAATTAAAGACAATAAAATATAGCATATCAAACAAAAATATTTAATTATCAAGTTCCTTTTTAAAAAAAATATATTGCACATAAATAATATTTTTATTTCATGATTTTTTATTTTGATTTGCAAATGTTTTAATATAAGCGACACTTAACATTTAGAAAACAAAGACATAATGTTGGCATCAAATAATATTTTAAAAAGGAAAGGGGCCAAAAATACAAATGAAACCCCGACTTGACCAAAGAAAGCAAAACTAACTAAATAAATCCTAAATTAATTACTAACTTAAACTACTGACGGAAACCTAACTTTAACTAAACATTAATTTAAGTAAAGCACAGGCCTTTGCACATTAATATTTCACAATTAACCAATCATATGCCAGAATTGTTTTCATTTAACATGTGTTGGACTGTCAAGACGGCCTCCAAAAAGCTCCAACTGGTGCTGCAAGAGCTGTTCAAATTTCCCCACCATTATACGAAAACTTTACAATGACCTTAATGTTCTCTCTGCGTCGCACAAAACTCTGCAGTCAGAAGTGAGCGAGCTACGGAAGTCCCAAGAAACCCTTAATAAAGAAAATGTAAAACTACGCCACGATCTTGAAATCATCAAACAAAGTACTACTGACAAACCGGACTCCCCGAATGAAACAGAACTTTGTGATTCCCCTGAAGACAAGATCAGTTCCGCCTTTAAATGTTTAATCGTAGGTGACTCCATTGTCAGAGACTTTAAAGATCATTTTGAGAACACTGAAGTAAAATCTCTCAGTGGTGCGACTGTATCTGATATTTTCAACGAGTTAGATCAACGCAATGATCTCAGCACCTTTACTGATATACTGATACATGCGGGTACAAACGATATTTCGAAGAACATTGCCTTTGATGACAGTGTGTCTTCCTTGGAAGCCGTGATCACCCTCCTCATGGTAAAAGCCCCAACAGCCAAAATTTGCATATCGGCTGTCTGTCCCCGCACTAAAGGAAAAGTTCAACACAAGGTTGAAACGCTTAACGAGGCGTTTAAAGACTTGGCTTCACGCTTGGATTGCAAGATCATTGACTCCAGTCTCCATATGACCTACCGGAATGGCTCCGTTGACGATTCACAGTTACTTGATGGACTTCATCTTAGTGATCGCGGACATGAAACTCTCTCGCGTCTGTTAACTGACTCCGTGGAAGGCCTCCAGTCTGGTGCGTGGTGTAGTGTTTCCAACAGGAAGTCGCAAAGAGTAACGAATCACGGTTCATCGCGGCGATCTCGGGATCGCAATGAATCTCGTGGACTATCTTCCCGTAATTATGACAATGGTCAATTTCGCCCGCGTAACTCGCGCAGAGGAAGTAAAAACTTACAAAACTCTGTTGAAAGTCGGCCTTATGGTGGATGCTTCAATTGCGGTCTAAAAAACCACAACAAGGACTCTTGTCATCATGAGGAACGTGTCCGTTGTCATAAATGTAACAAACTAGGTCATAAAGCTAATTATTGTAGAAGTAGTTTTACAAGTAAGACTGCCAAATATTGAGGATTTGGCCATGTTCAGAGTGCCGAAAGATCAAGTTCACTTGATTTAAAAACTGTTGTTGTTGACCATGAAATTAGGAATTTACAAGAAAAAGTTGCACATGATGTTGTTCATGAAAATGAGTATATGCAATTGCAAAATGGTAGTGTTCCTAATTTTTTTTTTTTTTTATAAAATTTGGTCACATTAATACGCACAGTTTGATCGGTAAAATCGATGAGTTTCGACATATGTGTGGTAATGTATTCGATATTATTTGCGTTAACGAAACTCTCTGTGACCAAAGTATTGTTGACAGTGAGTTAACATCTTAAGAAAAGACAGAAAAAGAGATGGAGGCGGCGTCGCTCTCTACATTAGAAATACTTATAATTATAAGAAAAGAGATGATTTATCTGATGATATACGTCTAGCCCTCTTCTTTTGTTCCATTATCTATTGTATTTCTTTTGTTCAAAGTCTGGTCAACTGTTGATTATATCAAGTAATGTGGACAGGTCAAGATAATCTGGACAGGTCAAGATAATCTGGACAGGTCAAGATAATCTGGTCAGGTCAAGATAATCTTGGTCAGGTCAATAAATTTTGAACAGGAGAAGTACGTGTTCATATTTAGAAACACTGGCCACATTATTTGACTTTTGGACATTTCAACAAACTTAAAATGCATCAACGTTTAATATATTTTACACGATCAGCATAAATTATTATGCAAGTTTATGCATATTAGATTTAAATGAAGATGGCAAACAATACTTGTGTGTATTGAATGACACCAAAAACACCTTTATTGAATAATGCAAATTAGTTTGTATTATGTCTCTTAAAGCCTGTATAATTAGAACGAGGATGTCAATCTACCTTTGTCCCCCCTCTCCCAACAAACGCAGATTCCGACAAAGTAGGTAACAAAACAAGAGCCATGAGGTCTTACAAATTAAGTTCAACCAAGGATATTTTGCACCTAAAATGCAGTACATTACAGGCCACAAGACTAGATGTAGAAAAACTACAACAATTTGAGGCCTAACCCCAACCAAAATAGGTCGAGGAGGGTACCAAGGAATATGCGTTGATTTGGTTCAGGACATTTGTTCTATAAGTATATTAAAGATAAATATAAATTCTATGGTGTTAAATGAGTTACCGTCATGTCTAGGTAAAACACACCCACTTTGGTAATTTGACCTTTGAACTGTTTACATATTCATTATTAATATTACGAATATGTATAAAGAATTAATAATAAGAATTAAATAAGGCTATCGAGTGGGACAGGACCACAAATGAATTGAATAGAATCTCCCGTTAAAATCAATGCTGTATTGATTTGATTAAATCACTTGCAACTGATACTTGATAAGACTCGTAGACTCGAACGCAGGACATACGGGAAGAATATTACACTGTCTCGGTGTGTTTTTATTTTTGGAAAACCCTAAACTTACACAAGATAATCATATCAGCTTTTCCAGTTTGTCTTTTGGAAAATGAATAAACCATAACAACAAATTCGTTTATTTTGGCTCACCGTATATGTAAGATAAACGGTTCAAAACAGACCATTACCATAGATAATCGGTGTCTTGTTGAGGTATGGTGAGCATGTTAGTCGCTCGAGCGACTCGACAACATGCTCACCATACCTCAACAAGACACCGATTATCTATGGTAATGGTCTGTTTTGAACCCGTTTATCTACTACGTAGTGTTGAGTGTATATGGGCTGAGATAACACCGCCCCATAGAAGCCCCATTTTGGTGTGTGCTATCTATAACCCTAATGGAAAAAATACTGAGTTTTCTGAAAAATTGTCTGTTATGTTATCAAATGCTTCTGTAGCTGATAATGAGATTGTTGTGCTTGGAGATTTTAATTGTGATTATTCTCCTAATGTATCCACCAAGGAGGTCAATGATCTTAAGTTTGTCACTGAAATGCATCAACTACAGCAATTGATCTGTTTACCAACAAGGGTCACGTCACATAGCAAAACAATCATTGATCTATTTTATACTTCTAAACCTGAGTTATATAGTAATTGTGGTGTTATACAAACATCAATAAGTGACCATTACATGATTTATGCAGTTAGAAATTGTAAACCAGTGAAAGGTGAACATAAATCCATTGAGTATCGGTGTTTTAAATCATTTGATGAGAAAATGTTTGTTGATGATCTAACTAATGTACCATGGAATGAGATTGAAAAATTTCGTAACGTCAATGATGCTTTAAAGTTATGGTATGAAATGTTTGAAAGAGTTGTTGATAAACATATTCCTAAAAAGTATAAGCGTGTAAAAGCTACACCAACACCTTGGTTAAACAAAGATATTAAAAAGAATATGTCAAAAAGGGATTATTTACATCGCAAAGCTTTGAGAAGTAATACTAGTTCTGATTGGGAAGAATATAAGCAGTGTAGAAATGAGGTTACATCAATGATTCGTAAAGCAAAAGAAACTTATTGTAAGCAAAGTGTGTCCCAAAATGCTGGTGATTCTAAGAAGATGTGGAAAGCGCTTAACGATATTTTGCCTCACAAAGCTTCTCCTAGTCCCTCATCAATCACTATTGATGACGAGGTGTGTACAAGTGTTAATGATATTGCTAATGGTTTTAATAAGTACTTTACAGGTGTTGCTGCTAAACTTGTTGATAGCAATGGTACTATTTGTAATGATGAATCTGTTTATGTTGAAGATAAACCAACTGGCGATTGCTCTAAACCCGTACTTGATTTACCATCTATTTCAAGTGAATTTATTTGTAGAGAAATTGACCTCATGAGTGAGAAAAAGGCCACTGGTCTTGATGACATTGGTAGCAAAATTTTAAAATTGGCCAAACCTGCTATTTTGAGCAGCCTTGTGTACATTATGAATTTGTCTTTGAGAACAGGTGTGTTTCCAGATTTATGGAAAGAAGCTAAAGTAGTTCCTCTTCACAAAGGTGGTGATATGTCAATTAACAACTTCAGGCCAATTGCCATCCTTCCTGTTGTGAGCAAAATCATTGAAAAGGCTGTTCATAAACATTTGTATGATTATTTAAGTGAAAACAAGCTGATTAATGAAAATCAGTCAGGTTTTAGGCCTTTTCATTCTACTGAAACATGTTTGTTAAATATGGTTAATGATTGGACTAATAGTATAAATTCGGGTAAAATAATTGGTGTTTCGTTTATAGATTTGCGCAAAGCATTCGACACCGTCAATCACGACATATTGCTCAGTAAACTTAAAAATTTGGGTGCTTCTGCCACTGCACATGAGTGGTTCAGTTCATATTTATCGTGCCGCACCCAGAGAGTGTGTTTTAAAGATACTATGTCAAACTCACTCACGCCCTGTTTCAACAGGTGTCCCCCAGGGCAGTATACTAGGTCCATTGTTTTTCCTTATATTTATCAACAGTATGAACAAAGTAATTTCCCATGGTCAAATATCTATGTATGCTGACGACACAACACTCTCCGTCAGTGGTAAAGACCCCCAAGATATATCTGCTAAATTGTCTTCTGATCTTGATTCAATAATGAATTGGTTGAATGTTAATAAATTGTTTTTGAACACTGATAAGACAAATGTTATGTTGATTGGAACTGCGAGTAAGTTAAGGAATGTTAATGAGAAAGATTTTTCTGTATTTGTTAATGGTAAACAACTGGAAAGAGTAAGAAAGGCAAAATGCCTAGGTGTTGTTGTTGATGATCAGTTAAAATGGCATGATCAAGTTAATAGTATTATTCAAAAGGTTTTCTGTAAGATTGGGCTATTAAGACGTCTGAAACCTTTCCTTGAAATTGATACATTAAATGTTATTTTTAAATCGTTTGTTCAGCCTATATTTGACTATTGCAATATCTCATGGTATGGTCGTTTTAAAGATGACAGTTCCAAACTTAATGTTCTTCATAAACGCTGTGCAAGAGTGATTTTGAGCGTGAACAACTTAACTTCATCTGATTTCATGTTTAGAATTCTTGGTTGGGAACGGCTTCACACTCGTAATGATTATTTTAAAGCACTAATGGTTTATAAATCTCTTAATGGCCTGGCGCCACATTATCTTGCAAAAATGTTTAACCATGTATGTACAACTCACAATGTTAACACACGACAGGCTGCTGCTGGTCAGTTGGCTTTGCCACCTTCAATTCATGGATATGACTTAGAATGTTTTAAATCATCGTTCAGTTACAGTGGTGTAAAATTATGGAACAACATTGAAAATGATATTAGAAACTCAATAAATGTGCAAACTTTTAAACGGTATTACAAAAATGTATATTTTCACCAGTTTTAATTAAATAGTGTATAATGTAAATAACATCTTGAAATATATATGTTACTGAGTTATTATGGGTTTTATATGATGTTTTTATGGATCAATGTTCATTTAATAATGGCATGAGTTGTAAATTGTATAATTATATTCTTTGTAATTCTCTATAATTATATTCCTTTTATGTATTTTGCAGGGCCCCGTGTTAGACCAGCTTCGGCTGAATCGGGCTACCCTGGGTAAACATGTTGTAAATAAATAAATAAATAAATAAAATCACAAAACCACAACAAAGCAATAAATGGGCGGGGTTCTATCTACAAATCTCAAGCCACCCAAATTTGCAACTGAACTTATTTTTGGTGCAGGCACAATCCGCGATCGGCAGAAACGGGCGGGGCTCTTTATACAGATGGGCGCCCAGCCACCAGTATCTATACCGAACATGTAAACAAATAAATAACAAAAGCTGACTCAGCAACAAATAAATGCTGAAAAGCTGAATACAAATTCAGCGTATTTTACTGAACAAAATTCAGCATGTACTGAAAATTTCAGTGTGCATCACTGAACGAAACTCAGCGCGTGTCACTGAATTATTCAGCGCATAAATTCAGCATAAATGCACTGAACATTTTTTTATCGAGACACAAAATAATAAAGGCCAATTATGAAAATTATCACCAAGTCCAATTTCCTACAAGTGTAGGCTTAAAGGACAAGGTTTTAAATAACAAAGGCCTAAATTAATAATGAACCCAAGACCAAGTCCGATTTCCTACAAGTGTAGGCTTAAAGGACAAGGTAATAAATAAAAGCACGACAAGGGATGGGTTTTATGAAAAGGAAGCGGTGACGTTTCAATTTATACCTGAAAGGGAAGGTAAAAACGTCAACTTCCAAAAAAAATGCATTCAGCAAAACAAATAAAATTTGGAATTACAAGCAAGCTTATCGTGCAAAACAAGTCTGAAAGGGGATCACCCGGAGTTCAAGACTCCTTTTTAAAGGTGATGCACAAAACTTGTCATGCAGAAAATTGCAGCCAACCAAATTTTAATATCAATGAATAATGAAGAAAAAAAGTATATAGGCCTAATAAATTTTCGTAATTAACGAAAAGATTTTGCAACTAAATTTCATGTCTCGAGAAAACAAAATTGCATATCAAAATATCTCAAAACATCACTTCAAAATCACTATCAAACATATCCAAAACTTCTACTTCAAATCATCAGAAAACAATTTTTGCAAAGGCCTGAAATTATTGCCAAAGTATTCTACAATAATTAAATTCCGTCATCCTTAAAATTACTTTAAACTAACCTGAGAAAAACACTAAATAAATACCCTAAATATTTTTTATGCAATCTCCGGTCAAGGAAAGGTTTACAGTTTAAAAAACAACAACTTTGTTTTAGGATGCCAACATTACTTACATTCATCAGCTTTCATACATCCATTTACACACAAAAATCCTGCAGGAAAAAATTGGCCTCGCACTCCCAGGTATATCCATCTCGTCCAGTCATTAGCTCACATCAGGACTGGAGGGTGGCTCACATACTGCCCAACTCAAAAGAAACATGCATCAATCTCCTAAACAAAATAATCTTTTCAAAATCAATACACAGGCAAACAAAAGAGACATTACAGAAAATGCAAGATGCACCAATCATAGAGTGAGAGAAGCAGTGAAGTGAATCAAGAGTGAATACAAAAGTAAAACAGGTGTTAAACAAAAAGATGAAATTGAAAAGAGCTGAAAGGTAAAAGGTCAGAAAGTTTCAGATAAAGACAGAGGGCAGCAGAACAAATCAGTAGCAGTAAAAGCAGAGGGTGATGGCACATCCAACATAAAACAAAATACATTTTTATAAGATTAATCAAATTATCTATTTGCGACAATATACATATATTTTATATGGTCGACAGTTGGGTATACCAAGTTTGGCACAGCGCCCGATAATAATGTAAAATACATTAAATTACACGACGTTTCGGGTCTAACCCTTTTACAAGTGTGAGCAAATGCAAAGATACCTTACAGAAGCAAGCAAAACATGTGTGAGGCCATGAACAAAGGGAAGAAAAAACCCATTGGTAATGACCAAACACTTACATAATGAGATAAAGAAAGAAAAAACCAAGCAAAAAGGAGAAGAAAACATCCTTTGTGCCTGACAGAACTTGTATACAAAAACAGTGGTAGGTGAGAAAATGATTACAACAACAAATAGTAGTAGAGCAGAACCATGATAAAGTAAAGAAAAATTATATAGAACCGCAGATACATATATGCAAACAAGGAGTCATAAGCTAAAAGTGTCAAATTTGCTGTTTAAGCCACCAGGCTGAACAGTGCCGAGCTTGAAAATGAGTTTATGTTCTGCCATGATGCGATCATTGTTGTTTCCTCTGGCGTTGATGGCAGCGGTTACCTTGATGTCGTTGATGGTACATGTGGAAGGGGGGTTAAAATGCCGCGCTACAGGAATACCATCAAAATTGCATTTGATTGACCGCAGGTGTTCAGTGAAGCGGTCAGCGAGTCTTCTGCAGGTTTCTCCGACATAGAGGAGTTAACAACGGGTGCAGATAATGATATAAAAACTAGATTACAAGAAGTGCAAGTGAAATGGTTGGTTATGTTATAGCTATATTTATCTTAGGTTTTCTTTCCTTTTTCTGCTTTTTTGTGGTATTTTTTATTCTACAAACTTTATATTTGTGTACAAATTGAGGGCGCTATTTACATATATTTTAAATTTATTTTACCCAATAATATGAGTTATTCCTTTTATTTTATGATAAAAAGAAGTTTGAAATTTCATATTATTATTAATTTTTATGATGTTTTAATGACATTATACAAGTGGCTAGCTCTTGTAAGGATACAAACAAAATTTAAGATAAATAGCGCCATCAGTGTTCAACTTTGCTTAAAAATGAATATTATTATTATTATTAATCAACACTTATATGGCGCTCTAACAATGAGCACAGCGCCTTACAAAATTTACAGGCAAAAATGAAGCAAGAAACAAATACAACAAACATTAATACAAATGTGTTTTAAGCAAACGCTTGAAAGCAGGCACAGACACCGCCTCCCTCAACTGGATAGGCAACTCATTCCAGAGCCGTGGAGAGGCAACAGCAAACGAATGATCACCAGCTCTCTTATTTGATCGTGGAACCAAGAGCCTTGTTGTATCTGAAGAGGAGCGGAGTCTGGGCCTATTTTCGTGCGTTACCGTGTCGCTGAGCAAGGTAAGCAGGTCAATACAGTTTTGCCATCAAACAACCGTGTATCAAAAATGACGTACTGGAGATACACATAATGCAAGAACGCATTTATTTTACATGTTTGCGTCAGTTATACACTTAAAAGATTAAAATCGTATTTCATACATTTTTGCACAGATGTGGATGAATGTGCTTCGAGTACTGATAACTGTGACATAAATGCTGTTTGCACCAACAACGATGGCTCCTTCACATGCGCATGTATTACCGGTCGCGGGTATTCTGGAGATGGGGTTACATGCTCAGGTTAGTTTATCTTGCATTTGCTTTTGGTTCTGATGTTTATTCACAACTGATATAAACTCATCAAATAAAGGAAGTCCCGTCTTACACCAAAACCTGATCTTGTTATGACAATTTGATTGATAAAGTCGTGTGCAGAATCTTGTTAGCTGCCATTTGATACCAAATTTGCTACCTAACGCTCAAAATTGACAATTTGGTGGATTTTTAAAACTTGCAAATCAAAACGATGCAGGCGGTAGTACCGGCACTTGTGATAGTCGGCAGGGGCACATCGCGGCCAAGCAAGCGTGACCACGCTTAGCAATTTCGACCGCGTGCATAGTTTTGATTTGTAACTTTCTTTGCGGACTTTCTTTATTTGAGGAGTATTTTTGCGTATACGTTGAATGAATTGTGGTTGAATGGTTGTGGTGTTTGGGTGAGGATTTTTGTCTTTGGTTTGATTGGGTTTTACATTAATCAGAAAGTTTAACACAAAACACGGAACTTTTTTTTTCGTATTTCCAGCTGCAGGTAATATTACAAGTACAGCAGGAAGAGAGTTTGTGTTTGGTTTTATTGGCCATGAAGACAATCGGCGGAATCTCATCTTGATTAATACCTTAGAAGAAGCCCCGGAAGTGACAGTTACAATAAACATATCCGCAATTGGCATTATGGAAGAAATCGTCGTTTCCAAAACCCAAGATTACGTTTTTGCGCCAGATCGCAGTGACATTACTTACCAACCAATAATCATAACCGCAGACGGCGATATCTACGTGCATGCGCAGACTACCTCTGACTCTGTAATGTCCGATAGCTTCTGTCCATTGCCTACAACGAGTTTGGGAACACAATATCATCTCGTATCGCAAGTTCCCGGATGTAGCACTTCAGAAATTTTGATTATGTCCCTCGGTGATGGACAAACGAATGTCACACTAAGCAACTGGCCGGCTGGATTTGAAGATCCGGTGACTTTCACATTGGATCCGTATGAAAAATATTTCTTTGAAGCAAATGGTCCTGGGGATTTTACCGGGCTTAAGGTGTATGCAACCAAATCAGTAGCGGTTCTATCCGGCGTATCATGCGGCATCGTTCCGATGATTAGTAATACGATGACTCATGAGGGATGCGAATTACTTGTAGAAATGATTCCTGATGTTGAGAGTTATGGAAGAAATTTTGTTATGGCATCAGTGAATCCAAGAACGAATGGATTCGAATACCGTATCATAGCGTCGCAGAATGGTACAGTCTTCAACATTTCTTCAAGCATCTATGGACCTAGCATTGTCACGAAATCAATGAACGAAGGAGAATTCTATTTGGGAGATTCGATTAAAAGCAGTGAAGTGATCGTCATAAAATCAACCCAACCCGTCTTGGTGGCACAATTCACCAAATCTACACTGCCTCCTACTGGTATCGCTGACGAGGTTACAGAGGCATTCATGCTACTTGTCCCCGCAATTGAGCATTGGTCGGGCAATGTTGCGTTCACAACAAATGATGCAGGTGGAATCGATGCTAGAGTCAGTATCACATTTTGGTGTTGCGATCTCGCTGGTTTAAGTGTTGACGGAATACCGTTGAATGGTAAGACATTATGTGTTTAGTTTCTACAGGGTTCGCCAGCACTCAAAGAATGATATTTTTTAAATTGAGCATCAAGACAAAGACCGACCCCGACATATCGATTTCAATTTTCTTTGACAGGATCGTCGCCCCACCCCACATTGCCACATCAATTTATGCAAATTTGGGTAGTAGATGAGAGTCAAATTTTTGAAAAATCAGATCAACCACCTTTTGTTGCAGAATCTGTTTCATCCATCTTACATCCCTTTCCTGAATTCTTTTCTTTTCATTTGTTTCCTTTTTTGTAGAAACGACAGTAATAGCTTCTAATATTTACGATGAAATGTGCAACAAGCAACTCAGTCTTGGACAAGGCAGATCACAGCACAGAATCGAACACGTCGATGGTGCCAAATTCTACGCATTTGCGTACGGCATGGGATCGCATTTTACCTACGCATACCCGTTGATGTACAACGTTCATGTACAACTAGGTAAAGAGATACTTTTGAGGGCAGGGGTAACCTATTTTGAACGGCTCTTTATAACACTAGGGGTAGCAATTTTAACTTTCAAGTTCCAAAAATTAAAACAGCAGATTCTGCTTCCTTTTTTTACAATGCAATCCATGATTGGAACAAACTTCCCGATAATGTAAAATTGTGCAATATAAAATCAAAGTTTAAAAAAGATGTTAAAGTTATCCTCTTAGACCACATGGTTATATAGTTTTTAATATTGTAATTTAGGTGTTTCATGTTTTAAATATAGGTTTTCCTGGCCAATTTCGCAACTTGTGCGTTCGATTTCATAAAAGTGTCATTCGTTTTCGCGCAAGATTGAAAGATTGCAACGAATCCCGATTTCTTTTTCGCATTATGAGCAATCGATTTCATTTTAGTTCAATCAAATTAATGTATGATCAGAACAATTCATTATTGTGAATTCAATTTCGTTCTCGAATGTTTCAATTTCACCATTAGACGTCTAATTTAAAGGAATAGGCAATCAATTTCGCAAAAGATGCACGGGGGACTGCGAAACGTTGTCAATCCTATTTTCAATTTCATGCATTGACAATCTAATTAGCGAAAAGGATTTCAATTTGAAATTTTGCGGATTTTCAAGTATACTGACATAGGCCTAAAGGCCCTCCGTCTACGTTGCAGCAGAAAAAAAGTGAGTAGCCCTATGTAACACAGAATAAACACACACATGTTTTAATGGGTAATGCTTGTAATGAGAAGTATACTTTAGGTACAGTGTTCATTAAAGCACATTAATGCTTGCAAATTCGAATACGAATGTAACATGTTAATATTGTTTTTAACACACGAACACATTAAAATATGTTTAAAACGTCGCTTAACACGTTCGGGTGTTAGCAATATTAACACTTTAACACGTCAGTTAATCCAGTGGCGTAGCGTCATAGGGGCACGGGGGGGGGGGGGGGCACGTGCCCCCAATCGATCTGAAATTTTTTAAAATCCCACAGGAAAATGGCCGAAAAACGGCTTGTGCCCCCAATCAGACCCGGTGCCCCTCAATAATGGTCGGTGCCCCCCAATAAAAAATTAATGAAATGTTATACTATAGGCCTATATTTAATTCAGATGGAAATGGACACGATTGAGGTCTAATTAAACAGGTTGTGATGTGAAGGATATGTTTATAAGTCGACTGCAAAATATGCTTATTTAATTTCTAGATGTTGTTTTGACTGTGTTCATTCAGTTTTTATTCTTACTAGCGGGTACCCGCGCTTCGCGCGGGCCCCCGCTAGATGAGTAAATGGGAGCGGTTAGTAAACGGAAGCGGTTAGTATAATGATGGAAATGGTAATGGCAATTGGTATCGCTTTTAACAGCTCAATTATTACGCGGTTAGTGATGGTAGGCCTATCAGGCCTACCATTATTTGCCTCTACATTGCAAACGACTTCCTTAGCATAAAATCTGTTGCGTAGTTTTTGTATCAAACACCCTTTTTACTTATTTTTTCTTTGTCTTTCCTTTTTTCTTTCAGTTTCTCTCTCTCTCTCTTTCCTGCGTTCCATTTGTCTTTCTTTTTCTTGCTTGTTCACTTTCTTTCTCTCTATCTCTGTCTTCTTTCTTTCTTTCTTTCTTTCTTTCTTTCTGTATGTCTATTTTTTTTCTTTGTCTTTCCCTTTCTTTCTTTTCGTTTGTCTCTCCCTTTCTCTTTCTTACTTTCCCGATGTTTCTTTCTTTCTTTTCTTCTTTCTTTCTTTCTGTCTTTCTTTCCCTCTTTCTTTCCCTCTTTCCTTCCCCTTTTTACTTATTTTTTCTTTGTCTTTCCTTTTTTCTTTCAGTTTTCTCTCTCTCTTTCCTGCGTTCCATTTCTCTCTTTCTTTGTCTTGCTTGTTCACTATCTTTCTCTCTCTTCTTTCTTTCTTTCTTTCTTTCTGTCTGTCTTTTTTTCTTTGTCTTTCCCTTTCTTTCTTTTCGTCTCTCTCTCCCTTTCTCTTTCTTGCTCTCCCGTTGTTTCTCTTTCTTTCTTTCTTTCCATTTTTTCTTCCCTCTCTCCTTCCCCTTTTTACTTATTTTTTCTTTCTTTTTCCTTTTTTTTTTTCTTTCAGTTTCTCTCTCTCGCTTTCATGCGTTCCATTTCTCTCTTTCTTTTTCTTACTTGTTCACTTTCTTTCTCTCTCTCATCTTTCTTTCTGTCTGTCTATTTTTTCTTTGTCTTTCCCTATCTTTCTTTGTTTCTCTCTCCCTATCTCTTTCTTGCTTTCCCGTTGTTTCTCTTTCTTTCCCTCTTTCTTTCCTTCTTTCCTGCCCTCATCCCTTCCCCTTTTCGCGCGGGCCCCCGCTAGATGAGTAAACAGGAGCGGTTAGTAAACGGTAGCAGTTAGCATAAACGATGGAAATGGTAATCATGGCAATTGGTATCGATTCAACAGCCATTAGTACGCGGTCAGTGGTACCATTTGTTGCCTCTATTTGGAAATGATTTCCTTTAGCATATATCTTTTGCGTAATTTTTGTACCAAACACCCTTTTGACTTTTGTCTTTCCTTTTTTCTTTCAGTTTCTCTCTCTATCTATTTTAAAGCTTTCCCGTTATTTCGTTCCATTTCTCTCTATTTCATTTTCTTGCTTGTTCGCTTTCTTTCTTTCTTTCTTTCTTTTAAATTTGTTTCTGTTTCATCAAGTAGGCCTATAATAGCAACATTGGGTTTCAAGATATTCCCCCCATATTTTGATAAGGGCAATGGTCCATACAATCACCCCCAAGAAAGTTGACACCTGTAGGCCTATATACATGTGGGTTTCTGACAATATCAACCTCATATTTGGCCAAACTAAAAAGTGCCCATTTTTGCGGTCTTCGTGCGAATTTGTTCCACTTTTGCATCATACAAAATACCATCTTCATTATGGCTATAAATTATTATTAAATTATGGCCATCCCCCATGCCATGTCAAGAGAAATCTACGCCATTGTTAATGTTGCCAAAAGATGCCGGATTCACTATTAATATGCCTACTTCAAGAAATGTTTTCATCCCTCCCCTAATGTCAAAAAGAAATCTACGCCACGGATATTTAGCGGTTGCGGTTTTATACCATGCTATAATCTGCTAATAATGTCCCACACTCCCCATCGAAATTCATCACAACATGACAAACGAATAAACTCAAATTACTTTCCAATACCGTATATATGCCTAGGCCTACCTTGAATTTAAAATCTTCGGAAAGTCATCACAAAAGAAGTTTCCGAAAGTCATAATTTGCATAAACGAATGCAGTTGATTTATTATTATAGCCGTTGCGGTTACCATGCCGCATAATGCCCACTCTCCGTCGAAAGTCACCACGAACGGCTAAACTAATATCACTTTCAAAATTATTAGATCACTTGGACCATTTATTTTCAAAATACGTAACTTAAAACCACCTTTGTCTCAGCCATTAATTTGTTAGTTCCGTCTAAGAGATGTGATATTTTCCGTCTTAGATGAAACTGGAAGTTTTGTTACCATTAGCGCGTCGGGAAGTTGCCACGACCTGTGCGTAATCCGCGTATAGCAACGCAGCAACGGACCGTAAATAAGCGGGCCACCATTGGTTGATCTACCGAATAAATCCAAATAATTATTTGTATTTATTAATTTATCTATCTATCTATGCATTTACCATTCATCTGGAAATGCTAGAACTTATTTATTTATCTATTTATTAATTTATAATTTATCTATAATCTCCGAGATGATACCGATGAATCGATCAGTTCCTCTTCAAAGTATCGATTATCGGCAAGTTCCTCTTTAATAGTATAGATACGATAGATAAAGGTTATATTATACAATTAAAAATACGAAGATTGAAAAAAGATCTATCGTAAGAAAAAGTAGCATTAACTTAAAGGAAAAGTTTCATTATATTTTTATAATTTATATGATTAACTAGACTGAGCTTGATTGAACTATGGGACATACGGGTCAGTCCATGTCAAAACAGACTGTGTGTACACCCACCCTCTTGGATTATGCTCTCCTTTGGCTCAGGGGTACCTTTCATGGACCCCTAGGTGAGGTCACAAGAAAAAAATTCAAATTCAATTTCGTTTCCGAATGGCGGGCCATCTAAGTTTGGCGACCTTGACAAAAATTGGGAATTTAAGGTGTCCAAATGACAAAGCGCTCTCTTTGAGAGGCATTTTCTTCTTAATTAAATCAGTTGTGACCCTCTTTTTAAATGTGGTCACTCACTGGCTGTGTCTGAAATGCCTAATGCCAAAAAAGATTGATTTCGGAATTTCGTTGGGATTTCAGAGGGGGTCAAAATCAGCACTTCATACTGTTCAATCAAATTATCTTTGATTTTGAAGGACCCATGATAATGCCACAGTGCACTTATAGGTCCTAATTATGTTCAGAATGGATTAACCATGTGCCAATGTCTATGAACAATTCAAAAAGAGAAATTTCTTGACCCCTACAGAATTTTAGGCCCCCCTAAAGTGGTTCAGCCACAAATGGCGCTTAAAATCGGCAAATTTTGACACCTAATAACTTTAGGTGTACACCAGATATGAATTTCTAGTCTTTTGCATCTGAAAGAATGTAGTCTAATGTTACTAGGAACATAAGATTTGTTTTATATTTTTTGTGTTTTGATACTTTCAAAAAGGTCGTTGACCTATGAACATTTTTCGTCATAGCGCCCTCCTGAAAGGTCTGACACATAACAAACTATACATTTTGGAATCCTCATGACCATACGAGTAATTTGATATATTACTTGACATAATTGGGAGCATTCTGAAAATTTGACCCCCATAACCTGTACTTTGCATGTGCATCGTTGCCAGGAAGTGCATTTTGACCCCTTAAAATCCATACAGAGGATTAGAAAGTAGTTTTTCTTATTACTTGACTCAAGAGCAACTTGAAATATCAGGATAAATAATACAAATGGCTATAAAGTGATCAAAAATATAAAAAAATATCATACTAAAATTGGCATTTTGTACCGTATCCTGTATGCATGGTATGTTGGGCAAAAATGACTATTTTTGAAAGCGTCAACTTAATACTAAAACACAAAAATACAAAACAAATCTTATGTTCCTAGTAACATTAAACTACATTCTTTCAGATGCAAAAGACTAGAAATTCATATCTGGTGTACACCTAAAGTTATTAGGGGTCAAAATTTGCCGACTTTAAGTGCCATTTGTGGCTGAACCACTTTAGGGGTGGCCTAAAATTCTGTAGGGGTCTAGAAATTTCTCTTTTTTTTGAATTGCTCATAGACATTGGCATATGGTTAATCCATTCTGAACATAGTTAGGACCTATAAGTGCACTGTGACATTATCATGGGTCCTTCAAGATCAAGATAATTTGATTGAACAGTACGAAGTGCTGATTTTGACCCCCTCTGAAATCCCAACGAAATTCCGAAATCTATCTTTTTTGGCATTAGGTATTTCAGACACAGCCAGTGAGTGACCACATTCAAAAAGAGGATCACAACTGATTCAATTAAGAAGAAAGTGCCCCTCAAAGAGAGCACTTTGTCATTTGGACCCCTTAAATTCACAATTTTGGTCGAGGTCGTCAAACTTTGATTGCCCGCCATTCGCAAACGAAATGGAATTTGAATTTTTTTCTTGTGACCTCACGTAGGGATCCATGAAAGGTACCCTGAGCCAAAGGAGAGCAAAATCCAAGAGGGTGGGTGTACACTCAATCTGTTTCGACATGGACTGACCCATATACATCACTTTATGGTTTCTGAACTAAACCGGGAAAATACTTTTAAATATTATAATTAGTTATAATTCATTTTCTGTTTTACTAGGCCTATGCATACGGCAATTTTAACATTACTTAAAAAATGTGTTTTCCTTCACTGACATTTAATATAGCAACGTGCTTGTTTGAACAATGTTGACGATACATATATCTAATGTTCAATATAAACACGATAAATAGCATTTTTATATTTGAACCACTGTAAAATATTTAAGAACTTCTGGATGTGATTTTGCACTTTGCGAATTCGATTGAACATTTTTCCATTTTGTTTACGCATATATGAATTTGTATTTCCAAATAGGCTCTGAATTCAAGGCCACGTGAAGTTGGCTGCACAATATGCGAAATTTGCTGCACAATGTGCGAAATTGGGTGCACTATTTAGAATTTTGAATGCGTATTAAATGAAATAGATTGCACATTTGCTAAATTGAAATCGAGAATGTAAGCGTTCATTCAATTTCGCGCGAAAAGGAATGACACTTATACTAAATTGAACGACCAAAGTTTGAAATTGGACGGGAAAACCTATAGTTGTAATATATATATTTTTTCATTGTTTATTGTGTATTTTTAAGGACCCATTTGGAAATAAGTCGCTGACTTTAAGGGACATCCTTGGCATGTTATCTTGTCATATTTTATGTTTTAATTTGTATTTTTATAAGAATTGTGTTTTCGTTTGTTCTGTGCAATATGTTTTTTGACTCTTATGATGATATACTTAATAAAATCAAATCAAATCAAAATCAGAGCCACCATTGGCAGCTTTCAACGAAAAATCGGCCACCAATTAGCCATAATGTACGATTTTCCAAAATAATTTCATAGATTTTGTTCAAACCTGGTGTTTTGACATGTTATATTTGTAATGATTCTAAATCAGCCAAATTCGTTTTATTTGTGAAAAAACAAATCAATTTTGTAGACATTATCGTATTAACACGGTTATTAATTCCCCATAGAGCCCCACGGTTAAAGAGACAATATTTATTATCAATTTATTTCATTATTTTGGTTTGTTTTAAAAATAATACCAGTCGTTCGGCGCTCATGGAGTGTAACTTGGAATTAAGCTTAACTTCTGATAGTTGCCCAGTGGAAGGCAAGTCAGAGCAGATCTTGATGAAAACTGGTCGACCGCGAATACATTGAAATCCACTGATGAACATGCAGGGGTGTAGCCTCGGGCCCGGACCTCGGGGCCCATGGACAAGAAGCAGTGCGGGCCCTTGTAACATCTCCTGGCTTTTGCTCTGGGCACTTGAACCCTCTGGGTCCCCTGGACTTGGTCCACCCTGTCCACCCGCTTGTTACGCCCCTGTGAACACGATGACTCCTATTCGTCGTAAACGCTAACCAAGCAATGTCAATTGCGAATGAATATTATATTATCCCTGTGTTTCGCCTCAACAGATCCTACTACTCTTGACAGGCTCCGACAGTTACAATGAACTGATGAGCAGATGATTTTGATAACAACATGAGCCATGCATGGAGCAGCAATAAGCTAGATACAGCTATAGGCGTCGGGCCAGTGTCCAAGCACATCGTCGAATTTCGTATTCGTAATAACTGACATGATACAAGATAAATATGGGTGAAATGATGGGCTGCTCAAAACCAGTATGAATGCGGCAACCAAAATGTTATTATACATTAGATATACAGATATAGAGGCAGTAGAAGATTACGAAGTCTACAGCAGCTCTATAATAGGCAATGGCGGCACTACGGTGGGCAAGAGTGGGCATTTCCCACAATTCAATTTTTTTTCTTGCCCCAGTCCACCTCTCTTTTACGTAAACTCAAAATTACGTACATTTCCACTTTTGTGGCAATTTTATGCAAAATGTGTTGATTTTACACCTCCCTGAAATTCACATTGACCCCCTTTGTGGTTTTATGAATAAAATAAACAGTGAAAAAAGGGCGTTCGATTCATGACAGCGAGGTTGTTGGATCGATTCATGACCGTGAGGTTGTGGGTTTGAAACCCGGTATTACCAACGTCTTGTGCCCTTGGCTAATCTGCGGGAGATTGTCATGCGCACTAGATTGTCAAAGACTCAAGTTAAATTGATGTGGATGTTGTTAAGGATTTACTAAGACATATGTCGTGATTATCAGCAGTGATCAGCATGCAAATGATTTACCATAGTACACACATAATCATGGTTGTTTGATGTGACCATTTATAAATTTTTCTAAAATATTATATAATGTTCAATTCTAGACCTGCACAATACCAACAGCTATCACACTAATAAACACATATATTTTTAGCTATTTTAAACAAAGATTTTCATTTCTATATCAAATTATTCATCTTGTTATGCTTTTTTGTGATAATTTTTATTCTGTAAACTGTACATGTGTGAGCAAATTGAGGGCGCTATTGACATATATTTTGAATTTGAATTAGCCACATAATATGACTTTTTCCTTTACATTTCATTATAAAATGTTTTTTGAAAATTTCCTAGCCATTTGTAAGTCTTATTTCTGATGTTTTAATACCATTATACAAATGTATACCCCTTATAAAGATGCAAACAAGATTTAAGATAAATAGCGCCATCATTGTTCAACTTTTCTTTAAAATGACCCAGTTTTACAATCCATCAAACAACCGTGATAATACACACACACAAAGAAAAAAAATCCAAATTGATGGCCTTCTTGCCTGACCATAGTGGTAAGAATTTAGACAATCTTTCTTAAAATATGCAAGACATTCGCGGCGTACATTAAAAGGAGGAGAAAGAAGAAGATGCGATCCAAAACTTTGGCAATAACCTCCATATGATGTACCTGAAATCAAAAGGAAAATGCATGAATAAATGCAACTCGTAAATATCGTCATTATGCACGCATGTTGGTTTGCGTGAGGACGATATGAGTAGAATATTTAAGTATCAGGCATGTTTTAATTTGTTTCACTTTAGAATACAACGTTAATACCAAGTGAATTTGTAGCATAGAAGGTCATCGTTAATTCCCTGGCTGAAATTTGATACACTTTTGATACACCACTTTTGATACGTATGAAAAATGTATGAAATAAAAGGATTTGAATTGGAACCCTCATTTCATACACTTTTATGTATCAAAACTGTATCAAATTAACATTGCATACACATTTTGTACATATCAAAAGTGTATCAAATGCCAAGATAATGTATCAAAAAAGTATCAAATGAAATGTATCCTTTCATTTCATACATTGATACATGATTATATCAAAAGTGTATCAAATAAGTAACTGTATCAAATCAGGGTTCCAATTTAAACTGTATCAAATTAGCATTCAAATTTTTATCCTTTCATTTCATACACATTTCATACATAATTTATATCAAAAGTGTATTGAATATGTTACTGTATCAAATCAGGGTTCCAATTTAAACTGTATCAAATTAACATTCAAATTTTTATCCTTTCATTTCATACACATTTCATACATAATTATATCAAAGTGTATGAAATTTGTAACTGTATCAAATCAGTGTTCCAATTTAAACTGTATCAAATTAGCGTTCAAATTTTTATCCCTTCATTTCATACACATTTCATACATAATTTATATCTAAAGTATATCGAATATGTTACTGTATCAAATCAGAGTTCCAATTTAAACTGTATCAAATTAGCGTTCAAATTTTTATCCTTTCATTTCATACACATTTCATACATAATTTATCAATGTATGTTACTGTATCAAATCAGGGTTCCAATTTAAACTGTATCAAATTAGCATTGAAATTTTTATCCTTTCATTTCATACACATTTCATACATAATTTATATCAAAAGTGTATCGAATATGTTACTGTATCAAATGAGGGTTCCAATTTAAACTGTATCAAATTTGCGTTCAAATTTTTATCCTTTCATTTCATACACATTTCATACATAATTATATCAAAAGTGTATTGAATATGTTACTGTATCAAATCAGGGTTCCAATTTAAACTGTATCAAATTAACATTCAAATTTTTATCCTTTCATTTCATACACATTTAATACATAATTATATCAAAGTGTATGAAATTTGTAACTGTATCAAATCAGTGTTCCAATTTAAACTATATCAAATTAGCGTTCAAATTTTTATCCCTTCATTTCATACACATTTCATACATAATTTATATCAAAAGTGTATCGAATATGTTATTGTATCAAATCAGAGTTCCAATTTAAACTGTATCAAATTAGCGTTCAAATTTTTATCCTTTCATTTCATACACATTTCATACATAATTTATATCAAAAGTGTATCGAATATGTTACTGTATCAAATCAGTGTTCCAATTTTTGTATCAAATTAGCATTGAAATTTTGATCCTTTCATTTCATACATATTTCATACATAATTATGTCAAAAGTGTATGAAATATGTAACTGTATCAAATCAGCGTTCCAATTTAAACTGTATCAAATTAACGTTCAAATTTTTATCCTTTCATTTCATACACATTTCATACATCATTTATATCAAAAGTGTATCGAATATGTTACTGTATCAAATGAGGGTTCCAATTTAAACTGTATCAAATTTGCATTGAAATTTTTATCCTTTCATTTCATACATATTTCATACATAATTATATCAAAAGTGTGTGAAATATGTAACTGTATCAAATCAGCGTTCCAATTTAAACTGTATCAAATTAGCGTTCAAATTTTTATCTTTTCATTTCATACACATTTCATACATCATTTATATCAAAAGTGTATCAAATATGTTACTGTATCAAATCAGGGTTCCAATTTAAACTGTATCAAATTAGCGTTCAAATTTTTATCCTTTCATTTCATACACATTTCATACATACTTTATATCAAAAGTGTATCAAATATGTTACTATATCAAATCAGGGATCCAATTTAAACTGTATCAAATTAGCGTTGAAATTTTTATCCTTTCATTTCATACACATTTCATACATAATTATATCAAAAGTGTATGAAATATGTAACTGTATCAAATCAGGGTTCCAATTTAAACTGTATCAAATTAGCATTGAAATTTTTATCCTTTCATTCCATACACATTTCATACATAATTATATCAAAAGTGTATGAAATATGTAACTGTATCAAATCAGGGTCCCAATTTAAACTGTATCAAATTAGCGTTGAAATTTTTATCCTTTCATTTCATACACATTTCATACATAATTTATATCAAAAGTTTATCGAATATGTTACTGTATCAAATCAGGGTTCCAATTTAAACTGTATCAAATTAGCATTAAAATTTGTATCGTTTCATTTCATACACATTTTATACATAATTATATCAAAAGTGTATCAAATATGTCACTGTATCAAATCAGCGTTCCAATTCTAATGCTGGCCAGCAGGACCGCCCTATTTTTGATACATGCCATTTGATACACTTTTGATATAGTTTTTTGATACACTTTTGATACAGTTTTTTTGATACACTTTTGAGTTTTTTGATACACTTTTGATAGTTTTTTGATACAATTTTGATACAGTTTTGATACACTTTTGATAGTTTTTATACACTTTTGATACAGTTTTTATACACTTTTGATACAGTTTTTATTCACTTTTGATACAGTTTTTTATACACTTTTGATACAGTTTTTCAAATTTCAAAATTGGTCCAATCAAGCTCAAATTCAACAAGAATTATCCTTACATGATCTAAACATATTTGCAAACATTAATGACCCCAAAGCTCAAAGTGAAGGGATCAAAGGTCAAATTTTGAAATTAGTCTAATCAAGCTCAAATTCAACACTGCCCCCTACTACCAATGCTGACCTCTAGCACTTTCCCCCATCACGTAGCAGCTCAATGCACTTTCCCCTATCAACGTTCAAAATTACAACGCAATAGGACAAATGTGTGAGAAAGTATTACAAAAAAGAAGCAAAACCCAACCAAAATGGAACATACATACATCAGAGGGCCTGCTTGGAAAGAAGTGCTTGTCACTGAAGTTGTTACCCTCAATAAAGAGACAAAACGGCTACCAATAACAAAAAGATTCAGCAGGGTTTTTTACTATACAGGCATGTGCTATATTCATGCTTAATACGTATACATAGAGGTCCTATATATAATATATAGTAAGCTTACCTTATCAGAACAAAGTCAACAAAATATCCTCTTTAATCATAGTCCCTGATTACAACGACATTGTAACCTAATGTGCAGTCTACAAGCATGTTTGTATCTTCACCATGATAAATAAAACACCATAATTTGCTCTAAAATACAGTACATTTCCAAATGCAAATCTTAATTGCATGCATGCCACATGGGCAAATTTGAAAATGAGTCATTATCTAGACATGTGATCAGTTATTGATACAGTTTTGATACACTACAAAAGGTCAGTTTATGAAAGCCCAATTTGATACACTTTTGATATACCTCTAGCCACCCAAAATAAACTAAGTCCAATTTAATACGCTTTTGATACACTGTAGGCAGCCAGAATTTGACTAAGTCCAATTTGATACACTTTTGATATACCTCTAGCCACCAAAAATTAACTAAGTTCAATTTGATACACTTTACATACACTAAAAAACAATCAAAGTCCAATTTAATACACTTTTGATACACTGTATGCAGCCAGAATTTGACTAAGTCCAATGTGATACACTTTTGATATACATCTAGCACCAAAAATGAACTAAGTTCATTTTGATACACTTTACATACACTAAAAAACTGCAAAATCCAATTTGATACACTTTTGATACACCACAAGCATAGCCAAAATTAACTAAGTTCAAATTCGATACACTTTTGATACATTTTTGATAAAGTTAGGTGGTATTTGATACAGTTTTGATACCCTATATTTTCAGTTGATACATTTTTAATACACCCTTTGTATATCAAAACTGTATCAAATTGCCGTTTGATACAGTTTTAATACAGTTTGATACACTTTTGATACACTTCTTGCTGTATAGAATTTCTGCTAGGGTTGTTATAGCAATAACAATGTAACTTACTTAAGATAACTTAACCCCGGGACTTAACCCCCTGAGCACTACCTGTCGATCTAACATTGCCTCTGATTGGTCAATTACATGATATTTTCACTTTAATCACCAATCAGAATGGAGCTTCGCAAATAATTCACCCAATTTTTTTTTGTGTGTGGTGAAATTATTCTAACAATGTTGCTGATTTGTCCAATTGATAATGAAAACTTGTTTTTGGCCAATCGGCAGGTAGTTCTCATGGAGAAGTTGCTTACCTCACCAGATTCGCGATGACTTTCCGCCCTCAATACTCCTGCTTTGCTGCTTAACTCTTCTAATTCCACTGTTTCATGACTGACTTGACTCTCCATCGGTTTTACTTCTGAATTTACTACACATTGTTCCGTGCACTCCTTTGCAACCGTTTCCTCGTGGACACCACGTGTATTAATCAACAATAACCTCGGCAACATTTCCAGCATCAGCCATCGAGCCCGAGAATTCTTGATCTTGTATCGACAAGAATACACGGTGAGAGTTATTACGGTGAAAAACATGGTCAAACCAACAATGATGAAATTTACAGATAAATACTCCGACATCAGTGGACGATTTTCACCAGATGTTTCTGGTAACTCATTTGTGACGACCAATTGAAAGACAGTCAGACCCAGAAGCAAGGACACAACAAAGGATATTTTTTCACCACAATCCAGCGGCAACCAGAAGGTAAAAAGAGATAGTATCGTTACTGCTGTTGATGGTACGCCGATGTTATATAGATAGTACTCAGGTCGTCTGGTCAGGTTAAGTGAAAAGTCGACGTACGAATAGTCGAAGGAAATGTTTAATGCTCCCGAAACAGGTCTAACATAATCTTGGATATCCAATGTGTTAGCCACTCGCCATGTTGCCGAGTTATGGTTATCTACCGAAGAGGGTCTTGTGCCCTAAGTATTGGAAAGGAATATAGGAATATATATGGTACATCAACACGCTCTGGGCCTAAGGATAACAAAAATGTAAAGATCGTACGCGCACAAACTTTAATATCGTAATAAACTTTACATTTCTGGGATCCGCAGGGCCAGACGAATAACTTGACATATTGGAATAAAAATAATTTTTGCCCCTTATATGATCCTGTTGGCATATTTTGGAGACCTTTTGAGGGTCACGCTCTCAAAATACTGCTTGGCAAACAACGGATTCGAGTTCAGCTCACCAGATTTTGCAGAAATAAGCTAGTTGCCAAACTTGCCGGTTGGAACGCGAGTTTTCCAAATAATAGAACTTGTCTATCTATAAAAAGCTTTACAATTTGACAATTCAAAAATATTGTACCGTACGGGCTATTCCTAATGAGCTCTCGTGCATGTAATCCCTCTAATTATTCATTTAAAAAAATCACTATCGTTACTTCTTTTCATCACAGTTAGATTTGTACTGAGGCCCTGCATGCTTGTATCGATTGGCTCCAAACAAAGGATTTGAAGTGGCGTCCTTCACCGTAATCATGGCGCAGTGCAGTCCATTCAATCAAATGTTGTCATGAACCTATTTGATCGTAGTGCATTTGTTATGTGTGTGAGATGAACTGTCCATGATGCAGTCATGTCTACAGTAGAATTCATCTCGACCTTTGCAGGACTTAACCCCATTAAAAGCTATTAAACCAAGATAACACTCATTGAAACAGCTCAACTGATTAAATCGGATCTTCTCTGGTTGTGCACAAGTGACTGTTTTCATGTGCGATATCGCAATAAAGCTGGTATTCATAGCTTCAGTTGGGTAACCGATTATAAAGGAAACGAAAGGAAACAATGTTATGTGTGGCTTTGTTCACGAAATCAGACAATGTCGTGCTTTTGTAAACCAGCATTCTTGAAAATGAGCAACATAATGATTTTTGACTTAACACGGTTTAGAAATAATTTCTTCATATTTTTGGTGTTATCTGTCGTTTACATGTCCTTCCTAAAACACAAAAGTACGACCCTCTCCAAACACCTAAATTAGCTAAAAATTTAGGACATGTTACAAAACTTTATTTTCTAGAACCTATTTAGAATAATTTAAATGTAGCTTTTACCGGTTTTTTTGTGGCATCCTTCAGAAGTGAGCGGTCCGATACCAATATTTTCGGTCAAATCTCCATTCAAATAACACGGGGAGTTGGCTAGCTATGCCTTGCCCTCACTCATATTTTACAAAAGTACGACCATTTCTGAACATCTAACCTAGCTGTAATTTTAGGTCATGTTAGAGAAATATATTTGCTAGAAGTTTTGGAGAATAAATAAAATATTGGCTGGTTATTTTTCACACAGTGATGTTAACTAGGCAAGTGTCCATTCTCCCAACATACATCATTTGTAGGGTCACGCGTCAATGGTGAGAGCACTGTGTATTGTGTATAGGAAAACGGACAGTAACTGCAGTATGCGCGGTAGATTGCAATCATGCTTTTGTTGAATGCATTTGAGTAGTCCGCCATATTTGCGGTATGATACGTCATGCACAACCTCTATTCAAAGTACTGCATTATTTTATTCCACAACAAACTTGAAGGACACAAGTTTTGCCTGAATGGTAAAGTGCTAAGATAACTACTCTGTAAATATTAATTCGAAATAGAGGTTATCCACTTCACTCATGTGTGACTTCTAACAAAAGACGCTGATTCCCGTAGTATTCCTTATTCAAAGGAATTCAATACACGACCTCGGAGTTACCTGCATGACTTTGGCGGGCTATTTTGAAACAGTCATGGTTACACATGCAGGTACTTCTTTTGAAAGTCCTAAACAAGGTATAGCAGTCGCTGATAGGATATGCAGCTTATAGAACACGGATAACCTCTATTGAAATCATTCAAGTTCTTTCATCATTATAAATAATTGTTTTTAAATAACTAGCTATTTCTTTATATGACCAATTTTTAATTTGTCAAATTATAGCACATTTTGACGAATTAATATTTACAGTGTACTCCCTTATTTTCCGAAAAAAACCCCCATTCAGTGGAGGTCAAAAAGAGCAATGTCTATTGAATTATTAAACAGTAAACATAATAGTCAATTATCAGATAAATAGAAATTATTATTACCTTAAGCATAAGTAAGTTGCTGGGTATATTTTGTGTCGTAAACCGAAATATACATGTTTGTTCATCAAAGGAAACATCTCCATGGTTTCGGTTACCAAACAAAGAGTCCTGAGGATCATTTGAGTTTCGTAGAATAATAAACCATCCGATGTGAGGATAATATTCTTGCTACCACCAGATAATGGGTACGAAGCAACGGCGTCGAGTCTGAAAAATTGAAATAAAATACAATCAAAAAAGGAAGGGGCGGCAAAGAAGTAGGGGCGGCAAAAAGAATAATTGTTAAAGAAAAAAGGGCGGAAAAAATTGTCAAAAATGTTTAACAAATTGGAAACAAATAAACAAATGGAATCACATTTTTTGTTTTTAGGTTGCTGGCGCGTATTATCCCTTTTTTGTTCTATTTCTTTGCTTTTCCGTTTTTCAAACAATCGGAAAAAATTTGGCCAATCTTTTCGGGCTGTTGAAGGGGGCGGCAAAATTCACCTTTTTTGCCACGTACGCCACTGGTTTACTTACGAGTTGCGTAAAAATATTTGTGGTATCCAAATATCATCGGCATCAATTGTAAAGAAACCAATACCACCGTTTTCTCCTGGGTCCCATGTCAAGCGAAAATCGGTCCACATCTGAGAGGAAATGTTGACACAAAGAACATGAACAAATTAATACGAAGATTTTTGAAATAATATCTAGTTTTTATGGTCGAAAAGGATCATCAGAATATGGATTGATCACTTCTTCCTGTTAGACGAATTCCTACCACAGAGGGCGCAGATTTGTCAATCAGTAGAGGATCATATACATAAGTATAGATATGATATAATTATATAATTACGTTTAGAAATATATAGATATGATATAATTATATTATACACTGTATATATTATATAATTCATGACGTTGGGTCCTCTTCTTCGAATTCAAATGGACTACTTGATGCGTCTTATATATGTGTTGAAGAGGACCCAACCCAATTCTACACCCTCTGTGGTCGGGATTTATTCAACCAGAAGAAGTGATGACAAGCATTTATACACTCACTCCTCTTTACACCATACATAAATTCTCCAAGCCACATTTCCCTAATAATAATATGAAATTAAAAAAAAGTAAAATTGAGTTTGGCAGACGGTGGGGCTCGAACTCACGCCGCCCCGCGCCGCTATCATGGATATGTTACTGTATGAGCCTAGCGCCTCAGACCGCTCGGCCACCTGTCTTGTTGGTATCCATCCTGAAACTTATTTGAACATATAATCGCAACTTCAACATACCACGTGACAAGCAAAGACAGAAAACGAACCATATTTTGGAATTTTATTTGTTTAAAAACATTATTGTGTATTAATAGCGCTCAATTGTTGATAACTGCGTGTTCTACATACAGAAATCCGACAATAAATGGGCAGCTGTACGTGCCCATGTACAGGGGCAAGACATACGTGCTATACTCCTATATACATGTGGGTCAGCGATATGGAGCCTACCATTTTTACACGATAGTGTATACACGATCTGGATTTTTGCAATTTATAGTAGAAGTCCACGTAGGTCCCCAAAGTTTCTTTCTGATATTAAAAGATTAGGTTCCCATAAAGACGAAACAGTAATCTTTAGTTGGACCTACGTAAAATTTACATACAATTTTCACCATCAATCCAGTGTTCATTTCCACTAAATTCAGAAAATATTTTGGCGTATATAAAATTGAAATAAAATTCTCTGCTTTCTAAACCACATGAACTGTAGCACCATTGGGTATCACGAATCGTCATATGATGATGTACAGTTAATATTCAAATATTTTTGTATACATATGATGCTTCAGTTTGTACACAAAAATATTTCATTGAAAACCCTCCCACTCGGCTATTTTAAAAAGGCTTCCTCAGCATGTGCAAGAAAATAGCATTAAAATTTTTCTTATTCTAGTAGCCTTTTAGAAATACTTGGTGAACCGCGTCCACTGCTGTAATACACTCCTATATCAAAGCAGCCAATCAGAAAATCGGTTAGAAAAGTACAGTGAGTGCATTGATTGTGTATATTGTGCACTCCATGTACTACTCGCAGCGCTTTCGCACGCGTTCGCGTCGCGTAGGATTGATTCATTTATCATTTTACTCCACTGTGGCGAACTGGAATACGAAGGCTGTGGTTTTCTATTGACGAAAGCCGGTTCTCCTCTCTGGAAATAATTCTAGTTTTAAAAGGACTAGCGGGATACCCGCGCTTCGCGCGGGTCCCCGCTAGATGAGTACGGTAAATGTGAGCGTTCACTGTGACAGGAAGAAATACTGAACAGGTAGAATCATTGAAAGGTGTATTTTATTTATTTATATAAATCTGTCTCTTTATTACATTTCCCTTTTACCTTCTTTTTTTATTTAATTCTGTTCTCATTATTTTAGCTTCTTTTTTTTCCTTACCGGTACATTTTCCTGATTAGTTTATTTATTTATTTATTTATTTATTATTTATATCACAATATTTCAACAGGGTAACCTGCTCAATAAAAATTGATTTTCAGCAGGGCCCTGCTAACGTATAAAACACAGTTTTACATGTTAAAAGAAAATAAATATTTACATAAACATATAATCCATCCATAAAACCATGATTAAGAGACACGTTGACGTAAAAGACATAAAAGATATGTATATACATTATTGAATATTTGATAAAAAAACATTAGAAACTTCATAAGAATTGCATAAGAATATAAATATTGACATAAACATATAATCGAACCATAAAAACCATAATATTAAGAGACATGCTGATGTAAAAGACATAAAAGATATATATATATACATAAATAGGATAATTGATAAAAAAAAAACCCATTAGAAAATATATAAGAAATATACATTAATATGTTAAAAACACCTATTGCAATTGTAAACATAATTTAAGAATGCAGAGCAAGATGATGACTCGTAAATGGCAAGATTCATTAACATAATTTCAGATCTTTTTTAAAAGCTGTTTTAAAAGACGAGAATGATTTTGCATCTCGGATATCCTTTGAAATAAGATTCCATGTGATACATCCTTGATATTGAAACGTACTTTTACCATAATAAGTATTAAAACTAGGCTTGTAAAGATTTCCAGCTTTGCTTGTTCGTGTATGTACAGCATGGATAGAACTAACTTCATGAAATAAATCATTAAGGTAAACAGGTGCCATATTATTCAAAACTTTGTACATCATACACCCATTATTATTATATATAAAATTCGACTACGAATATCCATGATAGAAGCCTAAAGTCATTAACATATCTTTGATGTGTGTACGGAATGGCATACATAAAATAATTCTCATGGCAGTATTCTAGAGTTTTTGAAGCCTATTTATATTAGTTTCCGTACAACTACTCCAGACAACCATTCCATAATCAAAGTGAGGAAGTACCAATGTGTTATAAATCGTGATAAGGGAACTCTTGGGTACAAATGGCTTAATTCTCCTCATGATACCAATACCATTACATACCTTATTACCTTTCGGCAAACGTTGTTAACATGATCATTCCATTTTAAGTTTGAATCAATAGAAACACCAAGATACTTAAACGAATTTACATTTTCAAGCACAATATCATTCATAGTTACATTAAAATTACTAATTTGTCTCGTTTTAAATGGCGTACCCAGCAACATTACCTTTGTTTTGTTTACATTTGCTTTCATATGGTTATCATCAAGCCAATTATTTAATGACATAAGGTCATCGTTTAGGAGATTTTCAATAGTAGTGACATCTTTATGACAAACGTAGATTAAGGTATCATCAGCATACATGTCAATAATTGAGTTATTTAAATAATTTGGCATGTCATTTATAAAAATCAGAAAAGTAAGGATCAAGAATAGATCCTTGTGGAACTCCGGATCTAATTAAATTTGGATTTGAAATTTTGCCATTAACCAATACATGCTGTGTTCGATTTTCAAGATAAGATTTGAACCAGCTACCTTCAACTCCTGAAATACCAAGTGACTGTAATTTGTGCACAAGAAATTCATGATTAACCATGTCAAATGCTTTACTGAGATCAACAAAAACAGCACCAACATAATTTCCATTATCTATTTCCATGTTCCATTTATCAATTGTTTTAATAAGAGCTGCGCATGTAGAGTGGTGTTTTCTGAAACCAGATTGAGCAGTATACAAAATATTATGATCAGTAACATATTTATACAGTTGCTTATGAACGAGCTTTTCCAAAATCTTTGAACAAACCGGAAGAATGGAGATGGGCCTATAATTTGAAAAATCATCTTTATCACCACTCTTGAAAATTGGGGAAACCTTGAGGAACTTTACCTTGTTTAATACATAAGTTTAAAATATTACACAACACAGGAGCAATTTCATTCGTGGCATACTTCAATAACTTGGTACATATAGCATCTATACCACTAGCCTTATTCTGTGAAATATCATTTAATTCATTAATAACTTGATAAACACTTATTTCACTGAATGTAAACTTACTATCAACATTGATTTTCTTATCAGTTGACTCCATACATTTATCATTAGTTTCTTTCCTTCTTTGTTTCGTTCCCTTTCATTTAGTTACTTTAACCCGTTGGCCTATTACTCGTACCTCTTTTGTCATTTTTCTTCATAGTACCGCTTCATTTTGTTTTTACAACACACATCTTTTTCCGTATTTATTACGTCCTCTCATAACGTGTATGCGAGAGTGTTCATCCGTTATCATAATCCCGTGACCCGTCCATGTACCTTTTTGTCCTTAATTTTTTTTTTCTTTCCTTCTTTCTGTATTATCATGTCCACTGCTTTCTGGCTCGCAAGTCGCGTGGCTCTGCGCCGTTTACGCGCGCATTGGCGTAGTTCGCATTACGCACGCGGCGCTGACGCGCTACCTGCCAGCTGCAGTTTTTCATAACAAAAACCCCGTTTTTACCCATATTTTCACTGTTTTTGCAGACCGATTTCAACCAAATAAAGTCCAGTCCATTTCCCGTATATTCCTCGATCTCCCGTATGAATTTGGCGACATTTGGATCGAAACTGACGGAGCCGTTTACATATGCCACACACACACACCCCCCCACACATACAACATTCCCCTATTTATAGTAAGATAAATGCCGGCGAAATAGCGGAGAAAATTTAGCCGGCATTCGCGGCCAAATACCGGAGCAGGGATGCAAGTTTTCCTGCTTTTGCAGGAATTTCTGCTTTCATGAAGTCCAAATTCCCGCACTTTTCTTTATTTTCAGCCCGTTTTGGAGGCTTTTGGCCCAGATAAGGCCAGATTCACACACTTTTCAGGCTATTCCCTTCAGGTCAGCTTGCATCCATGCGGAGGACGGCATTTTCTATTAGTAATTTTTAATCCCCAAACCGGATAAAAGCCGGCTTTTTACTCCAATAGAAAAACGCTGATAGTGTTTACCTTATTTTTTCCCATAGAAATACATTTTTTATTAACATAGCATAATACATTACCATTGATAAAATTGAAGCCGTCGTCAACACTTGACCCTTTTCTTCCTAGAAAGTGACAAATATATTTCGTTAGCTTTGTTATTGACGAATAATGTGCTTACTATACTATCGAGCGCTTTTGAAAACATGAAATTATACCAAAGTCCGGTACTTTACCAACTGAGCTAATGGGGTTGAGACACACATTTTCAGGTTTACTTGTTCGTATATAAATATGTGTATCGTTGATTTGCTCAAACCCCTTTACACTTTTGGATATGTTTGCATGTTTTAAAAGAGCTCGATAGTAAGCACATATGCTAACTATCGAGGTTTTACGGTAGGCCAATTACTTGTGCATGTTTTGAAAGTATCGATGATCTCGGATCTTATGATCCAATAAGTCTTTGACTATGCTCCATTAGAAATATCTAAACAAAATAAGTGTACAGGCTGGGTCAAAAAGAAGTAAACTCATGTTTGAGGGGCTGCAACTCGAGATCTGCACCGGGGGGGGCACTCACATTTCCCAGCTATACGGGTATGTGCCGCGGCGACGACCCCCTTTTTCAGAGCCACTGGCCGTTCCTTAGACCCTCTGAATTCATTGTTTGCCCGCTCTGAAGCCCCAAAATTTTTCTAGCCGTTCCATAGACCCTCAGATCATCGATTTCCGCTCTCATCGGCATCTTGAGAGACGTGTTTTCTGTCCTACTATTTCAAGCCCTACTATTTTCAGATTTTGGCGGCCGATCAGTTCCCAAGACCCCCCTTTTGGCCAGTCAATCAGTTCCCAAGACCCCCGTTTTGACCGGCCAATCAGTTCCCTAGACCCTCCTTTTTGGCTGGCCGATCAGTTCCTTAGACCTCAAGTTCGAAACTGGCGGTGGCACACCCTACCAAAAAAAATTCGAGTGCCCCCCGGGGATCTGCAAAGAATCTGCTAAAAATAAAAATACCACTGGAAAGAGCAAATTCTATACGTTTAAAAAAAAAGAATTGTTGAAATTGCTCACAGCAAACTAAAGTTATACTCATTTGAATACAATCACCCATTTTTGTAGTTTCACCACAGAGGAGTATCACACGGCTGATTTTCATCCATTTCAATCTCGACGAATCAACAAAGTGCTAACAGGATTTATTGTTGAAAAGACAACCTTTGCTTTTAATTAATATTCAACAAAGTCCATTACGGTACTATAGTTTGTAGGGATACCAATTCAAGTCTTTACGAACGATCCAGCAGAAGCTTGATTGGGGAATGTTGGGTAAAGGATTGAGCTGATCTTTGGTCTTGCTGTAACGCATGTCTAACTCTACCAATGGTCACTTGTGATCTAGCAGTTCGTGGTCTGCCTGAAGCTTCTGGCTGTCTGTTCCTTAGTGTCCCATGCACATTGAGCTTGTTCACATTTTTATATACTGCTACCTTACATGAAACCCGGTTACCTGTAGGAAACTGGAGACGAAAAAGACGCTGAACTTCAGTGGGACTCTTAGTTTCATGATACTTCGTCGACAGAAACGTGCGCTCCCGTGCGGTAAATTGTGGTGCCATGTTGTCATTTGGCCCGTTGTATTGTATTGTATTGTAGTGCAATGAGGTAAAATTCATATTGAAAAGAGCCCTTTAACATGTAGGAATTATTGATCGAAACCACACCTGCCACAGAACTTTATTTGCATTTGAATATCGCGCCTTACCAATCAATATAACAGGTATGCCCCTACTTTTTCGGGCTTCAGCGGAAGATGCACGGATCAATTATTGCTTATTTTTCTACTACAGGGTGAGTCAAAAAAGTGCAATAGAGCAAAGAATCGATATTTATGCAAGAACCAAGTCAAACTTTCCCATTATTGAAATATTTTATAAATGCCACACTTAAACGTCAGCTTCTGTGAAAATATGAAGTGAATCGCGACTACCGTTTAATTTGCTGCGATACCCAATTTCGTTATTTGTCCACGAGATACCATGTATTTTGAATGAGAGCACACAATGCGCGGTAAAGGCATTAGCTCTGAAACTGACATCAACTTAAAAAAGGTTTGTTTGAACAGAAAAAATTAAATTAAAATAACGCAACAAACTTTCTAACATTACTTTAAGTCCTTGATACCTCACTCGACTCCAACTTCAGTTTTTTAATCCCAATATGTCCAACTTACTGGATATTTTGTAATTCACTCCACTTCAATTTGCGCGCATTTTATTTTGACATTTGAAAAAACCCGCCTACAAATGTGTATGTTTTTGATTGAGAATAAACATCTTTAAAGTAAAGGTAAAATGAAAATAACAACAAATAATGTTTCTTTTCCTTAAAAAAGACCAAGGACAAGAACACTTTGGGTGCTCCGTTTAATGTCAATGCCAATGGGGTTAAGAAAATGTCAGTTGTTCAAAATCTACCTTACACAGAGTGCGCTGACATTCAAATTTTAGATGTCTCTTGGACAAACATTAAAATTGGGTATCGCTATAAAATGTGTCATAAAAACAAAACGGTAAATGCGAATTCCTTTATTTCTTCACACAAGGTTGCTGATGAATATATCATATATAAAATGTTTTCAAACCTAAAAGGTTCAACTCGGTTCTTTAATAAAAATGGATTCTTTTCTCTATTGCACTTTTTTTGACTCACCCTGTATTAGGATTTTTAGGGGGGCGCCCCTGCTTCCGCTGCCTATGTCTGTTCTCCTATTTAAAAATATCCAAACAAATTAATGCTGCGGCATTTCGTACCAGGTCAATAACGGCCCATACATTCAATGACAAATTAACTTGGACAGCTTGGTTTGGTGTTCGACTTGGTCGTTGTCTCCTGTCATATTGAGAGTCTAGTAGTTTAGTCAGTAGTTGGTTCTCTATCCGGGAAAGATCTTCGTTGTCGCTAGTAATATTTATATCTTGTTGACCAACTGAAAATAAATGAAGCGATAGTTCATAGCTCTATAAATTTAAAACCAAAATTAAGTTCCCGTATCTATTATTTTGGGTTTATATCTTCAAAACACATTAGGTATTTTCAAGCATGAGTGCATGAGCTTACATTGAATAATTACGACCATTCCAAAAGTTTAAAAAACGGTGTCTTTTGATGGAAGATGATCAAAGAGTATGACTTTCAATGCCTGATGCTCTATTTGTGATGCGATCAAGCAAAATCAGTCGGAACTCGGCAATAATAAATTTTCAGTTTCTAAGGATAGTATAAAAGATTTACAAAGCTGGATATTGCAGAAAACCCCATTGAAATTAAACAACCAGTTCCAAAGATATGAGCAATTAAAGAGTTTCCAAAACAAGAGGAAACAAAAGGAAATACTTCCTTTGTTTGGCTATATCTCAAAATCAATATTTCCGAGTTCCGACTGATTTTGCTTGATCGCATCACATTTGTGCGTATGAAGATAATGTTATCTTGATCAGTGATCTTGAGGATCAACATGAAGGCGCATACATTGGCCAGCGAACTCCCCAGATCGGAACCCCATATAGTATATCTGCGGTCACCTGAAGCAGATTGTAGATCTTTTTTTTTAATTCCATGTACTTGGGACTGGTGGGGGGAAAAGGCACACTACAAAGATATAAGCCACGAAAAATCTCCTGTGAAAAGCATGAAAATGCCCGATAAAGAACCTAGCCAAAACAAAGCCAGGAGACTTCCCGAAAACTTACATCTCTGGTACAAAGATAATAACCACCAGCCCCCTGCTCATACAATCAAATCACACATCATGGAAGTTATTTAAAAATAAAATACATGGAGATGATCTGTGTCCAGTAGAAAGAGAATACACAAGGCAAGAAGCATGGGCAGCCAAATCGGAGCTGGGAAATGACAGACACAGATCAGCCCAATAGTTGCATTGACATAATAAACAACCAAAATATGAAGGATTCATTATTCATAAGAATTGTGTACAATTTTAAAATTGTACACAGTAGTTGTAAATCTGTATTCCACTATTTGCAACTTTTGAAATGGGCCTTCCATCATTCAATATGAGCTCACTCATGCATGAAAGCACTTTTTGGGTTCCAATTAAGCGCACGATGATGTGTGCCAAAACTCAAGGGGTTTAATCCTGTAGAAATAATGACAGAAATAATATCTTGTTATCTTCCAATTAGTCCATTATTGTCATATTGTTAAAGCCATATTATAACATTTGCTATTAAAGGAGGACGCCCTCAATATTTTTCAAAATTGTGTTTTTACACGATTATATTGTACATGTACTTCATTAAACCAACATACCCTGCAAATATCAATACCCTAGGTGCCGTAATTTTGTCAAAATCCGAGATTTTGAATAAAACGCAGGAACTGTCGTTTTATTATTACGATGGTAATATTAGTCGAACGCATACGCGATGCTCATAACACAGTACGTACATGGCGTGCGGGACGGTGATCTACACAACAAAGGATCGTACCATACGACCGAAGGAGTGATACGTATTGGCGACATCGGCGCTGGTAGTAACTTCCAATTTTCTTTGTTTTGCCTTAGTTGTTCAGTTTATGGCAAAGAAATACTAATCTATTTTGTATGAAAATGTTATAATATGGCTTTAAGTGCCAAATACCGGACGTGTTAGTTCATTATGGTCAGAAAAAAATTTATTTTATGACATTGGCTAAATAAGCTATATTTTTGCTCAAAGTTTACAGTGATTAATGTCAGTTCTTGCAGTCATTTTGATTGGTTCAAAAGCTATTTAAGTGACAGAGCTCAATATGTGTATTATAATTGTTGTAAATCAAGTGTTAAGAGCATATCTTGCGGAGTACCTCAAGGCTCAATATTAGGGCCACTCCTTTTCTTACTATATGTTAACGATATCATCAACACTTCTTCTATCTTAAATTTTGTCTTGTTTGCGGACGATACAACACTTTTATTCGCACATGAGGACCTGGCTAGCAAAATTCAAATTGTAAACAATGAATTAATGAAAGTTACAAATTGGTTTAAAGCCAACAAGCTCTCCGTAAACGCGGTTAAAACAAATTACATGATCATGGGCACTCCACAGAAGACCTTTAAATTCAAAACCAATATTAACGTGATTCTAAACGGAATTTGTTTGTCTAGAGTAAACAAGACTAAATTTCTAGGGATAATTATTGACGAAAACCTATCTTTTAAACACCATGTTGAAGCTATTTCGAATACCATTTCCTGTACCATCGGTGTTCTAAATAAGCTTAAATATTTTGTGTCCAAAAGTAATCTTTTATGTATTTATAACTCTTTAATACAACCCTATATTTCTTACGGTATTTTGGCTTGGGGTAACTCTCATAATATTTATCTAGACAAAGTATTTAAACTTCAAAAAAGAGCAGTAAGAAATATAACATTGTCTCACTACAGATCTCATTCCAGTCCTCTTTTTACAGATCTCAAGCTCTTTAAAATACAGGACATGTACAAATTTTATCTATATGTATTTATGTGTAAGTATTCCATGGGAATGCTTCCATCTATATTCAGTAGCTATTTCAATCTAATGCAAAACATTCATAATTACAGCACTAGATATATCAATAATTACTAACTGGTTAGAAATAAAACCACTTTTTCATCCAAAGGTGTCAGAACCACTGGCCCTATTCATTGGAATAAACTTTCTTCTGATGCCAAAACTCTTAAATCTCTTAATATGTTCAAATCACACTTTAGAAATGCTATTATCATGTCTTACTAGATTTAATGGCCGTTGAAGTTTAAAGTGGTCACATTTTGCACTTTCATCGAATCTCACAGGAGAATGCGACAGTTTTCGTTTTTGTAACTTATATTACGTGAACATCGGGTAAATCCACAGCCCCTTGAGAAGTTTGAGCTAAATTCATTAATAACTTGATATTTAAATCGGGGGAAAGAACTTGAAAAAACCCACATTTTATCAGCTAAAACGGAGCCATTTGACCACTAGGTTTTTGTGAAATCAGTGCTTCCGTGGTGTTTCCATAAGATGCGCCGCGCATGCAGATAAGCGTCGCGTATGCGTCGCGTATTTGTGCGTTAACAAATTGCGCGATACGCAACGCGATGAGTTGTTGCGCGCGTGTACCTTGCTGGTACAACAAAGATTTTCTTTCCTTTTCAATTTCAAACACGAGTGGAATAGTGAAATAAAATCGTTAAAATATTGCAGTTGGAGTTTACAAATCTGGATTTTCATTCCTTGTATTTATAAAAAACATAACAAGGTACAAACATATCATAAAAACTCAATTTTGAGAAAGAAACAATGGCTAGAGTACACAGCCGCGTTAATAGTCAGGGAAAGTACTTAGTATTTTTCGCGGGTCCATGCTTTTTATTTTCATGTTTATAATATTGCATTTTCAGTTGATTGGTTGATTATAATCAGTGATATCACTCTTTATTAGGCTTAAGGTATTATCTTTTTTCTCGTGTTTGTTGCAGAATTAATTTATAATGTAATGTAAGGTAATGTAACGTAACGTAACGTAGCGTAAGTAAGGGGGTCGTTCACTGCTGGCCTTTTGGCCTTTCGAACGGCTCCTCCATGTCATGATAAAAAATAACTTGTACTATTTTTGTCTCATTCTTCAATAATATAATATAATTTAACCAATGTACTGACTTACATGTATAATGTTTATGTTTGTAATATGACATGGAAATAAATTTGATTTGATTTGATTTGACCCCAATCTTGCTTAATAATACTGCTTATGCATGAAACCAACTGAAAAGTTTACTTACGTCCACTCGGTGCAAGACTAACCAGCACTAGTATATAATACAATATTGGTAGCATTTTGGGTTATACAATCCCTATTCTGCTCAACACTGCTGTGCAGTCAGTGGTCAGTAACTAACAGTTTACCTATATAATCTGTTCATGTTCAAAGGTTATCAGTACATGACGTTTGTCGAGTCACTAAGAGTAAGTATTAACATCACGAATGTAATGTAGCTATAACTGTGCTCATGATATTGATAATATTGTCCAACTAATTTTGATAGACACATTACATGAATGATAAAAACTTCGCGTAGGGCGTTTGTACAATTACGGTCTTTCAGCACGCACATAATGTATCCACAGGATTTTTGTTATTTTGCCTACCTACATATGTAATGGACATTTTACACTAATGCCTTAAGAATAATTATCTAAAAACCTTAAGCGACTAATGGATGCCATTAATGAGTGGATTTATCAGCCAAAGATAATGGATTTTGCAGATGTGTCCTCATCTGCTCATTACACAATCGGAAGTGTAATTAAGAACAGTTTATGACGATTGGATAAAGCATATTAATGCAGATTTCAAAGAGCTATTATATAAACACAACAAGATTCCTATTGTATTCGCCTGAACAGGTACACCGTCGCTATTACCTGACTGGTACACACATGTAGCACCTACACAGTACCAATGTTACTACTGCACCGGTACTACACTGATACTCCCTGGCCCTGTATGGTACTACACAGTACCAGCTAAGTACCAAGAATGTTTTTGGTGGTGGGCCTCAATGTGAGGTAGAAACATCATCGGACCAACTCACCTTCAAGAAAAACTATATAAATTTCAGGATCAGCGGCTGGTGTGTTATTTTAGTGGTGGTGGGGCTAATTTGGCGCGTCGTAGGGGGTGTCTGAGGAGGATGTACCCCCCTGAAATGTGGGGGAATTGTCAAAAACTTACAGTAAAATGGTGCGCTGTGGTGCATAGTTTTACAGGTTATTTTCATTGTATTTGTTGAATGCTCAGTTAGCAGTCAAAGTGTACTAAATGTATAATGTCCAATGCTGCCCTTGAATTAAGTTATTGATACTGATACTCCCTGGCCCTGTATGGTACTGCACAGTACCAGCTAAGTACCAAGAATGTTTTTGGTGGTGGGCCTCAATGTGAGGTAGAAACATCATCGGACCAACTCACCTTCAAGAAAAACTATATAAATTTCAGGATCAGCGGCTGGTGTGTTATTCTAGTGGTGGTGGGGCTAATTTGGCGCGTCGTAGGGGATGTCTGAGGAGGATGTACCCCCCTGAAATGTGGGGGAATTGTCAAAAAATTACATTGTATTTGTTGAATGCTCAGTTAGCAGTCAAAGTGTACTAAATGTATATGTCCAATGCTGCCCTTGAATTAAGTTATTGATACTGATACTCCCTGGCCCTGTATGGTACTGCACAGTACCAGCTAAGTACCAAGAATGTCTTTGGTGGTGGGCCTCAATGTCAGGTAGAAACATCATCGGACCAACTCACCTTCAAGAAAAACTATATAAATTTCAGGATCAGCGGCTGGTGTGTTATTTTAGTGGTGGTGGGGCTACTTTGGCGCGTCGTAGGGGGTGTCTGAGGAGGATGTACCCCCCTGAAATGTGGGGGAATTGTCAAAAAATTACAGTAAAATGGCGCGCTGTGGTGCATAGTTTTACAGGTTATTTTCATTGTATTTGTTGAATGCTCAGTTAGCAGTCAAAGTGTACTAAATGTATAATTATGTCCAATGCTACCCTTGAATTAAGTTGTCGTTGGTGTCAATATTTTTCATTCATATGCTTATTGCTGAAATTTAAAAAAGAATACCCTTAAAAGGGAAAGGAACCCCCATATCTGAAAACCTCTGTTGAAAAATGCTTTAGATGTATTGGTTATCAGGATTTGTTACTGCATGTAAGCTTTTGTAGAAAGACACTTGAGTCAGCTTAGTTTTAGTGTAATTATTTTAGTTAATAAGCTGGCGAGGATAAACCTGATGTTTTTTATCATTAGCTGATAAATCCACTTCCATTAGTTACTATGAGAAAACATTAAGTAGATTCAGCGGTGGGTAAAAGGTATTGTAATCATATTCTCAAGGCAAGTCGAGAAGTACAAGTACTAACGTCTGTCATGAACTCGAATAGTGCATTTGTAGGTAAGCTGAATACTACCATATAAAATACCATGTTTGCGTGTATGAATAACAGCTTCTAAGACCATAGTTGTGCAACCACAATATTCTAAGAATCTCCATGTAATTTATTTGGCTATATCAATAGGCCATCAACTATAACATTATTAGCATAAAAGCTATACAACATTCTTGATGATACTCTTTTCACTTTCAGTGACACATATTGGATGGATAACGGCTGTCTAAAATGACACAAACATTGTTTTATATGCTTTTGTTTGTAACTTGTACACCGAGGGGACGTTGCAAGAACTTCTTAAGTTTGTTGTTGTTGGTGTTGTTGTTTTGTTGTTCCTTTTTAAAACAAAACACATAACTCATGTTACTTAAAATACCAGAGTATTATTGTAAATTAAATTGACAAAGATTGATGCAAGTATATAAAATTTTGAGCATATTTAAAAGTTGCAAATTAAAGGCGTGATCATGACATAGCCCGAAATGACCGCTAAGTAATATCGATTACACCATGCCCGCGTACTAAAGCATTGTAACAATTAATGCGTTTGAAATGTACTTCGGTTACATCTATAAATGCGTACGTGACCCATGGGCACGACATACCAAGACCAGCAAATGTGACCAAATCCTCATGCATTGACTACTATATACAGAAAGGGATAGGAACTCTCTAGATAAATATCATCAAATTTAAGTATTAATTGAATTGCAAAATTATTACACATTTTGCAATTCCGAATTTGTAATATGTTATCAAAAACAACATTTTGAAAGTATTTGACGACGGAAAAAATATTCAACGACGGAAACGTTTACAATATAATAACAAAGTTGAACAAAATAGACAATTTTGCTGCACAGCAGTCTCACGTTGTTCCGCCTTTGTATTCAAATGTATAGAAAGACCACTCGCTATGTATAGAAGGTCACCTCGATACTTACTGTCTATGAGCTGTTATGGCAGCGCGGAGGTGGTCACGTGCGCATTTATAAAAGCGCATTTATACAGAAAAAACAAAAAAAAATTACCGAGCGAATGAATTTGGACGTAAGTCGAGAATTAGAAATAAATAATGATTTATGAAATGGCATCAATGTAGCAAGAAAGTCAAGGGTTTTCAAGTTGTTTTCACTGACACTTTCGGGTGATCGAGTATTTCAAATTCGCCCCCCCCCAAAAAAAAAATAGCGTTCATCACAGAAACTCAAAATTAATCAATCTTTCATTGAATGTAAGTTTTTCATTTTAATGTAATTCTTTGTTTTGTTTTTTCATTTTTGTGTCATTGATATTTGTCATATTCTGAATCGTCTGATATATGTTCCAGTGCTGTCTTGTCTATAAAATAAAATTCATTATTATTTGCTAAGCTTAAATATTTCGTTTAGCCTACTTAGTTATATTTTATCTGTTTGTAGGCCTAGGCCTCCTTCAAATTAATTTGGTCTATTAAAGTTGAAGAAAATCATGTGATAAAATCTTAAGAAACCTATTTTGCAAATTACAAAAAATTTGTTCAAATTTCGTTATGAATTACGTTCTTTTAACATTAAGTTCTTTACATTTTTTAAAACTACCGATTACCGATTGATTGCGTAGACTTGTTTCACCATCGAATCAAGTGATACTCCTAATTTACTGGCACATACGAATTGCACAAAGTGATTTGAACATAAATATTATGTAGCCAGATGTTTCCAGTAGTACAAATAATCTAAACATTCTTGGAGAAAAGTGTGGGATGAGGTGGTGGATCACGAAATGTCGCTTTAAGATGTAAACTAAAGTATATGTAAATTATGTAAATATATAGGCCTAAATATCGTTGAAGTCCATCTACACGCATGCCTTTAAACGAGGGTATATTTTTGACGCCTACAGATAATACAGGGTGTCCCAAAAAAGGTTACATGTAGATTTCTGGAAATACTCTAATTAATGTTAACAAATATAAATATTCTTTTCATGACATAATCTATGTACCCTCTACTAGTATCCCTGTGAATGTCAAGTTCACAACCTACGTACTTAGCCCGCATTCCAGGCATTCCTGACCACGCTCTTTACGTAACATAATGCAACATGTGGTTCATTATATCACCGTCACAGCCACCGTGTATTTGGCGGGGCACTTGAGTAGGCCAAGCAATAGCATGTCAGAGGAAGTATTTTATTCTGATAAACAAAGAATAAAACTTGTTCAGTTTTATTTCAAGAGTTCAGTCAGAAATTTAAAAATAAACAGCAGTGATTTCAAGTCAACAAAATCCAAGCAAGGCCTAAATGCAAAAGATTGTTATTCATTTCACTATATTTTGATGACAGGAGATACAGCGTGCAGAACTGTGCTTTCACCAAAACGTGTTTTTCTCTAAATACCATATTCCTTTATTTGTTACCACCAATAGTCAAAAAGCTATAAAACTGATTTATTTCAGTGTACAATATTTAATTGTTCAATATTTTTGTTTTGTGCAATAAGCTATACCAGACAGGGTCGTAGCTATACTATTGACTTGAATTTATCTGCGATGAGACCATCCTACTACGTCTAATTGTGTCTGATGGAGCTTTACATTCTTCAGGCTTGTTCCGCGCCGCCTCGCCTCATTAGGTGTGCACCAGAACTGTATGAGGCAGAATGACCTTCGTAAATATAACATAGTCTACCATAAATGAAAAGCTCGTCGATATGCAGTCCCAGAACAACGCCAAATATGGATTAAAAGACCTTTGACCTTTGATGTACAACAGCATGTTATGATCTAATGGGAAACTGTGCACATCAACAAACACCATTTCTATCAAAAAGGCAACAGCCGATATAATTTGAAACCACATAAATTACTAGAGTTGGTTCTTCTCTTGGATTTGGACCAAGCTTTAGAATATCGACTGTTGCGTTTTGAAATAAAACAAACCAGAAATTTATCACCCATTGTAAAAGATATGGCACATGTACCGAATACATGTACATACATTGGCTGACCTTGTGGATTTCCTGACCCAGCCATGCTAACCACATAAGGAGATTATACGATTAACCTAGTGCAGCTATTATCATAGCAGGGTATTATTATGTAATACTCCTGATCCATATTTGGCGCTCTCTTGGACTGATATGGCCAATCTTGGACAGTAGTAATCTATGAACAAATACAAAACAGGTTTCAATGTATAAGGCTACACTTTGTATATTTCTTTTAAGACACCCTATATGAACAATAATTGCACCATTTAGATAAGTGGTTTCATCATGAATTTTATTGCGTATAATCTGAATGATAATTGGTTGGTTGGTTTATCAGTGATTTACGATCATTATTAGCATAATCATGATAATAAATGAGATTATTTGGATTAATTTTCGGAGGCAATGAATTCGCAGCGAATAAGATAAACAAATAAATAATAAAATAATAGCAATAAATAGTAATTATGCCTTTGATATTAATCATGATAATGTTATGTGGCGAAATTATATGCAAAACAGTCTAACACTATGGTATCTGGTTATGGTTATGGGAGCGTTATACCATACCAGCTGGTGCACTTTCAACAATAACTTGCTTTGTTATTGAAAACCATTTCCACTTAGTGTTTTGTTTTTACCATTTAACACACTATGTTTCAAAATTATGATGTCATATCGGGATGCAAGCCATGCATGTGACCCAACAAATAACGTGTGTATAGAGTTTATTATTGTGGTTGATCTTTAAACAGCATCATTTCAATATGGAGGTCTTTCGTGTTAAGAAATATGTTAGGATAACTATCGTTATATGTGTGTCAATAAGTAGTGTGTTTGCGGCAACTAGACTATCCACTAGCGCACCACTTGACCACATTAACGAAGGCGAAGTACTCGCTTTTCAATGCCAAGTATGGAGTCTCGAACCCAGTCAATCGGTCGCGATTTCCCGCCACACAGAGAACATAGAATCTGAAACATTGTCATGGGATCAGGACATATTGGCTAATATCGATGATAGATTCTTCCTCGCCTTGCGGAACCAGGACGATGGTTCAGTAGTCTACTTTTTAATGGTTACAGATGCTTCGCGAAGAGACTCTGGTGACTACTTCTGCCACGTACTTGATCGATCACAAGGAAGGTACATCCTGGAGGAAGACCACACCATCGAAGTCAATTATCCGCCAGGTTCAAACAACCCGTTTTGTTCAGCAATTGATGACATCACATTGTCACCAGACAAAGTGGTTACTTTCAATTGCTCCTCTGAAGTTAGTAAACCTCTGGTGACATTTGAATGGAGTCGCGTTTCCGATGGAACAATAGACTCTACAATAATGACTGATACTGAATATAATAATGGCAACATTGCATATTCGGAGCTGCAGTTCGACGTAAAGCACAGCGACGTCGGTGCGGTGCTTCTGTGTACCATTAAAAGTACAGCATTTCCAGAATTCATCAAAACCTGCTTCATTGGACCGCTTGTTTTTGAAAGTAGTGACATCGAGAAACATACAGATGGTACGCCTTCCAATGAAATTACTACCACAGATTCAAATGATTTCATCAGCAACATTCAGATATGCAATGTGGAATGTTCAGTTTATGAACAAGAATCACTGATGTGGATGATAGCATTTGCATCAGCTATACTGCTATCTACTGTTCTTCTCATATGGATCCTAGGAATGTACAAAAAATTACGTCAACTTGAGACGACGTCAACGGAACTTCGTAGACCTTCAACTATTGCTGTGAATGGAGAAGACGACTTTTACGTGGAGATGTCCAACAAGAGTGCAGGGGATGATGGACGAATGTACATGACATTGGAGAAGCCACAAGTGGAATATATGCCATACCCTGTAGGTAGACACATTGAAGAAGATACACTGAGTTTTGAAGCTGGGGAAACTATTTCAAGCTCTTCTGGATTTTCACAACACGTGATGAAAGGGAATATTTGAAAAGTGATCATGGAGGGTGTGCTTGTAACTTATACAGGGTGTAACAATAAAATTTGTATAATTTTGAAAGTAGAATGACACAAGTATGTTGCTTATTTGTTGGTTTGATATTTACATGTCTATGAAGATCATTTCTCTAGCCACCAGATAAGCTTTGTTCCAATAAAATCGATGGTATATAAGTGAAGATATGGCCAATTATGTAACCTAGTCTTAAAACCGCTTGGGCCACTTTTGTCTAAGTGTTACAAAAGTGACTGAATAGAGTTGAACCATGGACCAATTGGACGAAGCTCTTAGGTAGTTTTAAACGATGGGGTATTCGAAGTGGTAGAAATGATTACATAATCCTTGAGTTTCTGAAAGTCACAACTAAGCACTGACATAACAACCTCATTTACTAGAAATCGTGGCTGCAGTTTTAACAATTTTAACCCCAATTCACGTTGGAAGAGCGCATTTTTATGGTTGTGACATTCGGTAGCACATGGAGTCAAGCAGAAACCATAAGATTGTTTATAGCTCATTTTCCAAACTCACATCTTCCATCAAGGCATACAATTACATATAACTGTGGGAAGTATGCAGAATTTGTTAACAGAAATGCTGGCAATAGTGGTCACAGCAGAACAGCTAGAAGCCCAGCTGAACTTAACTTCAAAATTTTAGTATTTTGTACTTATTAATGCAAAAACTCAGTTTTATCAATGATAGATCAGGGCTATAAGAAATCAATGTACTTTATTTTAATTTGAAAGACATTTCATGACTTCATTTACAGATTTTAAAGAAATATCATATTATTATTAAGTTCATGTAAATTATATGAAGAAACACCACTTATAATTCTTTTGTGTCAGTTCTTTAATGCACGATAAGTATATCTACGCGGTTCAAACTTGATATGCGCAAACATGGCAAAAGTGGCCCAACACGTTTTCTGGACGATTTAATTAATCGGACGTAACTTTTGAACCCAAGCTAGTAAAGAAACCAACTAAACGTCTTCTTTTAACCAAGATATTACTGATTAAAGTGCATATAACATTTGTTACATAACTCTTTTAGTTTTTCCTGAGAAGTCGAAATGCAATTGTACAAATTTTATTGTTACACCCTGTAGATTCAGTTATGACAAAAATGAGCTCTAACTACATGTCTAATGACTTTAATGCGACAGTTTATGTTGAACTACTTTATTGCGTTTGTTCTTGTAAAACTTTACATTCAACTATACTTGCATCATAGTGGGTGTGTAATTTTTTAGGGTGGGTGGGTGTGTGTATGGGGGGATTAGTGTGAGAGATGGGGGATACTGTGCAGTGTGGTAAATGATGTCTTTTTGGTGCAAGTGCTGATTTGCCAGCATCGGCAATCTCATCATGTACAACTTTTGTATAATTCCCGATATAGGGACAGTAGTCAAAATGGCAAAGTTGTGGTGGGGTGTCATCGTTAATTTATATTGATTAAAATCCTATTTTAAGACGACGATATCACACAATTATATATTTAAAATGAATATTCATTCGTGCGCAAGGGCGAATGCAAATAAAACAAAACAGTGTGGTTCAGTGGGTGGGAAGTACATGTGGGTGGGGAGTAAGTGAACTGGATTGAATTACCAATATAAAAATATGTAATACATGTGGTCTGGTTTGAATTGTGAATGTAAAAATATATAATACATGTGGGCGGGGAGTAAGTGAACTGGTTTGAATTACCAATGTAAAAATATGTAATACATGTGGGCGGGGAGTAAGTGAACTGGTTTGAATTACCAATCTTAAAATATATAATACATGCGGATGGGGAGTATAAGTGATCTGGTTTGAATATTGTGAATGTAAAAATATATAATACATGTGGGCGGGGAATAAGTGAACTGGTTTGAATTACCAATGTAAAATATGTAATACATGTGGGCGGGGAGTAAGTGAACTGGTTTGAATTACCAATGTAAAATATGTAATACATGTGGGTGGGGAGTAGGCCTAAGTGAACTGGTTTGAATTGTGAATGTAAAAATATGTAATACATGTGGGCGGGGAGTAAGTGAACTGGTTTGAATTACCAAAGTAATAGGCTTTATTAAAAATCCAAAGCTCCCGCGCGCGTTATATTTTTTTTTAGTAAAATCGTGCGCATTAGGTTATTTTAAAGTCATATATAATATTTTTTTTTTCAACAAAAAGCCGAAAAACTCAAGATATGGTCTGTATTTTTGTAATATAGCCTAATACATGACGATTATGTCAAAAAATAACAAATGCGTTTGTTTCGTGTATAATTATCTAATGTTGTGTATTTATTCGTTTGTTTGCTTGTTTCAAAATCACAACTGCATTAAATTTAAATCAATTTGTTCTTTTGCTGTTATACAAAAAAGACAGAGTTATAGCTAGTTACATCCCTTGCAATACCACAATAGATTAAAACCAACGCGATATTCATAATACAAGTTTAAATGACAAATTAAATTGACATTTTTGATATTTCATCCCACTTTACACTTTAAGTATGTTACATTTACATTAGATTGATAAAGTCTACTTACAATTCTGGGGGAAATTCGTTAAAATCACGTAATCGCCAGAGCTAAATGTAATCATTTGCCATATTTTTATTTATCTCAAATCGACTATGGCATAGTCTAGGCAAAATGTAGATTTATTTTGATTGACAAAACAGAAGCGAAGCGATGGGAAAGGTGCACAATAATTGAAATGTATTTACATATTTTGGTGATTTTTATAGTCACTTGCAAAAAAGGAAAAAAAATCAAAACGTACCACCGACCCGGTAGGGTGGGGGTGGGACCATCACACAAATTTGCTACGGTACCCTTAATGGCGAATTTTCACATAACCAAATTGCAACCCTTAATGGCGAAACACATGCAAAATCCTACCCTAAATGGCGTAGCACATGCAAAAACCATACCCTAAATGGCGTCAACTGAGAAATATCTAATATCTAAGTGGCGTATAAAGGAAAATGAGCTAATTTGATACCCAAGGTGTCTTTTTGATGTTGCAGACATATAGATACTAAAGAAAACATGCACAAAGGTAACAAGAATCAATTAAAAAGTGGTGATTTTGATCAAATTAGTGCAAACTCATTCAAAAATAATATTACCAACCTTAAACGTCTAAGGATTCGGCTAAAAAAGGACCCCTAAATGGCGATGCCTTCTGAAAAAGTACCCCTTTTTGAAAAAGACGTCGACGACGCTGTGTGGTGAAAAACGATACCCTTTTAGACGTTTTTCTTGGACGCGGGTGCGTAGCAAGTCAAGTAGTGAGTGACCCCCGGTCCACCGAGCGATTCTACTTGAAAGGTCCGCCCTCCCAGAATTTTTCGTCGCCTAATAATGTTTCATTTCTTTGTAGAATGAGTTCTCCGAGATCATCACTCATGATTATATGCCCAGTTCACTAATGATTACAAATATACCAATCAAATATGTTGCGCAGAGAAGAAAAAAAGAAAATTCGATCCAAAGTTTCAGCAAATATCATCATATCCGGTACCTGTAATGGTAAATGAAAGAGAAATTGAACATGAAGATTTTATTATTTTATTATTCTTGTAATGTAATCGTCTGTAAGCTTAAACGTGTAATAGCTCTGAAGATTATCGAATCAATAATTGAGCCCAATACAAGCAGCATCATTGGCATATATTCTCCTTGTGGGTCTCTTAATAAGAAAACACGGTAGTCATTTGTGCAATTCCGTAATTCCAAGGTCAGAGTTTATATGGGGCTCAAATTTGAAATGATTCCAAAATAATATAGCTTGACCTATCTAGGACTTATCGTTCCGGATTCAGATCAACATTTGAGCTCCACGTGGGTCAAAACAGAAATTTGACTCCAAATCAATTACAATAAGTATATAGTATTATGCCAATTCTATTACTTGTATCACCTTGTGACATTAAAATTGATTATTCTGCAGTACTATACAGGGTGTCTCAATACAAATAGGCCCTATGGAAAGTGGTGCATAACTTAAAATATCGGCAGTAAAATAAAACATTTTTCAAGATTCAAAAACCACGAAGTGTGTGCTTAACAATGGTGCGAAAATGATATAACACACATTTTATGCAAATTATTAAAATTTGATACTTTTTTGTATTTTGATATTTAACCATCCTCGAAGTAAACTTCATAAATCTAATGATATGTCCTTAGTTTAGTGTATGTAGCTGGGATGTGTGTTTTGGTGAAACAATCTTTATTTTCAATATGAAAGGTCAAAATTTTCATATGATAGACGCTTTTTTTGTCCCAGTTGCATACACTTTAAATATACATACATATCATTAAATTTATACAATTTACTTTGAGGACTGTTAAATTTCAAAATATCAATTTTAATCATTTCCTATAAAGTGACATTATATCGCGAATTATCTGATGTGCTGAACTTTATATTGAAGTGGCTGAAATATTTGATTCAAAAGAAATTGGTTCCCTCAAAATGAAATGTCCACATGATAGTATTGATGGTGAAATAAACAAAAATTGATATTAACAACATCAATAACAGAAAAGAGGCATAGTAGCTCATAGTTGCTGATCAGTCAAGTTATCTCCTACCTAGTAACACTGGGAGTTAAGGTTTGACACTATTTCAAACTATTGCGATTTGGTAGTTCACATCATATTGCGAATGGTAGTGAGCTTTGGTAGAAAAAATTGCATTGATATTACAGATATACTTTTGTAGGTCCTGTGGTTCTCGAGTTATGTTGTAAAGAGGGATGAAACAACATCACTTTGGTAAAACGTACATAATTCGTTAACAGCAATAAATCAAGCAAGTTTTCAAAGTACAGGGTGTAACAATAAAATTTGTACAATTTTGAAAATAGAATGACACAAGTATGCCGCTTTTGTTGTGGTTTGATATTTATATGTCTATCAAGATAATTTCTTTAGCCATCAGCTAAGCTTTGTTTCAATAAAATCGACGTTATAAAAGTGAAGATATGGCTAATTATGTAACCTAGTCTTAAAACCGCTTGGGCCACTTTTGTCTAAACTGTTACAAAAGTGACTGAATAGAGTTGGAACCATGGACGATGCTCTTATGATAGGTAGTTGTAAACAATGGGGTATTCGAAGTGGTAGAAATGATTACATAATAGAATATCTCCTTGAGTTTTGGAAAGTCACAACTAATCACTGACATAACAACCTCATTTACTAGAAATCGTGGCTGCAGCTCAACAACTTCAACCCCAATTCACGTTGGAAGAGCGTATTTTTATGGTTGTGACATTCGGTAGCACATGGAGTCAAGCAGAAACCATAAGATTGTTTATAGCTCATTTTCCAAACTCATGTCTTCCATCAAAGCATACAATTACATATAAGTATGAGATGTATGTGGAATTTGTTAACAGAAATGCTGGCAATAGTGGTCGCCCCAGAACAGCTAGAAGCCAAGCTGAACTTAATTTCAAAATCCTATTGTTTTGTACTTATAGATGCAAAACTGTTCTCAGTTTTACCAACGATATCTCAGGGATATGAGAAATTACTTTATTTATAAGATAATTTGAAAGAAATTTCATAACTTCATTTATAGATTTTAAAGAAAGATCATATTGTCATTAAGTTCATGTTAATTATATGAAGAAACACGACTTATAATTCTTTTGTGTCAGTTCTTTGATGTTTAATGCACGATAAGCAGATCTACGCGGTACAAACTTGATATGCGCAAACATGACAAAAGTGGCCCAACACGTTTTCTGGACGTTTTAATTAATCGGACATAACTTTTGAACCCAAGCTAGTAAAGAGACCAAATAAACGTCTTCTTTTAGCCAAGATATTACTGATTGTATTGCATATAACAATTGTGCCATAACTCTTTTAGTTTTTTCCTGAGAAGTCAAAATGCAATTGTATAAATTTTATTGTTAAACCCTGTATGAAGTTTTGCAAACCATCAAGGTATTATTGCTCAATACTATATTGATTTAGATAATGAAAATCTATCTTTTTGGCTGTTTCGACCAACAATACTTAGTCAACCCTTAACATCATTAATTTCTTCAATTCTAAAATATAATGCAGCACATTATTGTTAATGTGTATTATCCCATTGGAAGGGTCCAAAAATGAGTCTATATGTAGTTTCCCAATTATGTCAGTGACGAGTGAACGGATTTTGATGATTTATGCACCAATCTATAGAAGACACTTCATGGATAATGAATCGGGAAGAAATTTGTAATTTTACTGATAATATTTTAAGTTATGTCCCCCGATCCACAGGGCCTATTTTTATTGAGATACCCTGTAGAAGTAATTCGTCTTGGAAATGTATTGCCCTGCACTAGACGACGCCATACAGTGATATCGATAAAGACCTGGGTCGTAATTCCACAGAATGTTCACATCATGTTGATTACCTGCACATGTCAAGACCGGGCTGTAAAATTAGTGTCTTTGAAAAGAGCGGCATCGTAGTCTATACACAAGTGATGAGCAGGGGGCTCGCGAGCAGGGCTTATTAGTACAGGGCCTTAACATTCTAAAATAGTGTAAACCCATTGCTATGGTAATTTATCATCTTACATCTCTACTTATTAAGGGCGAATAGTAGGTTGGATCTTGACGAGGTTCTCATGTACAGGGGTTGCGAAAGTGACGGGACTATTATTCACTACTGTACAAATGACCCTGAGCACCTATAGCATGATTTGAGGTTAACGACTGAATATCATTTTATTGCAGTCCAAATGAAAAATAAATCATCATGCACGCGCCCTTAAACTTTTTTCCACCAGAACAATGTGCGACCCCGAAGGTGGAGTGCAGTGTCGCGGGGAAAAAATTAAGGGCAAGTGCATTGATTTTTGTCATTTGTACGTCAACGAAATCGTACCAGTTTTGGTACTTTCAACTCGAACAAAGCATGCATAATAAACGTCTACGCACCGTTGAGGGACTAACAGCTACGTTGTTGCTAGTAAGATCGAACTTTTCTGATTTGATATTTTCTGTTTTCTCCTGTGGACCTACTTTTGATGGTTTTATAAATTGAATTCCATTTTCAGCTCCATTGTCATCGTTGTGTTTTACTGCACATTCCTCCTCAACTGATGGACCTTTGTAAACGCAGAACAAATTAGGTAATAAGTCAAGAAGGAACATTTGCAGACGACGATTCTTGAGCTTTCTTCGACTTGAATGTACGGTGATTGTTACCACATTCAGTGTTAGGATTGTAGCAACCATCATCAGATTAAAGAGGAGAAAGGTGGACAGCAATGGCTGCTTATCTGAAGAGGTTTCCGGTAGTGTATCAGCCACAACTAGTTGGAAAACGGTCAGTCCCAGCATCAGTGACACAACGAATGACAGTTTTTCACCGCAATCGGCCGGTAACCAAAAAGTGAAAAGAGACAAGAGAGTCACAGCGGTAGACGGTAATCCGACGGTATACAGATAGTATTGTGGAAGTCTTTCCATACTGAGATAGAACTCCACGTAAGGGTAGTTTAGTGACATGTGTGGTACTACATCGACGGTAACAACATAACTGATGTGATCTAACGAGTCCCCTAGTCGCCATGTTGCCGCATCAAGCGATCGTACTACACCGCGACCAACCTATCACATTTGAGACGAAATAAGATGGAAGTAACTTAAGATGTTATTAAAAACACCATGTTTATTATTTAAATAAACATAATAAAAACATGAAAACACTATTTGTTAAAAACATTATGTTTATTTTACAATGCTTTGAACAAGGTATACGGCCACATTGTAACCGTTTATCGTTGTTTTTGTTCTTATTATTCTTAATTACTTAAACAATCCAATTTGCTCTAGAATTGTATTGGAGTCCCGCATGGTTCAATTCAAGGACCAATACAATTTACTGTAGCATCATATTTTGGAGTTCCACATAGTTCAATTTAAGAACCGATACTTTTAAAATGAAAAATTAAATATATAATGCTAAATTACAAATAAAAACAATTAAACAAAGTAGCCTACAATAATATTTTGATCATATTCTATAGCTCATTGCATATTACTTTTAATCCACGGTGATTAAATTACATCCTAATAAGTTTTCACTACACAATTTATAAGTAATAATATACCTGTAAATGTACCAAGTCATCAGGAACATTTTGTGTAGTGAATATGAACGGACAGATTTGTGTATCGAAGGGAAACTTTCCTATATCCACATCACACAGGCTACTGATAATACCAGGGGAATCCATTATCATTGTGCCATCCCATGCCGCCACTATCCTAGATATGCCATTGGCTGCTGGGTCGTCTGGTCCGTCTCCGGCGCTGTAATGATGTAAATAGTAAGCAAAAAGTTATAAACCATTACGTAGGCCTATCAACTGAGGGGAAGGGGGAAATTTCCCCCTGGTTCAAAATACCGGCCGGGGATACAATTGACCAAAATTTGTTATGTGCGTTTACTTTTGGCTCGGTTTTAGGCCACATTGTCCTGATTTTTACCAATTTTAGTATAACAACTGCAAATTTGATCGCGCTTCACGCACATTTCCCCAGTAAAATCATTTTAGTAGCGACTCAGCAGGATGATAACGTCTCTCTTAATCTTGTCTCTCTCTCTCTCCCCCCCTCTCTCTCATCGTAATAATTAGATTTTAATAACCCTAGGTCATAATCAAATTTGATGTTACACTGGTCCATATTAAAGTGACACTTAAACAAAAAGACTTCAGACTTGGAAAACGTCTCTTTCCCTTCTCTCTCCCTCCTCTCCCCTTTCTTTTTCATAATTTTTCTGTCTTTCCCCTCCAGCTCACATCTTCAGTCTGTCAGTGTAAATGGTGTCCTAATTTTATTTGGTTCTTGTATTTGCAGCCTCTCCTCTTCCTCCCTCTAATACGGTTATGTTTTTTTTTAGTTTTCTTATCTTTTTAGTTTTTGTACTTTCCTTATTTATCTGTTTATTTACTGTGGTATTTTACTCTTAATTTTCAAAATTGATTAGTACGATCAATAATTTTATAAAATTAAAATAAACTGAATAGAAATTAGTTTGAAAACCTCTCATGTTCCCTCCTATCTCCTCCCATCTCCCACTCCTATCCTTTCCTCGCCTCCTCGTATCCCCTACCTCTCTCCTTACTCACGAAATCGAAAACGGAAATTCACTTCCTTCACCTTGTTAGTGAGTGACATAAGGCTAGAATAAAAACAATTGGTCACACTGTGCATGCTATGACACCCGAAAGCGAAAACGAAAACAGAAACTGAACAGAGAGACGAATTGGAATAGTTCTATTCCAATTAAAGCATATCACTTACTGTGGACGTCTCGTGTTCATCAGTGTTGAGAAAGAGAAATCTGACAGGTTTCGAAACGTCCGCAGTATTAAAGTGCTGTTTTATTTGGACTAGAACTATGAAATTCGTCTCTATTTACGACAGTCCTGAAGAACAGTAAGTTCATTCAAGAAACCGAAAATATAAGGCGACGAAAAAAGCAAAAAACCCTGTTCTACGGGCCTAACCGACCCACATTTGACAAGAAATGGGAATCACATTTTTGTGGGAAAAATTGGGAAACAAATGAATGCTGACCCAAATTTCGAAAATATCAGGAACACAATCATTATGATAAGGATAATGAACTGAGTGAAATGCATTCGTCAAGATAATCGCACGTGCCGTGGAGTTATTGCATTTAGCTCGAGAGCCGATAGGCTCAAGAGCTAAATGCAATAACTCCATGGCAAGTGCAATTATCTTGACGAATGTATTTGCACGAGTACATTATCCGTCATACACTTTGAGTGTAGGCCTATTAAAACAATAGGCAATATTAATTGCTGCATTCATTATATTAGTTTTAATATTAGGGAAAATATCTTACATTTTAAAAACACCGTCAGGACATTGACCAGCTACGTAGCATTTAACTGGTAAAGAAAATCAATCCCGTATAAGTTAGCTATCAATGGTATCGATTGCGCCATACGTCATACTTTAGTAACTTATTCACGCATGGTTTGTAACCAATTGACTTTATGTTGTGATCATTTAATATCGTGGTTTCGAACACAGAGAGCACTGAACCAGTTGGAAACGATCGATTTAGATGTCCGACTAGTACTACGGTGAATATCAACTGGACTTTATAGCTCTATAATTTGAACTTTAAAATCTACTTATATTAAAACACACGACATTGGGATTTAACAATTTGTTCAGTATTATCATAGGCCTTCAAACACATGTGTTTGAAGGCCTATGGTATTATAAAGCATGATCATGATATTATGCGCTAGTGTGTGTGTTTCCCGGGCCCGGCTATGTTATTTTAGATATAGGCCTACATGGATTTCATTTGTAAAATGCTGAATATTTTGCAATGGTGTCATCTTGTATAATTATGATCCACCTTTTTTGGCTTTTTTTAATTAATATAAGCTCGATTATTCTCATTTGATGTTTGATTTATTTGAGGTCATTAATCAAATAATTTATGACAATGATCTGCCCTTTGCACGAGCGATTGCCGAATAGGGTGCAACTCTACTAGTCTTATTACAAGACTGCCCTACCCCAACCCTAAACCCTAACCCTAAACTCCGTAAACGAGGACTGGACTCAAGTCTAACGAGTTGCACCCTATTCGGTAATTGTACCCTATTATAGAACACCGTTTGTAACTATACCATTTTAACACCACAGAATGTATATTCGTACTTTTTTGATGGTATATTATATCGAACAGACAATTATATAGTTATGTGACCTCTGTGTCGAAAGCGTCACCTAACTCTACTATATGGTTATGTGAAAGTAGTATTTCTAGTATTTGAGCGTGCACGTATTATCTAGAATCTATTGTTTAGCGTGCAGGTTTTAGATAATGCATTGTTTAGCGTGCAGGTTTATATAATTTGGGCTGTGAAGGGTAGTTCGCGAAAATAATGCACGGGAGAAGAATACATAACGATGAATAGAAACGGGCACTAGAAGTGTATTGCAAAATCGTCCATGAAAGGTCTGTCCGCCCGTAGAACACGTTGCCTAAAGCCTCCTAATACTTACGTGTTTTGCAGAAATATTTTAGGTGTCCATATATCTTTGACGTCAAAACTAAAAAATCGTAAACCTCCGTGTTTATCTGGGTTCCACGTCAAGCGATAATCATACCACACCTTTCAAATGAAACATTAACATGCCGCAAATTAATGGTATCTTTAAAACATATCACTTCATATAACCAGTATGGTAGGTTTTTTTTCCAGAATGAATGCAAATGATGATTTCACAGTTAAGCCAAGACATTTTTCAATGTTTAAGGTGGTACTACACCCCTTGATAAATTTGTGACTATTTTTGCATTTTTCTCAAAAAATAACTACACACTGGTAACAAAGGTTATGTATATTATAGGGGCAATGAATCTAGTTTCAGTGACTCAGGACAAGTGGTACGTTATTTATGATAAGAAAAAAGGTACCACTAGAATGTACCTCATTTCTTAACATATTATAATGAACCACTTGTTTTGAATCACTGACATTTCAGTGAAGTCAATGGATTCCTTGCCCCTATAATGTACATAACTTTTGTTACCAGTGTGTTGTTATTTTTTGAGAAAAATGCAAAATTAGTCACACAATTTATCAGATCAGGGGGTGTAGTACCACCTTAAGCGGAAATCAAGGCCTGTTTTACTCACCAGCGATAACCACGTCGACGTCGTCAACACACTGCTCTTTTCGTCCTGTAAAACGTTAACAATAATTGCAAGAATTGTGAATAAAATTTAAAAAATAAGACGTCCAGTGTGTGCGTGTTATACAGTAATTCTGAATTACTAAGATTTAAAGTCCTCGGTTCTCTGTTCCGCAATTCAAGAGCAGGGCCCGATTTACCATTGGGCCAGATGGGCCTGGGCCAAAATAGGGTAAAATTGGAAAAAAAAATTTTCGCGCGCTTAAGTCCTATATAGTAGCCCGTATGCCTTTAAATTCTAATGCTCCCGCTGTCGATCTTATACCAAAACTTGCCATTTGAGTACACATGGTTTCTTTACGGTGAGTTGGGGGCCTCCACATTTTGGCCCGGCCCAGAGCTGTTTAAGAGATGCTTAAACAATACGTTTATAGATTTTTGTTTGCTCTGTTGTTTTTTATTTGTTTATGTGTATTTTTTTTTTATGTCTAAAGCTTCAAGAGAAATATTCAAATAATTATATGTAAAACGAATTCGGGTGGTGGAATTACTTAATTAAACCAGTTGGTTGCCGCGAAAATGGCCTACAATGACAACCTGCAAAAATAGGCATCGTGAGCAATGATTTATCGAAAGGAATAAAAAAATTATCTACCAAGTCCACAAGATTGAAGATCAAGAAAGTAATGTTAACGTTGAGGGTTTGGTTTGGTATTTGCACTGGTCTCTGTCTCTTGTCATATCCGGTGTCTAATAATGATTTCATAAGCGCATTCTCAATGTTAGAAAAGTCATTAGCTCCACTTTCCCAGTTTGGCGCCACGGACTCAGTTTCGTTGCCATGCCAACCATCCGTCATACCATGACTTGCTAAAAGATAAAGGCAGCATGGCATGCTTTAAATTAATGCATCGAATATATAAATGAGTGAATTGATAATAAAAATGGTGCAAGATTGGGCAAACAAAAGTAATAATGCGATTGTAAAATTAGTTTTCTTTGTACTAAGGGGTGTTCATTACTGGCCTTACGGCGGCAATCGCCTCTATAAATAAGTCCCTTTCGTCATGTCCATTCGAATGCTATTTTTGATGTCTCATGCAATGGTTGTCCTTAATGCAAATAGTTGATTTACAATAAATTTTCTTTCCAAAGAACACAATAAGAAAAAAACCTGCACTCATGCTCGGGTGCTGGAATGTTCGCACAATGACGACCGGCGATGACCTTCAAAGCATCAGTGACATAAAGAAGACTGCCATTAGCCAACGAGCTCCTTCGCCTGCAGTTTGATATTGCTGCCCTCCAAGAGGCACGTTTGGCCGACTATGGCTGCTTGAAAGAAAGTGATTATACCTTCTATAAGGTAAGAAAGAAGAGGACACTCGTGAGTATGGAGTAGGATTTGCTGTTAAGAACACACTCACTGATTCAGTTGAACTTCGTAGTTCCGCCACTGAACTTCTCCTTTTGCTACGTGTTAACACCTCGGATGAACTTGTGAACCTGCTAAGTGTCTATGCTCCCACCCTCATGCATGGCTTGTTCAGGCATCAGAGATGAGTTCTACAGCCAACTGAAAAGCATTATCAAAGAGTGTCCAACACAAGAACCTTGAATTATTCTGGGGGACTTCAATGTTTGAGTAGTGTCTGATCATGATCATGGCCCACCTGCCTTGGACACTTTAGAGTCGGAAAGACCAATGACAATGTTCAATGTCATCTGGAAGTGTGCTCCTTCTACAACCTTTGCATCACCAATACCTTCTTCAGCACCAAACCTTACCACAGAGTTTCCTACAGACACCCAAGATCTAAACATTGGAATCAATTAGATCTCATCATCACCAGAAGGCCACTTCTAGAGAATTTCATTGTTACTAGAACATACCATAGTCATGAGAGTGCAGACTGCGACTCTGGCCACACTCTTGTGTGTTTGAAAATCAGACTGTTCCCCAAGAAGTTCCACCGATCAAGACAGCAAGCGAAGCCTCGTGTGGATGCCCGCACAGACATGTAAACCAGTTTCAACACCTTGCTGGCAACTTCTCTAACCACGAATACCAACTATATACATTACATGTACTCTATTTCTACTGAACAGTGCGATGACATAAAAACGGTCACCCATGCGGCTACTGAAAAAGAAAGGAGGTCAAAGCAACGATTGGTATCTTGTGTATGCTGACACATTGCTGGGAGACTCAAAACCACTCATAAAGGCCAAGCGCATGGTACTGAAAGACCACAACGATTCTCCACCAGGCAAGTCACAGCAGACCTTGCAAACAGCTAGGAAGGATGTCCAAAAGATGGTCAAATAATGCACAAACGAGTATAATATAAGGCGAGTACGATTAACGAGAATCCAGCAAGCACCTGATTCCGGGAACGTTAAAGGAATGTACGATGGCATCAAGAAAGCAGTTGGCCCGACCGTACGCAAAACAGCCCCTCTGAAGTCAACATGAAGTGACATAATCAAAGACAAGACAAAACAGATAGAGAGATTGGTAGCGCATTACTCAGAGCTTTTACCCAGGGAGAACATAGTTTGCCAGTCGGCCGTTGACGCTATCGAATGTCTCCCAGTGATGTCCCACGTGGATTATCTTCCAACCATCGAAAAATTTGACAAAGCACAATACAAGAGTATATCCAGCTAAGCGTACACAAAATGTACTATGCGTCAAAAACACGGAACAAGCTTTTGAAATGAGTTTCAAAAGCTGACTAAGGGATCGGAATGCAACGTCTGCACAGCATTTTTGGTAAGAAATGAGAGCACATCATATACATAAAAATTTATGAATTTTTTTGAAATTTTATGGCATATGATATGTACTTAAAGTGTATGTAGCTGGGATGAAAAGCCGGCCATCAATTAAAAATGTTGACATTTCGTATTGAAGATCACAAAATGTAAAAAGGTGCCTTTTCACCCTCAGGCTTTTTCAAACAGATAAATTAATTTAATATCATCAAAATTTGAACAGTCTATGCATTTGGGAAATTGATTATTACCACACTTCGCTCCTTATGACAACTCACAAAATTATGAATATTTAGAAACAGACTATTATTTATAATGTGATTATTCAACATTTCTGTCGATAGTTAGCTATAATTTGCAGATAAAAACTGATGTTTTTCAGACGAAGTAAACAAGAATAACAATATTTTATCTATATTTATTAATAACAAATGTTACGCCTTGTTTACAAGAAACCCCTATGTTCAAATTCACTTTCTGATTTTATATAGGCCTACATGCAAAGATTAGCAAATAAGCCTTGCAATGTAATCTGACCGTGTCAACTGCAGCATAACTCGTACCCCATCTCGTTCACAACCAGAACAAAAATGTGATGCGATCAAGCAAAATCAGTCGGAACTCGGAAATATTAAATTTTCAGTTTCTTATAGGCTACTAAATAGCATTTACAAAGCTGCTTTTGCAGAAAAACCCATTGAAATTGGACAATCAGTTCCAAAGATATTAGCAATTAAAGTGTTTCCAAAACAAGAGGAAACAAAAGGAAATATTCGCTTTGTTTGGCTATATCTCAAAATCAATATTGCTGAGTTCCGACTGATTTTGCTTGATCGCGTCACAAAGAGACTTACCAGATACAACTAAGGAAACACATGCAAATATTTCAAGAAGATCCGTAATCATTCTTGATAGATACATGGTGACTTCAGAAGAGAACTTACTTCCAAACATCCACGATGATCAAGCAATTTAAAACTGGGTTGTGAAATGAAATTCTTTGAAGCGATCATGCCATCTATTATATAACCACCCCTCATTGCAGCTAATTGTTTCCGGAGTATTGCATGCGCAAATTATTTTAATTGAAAGGGAGAGTCTACAAATTATGGATGTTAATATTGACACAAATCATCAATTTAAAAGGGTACTGTGCATCAAAAACATATTATATAATGCAAACAAATTAAGCTATGTCTCAATGTTTGGTTTTTCTTAGCGCATTCATGTCAGCTGAAACAGGAAATTCATTTTTTATTTCCCTTTTTTTTTTAAATCATGCAATTCTGAGATATATGAAAGAAAATTTTAATGATTCGATACTCGCATTGTTTAGGTATAAAACAATAATCCTAACACTCTGGGAGGGGTGGAATGTCGCTTATCCGTTATCTCGGCTGTTTATTGATTGGCTCCAAACAAAGGAGTTGAACCAGTCCTTCACCGTAATCATGGCGCAGTGCAATCCATTCAATCAATTGTTGTCATCAACCTATTTCATCCCCTCATTTCAAATCTTTAGTTTTGGTTTCTCTTTTGTTCAGAAACCAAAAATCAAGGGATTAAAAAGTAGAGCAGATCTGGTCTGCAATCATAACACTATTATGCTGGGAGGACACAGTATAGGGTATAAAACTAGAAGTATACAATAGCCTATTGTGCTAACATAATTATTATCATGATTGATATCGGAAATCTATCCCGCGGACGACAGTTGATGCTGTGGCATATAAAGCAGTATTCAGACTTTTTATTGTACGTACAATATTGTATGCAACATATCTACGTTGTTTAATCTATTGCCATTCTATTTCCAGTAATGTTTAAGTTCTAACGAATGTTTTATGACGTAAAATCGATAATATATTTCTACTAGATATTACATGTAACATATTATCGATTTTTCGTCATCAAACATTCGTTAGAACTTAAACATTACTGGAAATAGAATGGCAATAGATTAAATAACGTAGATATGTTGCATACAATATTGTACGTACAATACTCGGAGTCTATGGAGCGCTTTACACTCACGAGTTCTAGGCCTAGAAATCATATACATGCGCGTATATTGAAGGATGGGGTGGGGTGGGGTGGGGTGGGGGCTTTGTTTGTTCGTTTGAAACATAAACGATGCATGGAGATGATTTGATTATGAATTAGTTTATTATCCCGGAAAGCACAACCCATACCTCTTTAAGAGGGACTCCTCCCTATAGACGAATCCAACGAGCCAAGTCATGGTCAGGATTTGGTCGGCCATGACGGGTCCCCGCATGCACCAAACTGGTGTAGTGACTGCCCAATTGGGTGGATTAAAGCCGCTTAAAAATCGATGTTAGATTCTTTTGTGTTGTATTACTGTCATCATTCTTTTGTCTACGTGTAACACGAGTGATAGAATGAAATTTAAAATACCCTCCAAGGCCGCATTATTTCACATTTTATGTGAGATTAAGCCGACGGGGACCCAACTTTGGCAGCTATTAAGGTATAGGAATGCGTGAATTTGGATTCGTCAATATAACCACCTTTTCCCTAAGTGACTCTCCCCCTCCTCCTCCCCTACATTAGATATCTTCATCTCGAGCTCTCCTCCCCCTTCTCTTTCATTTTCAATGCTCTCTCCCATCTGTTTCTCTTTCTCCCGGCCCATACCCCCTTGCCCCCCCCCTCACCACCACACCACACACAATCTCTTCTCCCCTCTATCTACTACCTTTTGCAGTAAAAATTGCTTCAGTAAAACTCATTAGGTTATTAGAGGTCATATAATGGCCTTCCATCGATTCTGGTACATTAAGGATTAAGGACATGACTCGATTTTGTTTATAGCACCTATACAATTACAATAGTGGCCCCTTTTGTAATGTCGAATGCAAATATTTCGATGGTCTATATTTTTTCACAGGTGAAATAGCCTAGGCTTATTCGATCTTTCAATGTAGATTACCATGCTCGATTTCTCTCCTCGTGAATATTGCACTGCGAAATTTAAACATTTCTTTTGTATACTTAGAGTAGGTAACTTCAAACCAAATAATTTTACGATTCACACCACTTATAAGAAACTGAAACCAAAACCGAAACTGACTGACACAAATGTTCAGTTTTTAACAAAAGGTAGAAACAATGAGTTCGATATCTTATGATTCAAGTGGTTAGGCAGGACAATAGGAAACCACGTGACCAAAACCAAAACTAAAACTAAACATTTGAAATGAGGCATCGTAGTGCATTTGTTAGGTGTGTAAGACGAACTGTAGTGGTAGATTGCTATAATGCTTTTGTTGAATGCATTTGAGTAGTCCGCCATATTTACGGTATACGTCATATGCACAACCTCTATTCTGATTCCGATTCCGACACAGATGGTTGACATCAGGGTGTTCGGGGTCACCGCAATGCAATGTGGAAGATAGAAATATAGTGCCAGTGTCAAATAGTTTACAGTTGAAACGATACAGGCCTCATTTCTAAAATTAGTGCTTCAGTACACTCTCAGAAAAAAGGTGCTACTTAGAACCTTTTTTTGTCCTGTATATAGAACCCTAAGCAGTAATAAGGTTCTAAAAAGAACCCTAAAAGTTTCTATAAAGAACCTTAAAGATTTAAATAGGCCTGGGGACATTCTAATTCATTCATTCAGGTTAAGAAAAGTAAAACGTAGTGTTAACCCTTTTGGTACTAAAAATCATTTTCTTTGATAAAAAACATTTTTTTTCTGTTCTACTAAGAACCCTTTGAGGGTTCTTTCTTTAAGATTCCTTAAAGGTTCTTCAAGCTTAAGGTTCTACAAAGAACCTTTTTCTTGGCTACAGAAGCTTTTTTGTAAAAGACATTGGCAACAAGAAAAATCTTAATTTGTGAAATCACTAATTTCAAAATGCCGATATCACGGAAAATGTCATTTGAACGCAAATTAGGCGAAATAGAGTATACTTCAATTTTTCGCCAAAATGTGGAAACAAATTCCAATTTTTTTGTGTTTACCCAGTACAACTAATCATGTAAAAGACATTGGCAACAAAAAAATTTTAATTTGTGAAATCACTAATTTCAAAATGCCGATATCACGGAAAATGTCATTTGAACGCAAATTAGGCGAAATAGAGTATACTTCAATTTTTCGCCAAAATGTGGAAACAAATTCCAATATTTTTGTGTTTACCCAGTACAACTAATCATGTAAAAGACATTGGCCAAAAAAAAATTAATTTGTGAAATCACTAATTTCAAAATGCCGATATCACGGCAAATACAATATGAACACGAATTAGGCTAAATAGGGTTTACTTGAATTTTTCGCCAAAATGTGGAAACAAATTCCAATTTTTTTGTGTTTAATCAGTAGAAGTAATCATGTAGAAGACATTGGCAACAAAAAAATTGAAATTTGTGCAATCACTAATTTCGAAATGCCGATATCACGGAAAATACAATATGAACACGAATCAGGCTAAATGGGGTTTACTTGAATTTTTCGCCAAAATGTGGAAAAAAATTCCAATTTTTTTGTTTACCCAGTAGAACTAATCATGTAAAATACATTGGCAACAAGAAAAACTTTAATTTGTGAAATCACTAATTTCAAAATGCCGATATCACGGAAAATGCAATTTGAACGCGAATTAGGCTAAATAGTGTATACTTGAATTTTCGCCAAAATGTGGAAACAAATTCCAATTTTTTTGTGTTTACCCAGTACAACTAATCATGTAAAAGACAGTGGCAACAAAAAAAATTTTAATTTGTGAAATCACTAATTTCAAAATGCCGATATCACGGAAAATGCAATTTGAACGCAAATTAGGCGAAATAGGATATACTTGAATTTTCCGAGTCGCCAAAATGTGGAAACAAATTCCAATTTTTTTTGTGTTTACCCAGTAAAAGTAATCATGTAGAAGACATTGTCAACAAAAAAATTGAAATTTGTGCAATCATTAATTTCGAAATGACGATATCACGGAAAATACAATATGAACACGAATTTGAATTTTTCGCCAAAATGTGGAAACAAATTCCATTTTTTTGTGTTTTCACTAATTTCAAAATGCCGATATCACGGAAAATGCCATTTGAACGCAAATTAGGCGAAATAGGGTATACTTGAATTTTTCGCCAAAATGTGGAAACAAATTCCAATTTTTTTGTGTTTACCCAGTACAACTAATCATGTAAAAGACATTGGCAACAAAAAAATTAAATTTGTGAAATCACTAATTTCAAAATGCCGATATCACGGAAAATACAATATGAACACGAATTAGGCTAAATGGGGTTTACTTGAATTATTCGCCAAAATGTGGAAACAAATTCCATTTTTTGTGTGTTTACCCAGTAGAACTAATCATGTAAAAGACATTGGCAAAAAAAATAATAATTTGTGAAATCACTTATTTCAAAATGCCGATATCACGGAACATACAATATGAACACGAATTAGGCTAAATGGCCACGCGTTTTGAACTCGCCACCCAAAAGTGGTGGTTTTGTTACGCTTTTCCAAATTGTTATATCTCTGCTTAAACAAGAGGTATTGTAGTGTGTTTGGTGTCAGTTTATAGCTAAATAAATGCCCTAACAGACCTCCAAAGGAGAATTGTTTATCAGCTAAGATAGTTGAGTTACAGTTGTTTGAGTTCAGAATGGCCAAGGTGGTTGTTGAGGCGGTGGCGGTTGAGGCGGTGGCGGTATGTGCGAAGTCTATGGGAAATATAGATTTTGTGTGTGCGCGTTGAATCAACTGATCATATCTTTGCATCCATATGGGCTACAGACATGGTTAAGAGCTCTTTTGAAAGATTATTAATTCTGCTAATTGTTTTTAATCATTTTGAACTCTTTATGATTGGTTTAGTCTATAAAATGCAAACTTTTATGTCCAAAACTATCCATTTTCATATTAAACACTGTAGTAAGCAATGCGGATGTCTTCAAAATCTAAAAGTTGCTGCAAATTTTTAATTACTTATCCTATCATAGTCAAAGTTTACATTTTCTGAGAGGAAATTTGATGAGGAATCTAAATATGGACTTACTTTTTCTGTATGGGCTAGTGGTAAATTGTTTCAGTTCAAAATATGTTGAATTAAAAAAAATTGAACATATTTTGGGACACCCTGTATTCGAGATTACCAAACAGCTGTGATTTTTTTTTCTTACAAAGTCAGTATGCTCCACCTAACCTCTAACCAAATCAATGTTGTTTACTTTCAGTTTATAACTGCAAGTTAGTAATAAGCGATGCATTAAGTGACCCATTTTTTATTTGGATTTTTTTTATTCCACCCTGTATAACTTCAAGGTCACCCTGCACAATGAGTTGAAATGTGTATATTTAAATTGCTTTTGCCTTCAGCTTTCCAAAAATGTATACTTTTGCTAGTTTAGGGTTGATAGTTGTGGAGATATTCTAATTTGAAACATGATTGGTGTAAAAATTCATAATATTTGTGATGTAACGCTAAGGGTGGCGAGTTCAAAACACATGGCCAAATGGGGTTTACTTGAATTTTTCGCCAAAATGTGGAAACAAATTCCAATTTTTTTGTGTTTACCCAGTAGATCTAATCATGTAAAAGACATTGACAAAAAAAAATTTAATTTGTGAAATCACTAATTTCAAAATGCCGATATCACGGAAAATGCAATTTGAACGCAAATTAGGCGAAATAGTGTATACTTAAATATTTCGCCAAAATGTGGAAACAAATTCCAATTTTTTTGTGTTTACCCAGTATAACCTATCATGTAAAAGACATTGGCAAAAAAAAATTTGTGCAATCACTAATTTCAAAATGCCGATATCACGGAAAATGCAATTTGAACGCAAATTAGGTGAAATAGGGTATACTTAAATTTTTCGCCAATATGTGGAAACAAATTCCAATTTTTTTGTGTTTACCCAGTAGAACTAATCATGTAGAAGACATTGGCAACAAAATAATGAAATTTGTGCAATCACTAATTTCAAAATGCCGATATCACGGAAAATACAATATGAACACGAATTAGGCTAAATATGGTTTACTTGAATTTTTCGCCAAAATGTGGAAACAAATTCCAATTTGTTTGTGTTTACCCAGTAGAACTAATCATGTAAAAGACATTGGCAACAAAAAATTTTTAATTTGTGAAATCACTAATTTCAAAATGCCGATATCACGGGAAATGCAATTTGAACGCAAATTAGGCGAAATAGGGTATACTTAAATTTTTCGCCAAAATGTGGAAACAAATTCCAATTTTTTTGCGTTTACCCAGTAGAACTAATCATGTAGAAGGCATTGGCAACAAAAAAATTTAAATTTGTGGAATCACTAATTTCAAAATGCCGATATCACGGAAAATGCAATTTGAACGCGAATTAGGCTAAATAGTGTATATTTAAATTTTTCGCCAAAATGTGGAAACAAATTCCAATTTTTTGTGTTTACCCAGTAAAACTGATCATGTAGAAGACATTGGCAACAAAAAAATTGAAATTTGGACAATCACTAATTTCAAAATGCCGATATCACGGAAAATGCAATTTGAACACGAATTAGGCTAAATAGTGTATATTTAAATTTTTCGCCAAAATGTGGAAACAAATTCCAATTTTTTGTGTTTACCCAGTAAAACTGATCATGTAGAAGACATTGGCAACAAAAAAATTGAAATTTGGACAATCACTAATTTCAAAATGCCGATATCACGGAAAATGCAATTTGAACACGAATTAGGCGAAATAGGGTTGCTTGAATTTTTGACCAAAATGTGGAAACAAATTCCAATTTTTTTGTGTTTACCCAGTAGAACTAATCATGTAGAAGGCATTGGCAACAAAAAAATTAAATTTGTGCAATCACTAATTTCAAAATGCCGATATCACGGAAAATGCAATTTGAACGCGAATTAGGCTAAATAGGGTGTACTTGAATTTTTCGCCAAAATGTGGAAACAAATTCCAATTTTTTTGTGTTTACCCAGTAGAACTAATCATGTAGAAGGCATTGGCAAAAAAAAAATTAAATTTGTGCAATCACTAATTTCAAAATGCCGATATCACGGAAAATGCAATTTGAACGCAAATTAGGCGAAATAGGGTATACTGACATTTTTCGCCAAAATGTGGAAACAAATTCCTATTTGTTTGTGTTTACCCATGCAGTAGAACTAATCATGTAGAAGGCATTGGCAAAAAGAAAATTAAATTTGTGCAATCACTAATTTCAAAATGCCGATATCACGGAAAATGCAATTTGAACGCAAATTAGGCGAAATAGGGTATATTTAAATTTTTCGCCAAAATGTGGAAACAAATTCCAATTTTTTTGTGTTTACCCAGTAGAACTAATCATGTAGAAGGCATTGGCAAAAAGAAAATTAAATTTGTGCAATCACTAATTTCAAAATGCCGATATCACGGAAAATGCAATTTGAACGCAAATTAGGCGAAATAGGGTATATTTAAATTTTTCGCCAAAATGTGGAAACAAATTCCAATTTTTTTGTGTTTACCCAGCTAGAACTAATCATGTCAGGAAAAATTATGTCGGAAACAATCTTGTAGGCCTTTTAAATAATTTGTTTTATGTGTATTTTTTTTATTAATCATGTAACTGCCACATCCCATGCTAAATGCTATGTCTTTTCAACAATTTTAAAGTGAATAGGCCAACAATTTGGTTTCCGACACCGTTTTTCTTTCGAATTTCGGTTGATGCATGCACATTAAAAAAATAGGCCTATATTTTTACGCTTATGAGATGGTTTCCATCATTTTTCGAATGGTGCATGCACATTATTATTTTTCATTAACCATCTAACTGCTATGACAGGCTGTCTTCTGAAGGTATTTAGTTAACTCCGTTGCTCTATGGTGAAAAGGAATTTAAGCCTACAAGATTGTTTCAGACATTGTTTTTGGGGCGCCCGCTACGGCGGCGGCCCCATTATTAGGCTTGACTTTGCAAAAAGCTTCTAATTTCGGTCTTGCTAGATTTACTTCGCAATTGTTTTGCTAAAATTATGCCCAGCTCAGAAATAAAACCACAATTTGCTTGGATTTTATTTTATTATTGTTTTCTGATATGCATGGGATAAAATCTTGTGCGTATATTCTTTGTTTAAAATACAAAATTAATGGACTTATAAAAACACCAAATAACCCGTGACCTTTGTACGGGCTTAAACTAGTTTACCGCCTCTTAGAACCCGATAGACGGTGACCAACATTATGGACCACAATAGCCTAATCTCAATGGCATAGTCCAATAACCTCAAATAAACAATCATAGTGCAAAAGTTGACCTAACTTGCAGAGTATGAGTTTTTGTACCCAAAGTTTCAAAGTCATTCAATGAATGTACACATGTATGTTGTATAGTTGTCCTTGTTTAATAAGCAGGCAGCAAGGTACAGTGTATGAGTAGGCATCTTATCAAGATCAAGATAGTGACATAACAATTAACATGCTTATCTTACCAAGGTCTTATCTATCTGCATGGTGTAATTGAAATTACTATACAACATGTACAGGCTGTATCAAAAAGTTTGGTACCCAGCAGTTTTGATAGTTATTGAAAAGGCTGGTTCTTCCAAATGCAATATCGGGTCCCCCTTAAAATGATAAAATGATCAGACCGTAAATCTTTTGTGACTGTTTATGACATTAATCAACAAATTATGCGGATCCAAGATGTGTCGAGGATGTTAAGTTTATGAACAAAACGTTACGTTTGTATTTTCAATTTGTTGCTACGTGTATGTTAACAAATGAAAGTTCTGTAACTTTTTTAAATTCTTCAATGTAAAGTATTCTTTTGGATATCATCAAATTGTAAATCTCTAGTCAGATTTTCAGTGTGTTAACAACTATGTATCAAAGACGTTACGTTCATGTACAAAACATTAACGTTCTTATCTTGTAAACATTGTATACCCATAGCTACTTTTATGAAGAATGAATGTTATGTAATTGTTTTTTATCCTTCATCTCTATTAGATTTTCAGTGTATTAGCAAGTAGATGATGTATATGTATCACAGACGTTATACATTCATAAAAACTTTTCTTTTGGTCAACATAGGCGTAGATCCAGATCCTCTTACTTACTTGTGTCTTCTATACTATCCATCATATACCCCCATGCATAACGAAATTCAACAATATTCAATATCCAAAGCAATATCATCACTACAATATGCCCCAAAAACAGAACTCCCCCACCCCACATAATCGCAAATTGACCGCACGACAGCTTCATTCCAATTCAATTTATTTCATCCAAAACGGTCCTGTGATACACCTTCCCCAATCAAACACATTTGCATTTGACCATCTTCTACTCTTCCCTAGAAAAAATCATTATAATATCAAATCTAAACACCATGCCATGGAATTCACCATATCACGTCCAAGCTCACATTGGGCGCCCCATTCCTTTTTTAAAGGAATTTTTATTGTTCATGACTTTGGCACATTAAGGGACCGATCGTTATTTACGGCAGGGGGGGGGAATGGGTGTTTTGGCAAAAATATCGACAACAAATTTCGTGTTCCCCCCTCGCGTCCGCTCAAAATTTTCGCGTTCCCCTTGTTTTCCCAATTTTCTCCATTTAAAATTTAACAATCCCCCTCCTGGTTCAACTAAAATTTCAGGTTCCCCCTCAAGACCACAAAAAATTTCGTGTTCCCCCTAAATTTACCCATTCCCCCCCTGCCATAAATAACGATCACTCCCTAATATTTCTTTAACCATATTATTATTAACCATGCATATAGGCAATTCTCGCTATTCGCAATAAGGGCGCCGCCAGCGGTTTGCGATGTATCATGGGAAAAATCGTGATGTATCATGGGGGTGAATATAGTACATTGACAATATTTTTTAGTTTGTCAATATAACGCTATTACACGCAAATCGATAGAGAAAAAATTAATTGTGCACATTTCAAATCACATTATTAAGTATTATTGAGTATCGATTCGCGTGTAACACCTTTATTTTGACAAACTAAAAAATATTGTCACGTGTTCCTATGTAATAGCATGGTAATATTCGTATTGCGCGGACTTGATGTCGACCTTTTCCCATGATACATCACGATTTTTCCCATGATACATCGCAAACCGCTGGCGGCGCCCTTATTGCGAATAGCGAGAATTGCTATACATACCCAGTAGTGTCTTCTAGGATCTAGTTGACATTGCACTAAAATGTTTTAATTTCAGTTTTGGAAAACAGGAACAAAACCATGTGATCCTCCTGGGGATACAGTCAACATTTAGAGCCAAATTTTTGGAAGGCCATTTTGGGGTCATCCGAGGTCAAATTACCAAAAACTCATATGGGCATGAAACTTGGATGGCACAGTTAACATTTAGAGCCACATATTGGAAAGTCATTATATGGGTCATCTGAGGTTAAATTACTAAAAACTGTCGTATGGGCATGAAACTTGATGGGTACAGTCAACATTTTGAGCCACATTTTTGTAAGGCCATTTTGGGGTCAAATTACTAAAAACTGTTGTATGGTAATGAAACTTGGTGGGGTACAGTCAACATTTAGAGCCAAATTTTTGGAAGGTTTTGTGGTAATCCGGGGTCACACATGAGTCATCTAAGGTCAAATTACTAAAAACTGTCGTATTGGCATGAAACGTGGCTGGTACAGTCAACATTTAGAAGCAAAATTTTGGAAGGTCATCCGGGGTCACCCGAGGCCGAATTACTAAAAACTGGTGTATGTGCATGAAACGTGGTAGGTGCAGTCAACATTTAGAGCCAAATTTTGGGAAGGTCATTTTGGGGTCATCTGAGGTCAAATGACTAAAACCTGGTATATGGGCATGAAACGTGGTAGGTTCAGTCAACATTTAGAGCCAAATTTTGGGAAGGTCATTTTGGGGTCATCCGGGGTCACTCAGTGGTCAAATTACTCAAAACTGTCACATGGACACCAAACTTGGTAGGTACAGTCAATATTTAGAACCAAATTTGGGAAGGTCATTTTGGGGTCACCAGGGGTCATCTGAGGTCAAATTAGTAAAAACTATGGGTATAAAATTGGCCGATACAGTCACCATTAGCCAGGTAACTGCAACAGCCGAAAACCGCCAAATACCGGTAATCGCCTAGTAATAATAATTATAGTTTCTTGTACTTCTTACTACTACCATAGATGAACTCCTGGATGGGGCAGCTTTAATTAGCATGAGGCCGCATCGATATGTAATTAGCGTATTGTTATTTAAATTTGTGCCCAGACGTATTGAGGGCGACAGTCATGTTATCCAGACAGAGAATGGCTGCATATGCCGGGCATGTCAATTTGTTGAGTGAAGGCTGATAATCACCTTTCTCATAGGTAATAAGCTAGTATATTTCGTGTACCAGTTGGTTATAACAAAAAATTAGTATCATACACGTATTAAATATATTAAATGTATAAACTTTGAAATTTACATGAATTTGAAGAGCAGAGCTTCGAAATCTAGCTAAGTCAGGTGATGTGAAATTCTGCTGCGTGACCCCCTCTGCGTGGTAGAATTATATTCATAAAACATTGAATTTAACTGATAGGCCTATCATGGGCAGCCAACCACGATTTATCAGCATTTAAAATAGATGTTAATTAACAAAGATAACTAATAAAGAGTACAAATGGCAATTAACTAGTAAACAAGCCTGAAATCTTAAAATGTTGCCACGTGATTTCCCGAACACATGATATGTCAACATGTGACCACTATTCAGATTGACTGTAAATATTTGGAGTATTGTTGCACGGCTTGCACAAACACTGCATTTCTTTACCTCCGTATAAAATCAATAATTCATGCTGGGAGCTAAGTAACATTCTGTCTGCTTAGTGTAGATTGGTATTTTATTTTACTTGAGAGCATAATAGAAATACATAAGACGAATAAGGCGACATGATGGAAGGTCAGGTCGGGTATCAAAGGTTATTATAACTTCAAATACTACTTGTATTTCACACCTTGCCTCTGTCACATATTTCCTTCATATTATTGACAGCAAGTCCTAATTTTGACTTTGCTATTGCAAAATGTCATTTCATATCAAACTAGTAGACTTTCTTTGAAAACATATCACTGGTGCCTGATGGGAATACCCGTCCGCCATTTCATTAAACTGGATCGTTTTCACTTGGTTTGTGCCCAGATGTATTGGGGGCGCGCTATACTCTCATTGAACAGGCAAAGTTCGCAAAACTAACAACGTTATTTGCCAATATCAATTAACATGATCCAAGGGGTCGAACATGAATTATTCATATCGGATCGATAACTGGCCTCACTTTCTAGCTAGTAAACCAGCTGAATTTTTCATAGGTTTTATGCTGCTAATAGAACAACCGTGAATTTAGTGTCACCCCTTGCTACTACCTCAGTTTGCAAATCGTTAGAACTCTGGCCTTTTATAAGTTGTAGGGATTATATACTGCAAATGGAGCAATATATTTTTGGGAGAAATTAAATCATTATGATCAATAGATATACAAAAAAATACAAGTTCAAACAGGACTTGAAAGTTTTTCAGATTTTATTCAAATGTGGTGGCCAGTGTGCGTTTATATTTTTGCAAACACTTTCATAGCAATTTGTTTCGCCATATTCAAAACCAAACAGTCTTTCACAATATAACCAAATGGCCCCCCCCCCCCACCCATTGACTCGTCCAACCCACACAAGGTTCTGAACAATATACAACCAGCTACAACACACAGGAAGTCCAAACAATACCACTCTCCATCTCACGCCAATCGGCTAAGAATTGCACAACATGAGAACAGCAAAAGCCGAGAACCGCGAAAGCCGAGAACCACTCTAGTTTAATAAGTATGTTTTCTTCACTTTTTACGGACCCCCTAGGACCCCGGAGTAATGCACCCTTGTCAGCGGCACTGGTAATACAAATTGACAGAAAATTAAAGAAACATAAAAGCACATCTAAGTTACAATATTCATTTTAGTTTAATTCACAATCACTGTGCATTTCATTGATGACAATACTGTTGTAGCTGCATTGATGATTTAATGATTATTTATTAAATTACATTTTTTTCCCAGTTAATTCAAAAGTACACCGATTTATAACATCGCATTTGAAAAATAAAGATATACAGACACAGGCAATTTGTTTTGGAAACAAGTAACAGAATTCAGAACACAAAATAAATGACCCCTTATAAGGAGTAAATATCAAAGAAAATAAATATAATGTATATGAGACAGATGTACAGTGGTGAAAAACTAAAAAAATCTATTAAATTTTGACAGGCCCTTTTTGTTGCAGATGATAGAAGTGATAACTATCTATCACAATCCAGTCCTCGAGTCCTTGGGCTCCGAGTCCTCAGCTTCCAAGTATGAGTCCTGAGTTCCAACACAGGCGATTTGACCCCAGGATAACCCTGTATGATCCAAAAATTTTTTGTTTTGCGACAGTTGCCATTCCACTACGTTTCATGAACCTGCAACAGGCTAGGGTGATTTGTCAAAATGTCAATTTTTAACAATTTGCAATAAAATTTGTATTATATCGTGAATTTCAAAAAATGAAAATTATTTTATATCAAAATGACATTCCTGGTATATTGAGAATGTTGGTGTCTGATGTGCTCTCAGGTCTCACAAAAATACTGTGCAAAGGTGGGTGACCAAGCCCTAAAACTAACATCCCAGCAAATACAAATGTTTTACAGAAAATGTTTAAATGTCGGGTTATATGAAGGGTATAAAACGCTTTAATAACATTTAACATTTTTGAAAATTTCGAAGTACAACATGTTATTTTATAATTAAAATGTTTGTCAAAAAGCATTTAACAATAACATTTCAAGATGTTATTGCAGTGTTTTATTCCATCCTGGTCTGTAACATTCAGTTTATATTGCACTGAATATACAGCATAAATAGCGCCCTCTGTTTTACTAGAGTGGTTTCTGGACCATAGCTGATAATGAGGTTCATTGAGGTTACTCTTGCTTTATTACCCTGCTGGGGCCCTTATATTGGGGTCCCACTTGGGTTCATTGAGGTTACTCTTGCTTTATTACCCTGCTGGGGCCCTTATATTGGGGTCCCACTTGGGGTTACTCTTGCTTTATTGCCCTGCTGGGCCCTTATATTGGGGTCCCACTTGGAGTGTTTAGTCGTCGTATGAGAATCTCTGGCCAATAAATGTTAATCCTCATTACAGCCTATTGACCACAACCTATGTTGTGATATTGGTAGAATTTTAAACAGATACACACAACTATTTTTGTTCACTTACGTGAGCTTTCGACACAATGACTCTGTCTTTTTCAAACTGATGTTTCCTAGGTAACAAAACATCCTACATGGTTACAACTATTCCTTTTTAAACTTGTTTTTGCATGACAAGCAATTTGTGACCAATTTTGATATAGAATTGGATCGATTGAGCCTAAATTTTATGTAGTCAAGTCTAATATTTTAAAACTCACAGCGAGACCAATAAATATTGGGCGTAAAGCATCCAATTTTATCATTATTATGTTTCGGATCCAATATTTTCACACACTTGGATTCATCAAAACATAATAATCGTTGAAATCTGAGCATTTAAAATTTTTGACCAAAAAGATAGAATTACAAATCTGTTTTAAAAGAAAATGTTCTCGGAACAATATCATGGCTGGAACCGTAAGGAGGTGTGAGTTTCGGCTGAAATTGGGGATGACGCTGTTCAGGGGTGTGCATCTCGAAAGTTAGTCTCAACTTGTTAAAACAAACCCTTCCGACTTCCCGCAATAACCTCAAAACAGATAGTGCGCAGTTATTGTGTAAATAGCTGAACCCCATAGTTCAGCTATGGTGCGGAAACTGCTCTAATCAAGAGGGCGCTATAACCTCAAAACAGATTTATTGATAGTCTCATTTATTATTGTCTAAATAGCTGAACCCCATAGTTCTGCTATAAAATAAATAATAAATTTCGGTATTTATATAGTGCCTTATCACAGAACTGAGAGTGTTCAAAGCCCATTTCGCTGCCATGGTGAATCATCACTATCAGATCGCATCAACTAGGCATTATGCAGCCAGACTGGTGCAAACCTATCCTATAACTTAGATTGTAACATCCACAGCAGCTCCCCAAATTCCATTGGGTGAAGGAAGTTTCTGATAACCAAACAACTAATCACCAATTTTGTCAAAGCTGGAGGAAACTGGAGATCCCGGAGAAAACCTGTGAGAGCGAGCATGGAATCAGGGTAAACCAAGTGCATGAGTCCTTGGGCCACGCCGGGGCTTGAACCCGGGACCTCAGTGGTGCAAGGCAAGGGAACGACCGCTGCGCCAACTGACTCTCGGCTATGGTGCAGAAACCACTCTAGTGCAACAGAGGGCGCAACTAATGCTGTATATTCAGTGCAATATAGACCTAATATTGAATGTGATTCAGTGCGATATAGACTGAATATTGAATGTGATTCAGTGCGATATAGACTGAATATGGAATGTGATTCAGTGCCATATAGACTGAATATTGAATGTGATTCAGTGCGATATAGACTGAATTAGAGACCAGATTGGTTTTTCATATAAAAATGTTGTCATAGGCTATAACCCAACATTTAAATGTTATGTTTTGACCAAAACGTTTTTTTCTTTGCTGAGATAACTTCTTATATTATTCTGTAGTGTTAGCTGATCACTTAAAAGGGCATTTCCTGATCCACAGCATCATCCCCCCACTTTTCTCAAAAAAAGTTGAGATTTTTATATCACTGGAAACCTCTGGCTACATTTTTATTTACAAAATATTTCTTGCAGATTACTTCGTTTAGCAAAGATATCGTGAAATTTTAATTTTGTTCTGGTATAGACCACTTGACATGTGACGTCATTGCCTGGCAGTATGCGCACGCATTATGGTACTTTCCATTGTTCTTTGCCCTGCAGTGTGTGTGCGCATCATAGTCTGCTCATGGCATGTGTATTTTAAATCTCCCACCACATTTCATATAGTACAAGAAAGCCATTGAACAATGAAGCGGTTCGTTCGGGCATATCGACAGACCAATCCCTCGCCTTTGTTGATAAACAATGATGTAAAGTGGTCTATACCAGAACGAAATTACAACACTTGGTCTATGGAGCAGTGTAATACACATAATCCTGCATAACTCACAAAGGCAAAATCGGAATCAACTGAAATTTTGGGAATAAGCTTTTTTCGTGGATATCTACTGAAAAATGTCATAAAAAGAGGATGCTAGGATCACGAAATACTCCTTTAATTTGTGTCATCAGATCATTGTCCAACAAAATAAGTGGTCTGCAAAATGTTTGCAATTTAGGATACTATTATTGCATACATGTACACTGGTTTCCACAAATGTGCCCGTACACTACGAATGAGCCGAAAGTCGGCAAATTGTATTAAGAAAAATGTGCGTGAAGGTCGTATTCATAGGTGCGACAAGTTTCTCATTTGATAGCATTTAAACCAATCAATAATCCTATTGCTGAAGAGGATAATAATCTTCTACCTATTTCTATAGATTCTTTAAGTAGCTCTAGTCTTTGTTTGCTTTGGCTAAATCCTGTTCATTGTATTTTGTCTAGTATGTATAACCAACAATTAACAATGCGAGTACATTCCTGAACCTCCTTGACTTGGGGATGATTTGAAATGACCGCATATTATGACTATTATAAAGCAATGTGGAAAAAGAGACAAATGTAGAACCGAAAAAGGTACCATTTTGTTGAAGGAGCAGAGTTCAACAAACCATAACCCCGCTTCTGGATATCGTTTGAAGTCAAATGATATACTATTTTAAAGATTATGATATATATTTTCTAAACACGAAATAAAACAAAATTGACCAGGGTCGACTTTATGGCTGATTCGTAGTGTTCAGTCACAAATATCCGAACAAATGATTTAATGGGCCCCGTTAGCATTGAGGGCTTCCTGGACTTTACGATCGTCATCCTTCAGTTTGATCCATGTATTGGTCTGGCGAGCACGGATAGTACTCCAGATGACATGGTCATTGAGGGACAACATCTGCGCTGCACACCATGCAGCCCCCTCTGGAGACATGACAGTACTGCAACCCAAACCTGTAGCAAAAGAAGATTATAACACATTATTGTAGGAACAAAAATTGCACCTTGTGGTATCACAGCACATATGAAATCAAGAAACTACAGTTTGTGTGTAATTACACAGCCTGTGATTGGTTAGTAAAACATAAAAGGGAGAAAAGGATTAGCAGAAAAGGGCAAACAATGTTGGTACTTACTGCGTTTACATACAAAAAGCAACAAAAAGGGGACTCGATCTTTTGTGCGTAATTATAGAGGGCCAGGGGATTCACTCTATCATTAAAAAAAATATTTGAAGAAGTCAAAGAGCCCTAGGACTAAAAACTGTGGTGTAATTCATGCCAGATACAATTTCTTTATACGACAAAAATTAATTTTTGTAATCGATCAAAAAACAAACGCTTTTATATCAATTTTAAATTTAGCCTGAATCTGTAAATATGGTACCTCTCGCCCTTTTTTAGGTCAAGGCTATTTTTACCATTATGCAGCGAACCATTGTTGAAGCTATTTCACATACATGTGGCTCAAAATATGCTAAGGTGTCATATTATAGCCATATATTTTGACATCTTTTTAAAAAAATAATAATTATGGAAATGGAATATTTGCTAGTTTAGTGGCAAGTTTAGGTAGTAAAGACATAGCATACACAATTTAAGTAAAATCCTTTCACTCTAAATAATAAAAATAATAAAAAATAGCTGTAAAAATGCCTATTTTTACACTTTTATTTGTAACATGCCAAGAGACGCCTTTTTTCAACAGCTTTTAATTTTTTTTATGGATCCTTATAGAAATTCATGTGACCTGTTTCCCAAAATAGTGCAGTAAACCAATCAAAAAACAGAAAGAGGCATTATGAATTATAAGTTAACAGATCAAAAAAGGATTTAAAAGTTTGCCTTTATGTATGTTACTATTGTCTGTCAAACTTTTGATTGATTTTGAAGTCCCTCAGTTTTTATAAACAAAGACTTGAAGCATAAACTAAAGGGTAAATCTATTGTAAATAACTTCATTTCTCCATATTATAATCAATTTGTAAGTGGCGGCCATCTTTTTTGAACATATAACAATTTTAAAATTTTTCTTGAAATGTCTGTCAAATAGTAACATACGCAAGACGGTGCTGTAATTCCTGCTAAACTAGGGTGATACAGCTAATTATGCTACATGACATAGCATTTAGCTCCACCTAGCTTTGTGGCACTATCACTTTGTGAGGAGAAGCTTTTTGATGACACAATCCATTGTTAAGTGTTGTCTGTCAAACATTTGTATAAGTAACATACATAAGATTTGTATGCGTCTGTCAAAAGTAACACATACATAATATGTTTTTAAAAAATAAAAAATCACTTGATGTTCACATTATGATGATAGTTTAGAGTTTATAAAAGTGTTTTAAAACATGTGATTTATAAACTGCATGTGATCTTTATTCAATTTCCCATCTTGAACTACTGTTTTTGCCAAATTATTATTCTGTATGTTACATTTGACAGACGTCTAGCTCACGGTGTATGGCTTCACAGACACACATATTTTATTTATAACAATTTATCCTCCATATTGTAATATTTGGACACATTTTTTCCACAATCAGTTGCTGTAGTTCCTACACCTAAATAACCACAAAATACCTTATGTAATACTTTATAAATTTTTATTTGATTGCAGAAAATCATCAAAATTGTGTCTGTCAAATATAACGACGTAAGGGCTAGAAAATTAAATTTGTGAAGTAAATGGTCTATAACTTATCTTTCTTTTAGTGTATTATGAACGATATATGTGCATACTATAATTTAAACCTGGTTGGAGACCAAAAGAAAAGAGCTGGAAAAATAATTGTGTGTTACACTTTTATGACACCTTAGCTTATTTTGAGCCATGTACAAAACATTCTAGAGAAAGAATGAGGACATATAGTGTTGAAATATCTTTTGTTGATTTCGAATGATAATGTCATTAAGTCGTAAATTTTAAGGTCAAATTCCTAAAACCAAAACAAAACATTGCGACGCAGATAATTCCCGACTTACGCAATTTCATCATCACATCAGTGTCTTTATTATTTGTTTCAAAACCATTCCCAAACGTTCGTGCTATTTATGCATAAAACGGCTAATCTATCTTTACAAAACGCGTCTTTTTTAGTAAACAAAAGGCTAAAAGATGGCATTATGAGATTTATCTTTTATCATTACACTCATCCGCTCAACTGCCACGGTGGCCGAGCGGTAAAGCGCTAGACGTCGTAATCGAAGGAAGTTTAAAATCGCTGGTTCGAGTCCCAACGAAGCCTGTGGGAACTTTTTTTCTTCAAAATTCATGATCGCACACCGAAATGAGTCACTTGTCGGTGAATCATGTATCGTATCCTTAAGCAAAGAAAGTTTCCTATTAGTTACAAAGACCTAACTTTTGAAATGATTTTGTATGTTGAAGATGCAAACTAACCACAGGGCACGCCTGCTTTTCTGCTGCATTCAGAAAGTTCAATCATCATGACAAATTGTAAACAAACCGTTTCTTATTATAAGAAAAACAAATGATCCGGAATCACTACCATTTTTGTTCAGGCATGGAGGAAAATAATTTCTAGACTACCATACCTGCCAACCTCTGGAACCCAGAAATAGGAGTCATTGCGAACGAAGGGAGCGAAGCGACCGGAGTCTCGGCCCTCACGGCCGGGGATCCACTTAAGGGCCCCTGGTGGGGGTCAAGGGGGCATAGCCCCCTGAAGCCAGAGGGTTTCTACACAAATTATACTACAGGAAACAGCATTTCAGAGGGGAAAAAGAACATATCAAAGCTCCTGGCTTGTTCTACACTTTTAATAAAAAGTGCTTCCTTCTTCCAGAAAACAAGTTTCGAGTTTCCAATACTTTTATGCACAAGAGACACTCTTAAAAAAATATTTTTTGGCTTTATTACATGACTAATATGGCTGATGTTGATATATGTGAAGCAGAAAAATAAGGCAATAATTAACCATTTTGTTGTGCTTTTTTTATAGGGCCTACATTTCATATCAATTACATGAAGTGAATAAAATTACTCTCATCTCATCTATAAAACACAGATCTTGAATAAAATCAGAAGTGAAAACAAGAAATCATGTACCATTTTGGACCAGGTCAGCTATGGGATCCCTGGGCAGACCTAATCAGGACAGCCAAATCCATTGTAGACAGATACCAGCAGGCGGTCCCATTACTGTTTTGGTGGGCCCATCAGAGTACATAGCTGTTCCAAATATGGAGTGATTACATCATGATTTCAAGTAACTTGGCAGTTACTCTTTTCAAGGCACCATGATTCATAGGGTCTTTTTTGGGTGGAGCGGTCACTGAGTTTTAGCAGTTCTCGGGTACAGTGTGTTTAAAAGGCCCTATAGTTGGGTTAACGGTGGTATTTCATAACTTGCCTGAAGGGAGACGAAGCGATGACCAGATGTCTTCAGTACCCCAGTCAGGCTTAACAGGTGGGCAGTTAATGACTGGGAATGAGGCGTTACCAGACAACACAGGTCCTAAGCCATTGCTACGTCCTGCTACTGCAATGAACACTATAGGAATACCCAAGGCTGCAAATTGAAAAGTAAAAACCTTGCTGAAATCATAACATTTGACATAATTAAACATAGCATTTTTTATTTTATTTTCTTCAAAAAACTAGTTCATAATTATTATTATATACCTCATCTAAAGATTCCCGTCATCTGATTGGTTAAAAGCGCGGGCATATGCCCGCAAAAGTAACTATTCCCCGGGCATAGTTCTGCGTGTGCTTTGTTCCCAGAGTAAACTGATATTATGCACATGTTAATGTTTTCGCGCACTATAATTACGCGGAAAATCGCAGATTGTAATATGCACTGTTCGCATTGAAACTATTCATTTCTCTTCCCAAAATCGATGCTTTTAACCAAACAGATGACAAGAATCTTAAGATTTGGTATATAAAACAAATATTGACTGCTATGAGGGGCATGGTTAAATTATAGGCCCATGGTGATCTCAAAACCATGACTATGCCCTCGACTACTCCTCGGGCAGTCATGGTTTTGAGATCACCGCTGGCCTATAATTTTAACCATGCCCCTCATAGCAGTCAATATTTGTATATGATAAAAGGCTGTGTACGCAGACTATTTCGAAGGGTTGCTATGTTGAACTGGAATTTTCCTTAATGAAATAAGGCTAGCTATGTTGAAAAATAAGGGTCGCTATTTCAAATATGAAATAAGGGTTGCTAGGACGAATCTGAAATAAGGTTTGCTCTGTCAAATGTGAAATAGGGCTAGGGATAAGGCCCAGGTCAGAGGTTAGATTTGACATAGGGAACCTTATTTCATTCAACATAACGAACCTTATTTATCTTTGACATAGCGGACCTTTGACATAGCGAATGTTATATGATATTCAAGATAGCGGACATTTAACCTAGGGCTGTAATCAAAGAGTCAACTGAAATTTGGTCAAGCTTTTTCTTGGACAACATCAACCTTTTCAACCAACGCAATGTAAATATCAACTGCAATACCAAACAATTATAGCACAAAGAATAACAAATTTAAAACAAACACACACAAACTATAATTCTCAGCAACATCTTTTTGCAAAAACCAACTACAATCCCCGAAATATGTCTTGAAACATTAAAGTGTCTTTAGGGGAAAATAAGTCCCCCCACTCCCCCGTGCAATGTTGAAACGTGCAAATGTGTTCAGCGTGTCTCCAAAGTGTCGCAACATTGAATGATGGGGGGGGGGAAGGGAAAAGTGTTAATTGGTGGCCCAGCTTTCTTCTAATTCCAAATATTCAACATTTTTATCCACATTAAAAGTACACTTTTGATTTCATTCAAGATGCCTAAAGCGTTTCAAGGACATATTTCGGGGATTGTAGGTCACACAATCCTATGTAGGAATGAGATGTCAATATTTCATGATGCGATTCAATTGGCCAATCAGAACCCCATTTCCATGTTTACTGTACACACGCTAGAACCAACATTAAGAGTGTGAAAGAATGCTGATAAATAGTATTCCTGAATTGAATTTGACACCAAATATACACTTACATTCATATTCAGCCAGGATATGCAATGTCTCTGTCGTTCCCTTATGTGCTGAAGTCACTCGGATTTCGCAGACAAAACCAAATTTCTTGCATTCATTGCGAATCTTCTCCCCATGGGCCTGGTCCCAAGCGGATCCCATCAACACAACAGCCATACCTTTTGGTTTGGGAATGAAGTCCTGTAAGGTAGTATAACAATGGGTTGGTGTGAGAAGGCTCTATCTACAATAGCATAGCATCCCATATTGTATACATTCTATAGGTCTGCCCTATCTGTTATAGCTGCCCAGTAGACATTTAATGACACCTTGTGGCTATTGCAGATGAGGCCTTCTTGCCGGGGGGGGGGGGTACTCAGTACAAATGACCATACTGGGACGTGCCGCAAACATGGGTAGCATTTTCGGCCTTCTGGTATATCAATGACCCCTTTTTCAAAGCCTATTTTGGTATATGAATGGGTCCTTTTTTCAAAATTTTCTCAATTTTTTCGGAAAACAGCCCAATTTTTCCTTAATATAGCCAAAATTTTCCCAAAATTTTGGGAAAATTTGTAAAAACTAAGACAATTTTGGTTAAAATTCGGCCGAAAATTTTGACTTTTGGTATATCAATGGGTCCAAATTTCTTGAAAAATTGGTATATTTATGGGTCCACTTCCAAAATCTCAGCGGCACGTCCCTACCAAAACCAAAGTTGAGAACCCCCCCCGGGCCTTCTTGTACCAAACCTACAGATTTGACACTTCTATTTGCATGTAGTGGCCATTAAAAGCACAAGCCTTCAAATAATTCTCCACCTATGAAGGGGCAGGTCTGATGCAATGGTGAAACAGTGGTTGATCATAGATGGAACATTGCTGTACTTTTAGTTGCAGAATACAATGTTCAATGCTCATGAAACATCAAAACATGTAGCATGTCTTGGACTCAGGGATGTTCTTTTTCTTTCAGTACTGTCCCTGTGCTTGTTTTCTGGTTCTTGGATATGCTGGGTTAGGCCTGACGTTGCTCCAGCTTTGGCCCCCAGACACCTTAATCCATTGTGTTTTGTCATTAAAAAAAATGTTTTCCATTTCTCTATTGTTCCTATGTATATTTCCTTGATGCTTTTGATGTATTGTGCAATCATATGACCTATGTTTTAAATGGTTTTTTTATTTTATTTTATTGTTCTTGTTGTAAGTTGTTGTAATGTGTGCAATCGTATGATACAATGTTTTATATGCCGTTTTTATTGTGTATTATATATGGCTTTTGTGCCACCTGGGAACCAAGGGAGAACAGTGCCAACAGTGCCAGTGCATTGATTGCCCCAGGTTAAATAATAAATAAATAAATATATAAATAAATAAGAGCTTCAAAGAAAAAGTGTGAGAAAACTCACATCTAATTTCTGCGAAACCCACTGGAAGTTGCGTTTGACTAGTTCCAATCCTTCCTTGGTAATGTCCTTCATCTCTCTGTAGACCTGCTTGTCCACCATCAGGCGACGATCACCAGATGGCCACAGTCTCCAGGAATCACTGTCGATGATGTCAGCAAGAACGATCTCACCTACAGACGATAAATGGCAATATAATTTTAACCCCATGGGTATTGTAAACTACCTCCTTTCATAATAGAGACTGGCCGATGAAAATGGTAGTTTCTGAATCGGGCCCATTATTAGCTTATCGGTGGTGATCGGCATCATCCAATTTTTCCTTCATCCGCCGATGTAATGCACCGATCACCCAGTTCCATGAAACTAATTGTTGAACCTTAACAAGTATTCATTTATTAGTAAATTTTCTCAAATTTTGAAAATTAGACTATGCAAATCATTGCTTGACGGCGAAACTGATAAAATTGCATCATAAAATTACACTAGTTAAGGTATCTGGAATGAGTGTTTTGAGCGTTTCAATGGTATTTTTGTGGGACATGAGAGCACATCAGACATATCGAATTGCATTCTGAATACGAAGAATGTCCGGCGAGTCAATGCGCCGCGCCTTGGCGCTGAAAAGTTTTGGCAACACTGTGCACAGTTGGTAAGTGGACTACGGAGAAGTCTACTCAGGACCCCGCACGCATAGCTTTTAAAATGAGATTTAGTGCTACACGCTAGTGCATTTTTTTTTGAATGATAAAGCATCGTAGTGTCCAAGAAAGATTACATTTTCGGCACAAACAATTGGCAATCATTTCAAACAAAATGTCAAAAATAAATACTCCAAGAACTGTATCACATCGTTCGCTCTGAATACCGATCTGTTGAAACAGTGTGCAACGGCTCTGCGAACGAAATAGCGGGACAATCGACTCTACTTGTAGATCTAGAACACGTCACTGGGAATTCCCCATGTGCAGAAATTTTACTGTCCGATTAGCGATTTCATATCGGTATACCAGAGAAAAGATCATCATTTAACTAATTTTCATGTCATGCCGAGTAAATATTGAGTTTCCTCAACACATTGAGTTTCCTCAACACATAAAAAGTCAACTTTTTGTACTCCTTACTTACGGTAATGTTTTAATGTAGGACAAAATAGCGGTAAATTAGTAGCACACATCAACATTTGTGGTGCTGAATTTTGCACCAATTGGCACTACTCACAACATTTACATTGTCACGTCGTGTGATCGTAATTTTTCAGAACTTTGCAAGTTTCTAAGGATTTGAGCATATTTTTAGTATAGGTCAGGGTTAGGGTTTAGGTTAGGGGTTTTAGGAGGTGATGGTTAGAAATAGTTAAACCGGAGCAAGAACTACATTTGCGTATGGCATGTTACTTGGGGTGGCGTTCTTGTTTTTAAAAAAACCATCGTAAAAAAAAATTACTTGATCCAGTGGGAATAACACGAAAAAAACTGGCAATTTTACTAATGCATGAGCATGCTGGGGCTTTGAGATTTAATTATTAAATCAAGATGACCTTAGCACTATACTATATAGATCATCGATTGATATTTGAATCTGTGGAAAGGCTTGAAAATGAGGGAGATTCGTAAAATTCTTTTATTTCAAGAACGGAATGGTCAATTGTCAAAATTCAAAAAGTATGTGATAGTATAACCTAAACAATTACGTTTCCGACGATATAGTTCTTTCAGGGACACCCTGTACAACCTACCTGTTGAATTTATCCCAAATTCAATCTTCATGTCAATCAGACTGCAGTCGAGAGCCGACCATGCCTTTTCCAGTACCTCAAAGATGGTGACTGTCATCTTGCTCATGACATCGATCTCATGTTGACCAATGGTCACTCCACCATGGGTAAGCTCAGCTGCTATGAGTTGCTCAAATGACCATTGGGGATCACCAGCTGCATCATCCTATGGAGATAACAGAAAGTCAATACCAACCAGGAAAAGGAGAAGGGGCGTTCTTTATATCAGTTTGGGTGGGTATAGACGAATCCAACGTGCCAAGTCATGGTCAGGATTTGGTCGGCCATTACTGGGTCCCCAGTGCACCAAGCTGGTGTTGTGACTGCCCAATTGGGTGGATTAAAGCCGCTTAAAAAATTGATGTTATATTGTATTGTGTTGTAAACCTTCATCATTCTTTTGTCTGTGTGTAACACAGGTAATGGAATGCAGTTAAAAGTTCCCGCCAAGGACTCATCATTTCACATTTTAGGTGGGATATACACTACGGGGACCCAGCCATGGCTATCACTGAGGTGTAGGAATGCATGAAATTGGAATCGTCTATAGTGCTGGGAATCCGGAAAATTTACCACATTTGATAAATGAGACAACAATATATATATACTAATGGTAGGGATGACTCATTCCTTTGGACACCTTTTATGTTTACCATGCAAGAATGAACACATACATGTACACCCATCTCACTACACTGACCAATGGATTTGACTTGAGTGCACACACTGTGCATCAGTAGTACCTCATATTAGCCTGTTTGTAATTTTGGCAAAAACATGTTTTGATGAAGTCCAAATATGCACCCCTAAATATCCATCAATAAATCTATAACTTGGTCAATCAACTACCCATCTACTGTAGCCAACTTTATGATTTGAGATACCTATAGTTTTCCCTCCAAAGCAAGCTAAAGTGAAATATACAGGTTATTTGTATAAAAGAGTGATTTTAATGTAAATTTTCTCCAAATTCCAAGATATATATTAGGTGAGTAATAATATATATATATTTATCTAATTCCATGTGCAATTTCATAAAATTTTTATTACTATTTAGGGGTGCATATTGGATGATGAAATTTAGACCCTCTTTAATCGGATTCAGAATTATGCAGTACCGTAGGCCTATGCACAATGTACTCTGCAATGACCATGGTAATATCTTAAAATTGCACATGAAATTGGTTCAATATTGTTATTATAATAAACAAAACTTGACTCATCCAATATAACTTGGAATTTAGAGAACATTTGCAGTAAAATCTAATTTTGATGCAGATATACTGTAGCTTTTACTTCAGCTAGCAGTCATTAACAGTCACATAGTTCATATGCCTAATACTCCATGGGAAACTGAGCACATGGATGAGTCTCATGTGTAAAAAGTTTATCACCAAATTTTGACAACTTGTAATTTTGACAACATGTAATTAAGTTGATCTGTAGTGACAAATTTTTATGCAAGGTTTCCGAATTTTGCCCTTTTTTGGGACTTGGATGCAAAATTCGGAAACCTCGCACAAAAAATCGTCACTACAAATCAACTTTATTACATGTTTTGTGACTTAAATAACAAGCTGTCAAAATTTGGTGATACATTTTTTTGTCAAATTTGTTCACAATTTTTCTTCCATGACTGCCATCTTTGATTTGTACAAAGAAATATAGAACAAAAAGGCTATTTCACAAGACCAGATCTCCGAATGCATTTATGAAAACCCGTATTTATAAATGATTTCTTCTTGTAAGTATTTGTATAAATCATGGGTTACAGAAAAGGTGTTTTTTTGAAAATACTGAATTTGAAACTGGAAACTGAAACTGACAAGTGACTTTCATACCGGAACCTTATTAAGATGTGAAGCATGTGGCTCTGAATAGATTTTTTAATTTCACATGATTGGTATGTATGTTTTCTTACGCAGGCCTTGCCGTCTAGATTTTAAAGGTGAGTGGTTAATCACTCGCTAGCATGATTCAAGGCGAGTGGTCGAATTTACACCACTTATTTGGGTATACTAGTAATCAAGCAGAACTTTGGTCTTAAAACGGTATCGATGTATTTATGTTGAAATGCGGGCATAGCGCGCTACAATTTGAGACTTTCTCCGCTGGCAAGAATAGAATCGATTGGATGCTGAATTGGCTGATTCGATGGCTGATTTTGGGAGAATCGCAGCGAGTGATATTCAGTGTCTATGGCGAGTGGAAAAACGTAACGCTCGCCTCAAACGGCAAGGCCTGCTTACGTGTAAGATGATTAATATGTTTTTTGAGCTGACAAAGCTCTTTAGCAAAACAGGACAATATTTAATATATTTTTTCATCCAAAAACAAAACAAACAAAACCCAAAACAGTGCTGGATTTTTCTGGAATACAGAGAACACATCGTATCATATTTACCTTGTAGAAAATTTCCAGTTTAGGTGGGGCAAAGCGGTGACCTTCCTTGACCCCGGGATTGCGCTTGAGGAATGACCCTGTAGCAATGCGTCTTGTCACCCACTCTATTGGGATCATGTCACAATTGAGGCATACAAAGGCTGTGTCACTGTGTTTCTTGATGAAATGTGATTTGATGCCTGGAGTGAGAAAAAGATGATAAAAATGTGATTGACAAATTGGTGAAATCATATTTTGGCTCCAAAAGCGATGACAATTTTTGTGTCAGTTCCTGTAGAACTGACACCTTCTAGTACAGGTTTGACGATCACGTGACAAATCAAATCTGTGACATCAATATTGATATCGATATCAATTTAAGGCTGTTCTACATGTAGTTCAGTTACATACCCATTGGCATTTTGGCTGTTCCATTTAATTTACATACTCAACATTTCCCTGTGCACTTACAATGTACAATGTAGTCCATGAATTGATCCTGATTTGCATTGTCGTATAGAGTTATATTTTTGTACACAACAGGGAATACTATTGTTTAACTAAATGAAGCATACTTTTGCTTTTATCTTTCTTTGTCCTTTATTAATTATAAATTAGATGATTTAATTAATATAATTCTTTGTTTCAGCGACCCATAAACATTTTTTATGCAATCGCCTGTCGTGATCGTCTGTGTTTACTTATGAACTTCCATTGCTAACACAGTGTCATGCTTCATCGAATCGGACTAGATTTTGAATGCAATGGTCTTTACCTAGAATGTGAAGCTATAGATTTCTTGAGCAACATAATACTTACCGATTTTGTCCAGATATTCAAATACTTTACAGGCTGTCGCTGTTGAAATGGCCGCTTTTCCTTCCAAGTCGTTTACCTTCTGTGCATTGTTGGCAGAGATACGATCTTTGGACTGGAGTAACACCTGATTGTTGGGCAGTTCATACACAATCTTGGTCTTGCCTTCATTCAGTTTTTTCCCTGGAGCATCTAAAAAAAAAAAAAAGAAGTAACTAGACAATTCACTAACTAGACACTATTATTGTGTAAAATTTTAGTTTGAAAAAGCCTAAAATTTGCAAAAAGACAGCCCAATTGAAGCCATTTGTGGACAAGTTTAGACTTTTATTGTCTGAATTATTGTTTTATAATTATGTACCCATAAAAGTTGCGCAGGCAGGGGGTGTCTGAGGGGGATGTTCCCCCTCAGAAATGAGAAAATTTTGTAAAATTAAGACCTAATTGAAGCCATTTGGTCGACTATTTTTGCACTATATTATTGTGTAAAATTTTATGTTTGAAAAGGCGAAAATTTGCGTAAATGACGGCCCAAATGAAGTCATTCGTGGACAAGTTTTGACCTTTATAAATTATCCGATATTGCTTTAGATGTAAACATAAAGTTGCGTACGCAGGGGGTGGCTGAGGGGGGATGTGCCCCCTCAGAAGTGAGAAACTTTTGCAAAATGAAGACCTAATTGAAGCCATTTGGTGGACCATTTTGGCACTATTACCATATACCGTATTGTGTAAAATTTTAGTTTGAAAAAGCCGAAAATATCACATTTATGAAATGATAGGCCAATTGAAGCCACTTTTTTCACTGTTATTGTATGAATTATTGGTTTAAACATCAAGTGGTGGGTGTTAAATACAGACACGAAAACGGGCACTTTGTGTGTATGTATGCAGGGGGTGTCTGAGTCTAAGTCTAAGTTTGGAAATTTTTCAAAATGACCGTCCAATTGAAGCCATTTGGTGCACCATTTGTACACTATTATATCATTGCTTTTTAAAACAAAAAAGGGCCCGAACTCAATTTGTAAAATTTTAAATGTTACACTGACACTTTAATCTACGCCTAAGACTTGAGATTCGCAATTAAAGCACGCGTGGATCGATGTTGAATTGAAGTCATCACGGAGTCCGTCGTAATAGGCCTACTGACTTTGGTGACAAAAGCGTGTGGACGGGCCCTACATATCGGCGGGCCTGCCGTAATTTTCACATGCTTTTGGGCAGAGGACCCGCCTTCAAGCAAAATAATCACAGACCTATATAGATTGACCCGACTGCGATTTAGGCATGGCCCTATATGTGTAATTTAACCTTTTCCTTCTTTTCTCTCCTTTTTCCTCTTTCTCTTCTCTTCTCTCCTTTTTCTTTTTTTTTTTTTGGGAGGGGGGGCCTGGGCCCACCCCCCCTCCTGAATCCAGCGCCTGTTGCCACCCATGAACATGAATGATGAATGTCCTGATGACACACTGAGTGGATATGCATCCAGATATATTAAAAGGGCATTTCGTGATCCACAGCATCATCCCCCCCACTTTTCTCAAAAAAAGTTTCAGGGCCCCCCCCTTAGGAGGGTCAAAATTTTCAGGGCCCCCTTTTGCATCAGGCCCCCCCCTTACAAGTGTTTGTGAACGGTCCCTATCACTGGAATTTGAAAACCTACAAAACATTTCTTGCAGCATGCAGATTAATTTGTTTAGTGAAATTTTATTTCGTTCTGGTATACCAGAATTCCCCACACAGACCGAAATAAATTACAAACAACACACTGATTCATCTGGAGCAGTGTAATATACACATATAATCATCATGCATAAAACTCGCAAAAGCAAACGCAAAATCGGAATCAACTGAAATTTTCGGAATAAACTTTTTTCGTGGATATAATCTATACTGAAAAATGTCATAAAAAGAGGATGCTACATGTAGGTCAGATCACGAAATACTCCTTTAAGTATTTAATAACACTAAAACAGCAATAGAAATTAACATGATCATCTCATCATCATGATGCATGATGATTGAATGAGCCTCCTGAATCATTCATCATTGCACGACTTTCGTATTCGGCGAGGAGGACGATTTCGACCTCCTCGTTTGTTTACAAACAGAGAGGTAGACAAAGGGGCCTGTCAAACCTGTTCCGCTTGTCCAAATACTCAAGTATCAAAAGGATGGTCCACAATTCAGTATCGAAGTTACGTAATGTTACTATGTCAACGGGATCACGCGCTAGAGTAATGAACCACGATCGAAATGATCACCACATAAAGTATATGGCACTCGAAGGCATACCAAAGTAGCGTGATCCGGTAACCAAGAGAATTACGTAACCACTTCGATGCTGAATAGAGACTAAATCAGTGATTCACGCGGGGATTCACGCAACATGAATAGGGGATTAAAAACTGTGAAGTAGCACCATGTGCTTCTATTGTCCAATTTGCCATCAAGATTTGAATGAAAACAGTTCAGACCCAGTACGATAATGTCAGAAATTAATAATTTGTTCTGGGTCTGATTATTCGGACTACATTGCACCACCACATTCATGTCATTTTGACCGAATTGGCCTATCATACCATCATCCTGCCATATAATTTTGATAAAAAATGAAAATGGTATAACTTAAAGAAATAAATCATCACTATCAGCCATGCAGCGCTTTATTTTTTTTTATCATGTACGTACGTATGCAATGCCTAAAATGTATATAGCTCATGGATGAGCTTTACAACCATTTCAAGATTTACAGCATACAAATTACTTACCACCTGATGACATTTTGATTTGTTTAATGTTTGGTTGGTATTAAAGCTTTTACAAAAACAATCCTCTGTCAGTTCTGTTCACACTGTTGTCTGTTACACTCTTGCGATATGGTGGCTGCTTGAAATGGGCAAATGAAATGGAAATGTTTTAAAATATTCACTAGATTGATTTCAAAGAAACGACACTGTAGACTGTACCCGGGCACTCATGCACTGCACTTTCACAGTTCATACACATGCACAACGCACTAGTGGGCACATGGTCAAAATCCACACATACACAGTATCAGTACCGTACAACCATTCAAGAAAGGATCGTACCGCGGGAAATAATAGCCGCTTAATCAAAGACTCAAACACTCGTAAAATAAACGTATACTCACCACACAAAATAGATTGGTGCAGACAGTTGAAGAGGTTAATGATTTCTCATGCGCGTGCGCAGTGACCGAAATCAATTACCTTTGACACCAAAGTTGACCCTATTCACGGAACCGGCTTCTTCAGTGTTGTCTATTCACAGTTCTGTATCAATATTGATCGACACTTATCTTAGCGTACCGTCTAAACAACCAAACGCAAGTAATCAAAGGAGTAAATACTTCGGAACAAGTGCAGCAAGGGGAAATATCGAGATCTTTAGTCAGATAAAAGTAATTGCGATTTTACTTCTCTTATTTTTCGCTTCACTACATCAACATGCGCATGCATTACGTACAATCAGACTGAATCAGACATCCTGAATAATCGTGCCGAAAATCTGCGGACACTGAAATCTGACAACATCAGCAGACTTGATTCTGAAGGTTCAGAAGGATAAACATTGTGTTTAATTAAAATGGCTGGTTGTAGTTGTGGAGGAAGTGCTTGGGGTGGTAGTTCTTCAGTAGATTATTATTATGGTGAAGATGGGTCCGAAGGAACAGAAACCGGCTTGAGAGAAGCCTGTGGTGTTTTTGGTTGTGTTGCTGCCAATGATTGGCCAACACAACTTGATGTAGCTCAACTGATATCACTTGGATTGATTGGGTTGCAACATAGGTAAGATGCTAGAGACACAGACAGTCATTAATTAGAGAATAAAGGTATTGTTTTTAGCCCCTGGAGTGCATCTATCGTCTCATAATACACAGGCGACATCATTAAAAGTAAAACAACAAGGCGAAGCCGAGTTGTTTTACGCCAAAAATAATGATGTCATCATGTCGCCCTTGTTATATGAGACGATAGATGCACGACAGCGGCTAAAAACAATGCCTTCTCATTCTTAAACACTTCAATTCAAATAAAAATATCATACAAATTTTAATCAAATTAAATCCTACATTTTGCAAGTAATTACCTGGGGCTTAAAATCGATCAGTCCCGTTATTGCTGTGCGCCTCCGATTGGTCTAAATAGCGAGTACGCGTATCGCGTCGACGCACATGCGCTGTCCTGTGTGATATCGTGTCATATCACATGGGTAAAGCTGGGTAAGAACCAATAAGATTGCAGGAACGTTCTCAAAGTCAAGTGTTTAAGAGTGGATATTACCCCGGGGGGGGCACTCAACTTAAATTTTGGTAGGGGTGTGCGGCGCGGAGCGCCGAACTTTGAGAACTAAGAACTGATTTTCGGGCAAAATAGGGGCTTGAAGAACTGAAATTAGGGCCAAATTATAGGCTGTTGAGCTACAAATTTCTAAATTATTTCCAAATTTGAGCTTAAAGAGCTACAATTGTGAGAATTTGAGGCTCAAAGAACTGGAGCAGATCCAAATGTGGGGCTTAAGGAACTGCCGGAGAGCCTGAAAAAGGGACCCTTGAGCGCCGCACATACCCGTACCACCTTAACATGTGAGTGCCCCCCCCGGGGATATTACATGTACAATGTATAATAATATTAAGAATTTTGATCATTTTTATATACCGTCAATCATCAGGGTCAGAAAAGAAATTTGAGCATTTTATCACAATTAGTTTGTCCGTAGCACTCGGTTGAATGTTCCTTCAATACTGCTATACAAATACATGGGGGTCAACGACCTTTTATCATGTACAATGGTGGCATCCAAATGAACGTTCTGATGACCGTTGCGGACAAACTACTTCTGCTAAAAAGCTCAAATTTCTCGAGCAGATCAAACTTCGGTGGATAGGCCTATCTTCATAGATGTATACAAAATCTTGAAAAGCGCCCTGACGCTCAATTTTGTCCCAAAATGGCAATTTTTAAGAAAACGGAATGCCCGATTTTCATGAAACTTTCAAAATTAGGTATCTTTACTAGCTCATTTACATATATTTTAGACACCAAAATCATAGCAATATGCCAGAAAAGGAGTACTACATGTATGAAGGATTTTGTACTCAAATCCACTCCTCCACAAAGATAAGGTATGGTGACCCAAGAGGGTGCTGCACACTTTTTTCTCAGACCCCCTGCCAACAATTTTGTCATTTCATGCTGAGATAGGAATATATATAGAACAAAAAAAACTGTTTAGAAAATAAAACAAAGTATGAGTCATCTATAGCCCACTCCTACTAAAAATCAAAAGTTACACCCTTTTACTGTGAATCCCGGTGGGGTCACTCAACTTGCAATACTGACCGCACGATCGTTACCAAAATCGCGGAAAAAGGGGTCATTTTTAGGGCTTGTCCAAAATTGTCTGTGAAATTGGAAAATAGGGGTGTTTTATCGCTCAAATGTCCACAAAATTGAAAAAAAGGGGGTTCTTATTGTTTTCTCCTGATCATGTGGATAGCTGACCAGATAAATAATTAGGAATAAATTTGGTTTCCTACTTGGTACTCACCCCAAATTTTGCAATAGCCAATTTATATGCGAGGGGTACTACATGTATTTGAATTTTGTGATGAAAAAACTATTCATAAAATCCTCGTCCTTGAAATGTTGAAATAGGGTCAAAATAGCAAATGTGTCCTCGGAATCTAAAAAATAGGGGTGTTTCAGAGTACCATTTTGTCCTTGTTTTAGAGTAAAAAAGGGGGTAAAATTCATGATTTGTCCTTGAAATCGACTGCAAAAGGGGATAATTTGTACTTGTGGTAACGGTCCTATGTGTCCCCCTTGCCAGGGAGTGACCCCACCGGGCTGTGAATATGACCATGTTAAGGATCAAATCAAAACTCGACCTCGGCGGTTATGTCCGGTTCTAAATTATACACCGTAATGAGGTCAGTCGTCAGTCACATATGGCCGGTTGGATCATCCAGTGAATGAGTGGAGTGATTTCAAGTGGTTTCTTTTCAAATTTAGTACAATTTAGGAATAATCGATTTTCCTTATCGGAGTTCTTCTCATTTTATTTTGATAAAATATAAGCAGAGACTTCGTATATTTATTTCAAATTATTTTACATTGTGACATGGGGGCAGGGTGGCAAGTCAGTCCCCTCCCCTGCTCAGTCGTCAGAAATGTTGTAACAAAATCTTCCTTTTGGTCTATTTTAGACCCCAAATCAACCCCATTTTGGGCTATCATTTTCTTTGGAAAGGGGGAGGTTTCCCAAATATATGGGGGGGGGGGGGGGCATAAGTGTTTGGAAAGAAAAATGGGGGGAGGGTCATAAAAAATTTGATGACCAAAATGTGGGGAGTCATAAGATGACCACAGATAGTGTGTTTGTTTTCTTCAAAAAGATTGATTTTCTATTCTTGTAAATCATAAAATAATATGAGTGCTAGATCAGCTCCTCTGATATAATACTCTTTAGGAGGATCAAAATAAGCCTACCGGGACTAAAATATAACCAAAAGTTGTAAAAGGCCTATGCATCTTCCTTTGGCACAATTTTAGGACATGATTGTCCTCAATTTTGTTCATTTTAGTATTGAAGTTGCAATTATTTGCAAAAATCATCATCATGTCTTCTGGAGGTAGATTTGAACCAATGACCTTTTGTGTATAATTTATAATAACAATAATTGTCCATCACCAATAGGCCTACAGGCCTATGTGATTCACAAAATAATAAATTCACAACTTCTAAATTACTTTTAAAACCTATAGAAATCATTGAAACACTGTTCTGAACTGAAATTAACTGATCTAAACAATGGTTATATATCAAGCAATTTTAACCATAAACAAGAAATCATTTCCAAAATTAATTTGCTTTGGTGACAAGCCAATAGACGCACAACTAAGAATAAAAATTCCTTTAAAAAGGAACAGGGCGAACAAATGAGGAAGTGTCAAGATAAAGGTGTCATTATTTTATTGTTAGAACTGTTTCTATAATTCAGATCGATCATTATCGAACCGGTATCGAACCCCAACGGTTTTAGCTTGTATTTATATTATTTATTAACATAGGCCTATTTGTTTGTGATATTTCAAGCGTTTTAAAATTTCAAAATAATCCCATTCAATTACACGTACACGGTTGACGGTGGAAATTTACTGAATTTAGAGAATGCACTGCGACCACCACCTGAGACTTATCAAAATAATATTATTAACTAATCCCATAACTGTTCAAATAACAGCCCTCACTTAACAGACATTAAGTCTCAATTGACAGGGTCTGTAAGTGCTAAAGTAAATATATTTTCTCTTTATCGCCTGCCCAAGTTTCCCCATTTAAGGGATGGGGTATGAACGTTTGGACAGTATTATTGTGGGACATTAGAGCACATCAGACATGTTGAATTGCATTCTGAATACGAAGAATGTCCTTTTGATATTTTTTATAAAATAATTTTGATTTTTTGAAATTCGCAAATGATGATTTTTACTTAAAGTGTATGTAGGTGGGATGAAAAAGCCGACGATCAATTGAAAATTTTGACCTTTCGTATTGAAGATATGGATCTTTTTCCCAAAACACAAAAAAATTAGGTCATTTTGGGGAAAAAGTCCATATTTTCAATATGAAAGGTCAAAATTTTTCAATTGAACGGCTTTTCCTCCCAGCTACATACACTTTAAGAATATATGTCATTAGATTTATAAAATTTACTTCGAGGACTGTTATATATCAAAAATATGAAATATATCAAATTTTAATAATTTGTCATAAAATTTGTAGGCCTATTAGATCGTGATTTTCAAAAAATGAAAATTATTTGATATCAGAAAGACATTCTTCTTATTAGGAATGCAATTCCATATCATGTGCTCTCATGTCCCACGAAAAATACTATCGAATCGCCCATTCCAGATCCCTTAAGTACTCTCTCTAATTTACTCAAGGTTGTGTTTGTATAAATGAATTCAGTTATATAAACACAGCCTTGTGAAAAGGTCATGTTGACATAAATTAATTGACTGTGTGGTTAAACATGTTAAAGTATCGTTAACAGATTCTATACGCTAGATAGCAGAACAACAAGCACATACAGGCAAGTATTTTGCCAGTATCAATAAAACTATATTGAGGCTATTAATGTAGCCCAACTGTACGTACAATCTGGCAATACCGCTAAATCTTAAAGAAATGAAAAATATCTGTTGCAATTTTCGGATTTGCATAAAAGTAATTCTAGTTCATCCAAGTTGTAAAACAATTATTTCTTTTAATACAAACACATTCCTTGGTAAGACAACTTTATAGCACTGTTTGAATATCAACATGAAGTAGTAATGACAAATTTAAGGTTATTAATTATTTTAAACTGTTGTGATTTGGTAGTTCACAGCATCTTACGAATGGTAGTGAGCTTTGGCAAAAACTGCATTGCTCAATTCATAGCGAGCATGTAGAAGAATTCAAATATCACATATATAATTTTATAGGTGCTGCGGTTCTTGAGTTACGTTGTAAAGAGGGCTGAAACAACAACACTTTTGCAAAACGTACATAACTCATTAACAACAATAAATTAAGCAAGTTTGCAAAGTATACGATTTGTAGAATGAACTTTTGCAACACATCAAGGTGTTAATTTTCAATAATATATTGATCTAGATATGTCAATCGATTTTTAGGTTGCTTCGACCAACAATACCTCGTCTACCCTTAAATGTACACTATCGCCTCTGTAGTTTCCTGATTACATAGACAGCACGATTATTTTATTTTTATTATGCAACGCTGTGAGGAAATAAGTATGCCAAAACCCATCGCAATACGGACGAAACATGATTTGCATATTTCGCCCAAAAACCGATCATGCTGTAGGACTTTCAAGTATGGGCTATTGTGACCGTGAAATTTCAAGTATGCGCTATTGTGATCGCGAAATAAACATATTGACATTTTGTTAATCTCTCCGGTTATGTGCTTAAACCAACCGGCGGTTGCTACTCATGCATTTTTGAATATTCATATACCAATGACCTCTGCCAACTGGACGGAACCGCCCGGAACCGGCGGACAACCGGCGGTCAAGTTTTGATTTGCTCCCTTATTTATTTTACTTGGCCTTTCTTTTAATTTTGTCTTTTTTTGCTTTAGAGGGCAGGAAAGTGCTGGTATAATCACAAGTCATGGTGGATCCAAGTTCAGAAAACACAAAGGAATGGGCTTGGTGAGCACAATCTTTTACGACGACGTCTTGAAGAAACTCCATGGCAACCTAGGTATCGGCCACACCGGTATTCAACAGCTGGTGGTTCAGAACTGGTGAATTGTCAGCCGCTTGATGTGGAGACCATACATGGCAGGATTGCCGTAGCACACAATGGAGAGCTCATCAATGCAACATCTTTGAGAAAACAGGTTAGTTACACACTATGGACCACAATAGCCTCATTCCAATTGCATAGTTCAATAATCACAATTTAAAAACAATCATAGTGCAAAATTTGACCTCAAGTTACAGGGTATGAGTTTTTGTACCCAAACTAAATAAATAGTGCTGTACGCGCAAAAACGCAACTTAGCATCACCCCTGGGTATATTTTTAAACTTCTGGCCCCATATGACCTTCGACCCTCGTGGGAAGTATCTATATAGGGGGGCACAGAAATGGAACCAATTCTAGTTTTATCCTTTGAGTTGTAAGGATGCCAAAACAACATTGGTTCCACTACTGTAGGAAAACTAGATGCTAACTCAAAACCCAGGGCAAAAATCACCAAATAGCACCCTGTACTATAGAAAAATTATTTACAACGCTACTCTACGCATCCATATTAGTGAGGTTATCTGCGTACAACAGCTTACTACGTACAGCCATGTTTTCCTACATCTTTTTAGGGCGTAATATAGAAACGGTACCCAAAATATCTGTGCCAAAAATCGCTTGACCCCCCTTTCGACCTGCAAAAAAACTTTGCCACCCAGTGGCGGTGCTGCTCCCCCCAAATATTTTTCTTGCCCCTCCAGTTTGCCCCCATTTTTACGTAATATTCCACTTTTTGCGTCAATTTTGCGCAAAATTTGTAGATTTTGCCTCCCCAAATTCACTTTTCCTCCCGAATGCCCCCGAAAATAATTCCTGGTGCCGCCACTGCCCCCCCATAATTCACCACCCGGGGGGACACATAATTATTGCACCACCCCTAAAAGGCCCTAGAGTACATTAGGGATAGCCTGGACTGTCTGGGCCATGTTTTATATATCCAACAGAAGGAATTTTACAGTTTTAGAAGTATTTTCTTGTCCAAAAGGCATTTTGCTGGTAGTTAATGCAGTGTAGACAAAATTTGATCCAATCAATAATCAATTTTAAGGTACATTTGGATCAATAAGTTGCTTTGTCATTCATATTGGCGCATTGATAAAGAATAATAGAATACCTCCAGGGGCTGATTCAATTCACTTCCTTTTTGTGGAAGCTTGGGCTATTTAAATTCAGGGTATGTACTTCTTGGAAAAACATGATCCAGACTTGGATTTAAATGCTTTTGTCTGGGTTGCCAATTAGGCCAAGAAAAAAACCAATGTATGTCTCGGACATCTGCAGCGCATTGCTATGTGAAATCATGGAACTGGTGAAATCCAATTAGCGCTACGTGTTGGCCGTAATTTGTTTTGCCCATGTGTTCATTTTTTTAGAAATATTGTTCAGTATCGTATAGCGATCCAATTTTGTCATTTTTTGCAGTTTGGATGTTTTTTTATACACATTTCATCACCATGATTGAATGTAAAAGAGACAAAAAAATACACAAATTTGTCCTTGTGAAGAATGCTTACCTAATCTTACTACAAATAAGTATTTATGCACAGCTCATTGAGCCACAATGAGCCTAGATAGTAGTTTATTATGGTAGATTTATCATAAGTCCCTATTATTTAAATGAGGTTAATACAGAGAGGAGACATCCTATTCATGTGGTTTCTTTTATTAAACCTCATTTAAATACTCCTATGACTTCTATATATGACATAAAACCTGTTTGTTTTGCATCAGTGATTTGCTCATTGGGATGATTGCAAAAATCATCAACATCGTTATTTTGGTACCTTTGTCTGGTCATAGTCATAGATGTGTAACATAGCCTGTTAGTGGTTCAGCCAAAAGCTGTGTATTTTAAGATAAAATAAAGCATTTACATGTACATGAATCTGTAAAGTAAATTAGCTACATGTATTTGGGGGCTTCAACTTCGACAATACTGCTGTTTTCTTTGTTTTTTGCTTTTTCATACACCAAATGACAATTTAATGACTTATCCTTCACTTTTAAGCAATTTCTAAACACATTGTAAATTTTTACACTTGCTTTGGGATCACTGAATGGGACTTGAAGTGTGCATAATTTCCTAATGCTTCAAGTGAAATGTGTGGCATCACCCAATGGTCATAGTCAAGGAGGTTAGATATAAAGGAGAGGAAATAGATTACATAACGCATATTGTTCCTTTGTGCCTATTAGAGTTTCCGCCAAGCTATTCATCGAGAGGTACCTTTTGTTTGGGACAAAGGGCTTCCGCCATTAAATCGGTAACTGACCTGACAGCGTATTAACGCTATATAGGCAAGCCACTGTCATTAAGTGATCAAATGAAAGTCACGTGAAAGCGTCTACATGGACGAGAGGTACCTTTTGTTATACTAGTACATGTAATACCACACAAGGGTGTGCTAGAGTTGCCGCATACACACAAAAACACTTCACCGTCGACATAGAATTATTGACCGCCCATCTTAATTTAGGCGCCTCATTTAAATAAATTCAATAGAGTTGCTGATCGATTACCCGTAACAATGTGTCATTGCTGCCAGGTATATAGGTCTATCTTCGCAGCTATTATGTTGTTATCATGGTTATATAGGCCTGTTCAATAAAATCTAATGGATTTCTTAATATCACGAATATCCATTTTAAAAGCCAGATCCAATTGAGGTAGTGAAGGAGGGTCGAGAGATGAAAAGAGGAGAAGCGGATGGGTAATCGAGATTGTAGGGGAGGGGCGGAAGACAAAAAAGAAAGGAAGTGGGGGAGAATGAGAGAGAGGTAGAAGGAGAGTGATGCAGTCCCGGGGGGCGGGGGCACTCCAAATTTGGAGGTGACGCGTATGTAGGGCTGTTAAGACCCCCTTTTTCAGCATCGCAAAGACCCCATATTTTTTACGAACACATGCTCTGTCACCCGAAGACCCCTATTTTTCCATTTGATCTGTCACCCAAAGACCCTTACAAGTTCAATTTACATACTCCCTCTGGAATAGCTTTCCCCTAATCAAATTGCATATTGTGAATTTCAATAGCGTATTATAAGGATATAAAAAGAAACTTGTACTTTTTCACAAGGTCATATCTAAAAATCTTGTCCATAAAAATGAACAAAAATTACACACAGGAATACTTCAATACTCTACTCTAAACACATGTCAGTAACCAAGCAGTTGTCCAACTGACACAACAGTAAAATGCACTGACACGGAACCGCTTCCGGGACCACATTCACAGGCGAATAATTGGAACCCAGCAAAAGAAATCTTGGAGGAGAAACCTACTCTCCACTGATTTGTCATTTACAATGTAATATTTTTGTGATTTGAGATAGCCTTGTCTCTGCATGATTAGTTCAGGAAACATCATAAATCAGGGTTAAATTAAGTTGGTTGTCATCTTTTGACTTCTGAAGGTTTTCCTAGAAAAATAACAAGGCCATATTTATTTTAATCGTCTGAGTGCCATCACAGATATTGGAATCCAATATCTGTGGTGCCATCTTTTGACTTCTGAAGGTGTTCCAGGAAAAATAGCAAGGCCATATTTTATTTTTGTCTCTGTTGTATGGATAGGTTTTAAAAGGTTACAAAAAGTACAGATTGTGCACACTAAAAACGCCATGTGCAGCAAATGAAAAGGTGAAATGGTACATAATTAGCCTTTTGTGGACTGCCTCATCATCTCAGATACTTTATATAAAAAAGCTGATCAGTAGTTAATACATCTTGACAGATAAATAGAATCAGGGTTATTACACAATGTAGTATCTTGGGGATCAGAATGGGGAAAGTTAAAACCACAGGACCAAACTATTTGCCTTCAGGACTTAGTTGCAGTTACATCAGGCCCAAGGGCTTAGGCAGCCAGCCGTGTAGGGAGTGTTTTACACACCCAAATTTGTCAATACACACCCAGTTTTTGCCCACATGGCCTATACTTTGTAGACAAATCTTAAATTTACACACCCACTTTTTTTAATTTACACACCCAAACCTTCAAATCCTGTCTAAGACCCGGGTCTGATTGGCAGATTTGATCATGTCAGGAAAAGCTACAGGGTGTCCCCCCCCAAAGAAGACAACCCTCATTGTGCTCAGTTTTTCTCCCATTTCTGAAAAGTTGATCAAATATTTTGGTATGTAAAGAAACCTTTAATCGTTAGCTTAAATAAACCAAAACAATTATATCAATCAGCTCACAACTTTTGAAGATATACGACATGCCCTTCTAACCCTAACACCAAACCCTGCTTTTTGATATCGGAAGAAGATACGAAAAAGGAGAGAAGATGAACAAAGAAGTCACTTGGCACCCCCGGGATTTGAACCTTAGACCCCCCGCATGCCAAGCACACGATCACGGACCGGTAGCTACACTGGCAACGCTGCCCGAGGCAGCAATTCCGTGAGCATTTAACACTTTAACAGTGAATTGCGTCATCGCAGACCCTGGGATTCAGGCATGCGCAGTGGTTTTCATTGTGGTATTTATGGGTGTTAGGGTTAACATAGGTTTTAATCTGGAAAAAATTATTTAAAGGAAAGTACTCGTTTTTCACTCTGTCCACGGATAGCAAACAGAGTTGTTGGGATGGGTCATGCTGTGGAGTGACCTGCAAGACCATAAGACCTTTGAATAATCATACAAGTACCATTCAAAAATCAAAATACAATTTATGCAACTTGAAATTTTTATTATGTCTACCTTTGCAGGTACTAAATCATGGAGTTGGTCTTTCTTCAACATCAGACTCGGAACTAATGACACAGCTATTAGCTCTCTCACCACCCGACGGTGAACCAAACGGACCAAATTGGGTGGCTCGGATACGCCAGCTGATGAATCAAACGCCCATGGCATATGCGTTGCTTATCATGCACGAGGGCAGTATTTATGCTGTGCGAGATCCTTACGGCAATAGACCTTTGTGTATTGGAAGATTAATTAGCCATGCTGTGTATCCTGGTAAGTACATGTATTATGAATGCATCTTACTTGTTGAGTGAAATTGTACAAAATAATGCATGTGTACTGTGATGTTGATAGATCTGTATCGTTACTGCTCAACACTCCTTTTGCAGTCTTGCAGGTGGAGTAAGCCGAGTAGGACGGTGAGTGCGCATTGATTTGATGATTTGATTTCTTAGGTGCTTGTAAAGTTGTTGTTTGAAGTCTTTCTGTTCCTGGATGGATGTGATGCTTTGTGGCAGTTGGTTCCAATCTGTGATTGTCCGAGGAAAAAATGAGTATTTATAACAGTCTTTCTTGGGTTGAAGTCTCTGGTATATATTACTGTGAGATGATCTTGAAGTGCGTGTGGTCGGGCGTAAGATGTTTCCTGCCGGGATGGAGAGGAGACCGTGAGTGGCGTTGTAGAAGACATTAAGGTGGTGTTCTTTCCTTCTGAGAGCGAGGGAGTCCCATTTCAGTGCTGCGATCATGGATGATGGGCTGCTGGTGTAGACATAGTCGTTGTACACAAATCTAGCGCCTCTTCGCTGCACAGCTTCAATTTGGCTTATCTGGTCTTTGGTGTAAGCATCCCACACAGCCGAGCTGTACTCCAGGTGTGGCCTAACAAGGGTGTTAAATGCGTTGGCTTTGATTTTTCGTGAGCATGTGGAGATGTTACGCCGTAGAAAACCAAGGGTGCGGTTTGCAGAAGCTGTGATCTTGTTGACATGTTGGTTCCACCTCAAATCACTGGTAATGTCTACGCTTAAGTAGGTGTGACTGGTGGTTTCCTGGAGTGTAGTACCGCCAAGATGGTATTTGTAGGTTGATGGAGTCTTAGAATGTGTAACCTTCATGACGAAGCACTTGTCCACATTAAACTCCATTTGCCAGGTCTTTTTCCCAATTACTCAAAGTTGATGCGTCTAATGCACGACTCCCGAAGGGGGGAGTGCATTAGATGCAGCAACTTTATCTCAGTACAAGTTGCTAAATTGCTATTCTCAGTAATGGGCCAAATAAAGACTGCTCAAAAAGTAATGCAGCTGTTATAAATACGCCTCAAGGATTTGAAAGTCTTCACTTAGTCCCACAGTCAAATACCATGAAATTAAGAATTCCCAAATTTCATTTTTTTATGGGAATGTCATCTTTAAACTCAAAAACATGTCTGGCGACTTGTTCCAGGTTTTGTTGGAGCTGGTGACAATTGTGTCATTTGCGGCGCAATTAGGCCTAAAAAAATTGTTTGATTGGCGTAACATAAAAAAAATTAGAGTAGGTCCTAGGTCGGCAGGCAACTTTTTTTTTATTACGGTATTATTTTTTTTTACACACACATTGCGTAAATGCTTTGTAACTTTTTTATTTACAAAACAAATTAATTACAATTTTACAGTGCGCTGTTGACCGAGAACCGGGCATAAACAATGTGAAATTGAAGGAATATCACACATCTTTTAATAGTGTTCCTTGTTATTTTTTGTTTTTATTTGGATGAAATAAGAATCACAAAATGTTCTAGTATGTATGAATGGGGTTGAACAACCAACCCTTTAGTCATGAAAATATAGGAATGAACCCGTAAATGATAATCACACAAGGCAGCCTAAATTCATGTGATTCATTATGTGATGCAGACGACAAAATGAAATGTGCATGATTTTTACAATTGTCTGTCAAGTATTTCTACAAGCATGTCATTCCTGAATATTTTACTGCCTTCAGGCATAGACCATTTAATGGTCTATGCTTCAGGATACATAAAAGCATGAGTCAGATATCAAATATTCTATTTTACACCTACAGGAGAAAAGAATGGTGAATGTGAAGGCTGGGTGGTTTCATCAGAGTCATGTTGTTTTCAGTCAATTGGAGCAACATACTACAGAGAGGTTCAGCCAGGGGAGATAGTACAGATCAGTAAAGATGGTGTGAAAACGTTAGGCATCGTACCCAGAGAATCCAAAGCGCCCCCTGCATTCTGCATATTTGAATATGTGTATTTTTCTAGACCAGATAGTATTTATGAAGGTAAGAGCATCAACTAGGCTAATCCAGTTGAAATCCATCTACCCCCCCCCAAAAAAAAAATATCACTGTATGACAAGTATCATGGAAGATGTGATGTAATAAACATGGTATTGTTACTCCACTGCCAAATTAGGTGTCCCAACTCATGGCGCATTACCTTTAAAACTAATATTACTTTTTAGGCTATCATTTACTGAAAACACCAAAGGTCTAGCATACTTGGTTCCAAAGTTCTATTCCAAAATGTATTTGTTTTTGTATTCATTCACATTGTTTGTTGCTCTTGGTGTACGCCCGCTCAGTTTGATTGTTTTTTACTCTCGTGAATTTGTTATAGCGGGCCTAAATCATTTGCTTTTTGCTGTTAGCCAGTTGGTTATTGCAATGTGTTTATGCATCTTCCGAAGTGACGGTTATGAATGAGTTTAATAACTTTGCATCGGTAACATATCGGGCATTGTGAAAAATCTAAACATTTTGCTTTGGACCTCGGAATATCCATCGGGTCTCAGGATATTCCTCGGTTCCAAAGGCAAAATGCTTAAATTTTTCACAATGCCCTCCAAATAACTGATGCGCAGTTATTAACCTCTAAATAGCGGAAATCATGCACAATAATGACAGTGTTTGTGGTGAAATCTTGGAAGTACTGCCGTTTGAACTTACAAATGTGGCAACTGGCAAGTGTATAATACGCAATGACTCATACTGGTTTTAATAAAGTTTCGGATATAAAGAAGCTGTTTTGAATGATGGCAGTGGATTGAATAAGTATGTTGTGTAATTGTTTATTTGTATACTTGTTGCTTCACTGCTAGCCAAGCCGTTGTGCACCCATTTATAACAGTGAACTTCTGATATGGATAAAAATATCATCGATATTGCGATATGTTTTGGCCGGGATATGCGAAAGACTGACGATGCCCAACCTATCTACATCTACTTGTTTATTGGTAGTTTTTTAGTGTCAATACAATTATTGATGTGGAGCTTGACTACTTATTTTCTTCAGCCTCATTAGCCAAACTAAATTAAATCATACCATTCTCTCCTCTCCAACTATCAAAGTCACTTACACTTTAAACTTTGTAAATTTACCAATCAGCATTCAGGATCAGATGATGACATTACACATCTCTCTATTGTTTCACAAACATACTTCTCACTTCTCCCTTCATAATCCGCAATCACAAACCATAACACTAAGTTTTCTTCGTAAGGAAAGCACATTATTGTAAATGTTAATTACAAGGTTTTCAAGGAAAACAAGACAATAGCTATCTAGTCTTGCACATTTAAGTAGGATATTGGCATATTGCCATCAGGTTTTGTTACACTATGATTTAATATCATAATAAGATTCTTATGTCCAAGAGTGCCCAAAGATGGATAACCCAGATACAATGTGGCCATTACTTATCGAACATAAGAATTATCAAAATATAAAGGGAGGAGTTACAAGTATGTTTGTGAAATGGTCATATTTTTTATGTTGGGCACCAGTTGCGTAGCATGTGTATTTTTCAAACAAATCGCATGCTTTTACAGGTTTGGTACTATAACTTCAAAAGTTTACATTAGAACCCAATAAAAGTATATATTCTGAGAGCATATGTGACGTGTCATGTCAAAAGGAGACACTTTTGGGCAGGTTATGAATTTTGAGGTTTTTACATATCTTAAATATAGAGATATTTTGCTCCACAACGCCGTTTTCCCAAATGAATTTGGACATTCCTAAGCAAAGATATTGAGTTCGGAAGTTATGGTATTATAAAATTGGAAATTGAGATATCGGCCTTTAAAAATATTATTGACAATGTTGAGAGTGGGAATTAACTTGAAAAATGTCTCAAAAAATACAAGATGCCAGTTACATTCCGGTCTGAAACTATCAGACAATATTTTTAACATTAATAACATCACAAATTAGCAACAAACCTAAATTGTGAAAAAATCACCCACCAGCAGATTTTTGGCTATTTCTCCATTTACGATCCTGCCCAAAAGTGTCTCCTTTTGACATGACACGTCACATATACTCAGACGATTTCAGAAACAATACAATGGGAGTCATTATACAGGGTGACCCATATAATATACAGGGTGTAACAAGCAAAATAAGGATGAAAATATTAATTCAGTTGGGGGTGTCACCCCTCGACGTACATTGATAATGTAAAGTTTTGACACATGTTTAATATAGTTAATAAGTTAATTGCCCACCCAGCCATATGGAACTTTTAGCGGTCAAGTACTTCAATTATGTAAATACAGGGTGGTCAAAAATCTATCAATATTTATATAAATTTCTTCAAAACACCCCTTATCTGGCACTGGAGATGCAAATTTTCATGATTGAGGCATGTAACTAGATGTAAAATAAGCTCAACAATCCAGTTTTGAAAGTTAAAAGAGAATTCGACAAAGCGTTTTCAGTAAAAATGGACTTTTGGATCAAAAGTGAGTATGAGGGCGCTCTTTCAGATTTGTCGCAAATTTCTTTGTTTTACTAGTTTTTAGTTTACTGAAGTAAAGAGGATCACAACCAAGGTCTGCTTAAGAAATTTGAGTCTTTTATCATGTTTCGTTTGTCCATAGCACCCTTTTGAATGTTGCCTACATTAAATCCCTATTCAAATACATAGAGGGCAACAAACTTTATTAATGTAGCAACAAGTAATTAGTAATTTTTAATTGTCTAATTAACACATACTGAGGCAATGAATGCTAAATATGATATCACTTGGCTGAGATCAAGTAAAGATAAGTAGAAATCCATCAGAGTATTAATCATTTTGTTACTCCATATTTTTGCCTTATTATCTCAATTTCAAATTTGCTGCCTTTGGCCCCCATGGACCAGATCCTGCCACAAAAACTCTACAACAATAGTTGTAACATTTTGTCCAAAGCTTATTGTAAAATATTGTTTGGCAAACATGTTTGTATAAAAATGTCCACACTTAAATAACATTATGTGAGATGTTATGCAAATGACAAAAAAGAAAACAGAAAAAACCCTCTTGATAATATTGTTTAATTGCAGGCCAGATGGTGTATTCCGTGAGACAGAGATGTGGGCGTAGGTTAGCGTTAGAAGCTCCAGTAGACGCAGATCTTGTCAGCACAGTACCGGAGTCGGCAACACCAGCAGCTTTGGGGTATTCACAACAAGTAAGAAAAAACATTCACATTGACTTTCTGGATGGATCATAATAAGTCAAGCCTCCAGCATACTTTCCTGCCGCTGCGGCAAGCGGCAGGGCGTTTCAACCAATGACAAGCCTTTATTGTGTCCGTTTGTCTGCAATGCGCGTGCGCCACGCCGCTCAGTGGCAAGTGGCAGGGTAGTATGAAACCAGCATTATAGTATTTCTATGAGTACACAGTCGGTTATCACAGTGCAGGTGCATGTGGTCCCTGTGTGAGTTGATGAGTTTTCGTTTTACTATGAATAGCTCGTAATAGCTAGTTTATTATTAGTTTTTTTACTGTGCGTGTCAATAAGTCCAAACTTACACCTGCGTAAATTCACAAAAGCGATTGTCACTCAAGCAATATATGCCAAGTGTGGTTCGCGTAGGTGGTGCACCAAGCTGTTTGTACGTTATTGTGTATCAATCCAATGTTATGAGTCCCTCTGATTACGAGCTGATCAGAGTATAGACGTGTCTCTGACTTAATCTGGAATGTCAGTCCTAATGAAGTCGGACACACATCTGACCAAAGCTTGACCACTCGCAAAGAGACCGGCTGCACCAGTAAATGAATGCATACTTATAGAAATACATTCATTCCTTCTGAACCTGCTGACTACCAACTTCATTAGGACTGACATTCCAGCTTTTCTCTGCACACTCTCAAGTTTGTTTATTAGCCCTGCTCTGTATGGGTCCCACACACAACTGGCATACTCTAGGGTTGGACGCACTAGTGCCAAATATGCACTTCACTTCCCCGGGGCAAAACCACAAGTTTCTTCTGAGGAAACCCAAAGTCCGGGTTGCTTTATAAACTGTGTTTGCAACATGTTCTCCCCAGTTGAGTTTATTATCCAGCTGCACCCCTAAGTAAGGATTTGAGTTTGGTTGATGTAGAACTTGCCCGCAGAAAACATAGTCTCTATGTGGAGGGGTTCTCTTCAAGGATATTTCCATGATTGAGCATTTAGAAGGGTTATTTAAGCTCATCTTCCATGTATCCTGCCATGTTTCAAGAGATTTTAGATCAGCTTGCAGAGAGTCCATGTCCTTTTCGCCGGACACTGGAGAATACACCAAACAGTCATCTGCGAAGAATCTTACTTGGTTGCTCAACAGATCCGGGAGGTCGTTTATATAGGTTAAAAGCAACAACGGCCCAACACCCGTACCCTGTGGCACTCCAGAAAGGACTTCTCTGGGTGATGAAATGTTACCCTCACATGCAACTCTCTGTGTCCTGTTTGATAGGAAACTTCTGATCCATTGATGAAGATTGTTTCTTACCCCGTAATGGTGAAGCTTATTAAGAAGGCGTTCATGAGGAACCTTATCAAAGGATTTGGAAAAGTCTAAAACTTCCATATGCACTGATTTCCCCTGTTCCAAAGTTCTTGTGATGTCATCAACAGTTAAAATGAGTTGAGTTATAGTGGAGCCCTTGGATCTGAAGCCATGTTGTGAATCAACCAAAATATTATGCTGCTCAAAGTGGTCCATAACATAAGAATGTACAATATGCTCCAGTATATTGCAGCTGACACTTGTTAATGAAACAGGTCTGTAATTTTCAGGCACAGCCTTGTCCCCCTTTTTATTCATTCATTCATATTCATTCATATTCATTCATTCATTCATTCATTCTTATTTCATTGAAATTAAATTAAATTACAACAATAACAACAGACAAACAATGAATGAAGAGGTACTCAGAAGGCTGGATGTCTGAATCAAGTATCTGCTGGCTTCAATTAAGTATCAATATAACAACAACAAAATATATCCCAACATGTCAACATACAGACCCCTCTCCCTTAACTATACTACACCCAAAATGCCTGTTTTTGTGGGCGAAGAATGTGCAAGAAACTTACAATAAATTCAATTTACCAGATTATGTTGCAGATAATAAGATACACAATGAAAATGACATGTATTGTTTTGCAAAAAAAGAAGAATTGTTTAATTGTTTGTCTGTTGAATTTCCTACAGTCTGGTATTCCATACATAGAAGTGCTCACCAAGAACCGTTACGTTGGCAGGACCTTCATCCAGCCTAGTACTAGATTAAGGCAGCTCGGTGTGGCAAAGAAATTTGGCGCCCTCACTGAGAACTTCATGGGAAAACGCATCGTGCTCATTGATGATTCAATTGTAAGAGGGAACACCATCAGTCCTATTATAAAGTTACTGAAATTGGCAGGAGCTAAGGAGGTTAGTAAACTGAACATAATCATTACAGCTTGAAGAGAAGAACGCCACTTGGTTATCGTTACCGCACCAAAAAAAAAGCAGTAAAAAGCCTGATTTTCACCTTAGTTTCAAATGTTTTTGGTGAAATTGATCAATATTCAACAAAATAAAAAATGGGTCCTAGATATATCTAGTTTTTATGTCTGAAAAAAATTTGGACAAAAAAATGTTTGTTTTTTTATTTTATCCAAAACTGAGCATTTTTGCCCAAATTTGACCTCGCAGATGGATTCATCAAGTCTTTGCCATTCTAAATATGTATAGACCAACAATTAAGCAGTTATGCGGCCCAAAAGTGTCCATAATTCCAGAGTTAAGACAATCCTTAATGACAAACTACGTAATTCTAGTTTACCTGCAAGCCTTGAAATAAGCGGACTGGAACCAGGAGCAATTTGTTTTTGATCATTGCTCCTGGTTCACTGGGATTTTGCAAGAACCAGGAGCAATTTATGATGAAACAGGAGCAATTTTCATCACTACTGCATCTAGTGCAAAACTGGAACCAGGAGTAATTTGTTTTAGACCATTGTTACTGGTTCATGTGAATTTTACAAAGACCAGTCCTGAGCAATTGGTGGCTTTACAAGGTCAAAATTTGCTCTCAGCGCCTGCTTTAATATTTCAAGGCTTATTTACCTGGCATGTATAACAAAAGAAATTGGAGACACATCTATAGACCCTGATCATACATGTAGGTACATACTCGGCAGTGAGGTTTGACTCCCACCCTTTTTATTTTTATTTTACTTCGATTCCAAAACCATAGATAGTGACAGAATGACACTATGAACCACAATGGCCTCATCCCAATGGCATAGTACAATAACCTCAATTAAACAATCATAGTGCAAAATTTGACCTCAAGTTGCCGAGTATTTTGTACCCAAATTTTCAAAGGTCATTCAATGAATGTACAAATGTATTGGGGTTAAAGAACTGTGCACTAATAGATGAGAATGTTTTGGATCCCAGCATTATACGTGAACTGAATAACAACATTACAAAAACTGAACAAAAAGCATCATTTTTTTCTTCTTTGCGAGTTACAATTAATTGTAAATCAAACAATTATTTCAATTTTCCTATCCACCGTGCAGGTACACATACGGGTAGCGTCACCACCAGTCAAGTTTCCCTGCTACATGGGCATCAACATACCAACGAAAGATGAGCTTGTCGCAAACAGATTTGATGCTGCATCTCTGGCCAAGCACTTTGGTGCTGACAGCATTGTGTATCTTACGGTAGATGGCCTCAAAGCCGCTGTGACCGAAGGGATCCCAAAAAACAAGGACAATAAACAACACAAATCCTTGCATTGTACTGCCTGTTTAACTGGAGAGTATCCAGTTGATTTAGATTGGTGATCATCAAAACAAGACTAAAAAAGAGAGGCAGAAATGGCATCCTTCCATCCTGTACACACAAGATGTCACAGGAATAATCTCTTTTGTTTTTATGCCTCCACCGCGAGGCATACTGTGTTTGCAATGTCCGTGCTTCCGTCCTTCCAAGCTTCCATCTGGATGCTGTATCTTGTGAATGGATGGGCGGATTGACTTCAGATTTTCAAGATAGGTGGGTCATGGTCAGAAAGTCTGGCTACTTTTTTGTGTGATTTTCAAGGTCATATACTGAGGTCAAAGGTCATTTGAGGTCAACAATTTTGTAAATTAAAATTTGGTCTCATATGAACAGTTCAAATCCTAGCATGAAAGTTCATCTGTGTTGGTAGACATCAAATCCTATTGTAACCATACTGGGAACCCTCATGGTGTTCAAGGTTATATACTGAGGTCAAAGGTCATTTGAGGTCAATTGTAAAATACCATTATTAAAGACTTATGGTTCTCATATAAACAGTTCAAATGCTATTGCAACCAAACTTGGGTCATAGCTACACTGTGGGAACCTTCATCTATTGGTGGTCATCTATTGTTCAAGGTTATATACTGAGGTCAAAGGTCAATTTGTAAAATACTTATATAATGAAAGACAAAGATAAAGACAATTTATCGCGTCTGACGTCACCTGTCAATCAAACTCGAGCACGGTTTGTTTACAAGTGTCGTGATTATGACTTGCTGAATGCGGATTTATAACCGGGCGCCTTATTGTTGATTTTGCACCTTTCGACATGCAAACCATCTCAAAAGTTAGGTCTTTAGTAGGAAACTTTCTTTGGTGAAGGCACCATGTCCACAATGCCTAGAAAAGCTGCTTTTTTGCCTTGTAAAAGTACTGAACTTTTTCGCCATTTGCTGCTATTCCTTTTCTCCGATCAGCACCAGATAGATCGGTCTTCCTTTTACGCGCTGATTAACCTGTGTAAACCAATCAAGGATCGTAATTGACAGTGACATCAGACGCGATAAATTGTTTTTATCTCTGTCTTTAATTATAGTTAAATCTGGTCTCATATAAACAGTTTAAAATCCGAATGCAACCAAATTTGGGTCGTACCTGCATTATGGTTACCTTCATGTATTGGTGGTAATCCAAAGTCACATACGGAGGTCAAAGGTCATTTGAGGTTATGTTTGTTTGTTTACCACTCATATAGTGTGTGATATTTTAATCTTTCTGAATTTAAATCGCCCCATGGTGGAGGCATCAATGCCTTGCGTGGAACACTGTGACGTTTCTAGTTTACTATTCAGGTCAGGACACATGGTACTACTACCTATTATCTTCTACATTCCAATTAAGTTATATTGGGCTCTTCCATTTGAAATCCATACACCTGCTATTGGAATACACAACCTTAATCTCCCACACAGGAGTGTAGATTTCAAATGGAGTTGCCTATTCAAGTACTACAAAATTTGCTGGGGTCATGTGCCATCATTGTGCCAAGTATGGGCCCCGAGGCTACTTTGGTTCTTGAGCTAGTGGAGGGCAAAGGTGTGGTCGTAAGGAGAAGAAGGAGAAGACTAAACACAACAAATACAATATCTATGCCCCGTTGCACGGGCATAGATAAAGAATAGGTTTGATACAATTTTCAAGCCTTCATATTCATTTTGTTATTTACCCCTTTTCTAGAAACCACCTTTGCAATCAAATTTCAGCCCATTTGTTTGCACTACTTTATGTAACTTGACTAATGCTTTCAAAATCAAAAAGAAAAATTAAACTATCCCCAAATCACAGTTTTGACCAAAAATCACATTTTTGACCAAAAATCCTCAAAGCATAATAATGATAAAATTGAGTGGATCCATTCGCAGGATATACAAAGATATTGGTCTCACTGTATGTTTAAAAGATATTGTACTCGGCTAATGCCTCACACAATATCTTTTAAAACTCACAGCTTGACCAATATCTTTGTGTATCTTGCTCGATCCATCCAATTTTATATCAGTGGTGGATGTAAGGGCTTTTGCAAAAGAGCTCTTCATGTGATAACTCTGCAACTAAGTATGCCAGAGACTCTGAGAATTCAACATATTAAGCTAGCTTAGGTACTGAGCAAGTAAAAACTCAAACTTTGGTGTGAGTGGATTAGATGGTGTCACAGTGCTCAAGGCTAATGAGGAGAGAGTCCCAAAAGGATTTTCTTGTCAGATGAGACTGATCTGTCATCATCACTGAGCAAAAGCAATGCTTATTCTAAAAATGCTAGTGTACGTAAGATTATTGTTTTCTGTGTCTCATGCTTGATAAAGTTAGAACTTTGTGGGTGATGAGGCTGTGAAAAAATAATTGTTTGTTTAGAGTGCCTGCTGCTCAAAAAGTGGGGTTGGTTGCTTGTAAAATATTTGACTGAGTTAAAAGCAATGCAAGCTATCTAAAACTCCCTAAAACTTCACTAGTTCCTTTGATAGCAAGTTGCCTCAGATCTGGTGACTTTTTTTTTGCTCTCAGGGCCTCAAATTTGCGAATCCTTAGCAATATTGTCAGTATAATCCATGGCCTGAGCTACTTAATGTTCAGGAGATGCAGAGTTGCCCATAATAGACATTCACTTACGTGATAAAATATGTGATATGGTAGTAACGCTGATTTTAGAGCTATTGCATTTTGCGAAAAGTGATTTTCTGTGCATACTCTGTACAAATCTATCTATTAGGAGCATTGGGCTATTCCAGTTGAAATCCATACACCCTGGATGGAAGACATGACCTTAATCTTCCATACAGGGAGTGTGAATATCAAATGAGGTCACCTTTATGGATGATTCCATTTGAAATTCACACTCCCTGTGTGGGAGATGTCTTCTGTGTTGAGTGAATGGATTTCAACTGAAATAGCCCATTGAGCATAGATATTGTTACCCAACACTTTTCTGCTCTTGAGCAATGTTGCTTGTCACATGAACGGTATTGACCAATCAACATATGCCAGCCAAATCTTTTATGAAAATTTAATTACCGGTAACTACACATATTCTGAATCATCAACTTACAAGAATGAATTTAAATAAATGAAACTCAACAATGGATGTTATTATAACATACCATACTTATTGATATCTTAAAATGTTTTCATTCATGCAACACTAGGCTATTCCAGTTGAAATCTGCACTACCCCTGTGTGCAGAATTTTGAAAATATCTTCCATAGAGGTTAAATACCACTAATAGGCTTGGGCGATGCATGGAAATACAGCGATGAACTATTTGCTTGTGTGGTATCTGAAATCACAAGTTATATAGCCAAAAAAGTACATTTTGGGTTTTGATGCTTCGAAATGGTATATTTTCTCTCATTATGACATTTTTAGTTGTAATATTACCGAAGTTTATCCACAAGGCATCGGTTTGTTGTAAATATTTGCCCCACCTGATTGTAACTTTCAGCTTCGAGGGCGCACTGCCATTTTAAAATGTTTTCGGTTCAGTGCATTAAAACAAAAAAGTCTCGGGTCAACCTAAGTTGAGTTTTTGATCATTTGGAATCAAAATCATCTAGTTTCACCTGATATTAGTGGCATTTAACTGTGAGAGTTCTGAATATGAGAAAGTTTCGCCCAAAACCATGAAATAGATAATTAGTGGTATTTAACCTATAGGTTTGAAATACTCCAGTTGTGAAGATATAGGTAAAGCCATAATACAGGGGGAGAATGGGTTTCAAAATGATTAACTCTGACCAATTATATTTGAAAAACATACTCTCCCTGTGAAGGATATTTCCAAAATCAGGGTAGTGTTGTTTAACAAGTGGAATAGCCCATTATGCAATGTATCACAACTGATGATGGAGTGTACATTCAGCGCAAGATTTCAATTTGTAACACAATCTGCTCCATGGGGGCCAAAGGAGGCATTTTTGAAAATTGAGTTACTATAATTATTACCTTTTATAGTAACATTAGGCTATCCTATGCTGAAAACACCAAAGGTCTAGCATACGTGGTTCTAAAGTTATGAAGTTTTGTGATGTGTATTTTTTTTATGTATTCTATTGTTTTTTACTCCATATTTTTGCCTTTATCTCAGTTTCAAATTTGCCGCCTTTGGCCCCCATTGACCAGATCGTGTCACATTTAATATTGATTCAAGGTGCGTTACTGACAGATGAGGAAATGGAAATTAATTAATTGAATCCTCCGTGAGATGTTTGTGGTATTATATAGTAACACACAACATGCAACAATTCTGGTGGATCACAGGGTTATTTGTATGTCTCAGTAGATTCAAAGTCTCCATACTTCATAAAGAATATTGTGTATTTAATTCAGGATAAAATGTAGAACATGGTTACAGTAAAAATTTCAAATTCAGTAACAAAAAAAAAACATGGCTTCTCAAATTCTATAGATGAACATACTATCCCAATAGACAAATATAATATGTCTTGGCCTGATCCATCCAAATCTCTCCATTCACAACAAAACTGAATTGGAAGAAAATTTGATCGGCGTGATTACTTTGTGCCCATGCAATGAATTTGTCATAAAGCAAAGTGAGTTTTTGAAGTGAAACTTGATTTTGAGATATGGCCAAAAGAAGTTGTCGTTTCTGTCTGCAATTTGTTTCAGCTTTGGTAATCCTAAAAACAAAATCCAATTTTGACAGGAATTTATGACTGGTTTCTTGCCTGTGATAGGGACATGACTGTTACGCTAGGAAAATCAAATGATTTGACTCCAGGCCCGTAGCCAGACCTCTGCAATTGATTTTTGGATCCTATTTTGTAACAAATTTCACAGAAAGTTCATGATTTGGCGTATACTAGCTTGTTAAAACTATTTTTTTTACAGACAGATCATTTTGCTTGCAGATTTATGGGGTACATTACCCCCGAGCTACAGGCCTCATTGACTCGCTTTTCTCAATCAAGTTAGCAAAACTGACTAATTAAATAATGGAATGGTTATACTGTAGTTAGTTCTAGAAGATATTACCAACATGTTTATTTTTTACCTTGCTATGTTGAGAAGAATATTTTGAAGAGTTAGTCCATATATATTTCTCACAATTTTTGTACCCCACTGGTCATGAGGAATTCTTTCTGTGTATCGGGGGGATGTTTCATTTGTTTTATACCATTTCAGTATAAGTTGGTGGAAGTTGTAACCATGTGTCACACAGTTTGAAAGTCTTTTATGGGGCATATGAGATCCAAATAGTCGGGGTGTGTATGTCTCATTTTGGTTCAGTTTATATTCAAGATGTCTCACAAAATTTGAGGGTCATTTCAAGGTCAGCAGGGGTCATCTGAGGTCAAAATAGAGTGGGTATAACGCAATGGCCAGAGGGACTTTGCAGTTATGAACCGCTGTAATTTTGCCTAGTCAAAATCTTTTAAGTAGCAGCTTAGATATCTATTTTTGATACGAAGTATTATGTAAAAATAAACCAACATTTGGTGTGTATATATTCATTAAGTATCTTGCCTATCTAAACATGTACATTCATTTTCAAAGGCCAAGTTATTTTACTGTATTCACAAGTGGCGGAAATTCTAATTCACTTTTTGTGGGTTTGATTGTGGTATTCTCTCTTTATGTTTGTGTGTATGCACTTTATTATTGTTTTATATTTTGGTGTGTCCAGTCCAAGTTTGACTGGACACACCAAAATATAAAACTACCGCTATGGGTGTGTAGGGGTGTATGTGTTGGTGACACAGTGGATGCGGGCATTCATCACGCTTTCAACAACTCTTCCTAATTTCGTATACCTTTGTACAGGAGCCAAGCGTTGTTAATCGGTGATGAACCCACAGTCCAGTAGCATAAACACAAATGCAATGTTACATGCACGTGTTTACGCGTAAACTTCGTCATACCTGGGAGTTATGCGTAAACACTCTTTGGAGGCAGAAGCTAAATCATTACCGCTTTATTCTTTATTTTTTATTGCTCACTTTATTCTGTAGTTTTTTTGCTGATATCAATAGAGAAATCAACGATCTTCTTGTAAGGTTGAGTGGCAATGACAAACAGACATTCCGAATGAAAGAAGCATGTGAATTGGACAATCTTTAGCTTGTTTTCGTTGTTAAAAGGGAAAGCTGCCCTTGCAAAATAAACCATGCAGATGACGTGGATGCATTGTTGTTTATCGGTGATGAACAACGGTGAAACATGTTTGAATCTTTAATTGTTCATTCAAATGAAATTTAGTATAAGACATTGGTGGATGCAAGGGGAAATACAGTGTCTGAGCTAGGGGCCCATAATAATGACAAATGGTCATGACTGTAGATCATGCCTCTCTTTTTTCTGTGCTATTTATTTGAATTTTCCTCACTCATATTGTGGAATCGATCTTTCAGTTGTAATGTAAAAAGCTGTGTATTTTTGTGTTGCACAATAACTTGTAATGTTGTATTCTATGTTAACACACAATGCAATTGTTTTCCACTTTGGGTATTTATTTCTGTACATGTGTGACAGGGTTTAAGGTATTGTAAATGTAAAGCTCAAGTTGTTTTTTAATAGTTTGTATTGATGTAATTTTTTACAGCTGATATTTTGTACAAGTTGACTGCCCATGTGGATATTGTTGAAGGCATTGGCCCAAATGGGTGTGGTCAAAAATCGGGCTATTCAAGTTGAAATATGTACACCTTCTGTGGAAGACATGACCTTGATCTTCCACACAATGTATTGAGTAACCTGAATGGGTGACTCTCATTTAAAATTTACATCCCCTATATGGGAGATTAAGGTCATGTCTTCCAAAGGGGTGTATGCATTTTAACTGGAATAAACCAATGCAAAACATATATGCATTATGGGTTTGTTAATACCATGCTTTATTTGCTTGATGATGCAAATATTTTAAATATACTACTTGAAAAGGCACGTTGTTAATTACCACATTTGATCTGATTAGCACCCAAAAAGAAGAAAGAAAGAGAGGGGCTTTGAATTATGGGAGACCAAATATGGTACTAAAAGTTGCATAAATTTAGAATTGGCACATTTTCAACTTGATATTTCTGGTGTGTTTGCAATTATCTTTACAGGATATGAGTGAATGACTGTGATAAGCCTATTGAATCAGATTATGACATACAGGCTTGTCCCCATCAGTTTCCAGTGAATATAGACAAGACATTCACATCAAAGTGCAATCAAAGATCCACCTAAATTGATGATATTAACACATAGAAACTCTATACATTCTGGTCATTTCAAGGTGATCAAAAGTTGCACTTGGAAGACATGTGCTTTAGCATCGAAACTGGTCGGTACCAATCATTTTGTACTTAATTGCATCTCATTCACTCAAGTCATGTGGCTTTTTGTGTTACCCACACAGACTACTACAGACTGTTCAGTGTTCGCAAACTGGTGACTCTTAGTCAAATGTTGTTTACCAACTTAGCTCTGTATCATTTTGATGTGGATGTGGAGATATGTATTTTTCTGTAATGTAATATAGAAGAGAATTATAGTGTCAGTGTGGAAATAAATTAGCAGAAGCGTTAACTTTTGATCTGTGTATGGAATTTATGGAACCAAGTATGCTAGACCTTTGGTATTTTCAGTATCTGATAGACTAATTTTTGTATAAGGTAATAGTTACACTAGCTCAATTTTCAAAATGCCTCCTTTGGCCCCCATGGACCAGATTGTGTCACATATGCACTATACAAAGAATATATAAATGCAGCAAATAAAGTAACATTGACATTATCATAGTAACAAACCACTCAGCCCTAAAAAAAATTGTTTACTTTTAAAGCTGTAAATTGTGTTTGAAAAGGCCTTGGAACTTTTTTTCTTCTTTTAAAAAAAATTTAATTAAATATATTTATTTTTATCTTTTTTTTGTTTGCAAAAAAAAAAAAAAAAGTGGGGTCAGGCCTATTTTTAGGGTCGGTCGGGTTACGCCAATCAAACAAAAGAAACATATTGATCGTAAAAATAATCAAAATTAGGATTTTGGAACTTTTATTAGTGTCATTACAAGGTGTCTCATAAAAAGGTTACATGTAGAAAATGAACTGCATTTTGTGATGGTACAACATAACTACCGTATTTCGTCAAATAGTCGCCCCCCTCAAATAAACGCCCTCACCACTTTTTTTCAACCAAGATGTTTCAAAAATGCCAATATTTCCACGCTATCTTGTGTAGTAAGCTTACCAAGTTGCCCACATGGTCGATAATAGCGTCACTTTTTGGCGAAAATCTCGATTGGAAACCCGGAAGTGAACCAGAAGTCAGTGTTTCTAGTTCATAGTTCGTCATTTTAGCATGAGTTTTAAGTTTACCTAATAATTTTAATGGGAATTCCTGTTCTAAAATTGACCTTGAATAAAGGCCCCCCCTTGGGAAAATGTAACGCCCCCGGGGGCGTTTATTTGAAATATGGTATGTCTTTTTTCCCAGATATGATTTATTCATCCTTCTTGTAATTGCCTGTTGAATTTCAACTCTGAGCACAAGATGACAGGTGTCACAAGTGGCTAACCATCAAAATATCGCAAAACGAAAGTTGCTTTCTATTTGTGACACGATCTGGTCCATGGGGGCCAAAGGAGGCATTTTTGACAATTGAGTTACTGTAATTATTACATTACACATACAATAGGCTATCATTTACTGAAAACACCAAAAGTCTAGCATACTTGGCTTTAAAGTTATGAAGTTTTTTATGTTTATTTTCTTATGTATTTTATTGTTTTTCTACTCCATATTCAGTTTCAAATTTGCCGCCTTTGGCCCCCACGGACCAGATCGTGTCACATTTGTTCTTTATTACTTTTTATTTTTCTCTTATTTTTTCCATGGTTAAACTCAATTTTTGAGCTTTTAGACTCTTGGTGGTAACAAATAAAGGAAAATGGTCATTAGAGAAGAACACAATTTTTGTGAAGGCGTTTCAGCACGCTGTATTTCCTGTCATCAACATAGTGACATTAATAACAATCTTACAAATTTAGGCTTTGTTTGGAGTTTTTGAGTTGAAATCGCTGCTGTGTTTTATATACTGTAAAGAATATTGTACATTTCTGACTGAACTGAACGAGTTTTATTCTTCGTTCGACAGAATAAAATACTGCATATGCCATGCTATGGCTGGCCTACTCAAATGCCCAGCCAAATGCATGGTGGCTGTGACGGTGGTAATGAACCTTGTGTTGCATTATGTCACGTAAACAGCTTGTTCAGGAATGCGTGGAATGCGGGTAAAGTACGCAAGTTGTGAACTTGACATTAACAGGGGTACTAGTAGAGGGTACATAGATTGTCATGAAAAGGACATTTATATTTATAAACATTAACCAAGATTATTTTCAAAAATCTACATCATCCATGTAAACTTTTTTTGGGAAACATGGTAGATGTGCTAACATAGCCTGCTAGTGGTTGAGCTGTAACGACAAAATGAGACATTTTACATGCATCTGTAATTTCTATATGTACAGGGTGTCCCAGAAAAAATTACCAGGTGAATTAATTTGGCCGCAAGTTGAGAAATAGACATCAGAATCCAAAAATCTAAACATCAGCGTGTAGTCCATCTTATTCTACATATACTAGAATCGTTTGATTGATTGCGAAGAAATGAGCGATTACATAACGCATCCGCATGCGTTAATTCACTTCATTCCAAGTTTGAAAGAAAGAGCATTACCACTAGTGGTTAACTGTCAATGGGCTTCATATTTTGTTTGGTGAAATCCTTTTCGTTATTTTTAAACAATCTTGTTTCTTACAAAACATTTAATTAGGTTTTGTTCAAGTTTGAAAACTTGCACGATATTGAAAATGACTGCTTGCATGTAAGATGATGCTCAGTACTTGTAAATATATTTTTTCGTTAATGTTGATACAAATAGAGGGTTCAGAACCAGAAAGCCGTAACTCACTATGATCAGCTCTCATCACAAAATGAACATCAAGTTGGCTCCTTGCTTTTGTCTTCAAAAATTAATATTTCCTCCACAATGTCTTTTGTTTTCTATCGAATTTTGTCATGAATAATGGACTGTATCTTCTATAGTGCCCTTGCGACTTTATGCTCATTTTGTGGGTATGAGGTGATTGTGAGTTGAGGCTTTCTGGCTCTCAACCCTCGAAAATGTTGCATAAAGAATTATTACATAAAGAATTCTTGCTGGTTTAAAAAACTTGCTCACGCACATTAATGTTTTTTGGAATATTTCCAAGAAATTGTAATGCAAAGTTTAAATCTTTGAAAACTTCAACATTAATAATGCATTGTATCAAAAATTACACATAAAGCTGTAAGCACTTGATCATTGTCATTCTTGGCTCAAATGTTCTTTGGAAAGTTAAAATATGACATATTTGCACAACCTTAAGAATTAAAGTTGGAAAGCTTCCAATTGCAGAAATCAAAGTTTTCTCGGACAAACTGTTATTCATCTTCAGTGAAAGCATGAATAACATAACACCGTCGGATTATAAAATAGATAATGTGGACTAAATTTAATGAGATACACAAACTTAAGGAAGCAGTGAGCGAGTATGAAAAAAGCACCTGTTGATCAAACTTGGAATGAACTGCATTGATGCGCCCATTATGTAATCTTTAATTTCGTCCCAACCAGTCAACCGAATCAACTAAAATTTCCGTCTGTGATGCATAACAAAATAAGCTATGCGCTACATTTTAAATTGTTTGATTCAGATGCCTATTTCTCGACTTCCGTTCAATTTTATTCACTCAATAATTTTTTCTGGGACACCCTGTATACTCAAGAGAATGACTTAATTAAGATTCTTCCAAATTTGTCTCAGAATTTGCCGTTTCAGCTGACATGTATGCGCTAAGAAAAACGACCGCAAGCGTGGGGTTTGAGACATAACAATTCTTTTTAGCCTAATGAGTTCATCAGTTCTATTAACATTCATAAAACTTTTTACATTATGCTCAGATTTGGTTGTTAGTTTCTACAAAGGCAAACATATTTTCTATGGCCTGGCAATGCCAATGTCCACCAGTTTGCAATAGCAGCATCCAAACATATACATGTACAGCCATACAAAAAAACATTTCATAAGATTTAGAAAAGGCTCACAATCAAAGCAATGTTCACACTAAATTGTACAGTTTTATTTAAATACTCACACTAATAATTTAAAAAGTATCTCCATCACAATTCTCAATATTTAAGGAAATTTCATATAACTTAAATCTCTACTTACAATTTCCTTATAGACTAGGTTATCCACTTCACTCATGTGTGACTTCTAACAAAAGACGCTGATTCCCGTAGTATTCCTCATTCAAAGGAATACACAACCTCAGAGTTACCTGCATGACTTTGGCGGGCTATTTTGAAACAGTCATGGTTACACAAGCAGGTACTTCTTTTGAAAGTCCTAGACAAGGTATAGCAGTTGCTGATAGGATATGCAGCTTATACATGTAGAACACGGATAACCTCTATTCATAGTTTTTTTTCTATCTATAGTTTGATCAGCTCGTAATCAGTGGGAATTGTTTTAGCTTAAAAGCTAGTACCACTACGCCGAAAAGTAGATCCATGTTATAGAGTGACAAAGTTGACCTGTCTGGTCTATTATACTACTGTCTGTGTTAAATAACATAGACAAAGTATAGGACTTGAATTAATAATTCTGGCAACATTTCACAAGACAATTTTCGAAATAAAATATATTGATATTAATCCCCCATGTTACAAGACCCGCCGATTACGAGCTGATCAAACTATAACTGATTTCAAACTATACAAGGCGGTTCTCAAACCACAAGTCTCTCCTGCGTTCACAACTGCCTGCTTTCATGACTAGTTTTAGTAGCCAAAGTAAAATAATTTCTACAGGTTTAAACTGACCGACTTTCAGCACAAAAATTCAACTAACCTTGAATTTTCAATGTGTGACACACATCTTCATCAGAAGAAGTCCTATGTTGTGATGGACTTGCCCATTTGTTGACCATTGTCAAATCAAAGCCGACTTCAAAGTTGACTTTTGCAGTGCAAGTGATTAAGTAATTAGAAGTCGAGTTCATGGTTATTGAAGCATAACAAGTGACCAGCATGACCGCCAACTGACCAGTGTTCCCCCACTTCCAGTATTACTAGGCAGTAGGCCGCATAAACAACTTCAAAATAAATATTCTTTTTGCCAAAAGCAGCTCATTTTCCATGCATACAGCCACTTTATACGTCAAACTCGATCCACTTTGGGTCAAAATATGTGACACGATCTGGTCCATGGGGGCCAAAGGAGGCATTTTTGAAAATTTAGTTACTGTAATAAAGTGTAATTATTACATTATACAGTAGGCTATCATTTAATGAAAACACCAAAGGTCTAGCATACTTGGTTCAAAAGTTATTAAGTTTTTTGATGTCTATTTTCTTGTGTATTTTCTTGTTTTTTACTACATATTTTTGCCTTTATCTTAGTTACAAATTTGCCGCCTTTGGTCCCCATGGACCAGATCATGTCACATATAGCTAATTTTAAATGCATCGAGCAAAGTTGATAAAAATCGGTCAGTGGGGGCCGTAGAACATGTTGTCTTTTAATAGTCAACTTGGCGGTATTATTTTTTTAAATTTAAACTTCCAAGCAGTTTTGCATTTTCTTGTATTGACTTTGCTGGGTTTTGTACAAATTTCCTACATATATCATTATCTAGTTCATTATTTTTTATGAAAATTACAAAATATAAAAAGGATTTTAATCCCCTGATTAATCTGGTCATCAATACAACAATATAAAATATAGGGTCCACAACTTAGAAGTTCCCCCTAAATACTTTTTAAAATAAATCAAAATGCAAACGAGTAAAACCATATGGGTAGCCGTATTTGTTTTACACGTCATTGCGTTCAGTCACAATGGTTCATTATGTAAAAAAAAGAGACCATTTTAAACAGTGTTAAAAGTTGCATCTGAGTCCATATGAATCAGCTCTCAAACAATACAGTAGGCTAGGTCTATTCATGTGTTTGTTAAAGAAAACCTGACTGATAGCTGAGACTAAGTAAGTTGGTTTACTACTCTCAGCTGATATGGACTCAGGTGCAACTTTTAAAATGGCCTCTTTTCTTACACAATTAACCATTGTGACTGAACGCAATGACGTGTGATGCTATAAATTGGTCCACATCTTTTTACATTATTACATTTCGTTAAATTTTTGACTTATTCTAAAAAGTATTAGGGGGTAACTTATAAGTTGTGGACCGTAATGTATATGTAGTGAAATCAAGTATCATCATAATGTACCCATGATGGCTTCAATCTCTCCCATCTTCTTAGGGCATTCTTGGCTTAGATTTTGCGGTTCTTCGTCTGTGATGAGAATGTTGTCCTCTATGCGGATACCTATACCTCTGTACTTGGCAGGGGCTGACAGGTCAGTCACAGGGATGTACAAACCTAATATAAAACAAAACACAAAATAAAATTGCATTCAATTAGGCTGAAAATTTAGACTTTGGGTCATTTTATCTTTTCAGTTTCGGTTCCTGTTTCAGTTTTGGCAATGTACGTGTGTACAATCTTTTTATTCTACTGTCTGTTCAATTAAATTAGATTCTTGAATTTTTAAGATATTTGAAAAAATAAAAAAATTTGATCAAAGTCATCAAAGAAAAGTGTTTGCACAGCCTTAGACCTAACGCAATTTATACTTTTCAAATTCTAAAGTTCAATTTAAAACCCCATTTCTTTTCAATTTTGGTCTTTTCCCGCGATATTTTTATAAAAAGCCGTAGAAGCGTCGGGTACCATAAACTTTTGGAATCAATCCATTTAGAGCAATGGGGACGAATGTCACAATGCGCAGAGATGGTATTTATTCGACCATCCATATCAGGAAGTATTGTCCAGCAAAATATTTGCCAGTATGCCTAATTTGTGTTGAAACTCTACTGTCGAAACATTACGTTATTATGGGAACTAAGGTTTTCTAAAATAGGCCCAGCTTATATAAATACACTCCTTGTGTATTTATTTATTTATTTAATTGTTTGTTTGTTTGTTTTATTTAATTATTTATTTATTTATTTATTTATTCATTCATTCATTCATTCATTCATTCATTCATTCATTCATTCATTCATTCATTCATTCATTCATTCATTCATTCATTCATTCATTCATTCATTCATTCATTCATTCATTCATTCATTAATTCATTCATTCATTCATTCATTCATTCATTCATTCATTCATTCATTCATTCAAAACTACATTTATTTTCAATTTGTTATTTCGGGTTTTTTTGTTGAATACAAACTGAAAAAACTGTAAAACAAAAGAACTCTTATACAAGAAAATATTATTTAAAACAATCAGGTTACAGAAAACATTTCTTGTAAAGTTACTGTATCTGAAAATGTCAAGCGAATGCTGATATTCTTGGGAAGGAATGGTGGTATTAAACAAAACTCAATTTACATTGTAAACCAGTTGAAATGAGAACGAAATCCATAATTTTAATGTTTAGGAAAAAATAATGCTCAGAATAATGTTATGCATAAAACGTACTCGCGCCATACAATTTCGTGTAACAAAAACCGGTGGACCATCATCACCTATAGAACCTATCCAATAACCGGAACGGTATAACAATTGAAATGGCAGGACAGATTGGTGGACAGATTGTTTTGCTAAATTGGATAGGGTCAATGCCCTAAGTTGAGAATGGACCGCCCACTCGATTTGTAAAAAGGTCGCGAACCCTTTCGGTGGACCCAAATAACTGCCCCAAATGAGGCAAAATTGAAAAGAAATGGGGTTTTAAATTGAACTTTGGGAATTTGAAAAGTATAAATCACGTTAGGTCTAAGGCTGTGCTAACACTTTTCTTTGATGACTTTGGCCACAATTTTTTATTTTTTCAAATATCTTAAAAATTCAAGAATCTAAGCTAATTGAACAGACAGTAGTCTTTTGTTGCCCACTGAAAAGTTGAACGAAAAGGTGAAAACGTGAGATGAGAGGGTTGGTGCTAAGTTCGAGAAAAGTTGTAAGTTATGTGTTGCTTCAATTAATTGACTTGCGTTTGGTGTATAGGCACTTCCACCTAGGTGGGAGTGGCTTGTGAAAATAGCCTAGCATTGAAATATATACTGACCATGTTGCCAAGTTATAAGCAAAAGTCTTTCATATTGGCGATGAAACGAGCATCTGAAATAGCCAAATATCTCCCAATGAGGCGTGCAAGTGGCGATTTGGTCATCATGTTATATTGAAATGCAATACAAAAGAATTGAATTGGTGTGAAGATTCTATTCATTCGTATCAATGGCAATTTGCTAATCTGATAATTGGGCCCATATGCGAGACTGGAGTTTATTCTAAATGTTTATTTTTGCGGAGCTGATTTTTATCAGGCATTGATCAAAACAATAAATTTTACAAAATGGGAGGGGGAGATATTTGAGACTGACAGACTGAACAAGTGAGGGGGAGGCGAGGGAGAAAGAGAGAGAGGGAGAGGCGGAAAGACTAGAAAAAGAACACAAGAGTAGAGACAAAAAAGTCGGGACGGAAGGGAGACACAGGCCCGTAGCCAGGATTTATTGAGGTGCGATCGGCTCAAATAAAAGCGGACCTTTTGTGATTTAAGGGCTGCTTTTCAACGTTTTTACAAAAAAGAGGAACTTTTCATTCGAATTGGCAATTTGTCACATAAATGTGAACCACTTAAAGGGCAGGTCTATTGCGAAAACAACATCATATCATTGGCAAGCTAATATTATGAGGACAATGAAAATGACTCCTTTTTTGAGAAAATAAGACATTTAAAATTGATATTCATAAAAACCAACTTAAGCGGTGAGTTCCTTGAGCGAGACAGATTTGGCCTAGAAAAACGGTGGCGTCATGAAATGAGATGTGCCCGCTTTGAGAAAAGGGACTATAAACGCTCTCAATGGACAGAACGTATACTGTTGTTGTTCACAGATTCATATGTATATCAATATCATGAAAAATATTAGGCCTAAAAAATAAATACATAATTTGACCTTCGAATTTCATGTAAGACTAGCATATAAACCGTGTTACATGTAAGTCCACAAACTCATGTATCTGATTTCCCTGTATATTGCAATGCTATAGTTTCAGTTGGATGAAATATTACAAAACAAACACATAATAACAATAGTGTGCTTGCTTTGTTCCCGAAATGAGAACAATAGTGTGCATATTGTTATGCAGCATTGTTATGGTAAGTGATAGTACAACTCTTTGTTGCTAATGTCAAACTTGTCAAAGTGATTGTGATTGTATGATGAGAGCGTGATATAATGCCCGCTTCATTTACCTCGTCATCAGCCAAGCGGGGAGAACACATACGCTTCAAGCGGGGAAGAACACGTCTGAGGCTGAACTTTACCCACACAATTTCTCCTTTTTCAGGAGAAATACGCACACAAAAATTGCAACAAGTGTCAACTTGTAATGTAATAATTATTCTCTTCGAATAGAGATAAACTTGTTTTTGCAATAGACCTGCCCTTTAAACGACATCAAAGGCCTATTATAGGTATTAGATCGAGGACCGTTAAGGTTGGTCTGAACCCTGGAATTATGGAAACTTTCGGGCCTCATAACTTCTAAATTGTTGGTTTAAAGTATATAAAAGTATACATATTTAGAATGGCAAAGACTTGATAAGTTCATCTGTGAGGTCAAATTTGGGCCAAAATGCCATTTTTGGCCCAAAATCCCAAAAATAATGGTTTTTGGCCCACTTCTTTTTCGTGCATCGTAACAAAAAAAATTCTGCACCAAAAATTCTGCCCAAATTTCAAATATTTTTGGTGAAGTTGGTCAAAATTCAAAAAAATGAAAAAACCGTCCCTAGATATTTTTATCTAGTTTTTAAAAATTAATAAAAAATTTTTTTGGCCAAACAATTTTTTTTATACGTTACTGAAAAAATTTGGGCCAAAAACCCTGTTTTTTTGGATTTTATCCAAAACTGAGCATTTTGGCCCAAATTGGACCTCACAGATGAATTCATCAAGTCATTTCCATTCTAAAATGTATACTTTTATATTCTTTAGACTAATAATTTAGCAGTTATGAGGCCCGAAAGTTTTCATAATTCAGACCAACCTTAAGGGATCGGATAGCAACGTTTGCACAGTATTGTGGGACATGAGATCACATCATACATAGTGAATTGCATTCTGAATATGAGGAATGTCCTTCTGATATCAAATATTTTGATTTTTTGAAATTCACGAAAATAATACAAATTTTATGGCAATCAAAAACTGATATTTTTTAATTTAAGTCCTCGAAATAAAATGTGTAAATCTAATGATATTTACACAAAGTGTATGTAGCTAGCTGGTCCGTGTAATACGAATACAACACAGGAACATATGTCATTGTGTGTTTACATGTCATAATGATGTTACATGCGAATGCACACTAAAACAGCAATTTTACAATTATAGTAGATCCATATATTCTATCTCACAGAATCCTTTGTGAAACTGTTTTTAACATTATTATTATCACACTTGTATGAAAATCCAATGGTGGTTATAAAGGCAATATCGACCCTGGAGCTCAAAAATTGGACTGGCAAGAGCAACCGCTGACAGCGCATATCATATTATGAATGGTGAGAATTAGTCACATAATATGAATGTTTCAGGGTTAGAATTATAGTGGGAATTCCAATTGAATGAACGCAGCTTTCAGACTTTTTTTTGCGTACACTGCGCGATGTACACCAGCGTGTGCGACTGTGCGTGAGTAACGCAGAAGCGAATCCAACCATGCCAACGCACTCGTGTTTGGTTATCATTGTATCAAGGTTGTGCGTTAGCGTTGTAGTTTGAAATACGTGATATCGACCGCGGTTGGACCAAGTACAGCTGTTGAAAGCTGCGTTCATTCAATTGGAATTTCTACTATAGTTAAGGGTTGGGATATTGGTATTCGTAGGTGGTTATTTTCAAGTTGCTCCCCTGGATGCCTGCTATAAACACCTCAAATAAAGAAAGTTAACCCGCCCTACACCAAAACCAGCTTATGTTATGACAATTTGATTGATAAAGTCGTATGTAGCATCTTGTCAGTTAGCTCCAATTTGATACCAAATTTACTACCAAACACTCTAAATTGACAAAGATTGATACAGTATGGTCATTTTCACGGTAAAGGGTGTAACTTTTGATTTTTAGGGTCAAAATTTCAAACCACTTAAATATGTTTCTGTTTACTGTAATCATGCATAGAAGCAACTTAAATTCCAGTAAAATAGTGTTTCAAGGCTTAAACCTTTTGATTTCTGATAAAAAATTTTACATTTCCATATCATTTTGGTTAAAATCTAAGAAAAAATGTATTTTACATAAGCTCAGAAAATTATGACATGAAAGCTGGAATACATGTGAAATCCCATTCCAAAGTAAGTCAACAGATATAAGTTAAATTTTATACCATGTTTTGCTATGTTTGTAATTGCAATTTTGAAAATTTTTAACATCAAGGGTCATTTGCAATGGAAATTTCCCAACCTTAAACATATTTTTTAAGTTTTAATTGGGTTCCTAAAATAATTTAAATGTCTAACTTCATGTACAAATACTACTTGATGAAAGGAACCTCCCAGCCAAGTTTCACAGAAATTGGAGTTATTTTTAGAATTGGCAATTCAAGCGATTTGTGTTTCGGAGGCTTCAGTTAACAACACAGGTGATCATAAAAGTAAAATATTTGGCTAACTACTACAAGTTGACATGAAAAAATAGGTAAAAAATATCACAATTACCAATTTTCATGCTTTGCTTCTAAGTATTGAATTTCAGTTGTGACAAAAATTAAATTATCACAGCAAGTCATTTTTTTTTTTTTTTAGGCTTCATGTTTACAATGGTTAAACATGGCAGAAGTAGTTTTTTTGAAAACAACACTGTTGGGATCATCTAAGCTTTTATTTTCTTGTGTGTATTGAATCAATGATTCTATGCGGCAGATATTGCAGATTTATAACATGATAATTTTTTCACCCATTTGTTAAGTATGGTGTTATTTGCATGTGAAGCCTCCGAAACGGGCTTTCTTGGATATCAGTATATTTTTCAAGCATTAACCATAATATCAATTTTTTTTAAATTTATGACATTCTGCACATATCATGCAACAATTACAATGCAGATATCAATATGGAACATACCAATTTAGATATGCATAGATGATAATTAAGTTTACTGTTGTTTCGGAGGCTTCATTTGTTTCGGAGGCTTCAATTGTTAACGGAAAGTTTGTATTGGGTCCCATTTTCAAACGGTGATATATATCTCCATGATTTAAAAACAAGTGACTTGAGGATCTACTTTGCTACATTTTGATAAATAGATTGGATGAGCTCTTTTATTTATATTTGCCCAAGCTTGCTGAACAGTTTGTTTCGGAGGCTTCATAAAAGTTAACTGAAAATCGGCTCTTTGAAGTCAAGATTTTATAAAAATTTTAAAAAGCTTGCAAATCAACTAATTTTTGTTACCCATTTCAAGTTAAGATATCAACTGTTATGAATCAAGAAGAAGTGAAGAAATAACCAAGAATTATGAACCAAAGCTATACCCACAAAGTTTGTTAACAATTGTTAACGGAAAATGAAGCCTCGAAGCGACAAATATCGAAGTCCGGTTCTCAAAAATACAGGGCTGTTCACAATTAAATCTAATGTGGCAGTGTTTACTGAACATATGACCGTACTTTCAGGATAAGAAAAATTATCCATGAACTAACTGAAGAAAACACAGGGTTTTACAAAAATGTTACTGTTTTTTACAGTTTTTCAAAATGGCAATATTAGGTACATTTAAGCCTGCTAAAACTGAACGCAGTACCTCCCGAAGATGATTATGCTACCCAAGGTAGCTGCTAACTAGATGACTTATGTGGCCAAAAATCATGGAATTCTGTGGCTTTATTAGAAAACTACGGATCAAAATGTTAAAAATCCAAAGTTACACCCTTTACCGTGAAAATGACCGTATATGAAAGTTGATGCATTTTCAAAAGTTGCAAATTAAAAAGTTGCTTATCAGTCAATCAAATGGTCATATAACAAGATGAGGTTTTGGTGTAGGACGGGTTACATAACTGCAGACTTTCTTTATTTGAGGTATTTTTCTCACCTGGCTCTATAGTCACAATCATCCCTGGTTGTAACTGATCACTACGTGAAACACGTGGTGTGTCATGGACATCCATTCCTAGGTAGTGACCTATGTGATGCGGACAGTAACGGGTAGCCGCCTGTATCAACAATAATAAAAATACAATTGAGTTAATCCAAGTGTTCAAATTCAGTGAGACTGGGAAACAGTGTCACCATCCTTACATTGTACATGTGTATGTATATCTGCGTGTCAGAAATTGCCATAATGGTAGGGCGAACAGTCACTCATGGCGATTTTGTTTGAGATAGGCTGAGCGACTCAAGCTAAGCACACCACCTGTATGATAAAAGATATGTTTCTTTCCCACTACGAATGCAGCGTTGCCATCCATCAACTGAAATGACTCATTTTCACGATTATGTGCAAGCTAATTACACATCTTCATAGTGTTACATAGAAATATGCCTCAAAAAGTTACAGGCCAGCCGGGCCTGTAACTCTGTAAAGTTACAGGCCCGGTTGAAAAGTTGCCGGCCAAAACTTTTTAGAGCTTCTAAACGGGAAATTAAGCTGGGAAACATCAACATAAATTTCCGTCAATGACAAGTTACAACAAGTTTTTAAAATGAACTGCAAATTATAATTATACATTTTATAGTCGAGTTCGGACTGATTTGTCTTGATCGCATCACATATTTGTTTTAATTCTGAACAGGTAACTAAGGACGTATATATTACTATGTGTATAGTTTTACCCCAGTTTTTGGGAATTTGTCCCAGCTGTAAGTTTGTATTACTAAAGTGGCAACTGCTGCCAGCACGTCCATCGTAACCCCCCCCCCTCCCGGTACTCATGCATAAGGTATACAGGGACATGCCCCTTAAATCTATCATGTCTACATGTATAACGGGTCGATATTTTGCAAAAAGCAATCCCGCTGGTCGAAGCCGCCATTGATATGTTTCTGGCAAGATCACAATTTTTTTTGATCAAAATTAAATTAATTGTATACCGTGCTTCCTTGGTGGTTTAATAAATAATGACAGTACAGTGCATTCATGAATCATGTGCTTGAACATTTAAAAAACTAAAACTTTGACCTTTAAAAAGTTACCGGCCAGCCGGGCCGGCAACTAGACTGCCAGTCAGAAAAGTTACCGGCCAGGCCAAAAGTTACAGGCCAATGGCGGCTGACCGCCCTATTTGAACGCTGCATCTTCAATGAACAGATTTTTGCCATTTTTTGTTTTCAAAGCGCATAATTGAAGTTCAAAGCGTATAATGGAAGTTCACCATAATATTCTTTCAACACATATATTCAACTGCAAGTCAAGTAATACATGTAGGTTTTAACAAATACCAAAAATAATGGGATATATTCAAGGATTTGAGATATAATCATACATTGAATATCAAAAGAATATATACAGACAGTGAGACACTCAACGTTCAACAATAGGATTTAGCCTGGACGTCACGGGTCTATACATTTACAGGTAGCCGGGTATAGCCCCCTTCATCTGGCCAGACGCCACCAACGGCATCTATCTCTAGTTCCGAAAAACTCTGGATATTTTGAAAGACAACTGATAGCTGAATTAATGACATCGCTGAGCTATAAACAATTGGTTTTTAATGATTGGTTAAGTTCAGCTTATTTTGTAGCAGCAGCTACTCTGAGTAGCCGGCGGGCAGTTTATAAAGACACATGGTTTGATGCAAGTCAAATTTCTATTGGTTCGTTTACTGCCTATACAAAATAATTCTTTACATGGTGTGCATCTACCTCTAGATCCGAAAAACTCTGGATATTTTGAAAGACAACTGATAGCTGAATTAATGACATCGCTGAGCTATAAACAATTGGTTTTTAATGATTGGTTTTAGCAATCGCTCACCGAGCACAAGTATAAGTTCAGCTTATTTTGTACAGCAGCTACTCTGAGTAGCCGGCGGGCAGTTTATAAAGACACATGGTTTAATGCAAGTCAAATTTCTATTGGTTCGTTTACTGCCTATACAAAATAATTCTTTACATGGTGTGCACGATGTGTGGGACGAGTATTATACCTATTTAAATTTAACTTGAATTTTTACATGTATGTAATGGTGAATTGGTGATGAGTGAATGATAAGTTGCAAGATAAAATCAGTCCTGACTGATCCTCACAATGATTCCCTTGTGAGAACCAAAACAAATTTGCCCTTGTATTCAGCACAGTAAGTATAATTGCTAAAGTCCCTCTAGATACTTGCCAGCAACACAGTGGCATAGCTGGGATTTTTGCAGGGGGGGGGAGCCTGTATGGGGCGAGGGCTCAAATTCACCAAACAAAAATGGGGGGTAGCTGTGGGTGGTGCACTTTTTGAGTAAAAATTTCAAAGAAGGTCCAAATTAAAAAGAAAAATTTACTAAGGGACCACTTTTCATGAAGGAGTCCGACAATTTTGTAGTGTCGAAATTTCTCATTTTTGCAGTATGCATCGTGTTTTTTCTTCTTTTTTGATGTTCTAACTTATAAATATATAAAACAAGGCTGTTCTCGAACCACGAGTCTCGCCTGCTTTTGTGACTGCCTGCTTTTGTGATTACTTTGGGTAGTGGTAAATGAATTTGGCGGTTATCGGCTGGGCACGATTATCTGGCTGATGGTGACTGTACCCACCAAGTTTCATGCCCATGTAACAGTTTTTACTAATATGACCTCAGATGACCCCTGGTGACCCTAAAATGACCTTCCAAAAATTTGGCTCTAAATGTTGACTGTACCCACTAAGTTTCATGCCCATACGACAGTTTTTACTAATTTGACCTCAGATGACCCCTGGTGGCCTCGAAATGACCTTTCAAAATTTGGCTTTAAATGTTGACTGTACCCACCAAGTTTCATGCCCATCGACAGTTTTACTAATTTGACCTCAGATGACCCCTGGTGACCCTGAAATGACCTTCCAAAAATTTGGCTTTAAATGTTGCATCCACCAAGTTTCATGCCCATCTGACAGTTTTTACTAATTTGACCTCAGATGACCCCTGGTGACCTCGATATGACCTTCCGAAAATTTGGCTTTAAATGTTGACTGTACCCACCAAGTTTCATGCCCATCCAACAGTTTTTACTAATTTGACCTCTGACGACCCCGAAATGACTAATTTTACCTCAGATGACCCCTGGTGGCCCCGAAATGACCTTCCAAAAATTTGGCTTGAAATGTTGACTGTACCCACCAAGTTTCATGCCCATGCAACAGTTTTACTAATTTGACCTCAGATGACCCCTGGTGACCCTGAAATGACCTTCCAAAAATTTGGCTTTAAATGTTGACTGTACCCACCAAGTTTCATGCCCAAACGACAGTTTGTACTTATTTGACCTCAGATGACCCCTGGTGACCTCAAAATGACCTTCCAAAAATTTGGCTTTAAATGTTGACTGTACCCACCAAGTTTCATGCCCATCGACAGTTTTACTAATTTGACCTCAGATGACCCCTAGATGACCTCAGTGACCTTGACCCACTAACCAATACAAACCGGTTCTGTCTCGGGTCAAGATGCACCCACCCACCAAGTTTGAGGAACGATGCGACTCCTAGTCTCCAAGAAAATAGGCGGAAGGCAAACTTTAACCAAAACTGTAACCAAATTTGTCACATACACACACACCCCCCCACCCCCACACAGACATACATACGGAAAAGTGATTATATAGTCTCCTGCCTTATCAGGCGAGACAAAAATAAAATAAAAAAAAGAAATAAGTTTAGATTTTGTTGCCGTTTCATGAAACACGTACAGGCTAGCAATAAATGACAAACAGAGTTATTACTTTTTAAGAAATTGTGTGCTCTGCGAGAATTTCAATTTGAATGAATTTTTGGGATGTAAATTAATTAGAAATTTGCCTTATTCAGGCTGCCAAAATCATTTTTTATGATGAAAATGTCAACATCATTTAACATTTTTTTTTCAGTAAAGAAAGTCAATAGGCCTACTTCAATTCACTTTGAGGAGAAGAACTAATTATTTTATACCAACTTTGACACCCCACGTTTTGGAAACAGCTTGGTAAATGACTAAATCTGCAAATTTTGTGGCAATACTGACAATTTTTGGTTGGGGCACCCAATACAAGAAACCTTTTGCACAGCCTGGCATACATACATGTAGGGGTTGTGGCGCCCAGGGCTAAGGATACATAATGGCACCCATCCCTGGAATAATTAATTTTGGTTACAATGAAGTTGAAGAACTTGCAAATGATTTCCTGCTGAAATGCATGCGAAGTGCACAAATATTTTAACTTCCCCCGCTTGGAACAGAATCGATGCTGAATTGGTCAATTTGTTTGCCCCTAAGGTTGGTGCCAAGGACACATTTTTTTGTCCAAATTACAATTTACTGCTCCTGTATATGACTCTTATGCAATTTGCCGACAATCACATAGCTTTGACTACATTTGCCGACAATCATATGGTTTTGACGACAACAGTCAATTTTTGCCGACAAAATTGTGTATTGGGGTGTCACACCCCCATTACCCCCCCCCTCTAGCGTCACCCCTGCATAACATGTCCTCATCTGTGAAGGATTCATCATTACCTACCAGGGGCATACCAGGAATATTATTTGCAGACACTACATTGTAAATGGCTGACCCCAAATTTTGTTCGTCGGATGCTCAATGATCTAAAATGGGGAGTGGGGGGGCTGAGGAACTAAAAATATCCCTACATGTACTGTTACCTACATACTGCACCAAGAATGTATCCTTACACTGGAAAAAATAATCACAATTTCAAAACTGAACCATATTGGAATAAATTTGTTTTTGTAATAGATGCACTATCTAATCCTGCACATTATGACACCACATTGAATCCAAGGTGACATCAAGAAGTAAAGTTACAAGCAATTGAATGGATGAAAGTCCAGTTTTAAAAGTGACATCATCATCATCATCATCAGTCGGCTGCGGAGCAGGCGACTACAAGCTTTCTCCAACTATTGCGATCTTGGGCAAGCAAAACAATTTTGTTTGGCTGCAACATCCCTTCAGTATCTCCCAGGAGGTGCTGGACATACAGTAAGTACAGTGTGCGCGGTCGTCCCGGTTTCCCCTCCCATGTGGTGGAATATAAAGGGCATATTCTTTCACAGGCTCGTCGTCTTCAAGGCGCAGTATATGGCCGAGAAATTTGAGTTGATGAATCTTGACTCTGGCAACCAGTGGAGTGGTGTTGGTCAGATTGTAGATGGTTTCATTTGGAATCCGATCCACACGCTTGATGTTTAAAACATGACTCTGTAGCAAGATGTTGCAAAGGCATTGATTTTGTTTTCCATGTCCTTGGTGATTACCCATGACTCACACCCGTACAGAAAGACAGTAACACAAGTTGTCTCAAACAGCTTGATATTTGTTTCGATTGGCAGGAAGGGCTTCTCCAAAAGGCGTTCCAGTTTCCAGAAAGCTGCCCAGGCTAGTGCTTTTCTTCTTTTTAGGTCTCCAGCACTAGAGCCCATCTTGGAACCCAAGTACTTAAATTCTGTGACATGGTTGATGGTACTACCATAGACTTCAAGTGCTGCTTGGGCGTTACAGTTTGCAGTCATATATTCTGTCTTAGGTGCGCTGATGACAAGGCCTAGATCTGCTGCTGAAAGTGACAAACTGGCCTATACAACAAGGCGCAAAAAGATTCCAACAAGCGCAACAAAGAGACACACAGTTTCTTCAATGAAGCTTTATATAAAGAAGTTTTACTTCTCTGTACTTTTCATAACTTTCATTTTATTTGTCAGTATTTGTTTCAGTTTTCTTTTGTTCCTTTTGTTTTAAATTAAAGGCACGCATAAATCCGGGGGGGGGGCACTTCAATATGAAATGGATATAGGTGTAGGGCTGGCACTTTCACACTAAGGTGCATTAATTCGCACCACTCTCAAACCAGATGTCTAGTCCGTTGAGTTTTGAATAGGTCACTTTGTCACTTTTAAAACTGGACCTTCGTATAATCAATGCTTGTAACTTTGCTTCTTTAAGTCACATTGGATTCAATGGGGTGTCATAATGTGCCGGATTAGATAGTGCATCTAATAAAAAAACAAATTTATTCCAATATGGTTCAGTTTTGAAATTGTGATTATTTTTCCAAGTGTGAGGATACTTCTTTGGTGCAGTATACATACCTTATACAGTTCAATGTTGGATAGCTTAGGACTAACAATGCCAAGATGCTGTAGTCTCTTGCCAAGTTCTGTCAGCATAAAGGAATAGATCTGGTCCAAAGTGACACCTATATTGCACCTGTCAATACAAGCCTCCTGGACATCAAGTACTGCACCATATAACTCTGCTTGTGCATCGCTGAATTTGCCATTGACTGGCCAAGTTCTTGTGATGTCACTCGCATAGCCATGATATTCACAACCAGCATCCATTAATACCATCTCACCATCATGAATAAGTTGATTATTAGCGATGTAGTGAAGGGTATTGGCACGGTCACCGCCAGCCACTACAGGTGGATAAGCGAGGAACTCTGCATCACGAATGCGACATTCAAAATCCATCTTGGCATACAGAGTGGATTCGTTAATTCCTGGACGGGAGAATTTCATCACCTCGGCAAATGCTTGCGATGCAATCGAGACTGATTTGCGCATCAATCTGCATTCGGCAGCTGATTTCATAACACGTATGGAATGCATGGTTTTTTCGATTATGTTAATCATGCTACCTTTACTACGGCAAGGTATAATCAGATGACTGAGCACATCTTGATGAAATGCATCATGGACACCAGTAGTCCTAAAGAAATCGTACCACACAACCAAGTTATCCCGTAGACTATACTTGTGTAATGCTTCGCTTAAAGCACCCACAGGATAGGCTTCATCAACCCCGATATATTCCAAAGCACCATCGATTCCTGATCTTGGGCCATCCCAAAGTTCTCTATCAGGATCTCTGTTTCGAACAAACAAAGTGGATTTGTGCTCTGGCAAGTCTCTGCCATGTATGTTTTCAAGTACTAAGACACTATCTGGTTCTTGGAAGCCACAAAGATAAAGAAAGTTACTGTTTTGTCTGAGCGGATATGGTACATCATCTGCCATGTACATAGTACCACTTGAAAGGACCACAACCACATGGTTGCTACTTCTCCCACTTACAGACCTATTGATGGCTGCCATGAGCTGGTTACGTCTATCTCTATACTCATCCTGAGAGATGCCTGGAGTTATTTCTCCTGGCTTAAGTAGGTGAGTGTGGGTGTATGGTGAGGGTTGTCCAAGGCAACGTTCCACAGCAGAAGGTGAAGTCTTTGTCTGAAGAGAGCCTGTATGATATCAATATAAAATAGATTAAAAATATCTTTTGTTAGTTCCAGCTTTTACATTGAATTACTTTACTTTTCTTTATTAGGGATTTATACAGGTACTGTATCCAGGGGGGGGTGGGTGTTGTAGGGCTGTTTTATCAGACCCCCTGTCACCCAAAGACCCCATATTTTTTTACCAACACATGCTCTATGTTGTATTAGGTTCATCTGGATTGTCAATTACAACTGTTTGATTGGAATTCATACTATACACTGCGCACCCTCTACTTACCTCCCACGACCTGATCTATGCACAAAACGAAGTTTGGGACCACAAGAAACCCCTGTACCACAGAAAAGGTTTTGGCACCCCGGGAGAACAGGGATGACAAGCGCCCAGGTGTTGGTATCGCCCAACACTAACGAGATATCGTCCTCACCAATTCGTTTCTTGCGACCAACAAGGGCGTGTTCTGAAGAGCTCCAATTTCTGTTGAGAAATATCGTAGCAGCGTGAGGCTTATTTCCGAGTAACGGTTACGCAAGTATCTTTTATCACTTCGGTGGTATTTTCTGTAACTTTAGCAAGGTTTTTCCCCATTTGTGATGTTTTTTTCTTGCTAGTTTCTCGTAGTCTCTGTGGCGACGTGAGACCGCCCAAGTAAAATAATCATAGGTTCTCACTCGGCTCCCCCTGGTAATTCCACAGGGAGGTCGCGGGATTATTTCTTAGCGATTTCCCCTTCTGTCCCGGCTACTTTGGCTTTCGTGAGTCGGTGTTTTGACTCATTTTCTTCGCACATATGCAGTAAGCTTAAAATTCGCGTTTTTTTTCCCGCTTAATAGTGCGGGGGCATATGTCAAAACTGTTCCCATGCGCACCTTTCAGTAGTAGGGGATCTTGTGTTCCCTTTTTTGGATCCTGTGCGCTTTCTCATGTTTTGGGTTCTCTGGCGGTTGAGGAGGGGTCCTCCCCTTTGGGGAGTCTCTGGCCCCATTGTAGGTTGGCCCTCTTGCTTATCCCTCTCCTCTTACGCCGGGGTTCCCTCCCTTCAGTCTCTTCGGAGACGAGAGGGAGTTTACGTGTTTTCTTATCCTTTCTCCATTGCAGGTAGCTCCAGGAGACCAGGTATGAGAGAGGCGGTCTCTCTCTCTCACTCTGTTGCTGGGTGGCTCGTGCCCTCACGGCTCCCTGGCGCTTCTGGCGTCCGGGTCGATTGCCGTAGGTGGGTGTACAGCCCCGGCACCCCTGAGAAATGGCCTGGCTCACGCCCGAGCGGACACTCCTCGACTGCACCTGTTGCGGTCGGGTTGAGTGCCCAGGCGTGGGCGCTACTCAAGCGTCCTCCCTGGCGCTTCTGGCGTCGGGTCGAGTGCCGTCTGTGGGTGTGCAGCCCGGCACCCCTGAGTAATGGCCTGGCTCGCGCCCGGGCCACTCCTCGACTGCACCTGTTGCGGTCGGGTTGAGTGCCCCGGGCGTGGGTGCTGCTCAGGCGTCCTCCCCGTGTGCGGTCGACCTCAATGGTTCCATGGCTCGACCGTCGGAAGGCCTCCCGTCCGTCCAGGGCGGTAGAGCGACCGCCGGTGGCAGCTACGGGCCGCCGGTCAGCCGCCCGGATTCCTTACGCTCGGCTCCTGGCCAGAGCGGGTATCGGATCTCTCCTCTGTCCTAGCTGCTCCCCGATGGTTGAGCATTCGAGATCCCAGAGCAGTCAGTGCTCGGCATCTCAGGCCGAGGCCCTGTCAACACTCATCTCATCGCTTCCGGACCCGTCGGCGTTATACCGCATGAACCAACTTATTGGTTTGTTAGGCAAAGATCCCGGTCAGGTGTCCTCGGCGGTAACCCGACCAGTGGGTCCAGGTTTGCCCTCAACGGGCCCGGATCCACAGTCCGATGCGATTAGCATAGATGCTAGCTTTCAGGATGGTTCTCAGACAGAGGTAGAGCCTTCTCGGGATTTTTCAACTCCCCCAGGACAGACAGAGAGGGTTCTGATATCCCCGTTGGGGTTCATCGCAACCCTGTCAGTCACTCAGCGTCCTTCTCGGTCTCTCTCGGAGCTCCCCAGCAACCCTACTCGGTCGGTAACCCCTTGCAGAGCCAAGCACCTTGGCCAGACACGTTCACCGTGGCCGACCAACAGGGTCGATCCTACTCTCTCTCTCGCGTTTGATCCCAGGCCCCTCGTCGTTTCCTCCGCCGGCAAGTATGACCCGGTCCTTCCTTCCGTCAGGCTCGCAGGCTCAGATCCCATCTTCCCCCGAGCTTAGCTGGCTCGGCGTTCGCTGCAGAAACTCAAGCTTTCTCCTTACATTCGACCGCAGAAGCGGTCGGGCCGCCGGTCCTGGCGTGGCCCCACTCAGGAGCCAACTCGGTGGGGAGGGCTTCCTCAGCTCGATCCGGCCCCACCTAGACGGTACCAGTGGAGTTATGATCAGTGTCGAGGCTGGGGGACCCTTACTCATTCCCAGCACCGACTCAGGGCTCCGAGGAGGACCAGTTGCGGTAGAGGCTCCCACGCCCACGTCTCGGCTCCTTTTCTCGCAGCCGTCCTATCGGACGCCCCCGCAACTGGCTTCCGACTTAGGGTATGCGGCAAAGCCAACTAAGCCATAAACCCCCAGTCAATGCCCTTCATCCCCTTATCACGTGACATCAAAGCACTCACCACGTCCATTACAGGATAAGGGTGAGGTAGACCGCCTCTCGTGGCTGGCACAGGCGTTCCCCCACGTTACAGAGGATGTGGCGTTCTTAGAAACCCCCTCTGTCCGGAGGCGGCCTATCACCAGATGGAGCGGGATAAGGGGACCAAGTGTCGCCGGAGGCTCCCTCCCCTCAGGAGTTGAGGGAGCCCCAGGCAGGCTGGACCAAAGGCACCCCACAAGGTGCCTCCCTGGGAGAGGGCCCGGGACGACGAGCTACGGTCACTGGCGTCTCTCGCCAGGGGCAGGCTCCGCATTTCCAATGTCCAACAGCTCGCCAGCGCTCATCTAGCACGGAGCTTGCTGGACAAGGAAATGTCTTTGTCTCCTGAGGCGACACTGAGGGCAGTCCATGTGTTGGCAGACCTCAATCATCTCTCGGCAGAGCACTTCGCTCGTATCTCGACCCGTTCTGTCTTGGCGCGCCGAGCCTTGTTTGCCAATGCGCTCAACTTTTCTGATAAAAGAGAGCTGAGGTCTGTTCCGTTTGGTACTGATCTATTCGGCGGGGCCTTGCCCAGGCTGGCCGAGGATGAGCGTACGAAACGGAAGGCGGCTAAGGAGGCCAGCCAACCAAAGGCATCGGCCACATTAGCGCCCAAGCAGTTTCGGCCTAAAATTCTGACAGCCAACCCGACCTATATCCAGGTGCCTCAACAGCAGCAGCTGGTTGCTCATACCCTCACGGAGGCTCCATGGCGCTTCGGCGTCGGGTCGAGTGCCATAGGTGGGTGTGCAGCCCGGCACCCCCTGAGTAATGGGCTGGCTCGCGCCCGAGCGGCCACTCCTCGACAGCACCTGTTGCGGTCGGGTTGAGTGCCCAGGCGTGGCGCTGCTCAGGTGTCCTCCCGTGTGCGGTCGACCTCAATGGTTCCACGGCTGGACCGTCGGAAGGCCTCCCGTCCGTCCAGGGGCGGTAGAAGCGACCCAGCGGCAGCCATGGTCCACCGGTCAACCGCTCGGATCCCTTACGCTTTCGGCAAGCAAGGGAGGCGAGGCAAGAGTAGCGGTGCGGTCGTGGCGACCCATCCGCCTATGGCGGGCGTGGTCGGGGACGCCGGTTCTGACTCCCTTCCGGGACCCGACCATCCACTCCCAGTGGGCGGTCGTCTCCTGGCATTTGCCAGGGCTTGGCGGGGGTGACCGCAGACCGATGGGTCCTAGATACAGTGTCCCTAGGCTACCAGATCGAGTTCACCTTCCGCCCCCCCCTCGGTTCCGGGGGATTCGAGTCACCCCGTCTCCACTGGATCCCTTACAGAGGGAGGCCTTGGTGGAGGAGATCGAAGCTCTCCCAACCAAAAGAGCCATCAGACCTCTTCCCAGGGCCTTCCTTTCAGGCCACTACTTCACGTTCTTCCTTACCACAAAGAAATCCGGAGAGTGGTGCCCAATCCTCAACTTGAAGCCCCTGAATGCCTACATCAAGGCCCCGCGTTTCCGGATGGAGATCCGGATGGAGTCATCCTAGATCTGAAAGATGCATACCTCCACGTACCAATCTGCGAGTCAGACCAGAAATGGCTTCGCTTCGTGTTCGACGGTACCGCCTTTCAGTTCGGGGTCCTCCCTTTGACCTCTCCACGGCCCCGGACATTCACTCGACTGGTCAAGTCGGTGGCAGATTTCTCGGAGGAAGGGGATCACGATCTTCGTCTACCTAGGCGACTGGTTGTTGGTAGCCCCATCTCCGCAGTGTCTGCGCCAGGATGTTCGGGGGGGTGCAGGCTGGTCGAGTCACTGGGGTTTATCATAAACCACCAGAAGTCTGCTCCCCATCCAAGTCGCCTCAGTTCCTGGGGGCGACTATGGACTTCGCCAGGGGCCGGGTTTCTCCTATAGGCTCTAGGATCGCCGACGTTCGGCTCTGCACTCTGCAGATCAGGCAGGCAGCATCGGTCCAGGCTCGGTCGTGGCTTCGCCTTCTAGGGCTGATGGCCAGCCTTATAGATCTGGTTCCAGGCTGCCGGCTACGCACGAGGAAGATACAGGTGTACTTCCTCGAGCGGTATCGAACGTGGCACCATCCTTTGAGCCTCCGGAATCCGGTCCTTCGGCATCTCTTCCCCTTCCTTTCCTGGTGGATAGGTCAGCCAAGTGTTCAGTTAGGCGTTCCATTCCCGAAACCCCGTCCTTCCCACGTCTTTACCACGGATGCATCCAAGTCAGGGTGGGGAGCCCACTTTCAGGGCATCAGGCTCTCCAGGCGGCGGTTGAGGACTCAACCTCGGAGACACATCAATCTCCTCGAGCTGTGGGCCATTTTCCTCGCCCTCCGCCAGCTGGGCCGGCGGATTCACGGCCTGTTCATCTTGGTCAGATGCGACAGTATGACAGTTGTGTCCTACATCAACAGGGTGGAAGGCACCAGAAGTCTCAGCCTTTGCATGGAGACGGTGTCCCTCCTCCTGTGGTGTCAGCGGAGGATTTTTCCCTCCGTGCGGAGCATCTGGCGGGGTAGACAACACCCTGGCGATTCACTGTCCCCAGGGGACTTCAGTCCTCCAGCGCTTAGCCCAGAGGGGGCGTCAGAAGATTGGCATCTTCATCCAGCAGTCTGCCGTTCCATCTTCCAGATCGCCCGCATGTCGACCTGTTTGCGTCTCAGCGGACCCATCAACTTCAGACCTACTTCTCCTGGGGTCAAGACCCCCAGGCGATAAACAGAGGCGCCATGCGGGAGAGCTGGGGGCGTGATTGGTTACGCCTTTCCTCCCATTGCTCTGATTCCTCGGGTGCTGGAGAAGGTAGCCCACACTGCAGGCTGTTTCCTCCTTCTAATCGCTCCTCTCTGGCCCAAGCAGTGGTGGTTCCCCCGCCTCCTGGACCTCCTAGTGGGGGAGCCAGTCAGCCTCCCTCGCCGTAGGGATCTTCTGTCCGTTCCGCCACGCCAGCAGGTCAGATGGAAGTGATCAACAACCTCCATCTCATTGTCTGGCGTATCAGGCGGCGGGATTTTCTGAGTCAGCTGCCACGCTCCCGCAAAGGCAAGGCGACAGGCGACTCGAGCGTCTTACGACTCGCGACTTTGCCGGTTCGACAGGAGGTGCGCTGGTCGAGAAATCGACCCCCATTCTGCCCCTGTAGACTAGGGCGCGGACTTCCTTACAGAAGTTTTCCACGGCGGTTGTATGTCTCGGACCGCCCAAGCGTACAGGACGGTCATAGCCACGGTCCATCACGGCTTTGGGGAGGCATGACCATCTCCTCGGGTCCAGCCCTCTCCGCCCTCATTAAGGGCATATTCGAGAAGAGGCCCAGTCCACTCCTGGTTCGGAGTGGGACCTCCCGTGGGTGTTGCGATATCTAGCTGAGATTTTTGAGCCCTTCGGGAATCTCTCGCTGCAGGACCTGACACTAAAGACAGTGTTCTTAGTGGCAGTGGCCTGCGGCCGTCATTGCTCTGATATTCATGCTCTGTCGATCGACGAGCCCCATCTACGCTTCACCTACGGGGTTGGCTCTATTCTGCCTAGGACCGGATTTTTGGTTAAGAACCAGATCATGTCCTTCTCTACCCAGGTGTTCCTCCCTGATCTGGTCCTGGTCGCGGGGCCTGCGGAGAAACCGTCATGCCCCGTTAGGGCCCTTAGATCGTACCTAAAGCATACCGAGCAGATCAGGGGGGAGGGGCATCAGGCAGCTTTTTATCACATCGGCCAGGCTACTTAGGCCGGCCACCAAAAGCACCATTTGCCATTGGGTTGCCTCCGTCATCCGTTGCGCCCATCAAAAACATCATGAACGGATGACGGGTCCCCAGACACTGTCACAGTCAGGTGTCACAACACTCGTTCCCAAGCGGCCTCTTGGGCCTTCCATTCTGGGGCGTCCTTAAGGGAGGTGCTCGGCGCAGCAGGCTGGAAGAGCCCCACCACCTTCCAGTCGACCTACCTTGAGGGCGTCCCGCAAGTCGTTCAGCTGTAGGTACTTCAGCACTGCTTGCAGGCCGCCAGGGATCGGGTTGAGGACGTTAGGCGAGCCTTTGGTTGGGTGGTTTTTTGTTGTGGTTGAGCGGAGTTGGCACTGCGTGCCCTCCTTACCTCTCACGACTTTCTTCCACCTCCTTGCTCTCAGTGGTATTCTGTGCATAGATCAGGTCGTGGGAGGTAAGTAGAGGGTGCGCAGTGTATTCCCCTCTCAGAAGTGAGAGGGACATACCTGGCGCGATACTTACCTCCCACGACCTGAGCCCTTCCCGCGTTTTATGCCTTCCACCCCTCAAGAAAGTCATACGTTCTCACGTGAGAAGTGCAAGAAAGCGTGTGCTGGTGAGGCGATATCTCGTTAGTGTTGGGCGATACCAACACCTGGGCGTTGTCATCCCGTTCTCCCGGGGTGCCAAAACCTTTTCTGTGGTACAGGGGTTTCTTGTGGTCCCAAACTTCGTTTTGTGCATAGATCAGGTCGTGGGAGGTTAGTATCGTGCGCTTGTGTATGTCCCTCTCACTTCTGAGAGGGGAATCAAATCCATTTTTTGGTGATATACCTTGTTACAGTTTCATGCTGCTATGCATCAAACTTTTGAAATTACTACTTTTTTCAGTTTCCGTGACACTATCTACCAACAAAAGTTTGGTACGGCCATGGGCTCGATCCCCTGTTGTAGGGCTATTTTATCAGACCCCCCCCCTGTCACCCAAAGACCCCATATTTTTTTACCAACACATGCTCTATGTTGTATTAGGTTCATCTGGATTGTCAATTACAACTGTTTGATTGGAATTCATACTATCAAATCCATTTTTTGGTGACATACCTTGTTACAGTTTCATGCTGTTATGCATCGAACTTTTGAAATTTGTGTTGACAACTACTTTTTTCAGTTTCCGTGACACTATCGACCAACAAAAGTTTGGTACGGCCATGGGCTCCCTTGAAAATTTTTGACCCTCCTAAGGGGGGGGGGGGCCTGAAAACAATGACCACAAATTTTCCTGGGAAAATTGAAATGCTTTTCTATGGGGTTGACCCATAATTTTCATGTCAAAAGGGGGCCCTGAAATTTTGAGGTCTGTAAAGGGGCCCCGAAAATTTTTCGCGATGAAATTTTTTTGCATCAGGCCCCCCCTTACAAGTGTTTGTGAACGGTCCCCAATCACTCAACTCATCATGTACATCTGCATGTCTGTATGATTTAGGGGGTCATTCATATATTTTCATGACTAAACGATTGTTTATGCCCGAGGGCTTTAGGGCATAAACAATCGTTTAGTCATGAAAATATATGAATGAACCCCGTTCATACAATACATACGTAACATTCTGCGTGCTATTATTTTAATACGGCGCACAGTTCATTCAAATTCCACTCGGCAACAGCAGATCGCCTCAGCAGCCAATCAGAGACAAGTGCGTCCAACGCAGTAAATACGGGATGTCTACTTTTGTACAATACGCGCTCGTCAAAGGTTTACTGCATTGAGTATAACTGAGGTATAGTACTAAAAAAGTATTATACTAGAAGCTACTAGACAAGTCATCATTCATGGTCATCGGTCACCCAGAGGCTGAGCTGCGGTCATGTACTCACCAACAGCACCATCCACATGTTTACTGAAATACCTTCTAATTGTCATCAAAGGCTTCCTGAGTAAACGATAGCCATCTTGAAAGGGTATTAACTTCATGATGATGATAACCTGAAGAATCTATTAATAAGAAATGTTAAACTCGAACTTGATAGCTACGCATGTACGACTGCATGGCGTCTGCTAAACTATCAAAACAGACCCTTTAGCATGTTAAAGAGAAATTCCAATTCGTTTGAAATGTCTGCAAATCACTTAATTAAAACGATAATTTTTTAATGTAGTTTTATTTCACTAACATATATAATATTGTAGATTCAAAGCTCAAGTTCTGTATTTACTAAGCTATTTATTATAAGGAAGAAGAAGAAGAAGAATAAGAAACTGATTTTGAACAACTTGAAAGGCAAAAATTAAAGACCAGGTTGCAGGTCAAAGGTCAATAGGGGCTACACTTTGTAAATAATTTGGGTAACTTTGGGATTACGTTTTATTTTTATGTTCATTTCAAATATATCTTAAATAATTTGAAGTACATACAAATGCTACAAAATAGTTTTATTTTAATAATTAAATATTTGATATTTGTTTTTTCTCCAAAATTATTAATATTATTTTTCCAATTTAGATACGAAGTAGACCCCCCTGAGATTGGTTTCTGGATATTTCGTTAGCACACAGACGCTATACATTGCCATTGCATTGTTGTGCACGTGAAGAAATCAGTTCCGTTTACGCCTAGTATTTTTCCCAGCTGTAAACTGTTGCAAATAATTGTAGTTTTATCGACTAGACGATGGATCCAACTCAGCTGACACTCTTGAAGGATTTTGTGCAGATATGCAAACGCAACCCAGACATTTTGCATACCCCACAACTCAAATTTTACAAAGATTGGTTGCAGAGGTAAGCTTATAATTTATTGACATGATTGAGCGATTCATTATGCTTAAAAATTAAAATACTGAATTGGATAAGTACATGCTTTACACTGCTTTAGGTTGCTCGAAAAGTCTAGCCAAGAATTTGCTCACCGATAGCATCACATTCTAGGCTAGAGTAGACCATTATTGGATTGCATTCAAAAATCTAGTCGGATTCGCTGAAGCATGCTAGCCCTAGAACTCTGGCCATAGTATCCGTTTTTACTTCCACTAGGGCCAGAGGCACTTACTGATGAAAAATTTGTTGGAGATGCTTGAGCGATCCAGTACAAAAATCAATGCTTGATCGAACCAATACAAATGTGTGTCCGGTCACTAATTAACATGATAAAACCCACTTGAGAACACACAATCGCCAGTCATTTCTAAAGACGCATTTATACTCAATCGCTTTTGCAGAAATCTGAATCGCACGCATGATCAGTGTACTATCGCCGTCGTATTTGCCTGCTGAGCATGCGCATAAATTGCTGTTTTTCAAAAGCGACACGTAGGCCTATATTGTTGACACCCTCTGGCGGTCAAGGATTCAGTCTGATGATGAGCAACCCATGGGTATAAACACAGCTTTACACAATGACTAATTTACATAGGCACAAAAGACCGTGTTCATGTACCGTTACTCAGCCAAACATGGCAGAGTAGGTCCCGGATGACGGTACATGTTCCTATCTCCTCAACGTTATACCTTTCCAACAAGGAAAGAGATATGAAAAGCGACGTCTAAAGCATGCCATGACGCCGATGCGATTGCGTCAAAAATGTTGCTAAAATTAGACTTCAGCAAAATTTTAGACTGTCCAAAAAATCTTGAGCAGATACAGTACATGTAGGTATCCCAGGCAAACCTTAGTTAACACATTTACTAGTCAGCGAAATTCGCCGAGACCGGGGCCCAAACACAATGCATATTTACATAGAAATTTGAATTTTTTTTGAGAATAGGCTGGTGAAGGAAACCTACATAAATATGTTTTCTATACTTCACCTGACCCAAATATATGATTTTTTATGGTGATAATCAAGTCACACATGGAATTTTAGAGGGATTTTGATAGCAGTTCCATTAAAAAAAGCTGCTATCGCCGTGAGACTAAGATCTAGAAACACCCCTATATGCCGTTTTGGGGAATTTTGCTAGCAGAATCTTTTTGATGAAAGTCAATCTTTGACAAGATGTAACTTTGTTACGGAAAGTGCTATGACAAAAATGTTTTCAGTTTTGGCTTTCTTTACTCAAGGGCTTTAGGGCTATTTCATTATAAATGACAACATTGAGTCCCAAAAGGGGTCAAAATTCAAACTCATTTATTTCATGCAAATTCATTATCATTTCAAAGTTCAGATGGTGTGTCAATAATTCTCAAAATATTAGAGCGTCAAACCCTCAGGAACCATTAAAAAATTAAATTGAATTTTTGCTGTGTAAAAACATAGCTGCCGTCTGGAGGGACATTTTTTAAACAATTTAATACACAACTTTGAAAGAGTATATGTAACCAACATTGGGTTCATACTTATTCATATTTAGTCTGTAATAATTGTTGTATGTTCCTTTACACTTCAGTGTCTTAAATATGCCAGTTTCAATATAAAACAATTAGTAAATTGATACTAATCCAGATAAATGGTGCAAAATTACTACATATTTTAAGGATAAACTTTATCTTCACATGAAAAATTCATGAAATAGTCATTTTGTCCTGCCCAATAGCTACACTGATGCATAAGTGAGTATTCTGCGTCAATCTGTTGTACTACATGTAGTCATGGAAAACCTAAAATAAAAGACCCCTCCTGTGTCATTTGTTCTGGATAGGACACATTTTTTAACACATAATAAAGCATACTTTAACTTTAGAAATAGCTGCATCAATATTATTGCATCAATATTATTGCATAAAAGATCCCCAGCATTTAAAATCCACTACAAACAGGGTTAATATTCTGGTTAAATTAGCAATATTGCAATTTTTAGCTAACCGAAGTTCAATGCAGAATAATATCATATGTGTTCTCAACAACTGGACAATAATTTGAACACTAAAGTGGTTTGTAAGCATAATTTGCAATAAAATGCAAAAATTTCTTGTGGGTTTGGCTCTTTGAAATTTTTATTTTTTAGTTTGTTTACCAATTCATGGAAATGACATAATTGTGCTGGAGAGGACATTTGTTAAATTGCAAACAGAATCGTGGATACAGGCTTGCAAAATGCAACAAATACCAAATCATGTGCCACCTTGGTAGAAGGAAGACCACTCTTCCTCTACAAATTTCACATTCTATGATATAATCCTTCTTATTTCAACAATTAGTAATTAACTTCAGTTCTGGAGAGGACAAATTTTTAACTCGGAACTGTGGTATCAAGAACAAGTGGTCTACTGTATGTAAAATAAATGAATTCCTCAATCAGTGCCCTGTCCCATCAATTGGTAATATAACACAGATTATACAGGTAGGGTAAGGGTTTATATTTCCTCTTTAATGTTAACAAAAATGGAGGCATGAATTGGAGAGGACACTCATTTTTTATTTAACATAAAATGCCAATTTTGCAAGAATCTCTGAATTTTAACATTTTGCACCAATTTTCACCATTCAACTTGCATGATGTTCCACACATATCATATTTTCATTGCAACAAGCACATTGCCATAGAATGTACCTAATTTTTCAAAGAATTTATTCAGAATACATGGGCAAAATGAAATGGGACTCCAAAATTGGGTTAAAAATGTACCTTTTGGCAATTTTTTTATACAAAAAATAGACAGAATTCTGTAAAAATGCTCATGTAGCTTGTAGTTTGTGGCATACTTAGAATTAAGTTAATAACACTGCATTATCACCCTAATTATATCAACCAGATATGATAAAAGCCATTTTTGTGAACGTGTCATTTATAATGAAATAGCCCTTTAATTCTTTTTTCTATGTAAAATGATGCAGTTTGATGGCAAATTTGAATTCACCTAGCATACCTAGATACAGTATCTATAGCTAAAATAATAGTTTCTCGATCATGAGAGCTCAATAGGCACGCAATGAGATTGGAATTCCAGTTTCCGTTCTCACGAAGTAAGGGCTAAGAGTAAAATTGTACAATTGTGTTTGGGAGTGGCCTTCTCTCTTTTCTCTTTTTCCTAGCTATTTTCTTCCATTTCTTGCTTTGTTTATCAAAGCTATCTAGGCCAGCATGCATATATTAGCCTACACTGGCTATCCAGGCTTGTGCATTTGTATGAGCTTGGCAGGCATTGAGTTTTGCAATGTGACAGGTGTGCTGTAAATCGCACGCCTGGATAACCCGAGGTGTGCTTTTTTAGGTGTGCTGCAAATCGCACACCTAAATAAACCAAGGTGTGCTTTTTTCAAAACTGGTGTATGACTATGATTTCATTTTCAGCTAAAACTTAGCAATTGTGACAACATACATGTACTTTTTTTAAATGGCCATGGTAAAAGCTCTGGGGTAATGAATGGTGTATACTGCATAGATGTCCCTGGACTTTGGACTTATTGCTAGTGTCATTTGTAATTTTTTTTTTTAATTAGTTTTTTTTTTGGATTTAGAATGTCCCTAGAATGTCCCTGGAACTTTAGAATGTCCCTGGAATTTTTTTTTAATTTAAAAAAAAAATTACAAAAAGATTTAAAAAATTATAAATTCTTGTTTAAAATAGGCAAATTTGTAAATTATGTTCACATAATAATCTATGAATGATTTTAAAATGCATTTGTTTTGTATGCTTCTTTACTTCATAAATAGGTTGTAATGTGAACATCAATTATAAATTTGCCTATTTTGAACATAAATTTATAATTTTTTAAAATCTTTTTGTAATTTTTTTTTTCAAGTTTTAAAAAAAATTAAAAATATTTCAGGGACATTTTTAAGTTCAGGGACATTCTAAATAAAAATAAAAAACTTTAAAAAAATAAATTTTTTTTTTTTTAATTTTTTTTTTTTAGGTGTGCGAAAAATCGCACCCCTCGGCGTATTTTCAGGCGTGCGGCGGCGTGCGAATCGCACTCGCGCCGCCTTAAAACTCAATCCCTGGCTTGGAGCGGTCCATGGTTTTCCATGGATTAGCATGTGTTCCTCACGGACCAACCTGGGTAAACAAACAATGATAATTGCGTCGGCGTCGGCCCTCGAATTAACCCACGGCACTGACGGCATATTGCAGTGGGTGCCCACCCCCATTGCCGTAATGCCCTCAAAATATACATGTCCTTTATCGACGGCAGTCACTTGCCGTGCCCTTTAATGAAGTTGCTGTACGTGGGTGCCCTAGCCAGCCAGCCCTGCCCCTTCATTATAAAATCATTACGGTAACAAGTACTGGTTAAAGGAGTGTTTCGTGATCCTAGCATCCTCTTTTTATGACATTTTCCAGTACATATCCACGAAAAAAGCCTATTCCCAAAATTTCAGTTGATTCCGATTTCGCGTTTGCGAGTTAATATGCATGATTATGTGTATTACACTGCTCCATAGACAATGCGTTGTAATTTCGTTCTGGTGCACCAGAGCGAAATTCAAATTTCACGATATCTTTGCAAAGCGAATTAATCTGCAAGAAATATTTTGTACATAAACATTATGTAGCCAGAGGTTTCCAGTGATATAAAAATCTCAACTTTTTTTAGAAAAGTGGGGATGAGGCTGTGGATCACGAAGTGCCCCTTTAAAACCCCGAAAAATTGTGGAAAATTAAAATAAAAAATCTTGAACACGATCGCTATTTTGAGCATCGTAACCCAGCTATCAATCAATAGTTTGTTGTGAATTAATATTCATTACATGTACCCCTACGTAAGCTTACATATTCAGCCAATCACATCGGCTTTTATACATTATCTGGTTGCTAGAAATCTGACTTCATTTTCTCGATTGGTCGGAGAAATACCTTCAGCTTACTATCGACCAATCAGAAACGCTGTTTAATAGTAACTAAGCTTCCTCGTGTCGTGAACAAAATCCGAGTGCTGGGCAAATCAATTGATCTCTAGATTAGCAAACATTGACTTCCCATTGTAAACCGATGGCGATACCCTTCCGGTATCGTCTTATCTTGTACATGTGAGCCCATGTTTTGCACAAAATAGTTTTTATCCCGGCGAATTTGATCAATATTATTACCAAAGTTACAGCTGTTTCATCGCTGTTGCGAGTCAGTTTTGCAGCTCAGAACTAGGGCTCGCACAATTGAAGTAAATTAAACTGTTGATTTTTGACTGCTTTGTGTTATTTAAGCAGGTTTTTTGAGCAATCAGGTTAGTTTTAGTGTAAAGTTGAGAGTCGAATTTTACTTTGGTGTCGAATTCAGCTGACAGCAATGCATCTATTCGCTTTTGAAAAATTGCCTTGGTGCCCTTCTCAAATTTTCAACAGTTGCTGTGATGCCCTTTTGAAATATTACAAATTGCCGTGCTGCCTTGCCTTTTCAGTGAAAATCCAAGGCAATTATCAACTTGCCCTAAAAAAGTTGCCGTGCCCCTTCAGATCCTTAATTCGAGGGCTGGTCGGCGTACAATGCCTACCACACACGCTTTGTAGCGCTGCTAGCCTGGCAGCACTACAAAGCTGCATTTCCTGTGCGTGCACAATCGATCGCGCTATCGAGTCATTCCACTAAAACTTGCGACATTACGCAGTGCATGCAGTTACATTCATACTACTCTCATGATCGAGAAATAGTGCTGCAGAATTGTGAAACCATTGTTAAATTTTTGTGAAAAGTGTGAAATTTGGCTCAGATGTAGTATTCAGTCAAACAATTCTAGGGGGAGGGCCAAAAATATTTTGTCCAATATGGCCGCCATAGAGGTCATCGAACTTTATAGTACAGGGAAAAAATTCAAAAGTTGTTCAATCAAAGTTGTTCAATCAAATTGAGTTATAAAATATGCCAATTGTGTTCCCCTGGTCACAAGGATCCAGAAAAAAGTTTAGTATGACCTATCTGTGATGTACGGTTCTCAAGCAAAAAGGCAAAGGTCAAGGTTTGACATCTACAGGGCTCAAATTTGAAAACTTGCTCCGATTGTTGTCAAAATGGTCTCAAATTCTTCCTCTCGTCATAATAATTAATAATAAGATAGGTTTCACCAGAGAAGATGAGAAAAGAGGAGATGGCTCGCTCACCTCTTCTAAGTGCAGACGTGAGTTGCCGACTATTCATCTAAATCGGCTCAAATCGATTGGATCAGGTCAATCTCGATAGTCTAAATCGTTAATACGCATGCGTGAACACAGTATCATGAACGCGGAAACACTTGTAACTGTTGTTGTTCAAGTGTTTTAGTTTTATTATAAAGAACCAGCTCTGAAAGAACGCAATGGGGTCGAAATGGGACGATTTTTATGGGGAGTAGTTTTTGATGATGATACAGAAATCCCCTCGGACCCACAGTTTGAAGACCCCCCCCCCAATTTACAAGGAGGCCTCCCCGGCTCATAAATTATTGCACGTCGAGTCACCTTAGATACAAATTCATATGAAATATTTCCACTATTTAAAACGTTAAATTACAATATAAATTCTTCAAATGTTATTAACGTTGGAATAAAGGGGCTATCGATATATCATTTTCTTCAGAAGGGGTGAGTGCGCGTCTCCAATTTGCAAAAAGTTAGCACCAATAAAATTGCGACCCCCCCATTTCGGCAGCAAAAATTTATGACCCCCTATTTTTCTTTCAAAAATTTATGACCCTCTCCTCGTATAGGGACCCCTTCCAAAGAAAATGATAGCACCTAAAACATTTTTTTCCAATATGTTTGTTTAAAAATAGACCAGTTCTCCGAAGCAAATGTGTCATTGCAAAACCAGCGACTCATTTTCTCTGGCAAAAACAAATGCACACAGCAGCTACGAGAAATACTTGGCCTAAAAATAACAATTAATTTAATTTAGAGACAAATCATGAAATATTATTAAATATAAAATATAGGCCTGGGCAATTTAAACCCAGCATCATTGCCCGGCCCAGAAATTACTTAAAATGTGCTTTATATACCATGTTTACTTCAGAGAATACTGAAAATTAATAAAATTCTATTTTTGATTGATGAAATTCTATTTTTCCACACTGTCAGCAGCTCATCTTTTTTTCAAAATTGCTGTAGAAATCGTCATGTCGTTGTTGCACATCCATGCATCACTGACATTGCATACGTTGCTATGGCATGCATGCAAGATAAACTTATACAGCTCAAATTCGATCGGGAAATGTCTTGTGCACAAAACATTGCAAAATTATCGGCTGTGACCTCAAAAATATGAAAAACATGCTTCATTTCAAAATTAATTTTCAAGAATGTTCGCAAAGGTTCGCCGAAACCGATTGTTCAGAAATAAACTAGGTCCTTTTCTGATCAACTACATTTAACTTTCACTTTCAGGAGGTTACAGGAAATGTAAGATCGAATTTTCTCAAAAAAACACATTTTTTAGATTAAAACATGCCAGTGTATCTTTAGGCATATGGATCTTGTTAGCATTTATTACTGGACCTACATGTAGGCCTATATGTTTGATGTGTCAATTCACATTTGGCTTTCTTATTGTAGGCCTCCTTGCTTGCTAATATATTTTTCCAGCTTTTAGCAGTCCCTGTATCACTACCTATTTTGGCATATTTCATGTCAATTTGCAACAGTATTTCACTGTGCTTTGGTTTTAGTGATTTTTGGCTTTATCACTTTCATCCGCAGACCGCAGGCCTATATCTGTACATGCACTGAAATTTTATCATGCATGGACCACATGCTTTCTTACTTTCTCTGTTTTTCTACCTCCCCTTCTTTTCAGTATGCATATTACACTTTAATATTTGAGACCTTCATTGACTTGTGTTTTATCTAGCAATTTTTGGCTTATTTTTCACTTTTCTTGATACATGTATTGTGTAGACCTGTCTATATGGTCGCATGTCATGAATTGGTCATCTTTTGTGTAACATGATGTAAAATGAGAAAATTATCACCAATTTTGATTCAATTTAACACAACTTTTAATCAATACATTTTAGACCACAGTATATATTTCTGGAAAGCCCATGTTTTTCCTTTTCTGAAAGCTATGTAGTTCAAAATAGATATGGTCGCATGTCATGAACTGGTCATCTTTTGTGTAACATAATGTAAAATGAGAAAAAAATCACCAATTTTGATTCACTAAAAACACAACTTTTAATGAAAATATTTTAGACCATTAAAAGTATATATTTCTGGAAAGCTTATATGTGACTCCTCGCATACAACTGAGCCCGATGTCGCCAGTGCCACTATTGAGATATGCTCCATCGAACTTAACAATAAACAATAGGAAAGAAAGGATTTATTGACTGTTTTATTGATTTTCACTACTTAAATGTCAAGTACTATAGACATGATATACATCATTTTAAAGCTAATTTCAAGCAGAATATTTTGGTTGAATATCTCAAAAATGATGATTGGCGACATCCGGGCTCAGTTGTGGCGAGGAGTCACATATTACAAGGATGCCAAATCAACAAAGTATAACATCATAATACAGGGTGGGTAAGAAATATACAGGGTGAAACAACAACGAAATTAGCATCTTTCTTGTCATGATGAACCCCATATTTTTCTTTTCTGAAAGCTATGCAGCTCAAAATAAATATGGATTCAGAAAGACATTGCATGGGCCCTTCAAGCAAATTAGGAAGAAAGAGTTTGCCATCCCTTGCATTAAACATACAGGGTGGTCAAAAATTGTAAAATAATTTTACAATTTTAATGACATTGTCAATCAAAACTTTTTTCCTCCATTTCTGGCACTAAAACTAATAGCATAATTGAATTCCTCATCAAATTTCCTTAAAAATATGTGTACTTTTGAATAAGCAGGGTGACTCTGGCAAGAGATAAGCCACTTAGAAATGTCGGAGCGTTATGTGCACACTTTGTACAGTAACATATAGGGAAAACTGTCTTAATTAGCATTTAATTAGGCAATTTATTAGTTACATCTTTTGTTACATTTGATCTACTATGAGGTAGACAAAGAACATAATTATCTACAAAATGACACCAAACTTTCTACAATAGGTATTATACATGTACTTTTGGAATAAACCAAACTTGAAGTGTGAAGAAAGCGTTTTCATGTTACGGATCCTCCATTTTGGGTGACCTATTTGTGACATCGACCATTAGAAGTCCATGGCCTTAACGCCGCCACAGGGGCGTCCCGATATAACGAGGTGTGAAAGTGGAGTATTTATTAATAATTTAATATGAATGTATGCTGTGGTCCGGAAAGAATAAAAGAATTGTGAAAAACTTGATTTGTTGGCGAATGGGATCCAGAATTTGTATGTAGGGTATCCAGGAAAATGCTAGGGTATATTTGAAAGTGAATCTGAAAAAGTAGTGCGACAGTGAGAGCCATGTATGGCTGTAGCAGTGTCGAAAGATTGTGGATATCAGTATGATTAGCTATGATTTGCCACTAATTTTGGCTATGAAATACCGCTTGAAATAAAGCAAGAATGTTTGTTTATTATCAAACAATCGGATTGACTGTAAGATTGGTGTAACTTTTTGAAATAAAGAGTTATTAAAATATGACACTTTGGACAGTAAATAAGATTTAGCATGGTTTTAGATATATTTTGTACCCAGCGAAATATATCATAGAACAATAGCGTTTTGTTCCGTGTAAATATAGTCTCGCGGTGCATCTGTTTATTCTTCTTTATCAGTCGGTTTTTTTAAACTTGCTGGTCATGCTACCGCGTGACTCTAATATTATAGGGGCAAGGACTACAACTACTGCACTGGAAATTCATTAACTCAAGGCAAGTAGTTATTGATTTATTGACCAAATATTGGTTTTCCCTCATTTTTGACTGTAACTCCACAACTGTTGTCTGTGCTGAAATAAAATTTCCAGTGCAGTAGTTGTAGTCCTTGCCCCTATAATATATCTTACTTGTCACCAATATGCTATATTTTTTGAGAAAAATGCAAAAATAGGCACAAAATTTGTCAGGGGTGTAGTACCACCTTAAAGCTGTAAATTGCGTTTGATAAAGGCCTTGGAACTTTTTTCTTCCTTTTTTAAAATTTAAATACCGTACTGACTCGAGTATAGTCCCACCCCGTTTTTGGGTGAACATTTTCCAAAATTGGGGGTGTGACTATACTTGAATTTAAAAATTGCATTCTCATTTTCAATTTTGTTCTTTTTCCTTTTTAATTTTTAACCCAGTCTTGGTGCCAATCTTCCACCAGCACCAGAATCAGAAGATGTAGGGACATCGGTATGTATGTGTGCTTTCTAGCTGTACTAGTTAGGGGAAAAAGTTCACTTTGGTGACCACTCTCTGGCTAGTAAGGTTTGACGATTGATTCGACTTCTATGAAAAAAAAAAAAAAAAAATAGCCACCATGTCCCTCGCGAAAATCCCGGCATTTTTCGCTAGAGGCCAAAATCCAAAATGGCCGCCACCACCATTTTGAAAATTTAAGTTTTGAACCAGAGCACCTATAATCATGCACAAAGACACTTTTTTCGGATATGTAAGTACAAGGATTCCGATTCTGACATTAGTTTGACATTACGGCATCATTTTCACCCAGAAATCCAAGATGGTGACCGGCACCATCCTGAAAAATTTAGTTTTGAACAAGAGGACCTTAAATGGTGTACAAAGACACTTTTTTTTGGATAAGTCGACCACAAGGATTTCAAATTTGACGATTACTTTGCCATTACTGAACTCATATTTACCCAGAAATCCAAGATGGTGGCGCTGGCATCATCTTGAAAAAAAAATAAGTTTTGAACCAGATTACCTAAAATCGTGTACAAAGACACTTTTTCCGGTAAGTCGACCCCAAGAAACCCGAATCTGACATTAATTTGATGTTACAAAATAATTTTTGCCCAAAAATCCAAGATGGCCCCCATTTGGTAGAGCGTAAATGTGATTTTTGAATGAAAGCAGAAGCATAAATGTGTAATTTCCGCCTTATCTGGGGTTCATGTCTCTTATATGGGGTTTCAACTGCCTTATCTTGGGTTTACACCCCTTATCTAGGGATAAGGCGCCTTATCTGTGGTTTAGACGGCCTTATCCTGGGTTTACGTTCCTTACCTATGGCTAAGATGCCTTAACCTTAGCATATATCGCAGTCTAAACCCAGATAAGGCATATAAACCCCAGATGATGCGCCGTAACCCCAGATAAGCGGCGTAGACCCCAGATAAAGCAGTCCCAACCCCAAATAAGGCGCCTTAACCATAAATAAGGAACATAAACCCCAGAAAAGGCATCTAAACCCCACATAAGGTGCCTTAACTCTAGATAAGGGTTGTTAACCCCAGATAAAGGTCGTAAACCTCAGATAAGGCATCTAAACCCAAGATAAGGCGCCTTAACCCCAGATAAGAGCGTAAACTCAGATATGGCAGTCTAAACCCCAGATAAGGCGCCGTCTGGGGTTTACTTCTCTTATATTAGGTTTATGTTCCTTATTTATGGTTAAGGCGCCTTATTTGGGATTGGGACTGGTTTATCTGAGGTGTACGTCCCTTATCTGGGGTTACGGCGCCTTATCGGGGGTTTAAACTGTCATATCTGAGTTTACGTCTCGTATCTGGGGTTAAGGCGCCTTATATTGGGTTTAGATGTCTAATCTGAGGTTTACGACCCTTATCTGGGGTTAACGACCCGTATCTAGAGTTTGGGCACCTTATGTGGGGATTAGATGCCTTATCTTAGGTTTATTCCTCATTTAGGGTTAAAGCGCCTTATTTGGGGGTTGGACTGCTTTATCGGCGGTCTACGTCCCTTATCTGGGGTTACGGGCGCATTATCTGGGGTTTAGATGCCTTATCTGGGTTTAGACTGCGATATGCTAAGGTTAAGGCATCTTAGCCACAGGTAAGGAACGTAAACCCAGGATAAGGCCGTCTAAACCACAGGTAAGGCGCCTTATCCCTAGATAAGGGATGTAAACCCAAGATAAGGCAGTTTAAACACCATATAAGGGACATGAACCCCAGATAAGGCGGAAATGACACATTTATGCTTCTGCTTTCATTCAAAAATCACATTTACGCTCTACCAAATGGGGGCCATCTTGGATTTTTGGGCAAAAATTATTTTGTAACGTCAAATTAATGTCAGATTCGGATTTCTTGGGGTCGGCTTACCGGAAAAAGTGTCTTTGTACACGATTTTAGGTAATCTGGTTCAAAACTTATTTTTTTCATTTTGTCGCCGGCGGCCACCAGCTTGGGTTTCTGGGTAAATATGAGTTCGTAATGTCAAAGTAATGTCAAATTTGAAATCCTTGTGTTCGACTTATCCAAAAAAGTGTCTTTGTACACGATTTAAGGTCCTCTTGTTCAAAACTAAATTTTTCAAGATGGTGCCGGCCACCATCTTGGATTTCTGGGTGAAAATGATGCCGTAATGTCAAACTAATGTCAGAATCGGAGTCCTTGTACTCGACATATCCGAAAAAGTGTCTTTGTGCATGATTATAGGTGCTCTGGTTCAAAACTTAAATTTTCAAAATGGTGGTGGCGGCCATTTTGGATTTTGGCCTCTAGCGAAAAATGCCGGGATTTTCGCGAGGGACATGGTGGCTATTTTTTTTTCTAAATGGTCCATAGAAGTCGAATCAATCGTCAAACCTTACTAGCCAGAGAGTGGTCACCAAAGTGAACTTTTTCCCCTAACTAGTACATATGATTTCAAAATTAACAGAGCGTCACCCTCATAACAAAACTGCCTAAGTCATTCTTACATGTTTCTCATTTGCAATTTTGATTTTCTTACTTTAATAAACCCATAATTAATCAAATTTCCCCGCATTCTTCATTAACTTGTCCACAAATGAAGAATGCGGCTGGAAATTTGATTAATTATGGCTTTATTAACTCAGAAAATCAAAATTGCAAATGAGAAACATGTAAGAATGACTTGGGCTGTTTTGTTATGTGGGTGATGAGAATATGAATTAAGGCTAAGGCTCTCACCAATTCCTGGGTACCCGGATGTATGCTTGACATAAAAAAGAAGGAAAAAAAGTGAAGGCACCTTGCAAAAAGGAACCCTTTGTATAAATTTGAGTAACAATCTTTCATTCTATCAGGAAACATCAATGCATGGCTAGTATCATTAGATACATGTATCAGCTTTGTGCAGTTCAAGCCTCAAAATGACTTACCTAAGAACATGTGTGATCAAACAAAGCCCTACTTATGAAGCAAGTGAAATATTGAAAATATTGAAAATGGCAGTATGAAATGCAATAGAATCACAATTGTCTCAAGACATCAGCATAAATTACTCTACATAAAGCGTTGTAGAAAGTGGAGACAATCTACTGACGAGATTCCTCAGGATTAGAAGAAACTCCAGACAAAGCAGCATAGTAGAAAGTGGAGATAATCTACTGAAGAGATTCCTCAGGATTTGAAGAAACTCCAGACAAAGCAGCATAGTAGAAAGTGGAGACAATCTACTGACGAGATTCTTCAGGATTTGAAGAAACGCCATACAAAGCATTTATTAAGCCAACACAAAGCGTAGTAGAAAGTGGAGACAATCTACAGACGAGATTCTTCAGGATTTGAAGAACTCCTTACAAAGCATTCGTTAAGCCATCACAAAGCGTAGTAGAAAGTGGAGACAATCTACAGGCGAGATTCTTCAGGATTTGAAGAAACTCCAGACAAAGCAGCATAGTAGAAAGTGGAGACAATCTACTGACAAGATTCTTCAGGATTTGAAGAAACTCCAGACAAAGCATTATTAAGCCAACACAAAGCGTAATAGAAAGTGGAGACAATCTACAGACGAGATTCTTCAGGATTTGAAGAACTCCATACAAAGCATTCATTAAGCCATCACATAGCGTAGTAGAAAGTTGAGACAATCTACAGACGAGATTCTTCAGGATTTGAAGAAACTCCAGACAAAGCAGCATAGTAGAAAGTGGAGACAATCTACTGACGAGATTCTTCAGGATTTGAAGAAACTGCAGACAAAGCATTTATTAAGCCAACACAACAGACAAACCAAAGAGTAGCATAATTTGACATACTTTTATTGAAGCATCTTTGACAAATGAGATAACTGATTTACCCTTCCTGCTACTGGGAGGGTGGGTGGGATTTTTTGGCCCAGCATGATCGGAGGAGCAAATGCAAGTGGCTTACTAAGAAAGGTATGAACGTAACAAAGGAAATGGAATTAAAGCAGAGACCTGATTGGCTGCACCCCACTAAAGTGCCATCTGAATGGCCAGGAATCTGGGATTGTTGCTATAACAACACAACAACTCCTACATCATTCCAATACCATGACCCAAATCAATAGTATAAACTTTCAAGAGGACTTGAAATGGCTCAAGTGGAAATGATAGGATAATTGTCCAGACTTGGCTGCTATAACAACACAACAACTCCTACATCATTCCAATACCATGACCCAAAACAATATCAAAACTTTCAAGAGGACTTGAAATGGCTCAAGTGGAAATGATAGGATAATTGTCCAGACTTGGCTGCACATGATCGCCCAGCACCCCTGATGCTGAGACAATCTGGTTTTCAAAAGATTTTCAACTTTGAAAAATGTAATTGTGTGGGTACCACACTTTCGAAGTTGTATCACACCAGGCAAATTTGGAATGCAAATTGCGATGTCCTGACTACTGGTCCAGACTTCAGAGTAGGGTCTGGTCTTAAGTGTTTTGAGTCTGCTTTACATAAAAGAAAGTAATAATAATTATTGTTGCTCCTATATTCAATTTATGATTAAATTTCCTTTGTACATGTAAGAGAGCATGCCATGATGAAATGTAGATAGAATGATATATTATTATATTCTGCATCATTTTTTCTTGAAATGTTGGCTCTGTAGGAATCTCAAGATCAAGAGCCAGTTCAACCTGAGCCTGAGGCAAAAACTGAGGCAGAGCCGGAGCCAGAGATGAAGCCGGAGCCGGAGCCAGAGCCGGCCCCCAAACAACCAGAGCCTGAACCAGAGCCTGAGAGTGATGAGAGCGATGTCGGTGAGATTATATCAAGGATTTATACACTCCATTATTTCACTGAGTCTGATTTTGTCCTCAACAAGTAATACAATAATTACTGTCCGTCCGTGCACTTAATGAATATTGCATGGAGATCCAGCAATGGACAGATTTGGATCTCTAGGGTTTCATGTGAGCAGAGGAAAAAGTGTTTAAATGAAGAGGTATCCATGGTTACCTAAAGCCATATTTTAACATTTGCTGAGGACAACACCCTCAAAAAAATTTTTAATTCTGGTTTTTACACAATTGTAATGTACTTTAGTCAATAAAGATGCTCTGCAAAAATCAAGACTTTAGGTGCTGTAATTTTGTCAAAATCTGAGATTTTGAGACCGTATTACAACCGCGGGAGTAAAATGCATGGGCGCTAGTAGTAAATTCCAATTTTCTATGCTTTGCCTCACTTGTTCGGCTCAAAAGGGAACATTTTATGGAAAATAAATACCCGGGGTCACTCCCATTGTGGCCTGTATACCATCAGCGATAATAAAAATGCGTAAAAGGGTAGTTTTTCGTGGATAGGCACGATACTCGCGTATCGTGTTTAGGTAATCAAAAGCATGAAATATTGGAAAAAGGGTAGCAAAATTGCAATTGCTAATACGCGGAAATGAAATATAGGGTATGAAATTTGATGCAAATACCTGTTTAGTGTGAGAAAACACCAGTTTAGGGTATCGTTTTAGCCAAGGGTTAAATACTTGTTTAGGGTGCTTTTCAAAAGGCCACAGGCCACAATGGGAGTGACCCCGGGATAAATATGGCTTTAACATCCCCCTAGTGAAACGCAAATAAAGAGAATTACATAACATAATAAAGAGCAAAGATTGTATTGAATTGGCCACTACAACCAAGCTCATTACGCAAGAAAAAGAGAAGACATTCAAGCGACTATGTCATTAACGCTTTATCATGTGGCAAGGGTCATGAACAAATTTGAACATTTTTTATATTTTGTAACTTTACAGAAGTCGATATGGAAGGTGTAATAGAAGGGGACTCAGATCCGCCACAGCCCATGGGAGATGAGACAATTGAAGTGACAGAGGAGATGGAGAGTGAGGCCATGGACAAGAGGGAGAAGCCCTGTCAGCTGTGAGTGATGGCAATCTTGGCGACGCTGTTAAACTGTTCACGGAAGCAATAGAAAAGAATCCTCACTCATCATTACTCTATGCTAAGAGAGCCAGGTTGGTATGGCATGATTTTGTCAAATTTGTTTTTTAAAGGCATCACTTGAAAAAACATGTAGAGTCTAACTATGGTGTAATTGACCATTTGTTTTCCTACTGATCAGTGTATGTGGCCTAGGGGAAATTGGGACCCTAATTGTAAAACTATCACTGTACTCAATGTGAAATTGTACACCTTCTCATGTTACTCTCTGACCATTTTGGTGGGAAACAGTTGATTCCAATGTGTGGCTTTTACATACAGTGTATACATCAAGCTCAAGAAACCAAACGCTGCCATCCGTGACTGTGACCGAGCTATCCATCTCAACCCAGATTCAGGCGCAAGGTTACAAGTGGCGTGGGAAGGCACACGGATGCTGGGACACTGGGAGGAGTCAGCCCATGACTTGAGGAATGCCTGCAAGTTGGATTATGATGACATAGCCTATGAGCTACTCAAAGATGTGGAACCTAGGGTAAGTGGGATGTGTGTGTGTGTTTTTAATTGGACATTGGGCCAAAAATTCCACAAACAATATCCTAAGATATGTCTTAAATGGTCTGTATCAACCTCCCTGTACCTTTGGGCTGCTATGCCATTGTGTCAAACCATAGGGCTACAAGCTGTATCAAAATGATTGGTACCCATCAAGTTTCATTGATAATGGATGAGTCTGACACATCAAAATTCAACATAAGATCAAAATAATTTGCAGATTAATTGTAAAACAAGTCATAAACTATACATTCTGGACATTTCAAGAGTATCCACTGTTGTATTTGGAAGAGACAGGCTTTTCAATGAAGATCAAAATTGATGGGTACCAATCATTTTGATACACCCTGTATAACCACGACCACCTACAGATGTGGTTAGCTATCCGGACAATGGTCTTGGTTACAGGTATACAGTATAGTTCCCAACAATGGCAACACGTCCATATAGTATATGGAGGTGGATACACAGCACGCTCTCTAAGATGTAACTTTGGATATTGTTAGGAGAATCTCCCCCCTAGTTAGGTTTCTTTGTGAATTTCTGATACAGGAATGAGCCAGGAATTGTAACACACTAGCATGCACCTGAGGAAATAGTTGGATTCCTTGCTCCTTCTTGTTTGTAAACAATGAAATTAGTTAGAATCTCCTTGGATTATACCATGCCATGAACAAAGGAATTCAGAATCTAGGAATTCAGAATCCTGTATGTTAGCCATGCCATGAACAAAGGAATTCAGAATCTAGGAATTCAGAATCCTGCATGTTAGCCATGCCATGAACAAAGGAATTCAGAATCTAGGAATTCAGAATCCTGCATGTTAGCCATGCCATGAACAAAGGAATTCAGAATCCTGTATGTTAGCATTTCATTCAGTAACACCGTATAAAAGTAATTCTTTCAAAATAAGATCTTTGTCAGTTCATGAAAATCCTTTTGTTTGGGCACCGTATTTGCGATCAGTGTTGGATCATGGATAACAGATGACTTCAGTGGACTCTTGGATATTTGATCAAAGGTCATTTGACAGCAGAGGTCAAAGATCATGTATGGTTCAAATAAGGGAAAAACAGAAGTAACCAAATTTGGCAAGTCATGATTGATCAGTTACTGCTGTCTGTCTTATCAAAGCTACCACAGGTGCTTTTCAAGGTAAGTATACATTGGACTACTCCATACACCCACTTTTGAAGACATGATCTTAATCTGCCACTGTATATGGGGTAACCCTTTCAGGTAATCCCATAAAATTCACACTCTGTGTGTGCAGATTAATGTCTTTTAGGGGGCATATAAATTTCCATTGGAATCATAGCTCATTTCAACACAATGTTCTTCATAAATTTATGAGGAAATTACAGAAAAAAGCAATTACAGTAGCTTTGTTCTGCATATAATAACTAAAATGCTAATAGTTATACCACATACTTGTTGTTTGATTGGTTAAAACTGCAGCATGTGGCATGAAATAGTTGAACTATTCTTGAGTTGAAATGTTGTTTCCATGGCAGCAGGAAATAGTACTATTCACTGGGCAATAGTATTACTATTTCCCACTGTGATGGCAACAACCTAACTGTCTCATTGTGCGCACTGCTTGACGCACTAAATCTATGTATGAGGTATATAACAAATATTGACTGCCCTTATTCAGTGAATAGTCAAAATTATATAACTCATACAAAATTTCTTGTCATTGGATTGGCCAATTACTATTTATTACTTCTGCTATTTTTAGCAGCCAGCTGGAAAAGGACGATTGCACACTGCGCCTGTTCAATAGTACATGTAATTTTTCCATTGCCCTAACACGGAGCTACCATAGCAACGCTGACAGAGATGTGAGGTTTCCACCTCGACTCGCCAATTATAGGTGCGGGTGTTGCTTCTAAAATAAATGTACATCTATTTTTTGTTGGGCACATTTTTATTTTGGCCTGGCATGGCAAAATATTGTGCTAATATCACACCGCTCGACTTTCAACAAATTATTTTGTGCAGGGTTCTCTCTCATGTAAAAGGGATGGAAAAGCCAAAAATTCTTATATGTATAATTTGAAAAAAATGTTGAACTCAGGATCATACTGACCATGTTTAGTCCTACAAGGTAGGACATGGTAGGTGCCCTCAAAGAAAAATCAGACCTGAACTGTCAAGACTATATATCCTATTGTGATAGGTGAAAGTACTCATGGGAAATGATGATTGTTAAATTACCGGCACCGCGGTACTTGAACTTTATTTTTTGCTGTAATTCAATAAAACATCCAAGCCAGGTAAACATTTTCGTTAAAACTGATCAAAGCTGACAAGGCAACTCGTCATTGCTACTCTGTTCTAAAATCCTGTAGTAAAGCTGATCATGCTGAAAAATGTTGGACAGAATCATGTGATGTAGCTGAGGACGACATTAATTGGTCCGATATTCATGCCAACAATTTCAAATGTTCTATGGATACTAAAATCAAATCTTTTTACTTCAAAATATTCCATAGGGCTATTTGTACAAATGAATTCCTGCATAAGATAGGCAGAATTACATCTCCCAATTGCTTCTTTTGTGACAGGTCCACCGAAACCCTTGTACATTTATTTTGTGAATGTGCTATTATCACTCCTCTTTGGGATAATCTCTTGGTTTTCATCAATGATATAACTAAGGAGAATCAAACCTTTTCCACATTTGAGAGATTATTTGGAGTTACTAAGGACGTCTCTCCTCATAGTACTGGCATTAACTTTTTATTTCTCTTTCTTAAATTTTATATTCATAGATGCAAATTTCAACAGGTGGCTCCTTCTCTTCAGAATTTTCGCAATTTTGTTAAGCTTAAATTCAACATTGAGTACAAAATTGCTGAGAAAAATGGCAATCTTGGCAAGCACTTTAAAAAGTTTTCTTTCGACATCGATAAAACATTTTCGTTAAAAAACTTACGTTGAATTACGTTGAAGTATACTTCTACGTATGATTGATTGAACTATTTATTTTTGCAGACTTCTTTTATTGTTGTCTTTGTGAGCATTTGGTAATTGTTTGTTTTGAAATTTGGGGATGGCCTTCAAGCCATATCCTCCATAATTTGTTTACTTTTTTTGATGTTTTTAATGGAAAGATTATGGAAATAGCCAAGTTCACTTAAGTTCAAGATTAAACAATACCATTAAGTAATTATTGCTAATAATGAGTCAAGGTCACCATTATTGACTATTTTCAACAAAATGATATGTTTAAAGATGATGAGATAAGATGTGTGCTTGCACAAAGTGAACTGCAAAGTACAGTGATTTTTTGAACAAAGTACACTTTTTTAATGTAACTGAATGAAATGTAAATGGCAAATATTGTTCTTTCTAAAATTGAAAAGTTCACCCAATCTCCACTTCTTCAAACCCCAAAATCAAAAGTTGCAATTTCAACGATTTTCAATGGGAACGCATCGTTGCATTGCATACAAGCACCACGGGCCAATCAATAAAGCACACAATGTAACAGGCATGATTGAATCGTTAAATTTGCAACATTTGATTTTGGGGTTTGAGGGTTTGGTGCATATCTTGGTCAATTGTTGCTCGATTTTCACGAACAGGGTGTCAAATGAGAAAGCAAAGTCCAGTTAACAAAATTTATATTTCAGAATAATCCAAAATTATCAGGCTGTTGAATTAAGGATGACTATAACTGACGAGTCTCTTTTTGTGCCTGGTGTATATTATACAAGTTCATTTTATCATTAACACTGAATAAAAATTGAAGTCAACAGTACATTAATAGAGTCACACAGATTTTTTTCATTACTGCATCGTCAGATACAAATAATTAAATTACATTACAAATACATGAAAATTTTATACATGTACACTCACTTGTTGACCATAGACATAAACAATTTACGTTTGCACATCTCAAATCTTAAACATATGGAACAAGTAAACATTTTATTTATATTTTAAGCATACTTTGTTTGATCTTATTTGAGATGAAAATATACATTTTACAGATAACATAAATTTAATAAAGCATTTTCAAAGTTTCCAATACACAGTTTCAAAGCACTATTCACAGAATCTATAATTATTATAACATACACAGTTTTCACCAAATATATTGATAGAGCAGGTATATACAGGAAAGTTAATTATATATATTGAAAGTAAGCAGCTAAAACCTAACATGTTTAACATATAAATTCTGTAATTACGTAACACCCCAGATGATGTAGTCTATACGGAAAGTCAGATCTGCTACACGATTTGTAACCACTGTATGTGTAAATCTAAATCCAAACAAATACTCAATAAATTTGCAAAGGTGACATCTGTTGAGAAACAGAATAATGGCCTATGATGCAATATATCATTAAAATTACATTTGATGTGAATACAAGTTACATTTCATAGATAGTATTGTTACAAAGTGTGGATCCTAGAACAGATGATAGGATATTATTCCCAGGGCTCTGATACTTATGATCAAGGAGTTTATATAGGAAGGAGAGGAAATAGATTATGTAACGCTTATTGTTCCTTTGTGCCAATTGGAGTTCCCGACACGCTATTCATCGAGAGGTACCTTTTGTTCGAGACAAAGGGCTTCCGCCATTAAATCGGGTAACTGACCTGACCAGCGTATTAACGCTATAATAGGCAGGCTACTGTCAATAAGTGATGAAACAAAAGTCACGTAAAAGCGCCTATCTGAGCGAGAGGTACCTTTTGTACTAGTCCATCCCAAGGGTGTGCGTGAGTTGTCGCATGCACACAAAACAGAGGTTCACCTACAATACAAACCTATTGCAGCGCCCAAATTGGTTTGGGCGCTCATTTGATTATACTCGGTGAACACGCTTTGCTCTACCATTTCGCTACGGGCAGTTCAGCAGCATAGGCAAAGTGTGCGCTCTAGCTGTGTGGCGGATATAAGAATCTACACAAGTAAGTTGTCTACATTGTTTGCCAATAGGTCTACATATAAGGATTTGAAGTAATTATGATATCACTCCTACTGTAGTATTTTTAAGGACATTAGCCGCGGTCCACGTCATGTTTTATTATGTATAGGCCTACCATAGTATTTTACATGAGCATCGCGTATATAGGAGTCTACCCTGGACCTCAAATGTGATATATTTGCTGATAACTCGAGAAGCATATAGCCATACTATTTCTGAATCAATCAATAAAGCAAAGCAAATCATACTTGTAGGCCTATAATACTATATTAAATATAATTGCGGACCAACCGATACAGCTCGTCGCCCAATGTATGAATAAAAGCACCTAACAATAAAGTCGCCCAATTGAACAGTTGTAGGTGTCGATCGCACGACTTCATTAATATTGATTGGCAACATTTTCCAATATGTCAGCGCTCAAATCGGACACAATAGAACAATAGACTCTTCAGTGCGTTGCTTATGATGGTATTTGGAAAGAAACTGTATTTGTACACATTTGATGGACAAGAACTACAGAGGATTATTGTGTAGTGCTTGCCATGTTTTGCTTGTAAATATAAGGCCGAGTAAAAAAAAAATAAACAAGTTTAGCATCCCCGCTCTCCTCCTTTTTTGGAGATTTTTTAAATTTCTTTTTATTTTGTAAATTTTTATTTATAACTTCTCCTCAAAGATGTTTGAGAAGTTGAAATTTTGTATACAGCGTTGTAAATGTATAAGACACATTTCAGAAGAGTTTTGTGATCACAGGAGGCGCCTACCTTCCAAAACAACCAAATAAAAAGTGCCTCCTCCATATTTTCGGATATCATTCACAACCCCGAATACACAAAATAAGGCGTTAAATATGGGTATTTAGAGCAGTTTCATGTTTTTATTTTTACTTGGCCTTATCAGGCATTGGGATTTCTATATCTTTTGAATCAATTTGATACAGTGTGGGTTAGATGGTCAATTCAAAATGCCCCTTTGCTAAACATATGTACTAAACAATTTCAATTGACTGCTTCCTAGCAACGATAGTGATATAGAGGGTCTACACTAAAACCCCATAGTATCAAACATTGGATACATGCCTGCTGAAAAAAAATCTTTAATTAAAGGCCCTAGACTATGACCACTTCCATTTTCTTAGAGCAATGGTTCTTCTTTTGAGGCATGCATACAATGTCTGCTATGGTATAGAGGTATGGATTGATCGCAGAATTAATCGGGAGGACAAACGTCACAGACCATGCGAACACAGACGGTGGAAGAGTGAGAACTCCCATCTGGACAAGAATCCCAAGGAGGATGATCGGAGACCAGCAGCAGAAATCTGTATCCACTATTGCAGCTACCTTTGCATTCAGGCGAATTTGAGCCTTCATATCTCTATCAAATCCTACTCGTTTTGCCGATATGTACACAGATTGAAGCAATAATATATAGCAGACTAAGATAATGATATAACATGCACAATTTAAACCAAGAAATACTGCAGTGGAATAATACAATCCGGTAGCAAGGCCGATTGGTTCTGTATTGATGATGCTTTTATCTAAAGAAACATGCTTCTCAAAAAGAACTTCCTTTTCAATGGTGGTTATGTTGTAGGTTTGCAACAAAGCCAATGGGATTCCAATGCAGACGTGCGAATTATCGTAGAACTTATCGTTTTTTCCTGCTAACATGGATGGGATGAGACCGAGAGCTGCGGCTAAACTCCATGTTATTGAAGCAATCACAAGAGTGGATTTGTATCCAAATTTATATGTGGTGAGCGGATACTTTATGCATATGAATCTGTCAATACTAATAAGGGTTACAAAGAATACGGAAGCTTCGCTGGAAATAATGGACAGTGCTCCAGCAAATTTACAAATATACCCAGTCCTCCACATCTCAGACTGAAGTGGGAAATCCCTTCCAAAATGAATGTCTGCAGCACCGATAATGATCATATAGATACCCATGAGGAAATCTGAGGTGGCAAGATTTCGAAGTAATGCGGATTGGACTTTGTTTTTTGTAGAATGCTCTTTCCGCCAGCAAAGTACAAAGAGGTTGCCCGCTGCTGCACTTATGCCGATTATCCACATGAAAACAACTACAACTCTATCTGATAGTAAACGATTGCAGGTCAGATAAGGAGATCTTGGTTTGGTGGCGCTGCATTCCACATCATCAGGAATGTAACATTCACAGATTTCAGGTTGGCTGACGATGACATCGGCTGATTTGTGGAGACTGGAAAAGACATGATCATCAACATATTGTAGTTTGTTTCCTTCAAGGTACAATTGGTGAAGGTGTGATAGATGATCGATGCTTGGTATAATATGTAACATGTTGTGAGATAAATCCAAGTAAGCCAGCAGTGTTGTTGCATTGAACAATTCCAAAGGTATGAAGCGGAGTCTGTTCTGTGACAGCGAGAGACTTGTTAAGCTCTGTAAGTCTTGAAATAAGTCTTTCACCAAACTTATAAGGTAGTTGTCATTCAAGAGTAAGATCGTAAATGCATCATACCATGGAACAAATCATCAGGTAGAGTCACTAACGGTTTACACTGAGATCGAGATTAGTCAAGCTATGGAGCCCGTCAAAGATTCCAGAGCCTACCACTTCCAGGCTATTATTGAATAGCTTCAAGTTGGTTAGCTGGTTCAAATTACTAAATAAGTTGACATCCAGCAAAGTAGTAAAGCTGTTTAAATTCAGAAGTAATGTATCTAAATTATGCAAATCTTGAAACAAATCAGATGGTAAAGTTGTCAGTTGATTTTCTCTGAGATTGAGGAAGGTAAGCTTATTTAATCCATCAAACACTCCCAACTGTAAACTGGAAATGTGATTAAAATGAAAACGTAGCCTATCTAAATTGGTCATTCCACTAAAGGCATCTATTGTAATTGCAATTATGTTGGCTTTTTTAAAGAGTAGGTCACGGATGTCCTCCAGATAGGGATAATCAATAATGGCATTGCGATTTTGCGCAGAATCTGAACAGTGGAAGGCAACTTGACGGAAGCCGAGGGTGGTGTTGCAACTTTGTGGGAAGTCGAAGGCACACCGACGGGACCTTTCGATCCAAATACAGAAGACGATATCATCATAGTCCTGAATTGAGCAGAAAGGCATTGTTTGATTGCCAACTAAATCTTGCCTATCATCAACACGCTGATTACATTCAGTCTGGTTAGTGTGAATTCTAGCTGGGATCGGATTAAAAAACAAAATCATGTTTCCAAGTAGAGTGGACTGGAATTGTTCATCATACAGAATGAAACTGCAAGGTACATTGTGCCCATGTATCATCAATACCTTGTTTGGACATTCAGCAGGTTGTCTTTGGATGTAAAGTACTTCACTTTCTGACATGGTGTGTGGGATTTGAATCAGAACAGCTGATTCTGGAGTTGTTGCCACCTGTGCAGTGCACATGCTATCTGGGGTAATTTGTAGGATAAACATTTCATCATCACTTGAAGATGAAATGCAAAACTCTGGTGATGCAGTCACATTTATATCGGCAGTGACTCCTATTTGCTTTAGCATGTATTGTTGATTGAGTAAAATCATTGGTAAGAGTCTGAAGACCAATGATAGAGGTGAAATCCTCATCATCATGACTGGGTTATCCTCACTGCTGTACAAAATTGTTAATGGTCTCTATAAGACTTAGTCTTTACTTCCACGTTGCAGTTTTCCCATTTTTAAACTGTTTGAAGCTTGCTCATCAATGCTTAGTAGTGACAAAATGAAGTTTGTGATTTATGAAGAGAAATTTGACATCTATAAAACAATAAAAGAAATATGGATATCCTTTCTTGGTGTGATCAATAGAATAGGATCCTTGATGGATTTAAAAGGTTTTTGTCTTTTTTAATCACCTAAAAATGTGATTTTTTTTCTAACTTTCCAGCTGAAGTATATGTAAGCTCTCAATATGGTAGATAATTAAATAAATTTGCTTCAAACTTTGCCTGTAATGACTTTGTGATGTACACAAGTGTGATTTCATATCATTTGGTGTTGATGGCATTTGCTGCATTCCTTTCTAGGGTCTATGATCAATGTTTCTAATGTACTTACCCTTACTAGTTAATAAATTTAAACACTTATTCAACACACACATGAACATTTGGTAAACACAATTCTACTGCACATCATAGTTAAGCAGCCTTTTGTTGCAATATAATTATGTTATTCTGGCATTGATCTTGAAAGCTTATTGTTGTGACAAGCTGTCTTGTTATTAAGCAATGTATTACATTAATTAAGTGTCTCATTAACCCATCAACATTTATTAAGGCCTTTTTTACATTAAAGTACGTTGAGTTACACAATACCATTAATTTTGGTACTCACATTACCTTACATTTGGATGAAATCTTAAATTTGAAGAACACAAGTTTCTTTAGGTAAATGTCAGTGAAATTGTGATAACCCGGTTAATAAATTGTCAGTAGCCAGTTTGTTTTAACTTTGCTGGTAATCTGATGGCAAGAAATACTAAGCATAAAAATATAGTGTACAGCTAAACTTTCATGTTGGGGTGTGTCCGTAGAATGTAACACACTAAATGTGATGTGTGATGTCTGTCAGTACTTTTCAGTGTTACCAAAATTGCATGATGCATGACTATACCATTTATTAGGTATGGATATCACACACTTTGCTATCTTTGGTAGATAGCAGTATTCTGAGATATTAGATAGTAGCAATCTGAGCCATAAACAGCTTGATTTTCTCTATATTATAGTAATAGTTGTGTTGATCTCCTCATCAGTTGGCACAGCATTCACTCATATAAGAATGGAAATTATTACACCTAAAAATGCTTTGTCAAAATAGTTCCGTGAGATGAACAGAAGAACAGAGGATCCTGTTGTCTGCATTCAGTTCTCTTCAGTCAGTTCAGTTGTTCTCGCAGTTGATACAATTTTCCTGTCAAAGTTTGATTACACATTAATTAGGAGTTAAACTAAAAACACCATGGTTACTAGTACTATATTTCTTGTTGACAAATTCACTTACTTCACAGAAGAAATGCTATGTAATCACATCCAATCCGACATGTGATAAGTATGTTGTAGAGAAAAAGTTGCTCTCACAATTGATGGTTTTGCAGTAAAATAAGATTGTCCTGCAGATGGTTAAGACTGTTTTAAACACAACAATTCAAATTGAGTTGCAATCAAAGGTGGAGGTTTATGAAAATGTTTCAAACCAAGCAATATCAACCACACCACCAAGCATACAAATAAAGAGTTTCAGCAAGTATTTTGCATAACCAAAACCTTATTATCAATGTTTCCCAAAAAACCACAGAGATGAAGGAGTGGAAAGTTATGTTCAGTGTTATAGACTTGAGAAGATCAAACACAAAAAGCAACTTTGAAATGGATATGCGAATACTGTGTCTCTCTGGGTATGTTGTACTAAGCAGGTCATTTCCAGGAACCAATCAGAGCTCGGAGTGGTGACTTGCAAATGATTTTTTGCATAATATTGTCTTTGTCTATATTGTTTGCTACCTTTCATTAATTAATTTCTATATATGATTGATGGAATTAATTATTTTCCTGGCTGGCTTCTCTTCATGTTGTCTCTTTGTGAGTGTGTGGTTACGTTTGTTTTGACATTTGGGGATGTCCAAATTTGACCTTCTGGCCATTTCCTTAGTAATTTGTTTGCTTTTTGATGGGTTTGGTGATTTCTGATTTATTATATTATTTATAGAAATTACAAAGTTCAAGTTTATTTTGTGCATATGATTGATTGAATTATTTCTTTTCTTGTTGTCCTTGTGAACATTTGGTGGTTGTTTTTATCGTACGCCATGGAATAGAGTAAAGATTATAAGAACGCTTCCGTCTGAAGATCCGTCCTTCCTTCCGTCCGTCCGTCCTTCCTTGTGAAAAATTATTTCTCAATAATTGTGTTTGTAGTCGCTATTATTTATAAACAGGAATAAATGTAATAGAGTTGGTATCATTGTGTGACGTTTTTGTTAAAGTTTGTTCAACAGAAAAATTATATCGGATTAGGTTTTACTTTTGATGTTATGTTTGTTAATTGGTTTTAATGGTTAAAGTTTCTTTTAGTAGATTACTGTAAAACTATACCATTGATTTAGAAACACTGTATATAATTGTTCCTGATTTTTCAATTGAGTACACACTCTGTGTGTACATGTTATTAGCACCTTTTGTTATGTCTTTGACTAATATACTCTGAGTAAATAAAATGAGAGCTATGAAATACACTCAATTAGGCCAGGCAAATATGTTGGGGAAATTGTAATATATAATACACCTACCCATCGTGCAGTGGGAGTTTTAATGATATTTTGCCAAATATAATCACCACCTGCACTCAGAAGGTCACTTTAATCAATTTGCATTGTGGGATGTGATGCCATCAATCCCATGTCTAGCCACTAATCTACACTCATAAAACTAATATCATTAGATTAAATGGCCATTAAAATTGATAAAAATCTAGATATTTGGGTTGCCTTCAATTCGAAATTGTCACAGTTGATGAACATAGAATGTTATACATGCAATGTCAAATTGGGGGGAGGGGGCAAGGGGTATAATTTTTTCAATCAATTTAGTATCCTTTGTGTCGTTATCATTATAGAATAAAAATTCCTTAAAAAGGAATGGGGCCCCAATGGGAGCTTTGATGTGAGATGCTGAAATCCGAGGGGGGGGGAGGCACTCCCACTGTGAAGGTGATGCATATGTGTAGGGCTGTTAAGACCCCCTTTTTCACCATCGCTGTCACCAAAAGACCCATTACCAGTACATGCTGTGTAAACCAAAGACCCCATATTTTTCCTTTAGATCTATCACCCAGACTTTGAAATGACAAAGCCATTTGAAGTCATTTAGAACTAGAAATTCAATTTTCGAGGCTTCTTTAGGCTCTCACACAAAGACCCCATTAAAAAGTCAAATGCCCCCCCCCTCCATAATTTAGATCCAAACGGATCTACTCTCTCAACCAATGACCCCATATTCTGTACAGTTTGGTCTCCCTGAATGCCAAAAACCATGCTCTCACACAACGTTATAGGCCCTACATGCAATGTTAAATTGGGGGTGGGGGGCAAGGGGGTATCATTTTTTCAATCAATTTAGTATCCTTTATATTATGGCATTGTGTCGTTATCATTACAGAATAAAAATTCCTTTAAAAAACAACAAAAAACAGTAAAAATCCTGTTGACCCTGGCTGGAGAAAATTATAAACGACTGCAAATTAGTCTATTAGCGTGTTTCTATTGAGTCCCCTGCATTTTACCGGTAAAACTGTTAGCCGTCAAATAGCGGCGAAAAGGCGGATAACGGTCAGTTTCATTGCACGTTGTTTACCGGTAAACACTTGACGAACAGCATCGATTGACACGCCTCGAAAGTTTGCCGGCGAAAGGTCGTGCACTGGGGTTAATTCCAGGGTAAATCGCCAAGCATTGTGGATTTTAGTATTGTAGTATTTTCTTAATTGTTTGGCTAAAAATGAGGTACCAAACTCGAGAAAAGAAGACTGAAGAATATGTTTGTTTTTAATTAAACAATTCATCGTCTTCCACTTGAATGTCGAGCTTGTCAACTAAATCAGCAGAGTTGGCTACGTGGTGGCATGACTTGCTAACGAATGGACTGATAATATCTGACAAATGCTTGGCTACATTGTAGGTGACAGAGTCAATGCTGCTGACTATAGGTCTCAATGGTATGTCTTGTTTGTGGACCTTGGGTAGGCCGTAAAAAGCCGGTACTGTCTCGGCTGGGTACAGCTTATGGTATTGAATACGGTCTGTGACCTCAGCCTTTTCCAACTGTTGAAAATTGTCTATTACTCTCTTCTTGTATACTAGCTGCCGTAGGGTCTCTTTTTAACGGTTCGTACACCTTGGTATCATTCAACACTAATCAGTTTTTTCAACACTAATCAGATAATCATTCAACACTAATCAGATAATTAGTTTATACCTAACCCACAAGGCATATATCTTGCTATTGTATTTATTATTATTCTAAAATTTAAAGTCTAAAGTTTATCATAATTATTTAATACTAACTTCTGTAAAGGGTGCCACAACAACACGCTCTGCGTTCATTGGCATCCTCATCATTTCACCATATTATACGATGTTTGTAAAAGCTTTTTTATATTGTATTTATTTAATGGATGAATTTGATGAAATAAAACTGAACTGAACTGAACTGAACTGAACTGAATCAACAGGGTCTTAGCTTTCTCATAGTCAAGACTTATCTAGAACAACAGTGCATCTACCTTTGTCAGCAGGTAACACCAGGATATTTTGATCTTTATTTAGCGTTACGATGGCTTCACGTTGTTCCTTGCTAATATTAGATGGTGGTAACCTAGCACTGACAAGACAGGAGGTAACCTTTGCACACAATTCGTTCACTTCTGCGATGTCCAATTGGTTTAATTTGTTTTATTGCCTATTCAGTGGCTGTAATTAACTCCACGTGTGGGATCCTATCCGGCGTGACAGCGAAATTCAATCCCCGCGATAACACATCCTTTTCCGCGACCGAGAGAGTTCTACTGGAAAGATTTTTCACCCAGCGATCCTTGGCTAACGAATCCTGCTCTAATCCATCTTTATTTCGCCAATTTGTGTCTCTATCTGCGCGAGATTTGAAGGAAACCAAACGTTCGTATTTGTTTTGTTGTCTTTCCTTCGACTTCTGGTGTTGATCAAGTTGACCCCGTGTCGTGAACTCTGACACTTGCTCCCAGACGGTGTTAGGCAGACGATTGCTTAGCGACACGGAAATTTCTTTTAATTCCCCTTTCAACACATCGATCGTAAAATTCGTTTGTCTTACCCGTTCATTCAACAGATCTTTCTGGGCCTTAGCGATGATTTTACCGGCCCAATGTCCTCTCACAACTTGTTTAATCCACAAACTACGCGGTACAATGTCCGAATGAAGGCATCTCAAATTGAAACGCAAGTGGTTACGGTAATCCGCTAGTTTCCTCAACGTTCTCTCAAATTTTCTGGTCAAATCAAGGCAATTCATGCCGAAATGAGTTCCAATATATTTGTGAATATTCTGAATCATCCAGGTAGATAGACAAATTACAGATTAAATATCAAACTGTTCATCTGGACTTACTTTTTTTGAGTTGGCTACAGTATCATGTCTCATCCGAGACGCATCGTCAGGCCTAATGGTTCCTTGACGACTCTCCCGTGACGTCACTCCAACCGAGTCACGGGTCAACATTTCAGCGCCAGCCCATTAGGCCTGACGATGCGTAATGTATCTAAATTATGCAAATCTCAAAACAAATCTGATGGTAAAGTTGTTGGTTGATTTTCTCTGAGATTGAGGAAGGTAAGCTTATTTAAGCCATCAAACACTCCCAACTGTAAAGAAGAAATATGATTGAAGTGAAGATGTAGCGGATCTAAATTGGACATGCCACTGAAGACATCTATTCCAATTCCTATGATGTTGGCTTCTTTCAAGTGTAGGTCTTCCAGATAGGGATAATCAATGATGGCATTGTGATTTTGTGCAGAATCGGAACACAGAAAGGGTATTTTTCGGAAGTGGATGGTGGTGTTGCAACTGTTGTTTTGTGACGCTACACTCATCCTTCTTGCAACTTTGATGGAAAGCAGAGGTACACCGGCCTTTTATCTTCATACTCTTGAATTGTGCAGAATAGCATTCTTTGATTGCTGACTAAATCTTGCCCATGACCAACCCGCTGACTGCATTTAGGCCTAAAAAAAATTGTTTGATTGGCGTAACCCGACCGAACCTAAAAATATGCCCGACCCTAACTTTTTTGCTTATACCTTGTTTGGACATTTAGCAGGTTGTCTTTGCATACAGTACTTCACTTTCTGACATACATGATATGGTGTGTGGGATTTGTATCAGAACAGCTGATTCTGGAGTTGTTGCCACCTGTGCAGTGCACATGCTATCTGGGGTACTTTGTAGGATAAACATTTAGGGATTCAATCATGTTTCACCGTTGTTCATCACCGATTAACAACGATGCAACCGCGTCATCTGAGTGGTTTTTATGAGCAGCTTTATCTGCCCGAGCGAAGTAAACCACGCAGACGCGCCGGACGCGAGTTGTTAATCGGTGATGAACAACAGTGAAACATGATTGAATCCTTTCAACAACGAAAAGAAGCTAAAAATCGTATAATTCACGATTATTTTACGAGGAATGTCAGTTCATCATTGCCACTCAGCCTTACAAAAACTTCGATGATTTCTCTTTTGATATCAGCAATAAAACTACAGAATAAAGCGGCAATGTTTAGCGCTTCCTGATAAATACTGAATTCAACTTGTAAGCTGGCATACGCACAACGGTTCCAGGCATGCCAGGCATGATGAATTTTACGCGCTCTCGCGTAACACGTAGTCTCATTCGCGTATACGCTACAGTAAAAGTGTTGGTTCATCACGGATTAACAACGGTTGGCTCCTGTGCAAAGGTATAGGAAGAGTTGTTGAATTCATCATCAATCAGTGGCTGAGTGGTAGAGCCCTCGCCCGACAAGCGAGAGGTCTGGGGTTCAAGTCCCCGCACAGGCAGGTGTGTCCGGAGTTTTTACACTGGTATATCTGCCTATGCATGTTATGTTTCCACTTGTACATGTAAATTCATGTTTATGTGCTAGTGTGCGACACGTAATTATACTTTCCCCTGTATATTGATATATTAAGAATAATGATTAAGCATCATTAATTTGATCTCATGCGCTATAGTTTGTAATGTTTCCATGTTCCAGTGTATGATGCGTAAGCCTCTTTCTCTGTTTGTATGATTAAATTAGGCTGGCTCGAGGCTTTTTTTGCTTATTTGAAACACTGGCTCCATATGCTCCCATGCAGCTACCCAATCTACAGATTTATTAATACATTCAGTCTTTTTTTAAAGCCAATACAGCTATAAGTCATTCCGCCTGCAATTGAACCCAGGACCTCCAGCACCATAGGCAAGTACCCTATCCACTGCCCCCATACTCCCCCACTAGTGACAAATTTATCACAACTATTTCATTTTGCAGTATATCACAATACTACCCACGTTTAAACAGGTCGACATGCATTAGAAATGGGCATTTAGGAGACTCAGATCAGATTCAATTGCCCCAAGAAATTCTGAAAAGAATGTACATGACAGCAGCATAGTCCCTTGAAATTTCAAGACATGTGTCTGGCTCCTTCTGGCTGCCATACATTGTGCAGCTTAATGCTGTACTGCGTGCTGGCCCTAGGACATGAAAAGTCACAAGTCAAAATATCAATAGCTATCTCAAGAACCACTGAACCAGTACAGGGCTTGTTTGTACTCATTTTAATACATATTTTTCATACTGATACCAAAAATGGTTATTGCAATGTACAATTCAGAATTTTTAAAGAATATTTGTTATCGTCTGCAGTCGATACCTATATGGACAAGCAGGGGCGGACTGGCCACTGTGGCGTTGTGGCGATCGCCACATGGGCCGCTGGTTCTGGGCAGCTCAGGGCCGGTTGCTCAAAAAAAGAAGAAAAAGAAAGAAAAAGGAAAAGAAAGGAGAAGGGGAGAAAAAGAAAGAGAGAAAAGGAAAAGAGGAGAAAGAAACTTAAGAAAGGGAAAATAGAAGAAAAGGGGAGAGAATGGGGAAGGAGTATCTTAAGACATAGGCCCTAGGGCCTGAGGCATAGGTCCGAGAGCCGAAGGCGTAAGGCCTAAGACATAGGCCCTAGGGCTTAAGGTATAGGCCCTAACGCTAAGATATTATAGGCCGGCCACTATAATACCGTCGCGGCATCACCTGACCTACAAATGGCCTTTTGAATCCATTCTCTAGAAAGTAAACACAGCAAAAGGCCAATAGGCCTGCTCTAGATGCGATACAGTAAAATGTTTAAATTTTAAGCCAACAGCAACATTTTGGGCTGGCTGTCAATGGAATATCGGTATTTCATTGCGGCTACGGAATGAAGCTAGGGCCGGTATGGGCATTTGGTATTAGGCAGACATAGGAGAAAGAAAGGAAAAGAGAAGAAAGGAGGGGAATCATTGAGGGGGATGAGTAATATAAGGGCCTACACAGTGTACCCGCTGTTTGTCTGCATAGTGATAGGGCCTAAGGCCTGTAGAAATGATAGGGCCTAAGGCCTGTAGAAATAGGGGCTGATAGGCCTACAGGCACTCGACTTTCAAGTGACGGGGATGTCTTGGACATGGGACACCAGTTTTAAACTATACATGCTATAGGGGTCTTTTGGTGAGAGCTTCGACGCCATATAACCAAGGGGGTCATTCAGTAAGGAGGCCTCAAAAGGGGGTTCTTTCAGTGAGACTGGGACAAAACTTGGGTCAAAATATAAAAGTTGACAAATTTTTGATAATTGTTTTTCAAAAGTCATCAAAATGGGATTTTTTTAGAAACGGCGAAAGACTACCAAAAATTTGTCAAAAATTCTTTACAAAGGGAGGTCTTTTTGTGACAGGAAAAGAAAAAATAGGGGTCAATGTCATTGAGTGAGGAGTTCAGTAATTCAGTAAAATAAAAAATAAAAAAGTGGTCATTGAGTGAGAGGGAGTTGAAAAATGGGGGTTAATGTGGGTTGTGGCGCACTTCACGCTTTGTCGCTTCACTCATTTTAGTGAGTGCCCCCCCCGGCCTTTGGCCCTTTGGACCACCGTCAGCTGTCAAAACTAGCACGGCTAGACCATCATTCGATAACCTCTGGGCTGGGGTGCTCCTTGTAATGCAGGGATTACATTACATAATACTTACAGCCTAGCCACATTACTCAGTTCAATACTCAAACCAATTTCTTTCCATTTTGATGTTTCAACTCATAGGCGTAGATCCCGGGGGATGGGGGATAAATTCCCCCCCCCCCAATATTTTAAAAGGGGGATGGTCCATACAAGCCCCCCCATGATGACACCTGTAGGCCTATGTGAGTTTCTGACCAAATCAATCTCATATTTGGCCATTTTAGCCTAAAAAGTGTCATTTTTTTTCAAGCGCATGGCAATTTATTCCACTGCATCATCACCAGTTTAGCTTCAATATGCCAAAAATGTCTGTAGCGCTTGGCTTTTGCATTTGTACAATAAACTTATAATGTCGTCAAAAGGTGCTATTTCAAGAATATTTTTCCAACCCAAATGTCAAAAACAAATCTACGCCACTGTGGAGTTTTATCACGCTCGCTATGAAATGATTAATGCAATTTTGCCAAAGCTCACTACCATTAGCTAGATGCTGTGAACTACCAAATCGCAATAGTTTAAAAAAGTTGCTATTAACCTTTACCCAGTAGGCCTAAACAATTTTTAGCATTTGTCTTTTAATGATTGAATATACTCACAATATGATAACACAGTTCCGCAAAGATGTAATTCTATATGTGTGCAAATGAGTCAAAACATAAAACATGCACACTACTTATAAATTGAATAACTGTTGGTTTGATCTTGATTATTGCAAGTGAGTGACAATGGATAAAGAATATTTTAAGTCTGTACAAATGGAATTTGGCTTCAGAAATCGTTGTCAAATCCGGGCTTCCTGACCCCTAGAATAGCTAAAACCCTTAGTTGTCCGGGGGCTCCGCCCCCTGGACCCCCACCAGGGCTTTGCCCTGGACCCTACCAGGGGCCCTTACGCGGGCCCCTGGACCCCTATGCGCTAGTCAGCATCGCTGCCACGCTTTCGCTTCGCTCGCTGCGCTCTTGAGTAATAGGGCCGGTCTTAATACATTTGCCACAGCCGCCTAAAACCACCAGTCCGCCCCTGTGGACAAGGTACAGGGTTTGCGCCATTATTATGTAGATAGATAGTATTTTCATAATATCTATTTTTGTCGTCCTATTTCTGATTGATATTTGGGGTTTATTATGATAATCTAAATTCAGGGAACTTTCATAAGCTGATTTCTCTGTGATGGAACTTTTTTTGCTGCAGCAAAATCATCAATGTTATTTATGGATGTGTTTATGTTTTTGCTGTCAATAACTAAGGTTCTGATGCTTAAAGAATGTGTGTTATGGGGCTGTGCAATAATTATGAGCCAGGGGGCAAATAATCTTTTTGGCCATCCAAGGGGGGAGGGCAGTGATTTTGGCACGCATTCATGTGGTGCCTTTTAAATAAAATGCTCTAAAAGGGCTTTTAGAAATGCTTAAATATGCAAATTTGCAATATATATCGAAACCATTTTAAGTTTGCAAATTTAATTGGGATCCCACAAATTTGGCATGTGCAAGGAGGGGGGGCAAAGATTTTTAAAACTAAATAAATGACATTTTGATGCAAAACTTTCATATTTCTCTCAAATGATTTGTGCTTTTTTTTATAAAATTGAAAACAAAGCTACAAACTATAAATTTAAGACCCTTGATATTTACAGGGTATGTTAGTTTTTTTAAGTACATACGAGGGTCATTCAAAAATTTCTACCTCCATCATCGCATCTCTGTTATCTTACGTGTCAGGATATTGATGAAAATGTGATTTTTGGTTGTTTAGATAATTATGTTGGTTACAGCGAATACAGATTTGGTACGTTGGAAACGGTTAACTGAGGCCAAAAGTTTAGAAGCATCATATTGTAGCTTTGGGTTATCTCCATAAAAATGTTTTTAAGATGCAGTTGTCCAACTGTTTACTCATTATAAATATTCCAGGGGGGTCACTCACTACTTGACTTGCTACGCACCCGCGTCCAAGAAAAGTGTCTAAAAGGGTATATTTTTAACCATACAGCGTCGTCGACGTCTTTTTGAAAAAGGGGTACTTTTTCAGAAGGCATCGCCATTTAGGGTCCGTTTTCAGCCAAATCCTTAGACGTTTAGGATTAGTAATATTATTGTTTGAGTGAGTTTGCACTAATTTGAAAAATCACCACTTTTTAATTGATTCTTGTTACCTTTGTGCATGTTTTCTAGGTCTGCAACAACAAAAAGACACCTTGGATATCAAATTAGCTCATTTTTTTGTTTACGCCATTTAGTGTATAAATTAGATATTTCTCAGTTGATGCCATTTAGGGTATCATACAAGTGGTTTTTGCATGTGCGATGCCATTTAGGGTAGGATTTTGCATGTGTTTCGCCATTAAGGGGTGCAATTTGGTTATGTGAAAATCGCCATTAAGGGTGCATTTCAGAGGTGGTCGGACGCGGATAGGTAGCACTTTCGTGTGAGAGTGCCCCCGGGTAAATATTATGTTCCTATTGGAGCTCCCTGACATGCCTTGGGACATCAAAACAAAATAAAACACATTTTATATGAGAAGAAATCATCGAAGGGTTCAACAGACACACAAATGTTAGTGAAATTTGCCCGATTTTGACTAGACCATGTTTAAGGGGGTACTACACCCCTGCCCAATTTTGTGCATATTTTTGCATTTTTCTCAAACATTGTAGCGCATTGGTGACAAGTAAGATATTTATATTATAGGGGCAAGGACTACAACTACTGCATAATTTTATTTCACCACAGACAACAGTTGTGGTGTTATAGCCAAAAATGAGGGAAATCCAATATTTGATCAATAAATCAATAACTACTTGTCTTGAGTTGCTGAATTTTCAGTGCAGTAGTTGTTGTGCGTGCCCCAATAATATACATATCATACTTGTCAACAATGCGCTATAATTTTTGAGAAAAATGCAAAAATAGGCACAAAATTGGCCAGGGGTGTAGTACCCCCTTAAGGGTAATTTGTAAAATTTATGTCCTTATTTTAAGCAAAGGGTGCATCTTGACGTGGAAATAAGATGAACAATCCAATTTTACAATCCACATTTTAATTAAATAGCTTTCATTTTGGGTTATGACCATTTTGGGTTATTCCTTCATGTAATTTTACACAAAATTAGGGTTAGGGTTAAGGTTAGGGTTAGTTTAGTGTTAGGATTAAGGTTAGGATTAGGGTTAGGATTAGGGTTATGATTAGGATTAGGCTTAGGGTTAGGGTTAGGATTAGGGTTAGGATTAGCTTACACGAAATAATTACATGAAGGATTGACCTTATGTTGTAGCCAAGAGTATAGTCACAAGTAATTTCAACTTCTTGGCACTTTATAACAGAGATATGACGATGGAGGTAGAACTTTTTGAATGACCCTTGTATAAAGTTCTTTAAAAAGATATTATACATTAAATAAAATTTGAAATTAAGTCCAGTTCAGAAAAAAAAACAGCGTAACACCCAGTAGCTATAACAATAAGTATAAAATTTGTTATTGTTGCATTACTTTACAAATATCTGAAATATAGTCTAGTTCATTCTTGGGTAGCTATAAAATTTAGTGTAAAATTGACTATTGTTGCACTACAGATAGAAACTTTACTTTGATTCCTTCTTTAGTGAAAAACATGTGTTTCCAAATTAAGTATGAAATTTACATACAGTCTACTTCATTACATTATTTATACATTTATTTGTTGTCAGTGGCGGCGCCAGGAATTTTTTTTTTTCGGGGGTGGGGGGCATTGGGGGACAAAGTGATTTCAGGGGGGCAAAATTGGCAAATTTTAGCAAAATTGCCATAAAAAGTGGAAATTTCCGTGATTTGGGGTTTTTGCCTCAAAAGTGTGGGGGCAAACTGGGGGCAAGAAAAATATTTTGCCCCCTTAACCCCCCGTAGCGCCGCCACTGTTTGTTGTATAATTTTATCTTTTTAGCACACTCGTGACCCGATGAATCCCAAAGCAAATAACATATGCTTCATTCACTTCCTCTCATCACTTTACATCACAATACTAGTTGGATTTTATAAAACAGTTTAACAATTTACCCCCTGACGGGGAGAGCATATATATACCCCGGGGCATATACACTCTAATAAAAAATAGTGAAAATGACATATGTAAAAAGGGAGGAACAGAGCAACAAAATGAGTAACACAGAACTCAATATAGATTGAATTTGACACAGTTTGAGTACAATTTAATTAACATTGAGTTCTAATCACTATAAGTTTGTAAACTCATACATTATAGGCAAGTACCCTAACCAATAGGCCCTGTTCTTCCATCACTGATCAGTTATCATCATTTTTATCATGCCATGTAAAAAAAAAAACTTTTGAAGTTGACACTTCATTTTACTTTAATTGCCATAATCTTAAATATACTCCATGAAGTTTACATGGGCATGCAATCCCATTGAGATTATGGTTGCCAGGAGCATGTTTGCTGCACCATTTATTATTAGCCATTATATTATTCCCATGTTGAATGACATTTGACAAAGGGCTATTCCAGTTAATAAATATTCATTATACCCCCTCTGGAAGACATTACCTTAATCTTCAACACAGCGAGAGTGAATTTCAAATGGGGTTACCTGAATGTGTGATTCCCATTTGATATCTATACCCCCTGTGTGAGAGATTAAGGTCATGTCTTCCATAGGGGTGTGTGGATTTCAACTAAATAGCCCATTAATGACACTTGAAATGAAATAGGTATAATTAAAAATGGACCCATGAAAAAATATTAAGAAATTTGAGTCAGGTGTAATGATAAAACTAATATTAGTATAGAATCTAATTTGGGCTTAAGGGACCTATTTTAATATATTACCACGAAATTGCAATCCCCTAAACACAAACCTATAACTTAAACTAATCATGGTTTGAACACCAGCTGAAGAAAAATATTTTATATCGCATAATACCGATAAGAAAATGATAACAAAATATAGCAGTAATAAACAAAAATGAAAGGCAACAAAATAACCTTGTTTCTTAAATCTCTAAGACCAAGACAAGTTGGAGCTGGTTTTTGCGGCACCTCATAAACGGTCTGCTTAACAGTGCGTGTGTAACCGATAACAGCCTGTATTGTGCAGAAACAAATGGAATTAATCAGGCCTTGTAAAAGAATTTAACCTCTGGCGCTCAGGTTCGCTTGCGTGTGGGAGGCTTGGGAGCCCTTGGGCATGTATCAAAACAATATTTATATGTCTGCGCGGACCAGAGGTATTCATTTAATTGAGATTTGGCCGGCAAAGTTTTAATTTAATTGGAATATATACACAGTTGCTGCGTGTACTGCTTTGTTGTTGTACCTTATAAGAACAAAATATTGAAATAGTTTGCAAAAGGGACATTTACTATGGCTTTCTTTGTGAGTGAATTCTTGAAGGACGAAATGTCAGACCAGGTAAGCAGATATTGTTAATTTGTTGTGACATAGCTCAGGCAGGGGGTAGTGGTAGGCTGCATTTTGGGGTCCCGGACTCACCAAAATACCGTTCGGACCCCCTATTTTAAATTTTATGTGAGTTCAGGGCTTCCTGCAGACCCCAGCTTTTCAATCTATCGCTACCGCAGACATACTATTTATGCTGCATTTGTGCAACTCTGACTCACCAAACTCTACTTCAGACCCCCTACTTTAAGATTTTCTGCAAGTTTGAGCTAGTATCCCTGCAGACTCTGGAGCGCTTTGTTCTACCGCTACCCCTGCTCAGAGGCATTTGTTGTTTTCTATAAAATTGTTAATCTTAGAAACGCATGTTTGTAATGACTAATGATTATTTCTCCATCATGTTTGTCACTAGGCAGGGACATACGGGAATTTTAACCAATGCTTATTAGTGGTAAGAGGTGTCCTGTATCAATTCAAGTTTTTCTTTTCTCAAGTCAAGGTAGCACAGGGCTTCTCGCTTCTCCAGGGACTGCCTTTTGAGGAGAGCAAGAGCAATCACTCTCTACTGCTCTTCTTCAATCTGATATAGGAGAGTGACTTTTAGCTCTCCTTAGTTGACCATCCTCTCCTTACATTCTATTGTAAATGCTCTAATCTCCTTGAAGGCTACAGAAGATCAATTTAATGTCTCCTGCAAATTCCAGAATTTCTTCAGAAAAATTAGGCGTGACCCACAACATTACGAATGTTGTTATTTACTGAAGCTAGATGTGTGCTTGTTTGTTTGCATGCTTCCGAGAATATGAAAGAAAATGTGACCAATTTATAGATTTATGGCCAAATTTTAAAAGAATTTTGTAATTTCAGCTCCATTTAGGTGAAAATGGAGGCATATTTGTCTATTTGTATGTATTTATTTATTTATATTTTTCAGTAAACATCCAGACATTGACCAGTGGGTATTGAGCAAAAATTCTTTGAAAAATGGTAATTTTTAAGATCAAAGCTCGATATATACGTAACATACACTGGCGTCAATCTTGAAATGTAGGGGGGCATTCAGCCTGAATTATCAAAAAGCGGTTGAAAAGAACAAAAAATGGGTCATTTTGCCAAAAGGTGGGGGCACCCCTGTCCCCCCAGGATGGATGCCCATGGTAATATGAATAGGGGATCAAAAAAGAAGTAAATTAAAAAAAAGGGTATGCTTGCTCAATAAATCATATGCATTAAGGGTCCTATGAGAAAAAAATTGTATGAAATCAATCATGGAAACTTCTTCTGACCTTTTTTTTTAATTGTTTTTCTCCAGTTGTATAGTCAAAGATAACTGGGTTAGAGTCTATAAAATTGATACTTGTTTAGGGTATACAATGACACCTGTCATACTTGTTTAAGTGTGCATTATCAAATCAATAGTCTGTGTTTAGGGTACTTTTTGGAAGTCGATGTTCACAAGTCATGATACCCCCTTGTCCATGTCAAAAGCCCGCTTACTATAGGAGGATCTGGTCCTAATTAGAAGAACCAGCTTCCAAAACAGCTTGTTGAGCAGAAATGTCATGCTTTCCCAATTTTACTTGAAAATACTTTTCTGAGTGTTTTGTCTGCCCCACTAGTCCCACTGGTTATGTCTATGCCACTTGGCTTGAATTTTCTCATTTGCAATAGAAGTGTAAATTGTAAATATTCCTACAACATGCCCAAATGTCTAGTTGTAAATTTTGATTCTTGTCGTTATAATGTCAACTAATGCTACTTGCTATATAAAACTTGAATGAGCATAACTAAAATATTGGGGCAAGTTGTAATAACACTGGGCAAGTTATTCCAACTGGACCAATCTGGGCCATTGGACAAGTTGATGTTGAAAAGAATTTAGGTGTGAGCACTGTGTTGCTCCTGCTCATATTTGGAAATGCTAGACACGTGTGTCGCACATTCTGTAAATAAAATGCTATGATTTTCTGAAAGGAGAAGTTGAATTGGGTACCAGTATAATATTGTATAGTTTGTAGCCTAGGGGCCACTAAGCCTTTATTTAGGGCATGCAGCTGCCATTTTCAGCCGTGTTTGAATGGAAATGTTCAAATATTCACTTTGATTTGAAGAGGCACCTGTCCCTATTGCAGTATACCTCTGGCTGTGTCTACACCATCACCAAATAAGACCATCATTGGGCTATTCCATACACCCCCATGGAAGATAAAACCTTCATCTCCCACAGGGGTGTAGATTTCAAATGGAGTCACCCATTCTCCATCCTCATCTTGATGTCATAGCTACTCATGCCTATGTTTTCTTAAGGTCGGATAAATCGGCTATCGTGTCATGCACCGAATCCCCTCAAAATTTCCATAATTGTACCCTATCCTGTAATATTAAAATATCTTCCCCAAATTACAGATTGGGGCATCATTTAAATCAATCTGAATCCGCAAAAAACGAAATGTTAATTTTCACTAACTTAGCCGTCTCATTGATATTGCGCAATCACAATAGTATCTTGTATGCATGAATAAAATAATAACATTGCGTAGCGTAGTTTCATTGAACATTTTTGTCGAATTTTTTTGAATGCTATGAGTTGTACAGTAAGAATATATGAAATTCTCAGTGCTTTATAACACTAGCGAGCGATACAATTCACACTCATGCACAGCGGCTCTTGTCTTGTCATGTCCGAAGTCAGCTGTGAGCATTCCCTATACACACACACACCGCTTGTATAAAATACGGAGCTATTTGGCTCCTAATTTCACTAGTTTACGTGCGCACAATTAACTTACCAGTCAATTTGGTAAATATCCAATACCTCAAAGTCATAAATGTAGTGCAGATATGCATGTTTCTAGAACTGAAATATTATTATTGAATTTTACATGTCTGGTAATTTCATGATTTCGCCAGACCTGTCCCATTGAACGCTGTACAAAACTACAACTAAAGGAGCCCATGCAGCGCCGGGCATCGCCTAAATATTTTTTTCCAATTGCGATAACACGTATCACCAGAGCTCAAGAAAAAGAAGACGGCAGCGAGCAAAATTACGGCAATATTAAGACTCCCTGTTTTAGCGGAAAAAAGTTTTACAGAACTTTACCCAACGTATGAGGGCATTATCTGAATAGTGTTTTCCCACCTAGTGAAAGCATTAGACTTTGGTCAGAGACTTTTAAAGTAGCAGAGATTAATTGTTATAAATAGATCCTTCTTTATGCAAAAGTGTTTTCTGTGAAAAAAGCCTAAAATAGGGGAATTTCAGAATTATTGTCACAAAAATTGACTTAATGTAGCCTTTTTTTTTAAATTGAAAGTTAAACATAACAAGATTACCTAAATTCTCTCACCAGCTTTTGTTACTTTTCAGCTTCTTTAAGCAGAAATAAATTTTTATGACATCAATATTTTCACAGACTAGAAACACATGCTATTACGTAATTAATGGACTTAGGCGAAAAAGCTGGCGAGAGATTGTAGATAATATTTCTTTACAATTTTTCCAATAGTAAAAGTTGGAAGCGTTATGAAGATTATTCAATCACCAGTTGTGGGCAAACTGTTACCGCCACCAAATCAGTGCAATACTTAGGCCTTCAAATTGACAATGTTTTGTCTGGAGAGCAGATGGCTTCTGACATCATAAAAAAAGTCAACTCCAGACTCAAATTCCTGTATAGGCAGGCTAATTTTTTTGATCAAAGAATCAAAAAAACACTCTGCTCCGCTTTAATTTTGTGTCTATTTGACTACTCCATATCATCCTGGTATGGGGGAGTATCTAAAACTACAAGTATAAAATTGCAGCGTGCCCAGAACAAGGTTATTAGGTTTATACTAAGTAAAGACTCTTTTTATCACATTGATGTTAAGGACTTCCAAGGTTTGGGGATTTTGAACATTTGCAATAGGGCAAAACAACTGCGGCTTAATCATATTTTTAATATCAACCATGGGCAAGGGCCACCATATTTAGATTACAAATTCACCAAAATATCCCAGGTTCATAACCACAATACTAGGTCCAGTCAGCATAATTTTTATACACACAAAAACAACAGCTCAAACTCAGGTTCCTTTTATCAAGCTAGCATTCATGATTGGGCTGATCTCCCTAAGTCAATCAAGGAGATAACTGATAGGGTCAACTTTAAGAAGGCTGTTAAAGAGTATCTTTTGCAAAATATTACTTTGTAGATGTGAAATTCTGGAAAGGCAATTCCCCTATGTACCTGGGGAGGGAGGGGGGGGGGTTGGTGTGCTTTTTGGGTGTTCTTGTTGTGCGGGTTGGTGGGGTGGGGTCTGGCATTGAACCCCAGTTAATCATGGTGGACTTGCCTTTTCATACACGTCTGCAATATGTGTGCATCCGTATCGGGCGGTGCGCTTGTCGGCTGCTGCATGTGTCTCATTTCACATTATGGTAATGGATGCCGGGCGCGTCTCCGGGGTGGGGTCGATTTGGGCTGTCCCGGAGTCACATAGTTGGGGAATGTCCTTTGTATTCCTAAATTGTGTGACTGGGGATGGTTTGGTGTGGCCTCCGCTTTGGGGTGGGTCTGGTGTTCATTCCAGGCTGTTTTGTGAGGTGGAACACGTGTGGCGGCCGGTGGGTGCATCGTTTTGATGTGGATGTACACATATTTGGCTTTATGATTTAAAACTTGTGCAATAATAATTTTTGATTTTTGATGTTATCATATTTATTTTTTTGATATTTTTGATGTAAATTAGTGCAATGTCTAAAAGCTTTAAAGGACCCTTTGGAAATAAGCCCTTTTAGGGCTTAAAGGGTTATCCTATGCATATCTGCAATTGTATTGTATATTGTAATTTTAAATGTAATTTTATTGTCTTTTTTTATATTTTTGTTTTTATATTGTGACTCTGTAAATGATATGCATAAATAAACTCAAATCAAATCAAATCAAAGAATCAGAGTTGAAGTTGTTGCTAGCAATAATTATTAGTCGTAAAATTAAGGTTAAACTAATTAATTGATATTCATTAATTGGTGCAAATTAGCAGCTCAAATATTTTGTGGTTTCAAGCATTGGGATGTGTAGTTTACTCATAAAAATCAAGAGGTGTGCACCAGGAGGCAGAATATTTTTTATAATTTTTTCCTTACCGACGTGTTGGAACCGAGTTTCCTACCTTAAATATACCCAAATCAGATGTTTTCTGTCCAAAACTTGAAATATCCAAATATGACCTTTTTTGGGTTGAAATGAAGGCCCTGTCAACCTTGTTACAGTATATAAGCCATACTTTTGAGTAAATCAGTCATTATTATCATGAATACAGAAATTCAAACATTTTATTATTTTATGAAGACCTTGTAGATCACAAGCAATGTTTTTTTTTAAATATACATTTGTTCATTAAACCATACAATTGACCATTACCTGCTTACTCCCATATTTCAACCATTATGTATTTTGAATTACTTTACATAATTAGAAACATTTCTTGTATTGCACATAATCAATCCAATAACCTACAACAAAATGTACACAAGTTTATGAATTACCAACTCTTACAGGTGGGTAATCCGATCAGTGACGGCACCAGCAATTTTTCGGGGCTAAGTGAATTTCAGGGGCCAAAATCGACAAATTTTGCCCAAACTTGCTGCAAAAAGTGGAAAATTACATAATTTGGGGGGTTTTGCCTCAAAAGTGCGGGGCAAACCGATTGACAACCTCATCCACCACTTTAACCCCATCAAAATGCAGATTTTGGTATCAGGTGGACTGAAAGCTCATATTTTTCTCATTTACATATTGAAATTATAAGCGTTCCAAATAGGTATATTTTTGAAGAAATCGACAAAAACCTGTTGAATTAGTCTTGACTGTGGTACACGTTTGAAACGAATTCAACAGATTTTGATTATCTCTTCGGAAATACACTAATTTGAAACGCCTAATTTCAATATATGTTTTAATGAGAAAATAGGGTTTTCATTTGATATCAATGTTACATAATATCATAATGATTATCATTAATAAAAACACTGTAGACTACCAGTATCAAGTAACAAAATACAAGTGCAAGCCACAACTTGCCTGCAGCCACAATTTGAAGAAAATAATTGATCTTATATAACGTGAAGCTTAAATATAGTGGTCTTCATTATAAACTTTAAGAAAATGTTGACCTTTAAATTTTTTATCTTATCTTTTATATCATTACAGTGTAAGTGGTTACCGTATGTAGAGAGCTGTGCTTGTGGCTCCACATCACACACGTATCTTCCATTTTTATCGAGCGGCGATTGAAATCTGCATTATGCATATTCTAGTTAGAATGGAAAATTGAATAGGCTGAGCTTTATTAATTTTCAGTTTTAAAAAGTGGGCTGTAAACAAAGAGTAGGGTGGGATGTTCACACATGTATGTGACTGATGCCTTTGAACAAGAATGATGTCTATTTAGCTTATCATAATTAATGTAAATTGTGTACAGAATTATCAAATGTCGATGCCTTTAATACACAGATTATTCACATTTCCTTTTAAATTGCACATATATTATGTCAAATAACAATCCATTTCAATCATGAGTACCTTAATAAAATTTACTTTACCACATGTTTTATTTATGAAATATTGCTGCGCCAACTTTTCAACATTCATTTGCATTAAAAGACCCGTGTAAGTTACACAGGCTGTATCAAAATGATCGTTATACTAAACCACAAAATTCCTTTCTAAAAATTTATGTATTATTAAGTGTACTAAAACACGTATCACATATTATTTTGTACAAAGTCAGATAAAGCACACTCTTGATGTCACAAGGACTACACCTAAAAGGAATCTTGCTTTTTAGTTTTCCCATCAGTTTTGATGTGTATTTCAAAGTTGGTTTCTTCCAAATGCATCAGTCGATTGTCTAGAAATTGCCAGAATTTACTAGACAAACTATAATTGAAGACGGAATTAAAAAGACTAGTTTGTGTCTGACGTCAGGGCAAAGGTGCGGCATGATTGGTTGATGACCTGCGCAGCACTGCATTTTTGGTCTGGTTGACAGGACGTCATCACAAACTAGTCTTTTCAGACACTTACAGTTTGAGTTGTAAATAGATTTAGTTTGCAAAAATATTAAAACTTGTTTTTCTCCAAATGTCATTTCTTGAGTTAAGGATTTCTGGCTCTCAATCCTCGATATAATGTGAAAAGAATAGTATTTGCACATCATTTTGGATTTAATTTAATACACACATTTCTACCTTTACAGTTTAGGCCTTGAAGCTTTTAAAATTTAATTTATATCGATATCAAATAACAAGTAACACATCATACTGTCTTCATGATTAATTTAATATTATTATCATATAACTTCTTAAATTCTCAACATTCAGTAAAATTATATAAGGACTGTGATTATTATTTCATTTGACTTGGGAGTGTACTATATCCACTACACATTTTAAAACAACTTTGTTTTTCCTCTGGTATCTTTACCAACAAATTCTCTATGTAAACTTCATACAAATTTATACCAATGTGCAATAATACAAAATTTCCAAATTTTAAGAAATATATAACAATAAATAACATACAAATTATCTAAAAAGAAAAGGCTTAGGCTAAGAAGTTAGTTTCCTGTAGGTGGCCTGAAAACCTAAATGCAAAATGTGTGGCAACATATGCCTCAAATTACTTATAATTATTGTCAAATCAGTACAGAGTATAGTTTGATCAGCTCGTAATCGGCGGGAATTATTAGGCTTTTTCCATTACGCCGAAAAGTTGACCCACGTTAAGAGTGATATAGTTGACCTGTCTGGTCTTTAACGTGTGTGCTAAAGAAAGTAGACAAAGCATAGGACTTGAATTAATCATTTGTGATCTTTCTGTTGAGATATCACAAGACAATTCTCAAAATAAAATATTTTGATATTAATACGCGATTTTATAAGGCCCACCGATTACGAGCTGATCAAACTATAGGTTTGATATGAAAATTTATAATAATAAGAGAATTACATGTAGATTGAATGTCATAGGATATTTAGTGATTCCATATTGCTTGTTAACAAAAAAGAAAACTATTGCAAGTAAAAGCGTTTAAATAATGGGGTTCGGCCGCGCTTCACCCATTATTTCCGTTTTACTGCCTCGACACATTATTTGGGTGTAAAGGATAATGCATTGCATTACCCTTTATTTCTTAAATGAGCTTAGCCTACAAGAAACAAACTTTTTTTAGCCTTGTCAGTTTATGCTATTGATGATATCAAGATTGTGGCTTTTTATATTTCTCTTTTTCTTTCTCTTTATCTTTTTACTGCTGCAACTCCGCCTTTTTTAGTGCACACACCCTGTTGAGTTTCATTCTGTACGGCACCTAGTAGCTGCGGTAAATGCTCCGTAATTGCACTCTCAATATTCTCCAGTAGACACCCAGAAAAGTAGCCGCACTGTTTGCGTAGAGGCTGAAACAAGTCTATTGCATTGATTGCGAAAAAGTTTTTGTAAGTGTCAGGGTTAGGGAGATCATATTTACTAATGTTTGATCTAGCTAGTACTGTTGTAAATATGTTGAACTTTTCAGGATTGTCCACGATCTGTCGCATTGTGTCCTCCCCATCGCCCATGATGGCATAAGGACGGTTGGCAGTGAATTTTTAAGGTATTCGTCTACCAGTAGAGCATGGATTCGAATAGCTTTGGCACGCCGGCGCACCATGGCAATCTTGTTATGTAGTTGGTTGACTATAACATCATTCAAATCAAGTAAAAGAGATCTTTCTTCCTCAAGGAAAATATCATGATATGTGTTGGGTTCAAAAGGTCTATCCCAGAATGAGCCGACGTACACTCTTGGTGGTTCTGTCACATTAATCAAAGGCGCTAAATTCCAAAATAGCGCACCATATACGCGCATAAGCTCTTGTGGCGGTATGCTGTCTGCTTTGTTTAGGATGATACGGATCTGCGACTCGCGACCTTTGAGTTGTTTAAAAATAGATTCCAATTCTGTCCCGACATCAAGTTTTGTTGGATCAAACACAACAAAAATCAAGTCAGATCGATCCATGAACCACTCACACACCTCATTAAATGGATAGCCACGCTCTTGTTGTTTGCGGTTTTCAATTATACCAGGGGTGTCAACTAACGTAACTTTTTGTAGGAGTTTGTGTGGGTATTCTATGCCAAGGAAACGTTCAAGAAAAGCGTTACCGAAGTGTTCAAGGCTTCCGAATGATTGACGGCCATCCGTGGCTAGAACAAGACCTTCCACAGTTCGGTAGCTTTTGCCATGGTATACCACTGTAAAATCAGAGGTGACTGGTTCAGCTCCTGTTTGGTATGTAAGAAGAAAGAGAAGAAAATGTGCCATTACCATTACTAAGTGACATTTATATTGTGTGACTTCCTCCCTCTACTGTGCATAAAAAGAAGACGCTGAACACTTTGGGACCTGTAGTTTTCTCTACTCGGCAATAAACCATAATGTCAGCATTAAATCATAATATTTAAGATGATAATGTTAAATATTTCCTCCTACATTTGTAATGTACAATATGAAGGAAAAGATTTGGTTATACAATGTATGTGACCCATCACATCAAAACCAACCACTTCGCGGCAGAAACGAAAAGGAAAAATGGAGATTTAAACACTAGGATAAACTGCTGTTTTTAGCTTTAAAATGACACCTTACTTCATCAAATACAGTAAATCAGATACAGTAAAAATGTTTTAAGAGGCAAAACAAACTCAAATTTCTTTTTATTTTCTTTATATTTTCTCATTTTCTTTCATTGTTATTTGCTAATGAAGCCAGCCGCGAAGTCGTCGGTTTTGACGTGATGGGTCACCTTTTTTATTCACATTCATTTTGTTGTAATTTTGGGTTATCTTGTGCATGTTGGGCCATCTGGCTAGTCATGCTAGTGGGTGGTGCCAGTAGAATGATTAGGTTTTAAATGAGTACCTGAAAACTGAACTTCAGCTTAGCAGGTAGCATTGAATTAGAAAGTAGAGCATTGACTCTGGGAAAAGACAAAAAAAAAGAATTGTTTGGTTTCCCTTCCAGGACAAAATTTTTGAGGGTCGGTATGGCTCTTCATCCATTTTTCCTCCATTTTGAGAAGGCTAGTATTGACAAATGCTTGATCATTTTAAAAAAAAAAAATTGTTTGTTTTTTGGACTGAATTTAAATGGAAATACTTTTGTTTAATCAAATATGCATTTAGTAAATACAATGAGTGAATAACAAATATAAAATGTCCTTGACACTGTCCAAATCTAAGGTTTCTTCTAAAAAAAGTGATTGAAAAAAAAAGAAACACCCAAGATTTTTTTGCCTAATCAATGACCTTCAAAATTGTTAAAAGTTGTTCATGTTTGCGAGATTTCTTTGCACTGTTAAGCTAGCTTCAGACTCCAGTATTATGCACGTACAATATTGTATGCAACATATCTACGTTATTTTATCTATTGCCATTCTATTTCCAGTAATGTTTAAGTTCTAACGAATGTTTGATGACGAAAAATCGATAATATGTTACATGTAATATCTAGTAGAAATATATTATCGATTTTACGTCATCAAACATTCGTTAGAACTTAAACATTACTGGAAATAGAATGGCAATAGATTAAACAACGTAGATATGTTGCATACAATATTGTACGTACAATAAAAAGTCTGAATACTGCTTTACTGATATAAAAGCGCTGCTTTTGAAATATTTTCTTTGGTAAGTGACATGGCTGTGACCCACCATAATGCTTTGATTCTTTTTACAGTCTATGGCTTCACTTACCTACTGGTAGTTTGATGTTATCCTCTAGGCCTACCAAATAGTTAATCATTGTGGATTTACCAGCACTCCAGGGACCCAGGAATAGAACCATGGGTTTGGCTTCCAGCTCACCATCTATACAAAACAATTTAAATGAAGTATGATTCATTTTCTGTATACCATAGAATTCCATCTACAAGCATATATAAATTTTTGTATCATATGCCTCTGATGGGTTTTTTATGAAAGAGATGAAAGGCAGACACCCTCTACAAAAACAATATTTTGAGTTTGAGCAACTGTTACTGAGACAGATGGCTGAACAAACATGCATTATTGTAAGACCAATCTATTGTATGTTTTTGTGGAGGTGTCTGCCTTTCATCTCTTTCTTTATAAAAAAATTCCTTATTAAGAGGAATATATGCTTGTAGATGGGGTATCGATTAAATATAGACTTGTTTCAATTCCTTTGGCACCATAGTTAGTGAATGTAAAATTCATGAAAGCTTTGCCACATCTTCCAAAAATTTATATTTCTTTCCAAAGTTTTGAAGTCGTCTATTCTTTCTAAATAATTATTTACCATCATAACTTTGTGAGAATCTATTTGACATTTGAATTGCTAGATCTTTCTTATCAAACTTTTATACCACAGGCATACTGTGCACTGCAGGGGTAGTGTTTGAGCAAAATGCACACCATGTCCACAAGGTATACTTCCTCCCTAGCTCATATGTTGCCAGCGCCAACACAAAAATTCTGACCTGACTAAAAATCTGAGGGAGTCCAGTATATGATACTTCGACCATGGGTCCTAATAAGAGCATGAATAGAGAAAAAGTAAGAAGGAAGACTTGATCAAGGCTAGATTAAATACTGATCAAGTGGAATTTATTGAAAAGAAAATCCATCATGTAAATTTGTGATCTTCAGACTAGAGTAGAGCATCAGGTGATTTTTTTGGGGGGGGGGCTACAATAACCTGATTACTTCATTGAGGCAATGCCTGCAAAGTACACACAAAAAAAGCGCAGTGATTTATAGTGCGTTACGCACAGGCACAACGCTTAGACGTTGATCCACAATTCTTAGTCAGTGGGAGTGGTCTAGTTCGTAGACACATTTCTGATTTGGACAATCGCATGATTTCGGTGCCGTCTATCAGGCCGTAGAGCGACCCCACGTCATCATGCGCGTCTTGATAATGCGTAACATGCGTGTAGAGGTGCGTACATTGTATGTAGCGCGCTGGATGCGTAGACAAGTGCGGAATACGCGAACGCGATAGCAATACGCGCAACAGAATACGTGAAGTTGTAAACAAGTTTCGTTCATTTTATAATGAGGGGAGTTTTTATGACGGTAACTTAGTTTTTGCTTTAAAAATTGTTTACAGTTATTAAAATAATATTTAACTGACTAAGAATGAGAATAAGCGATAGGAATTTTTATTTTGCCTATCCTCTACCTATGATAGAGCGACAGGCAGGTCCAATATTTTTATCGTAGCGCTTGGCATCCACTACTCAAAATATTGGACCTGCCTGTCGCAAATCTATCACACGGTAGAGGATAGGCAAAATAAAAATTCCTATCGCTTATTCTCTAAGCCTCAGCACACTTTACAGGTTGTCGCTGACCACTATGGCCCCACATCATTCCATAAACCATTAAACAACAATTCAGGGACTTTGCTGCTTCAATCGCAACCAGGATCAGCTCCCCGAGTTTCGTACGGGTTACAACGAGACAAATTAGCAGTGAGTTCCTTGTCCAGGGGAATTTCAAGCTAACTCAATTTTTCCACAAGAGTGTACTAGGCACCGCCTTGGTTCGAACCCGCAACATCTCGCACCATAGTCGAACGCCTTAACGATTGATCTAACTTGACTGCGTCAGAATGTGTTTTTTAAGACAGAAATTTTGGGAAAGAGTTGAGCCATTCATAAAGGGTATCATTGTGTGGAATATCAAACTGGTGGTGTAGATTTCTTTTTGACATGGGGGGGGGGGATGGGGTTGGAAAAATTTCTTGAAATATAGTGAATTCAGCACATTTTGACATCATAATTAATTTATTGTACAAATGCGAAAAATTTTGTCATTTTGAAGCTAAACTGTTGAAATATGGTTAAAAAACTGAATAAATTTGCGCGAAGCGTGAAAAATGTACACTTTGGGGGCTAAAATGGCAAAATACATGTAGATGGTTAATTTGGTTTAAACAGATACAGGCGTCAACATCGGGGGATGATTGTATGGACCATCCCCCCTGGCAAAATATTTGTACGCTTTAAATAAGGCCGAAAAGACTGTGTATTGATATAGAAATGCATGCACGCACGCTGTTGGGTGCAGTGCTTACGCTAGTTGTGTGACTGGCGTATGCTTATATGTGAATTTACGCGAGCGTGAGTTGGGACTTAATTGAAGCGCGCAGTAACAAAAGCTGAATAATTTCCACCTTATATAAGTCAAACAAACTTTAACAACGTCATACCCAGCGTTCGAAATTTTGGTTGTCCGGTTGCCCGGGACAACTAAAAAAGTCGCCGGACAACCAAAAATACTGATTCGGTTGTCCGCCGGACAACCATAAATGTGTAGCCAAAACTCACCTTTGTATGTGTATCTTTTAGCTGGTAATATACGGACAACCAAAAACTTAGACGGACAACCAGAAATTGTAACCTGGTTGTCCGTGGGACAACCAATTATTTTTCCTTAATTCGAACACTGGTCATACCTGAAATAGCAGAATGCCCCATATCGTGAAATTTATAGGCTTTAGCAAGAGGCTGTATGAGTTTCTTGTTAATCTCCTTCAAAGTGTTGAGTTTTTCTAGCAATTTCGAAGTGATCGTTTGTTCCGGCTTGTCTAGATTCAGCGTTAAGTCTATGTGATGACGATTTCTTGGCGTGAACTCAATCTTCTGGACTGGTATCTCATCAGTGGATGGTGGCTGCACAGGCTCTTTCTTTGGTGGTGGCAGCTTTGTTGAGTCTTGTTTGGTTTTCTTTGGTGATGGCACATCTGGACCAGGGGTGGGTGGAGGTGTTTTTGAAGATTTGGTGGTGGGCACCTTTTCTGAACTTTTTGCTTTGGTTGCTGTAGATCGAGGAAATAATGGAACATAATACATTATTTATTGTGGATTTAGCAATGGCTTAGGCTTAGTTATGGGACAGAATATTTTGATTGTGAAGAAACTATTTTGAATTCGCTGGCCTAGTGTATGTTAGGCCGTGTAAAATTAATATTTTGGTTCTCGCCCCTCCTCCTCAATTTCTGGGATTTGTCAGATTTTTTTTTTTTTTTATAGATTTTTCAATTTTTTTAGACTTTGGAATGATTTATGAAATCTTCATACATGTACATAAGTTTATTAGAGAACAAGCATCACTTCCAAGTCTTTTTTTTTTATTCTCGGAGGTTTATCCCTCAGACTCTCACATTCGTTTAAAAAAAAAGGGCCTCATCGCTTCCTCGAGCACTATTGGAGAAGACTGCTGACCGAAAACTACTGACAATGCTAATTTTACCTTGAAAAAAACAACAACAAACACCTCCCTCCCTCATCAATTCATGAAAATCCTCTGGACGAGAACCAAAACATTAATTTGATACGGCCTGAATAGAATATGACCGTTGCTAGGTCAACTGGTTCACGCTTTCTTTATTATGAACCACTGATCGAAATGATCACAACACAAAGCCTATGACATATCATAATTCGCCCTTTAAAAACTCAGAATCATCCATTTTCATCAATCTATTCTGTCCCTAAAATTACCACATATTTTATTCGATGGGGGTACCGTACTCCACTGGTGGTACTGTTGATAACAACTGTGTCCCATATACTACATCCACATGGAAAGAAAGATTTTGTATTAATTGTTTTCAAGAGACCTTTTTCAAGGTATAAAGATTTGAGGTTTCTACATACATATTGTGACCCATCACATCCAAACCAACCACTTGGCTTCAGAAATGAAAATGGAAATTTAAACACTGGGATAAACTGCTGTTAGCTTTAAAATGACACCTTACTTGTTGAAATCAGATACAGTAAAAATGTTTTATGAGACAAAACAAGCTCAAATTTCTTTTTATTTTCTTTATATTTTCTCATCTTCTTCCATTAAAGTGGTCAGTTTTGATGTGATTGGTCCCTGCTGTACGTACACCTAGTACCTGATCCTTATCTGGCAGAACATAAGTTTAGTCGCAAATAATTTATCTGTTTGCAAACTTCCACTGAGCAGAGTTTTTTAAGATGTAATATACAGTAGCGTGTCCAGGGGGGGAGCTTTGGGTGCTGAAGCCCCCCGCACTTTGTTAAAAATCATGTAAAATCAGCCGTTTTTTTGGCGATTTTAGCCATAAAGCCCCCCGCATAAATCTGAAAAAGGGGCTTAGCCCCCCGCAGGAAAAGATCCTGGACACGCCGGTGATATATGTACATAGACCCTAGCCTATGCTATATGCCGGGAATGATGCTATACGTATATTGTATACACGTGTTGCATTTAAAGCAGAGGGAATCAAGGTGTTTAAAACTATAATTAGTGATAACAAGATTAAAGCAAATATACTACAGTCTAATTAAAGCATGATATGTTATAATTTGTTCCCTAAATACCATGTTTGCCAATCTCTCAATACGCCATCTGTTATCATGTATAACACATCTAGGTAATGCACACTACATACACAAGGCATAGCATTGTGAAAGGGCACTGCAAGGCGAGTGCCAATTAAGACTTACATGAATTTTAGTGTAAACTAACTTTCTATAACACTATAATTGGATTTCATATATGGTTAAACTTCTTACCCTCACTATTCACACATGCACTAAATACCAGCAAGAGAAACACAGCCGAAATGATGACATTTGTTGCCATTCTGTGGGCCTCCATGTTCACTGCATTAACACACCTGCCACACACATCTCGCATGTTCCATACTTGGCTGGGTTTATTTACCAACACTCTCATACCCAGAGCCTGCAGTAAGGTCAGTTATATAAACAGCTGTATTGTTGTTAACTGTGAACAATGGTAAGTGGATTGATAAGGCCATTTAGGGTAGTAGCAATTGATTGTGGATAACCTTTTGTGAGGCTGCTTAGTTGCTTGGTGTTTTAGGCGTTTGCAGTGCCCTGGGCATTGAATCAATGGTTTAGTTTGTCTGTGAACTGATCCAGCTGACTGCTGAACTTTATCTGGCTGTATGTAATTCTTTAAGGACTTGCCGACAGGGTTGCTTGTTTTAAAGGAGAGAAGGGTTGTACTTTTAAGACAATTATTTTAAGGAGTAAACAAAATTAAGTTTGCTTCCTATAGAAAACATTTTTAGGATGTTTTGTTTTTATTCACCAAAGGTTGGCCTGTTTTTCATTCAAAACAGTGTGAGAAATATATGTTTATAAATTTTGTTTATTGATGATAATAAAACCAGGGCTGTCAACTTTTTGGAATTGCTTGCTGTGAGACAGAGGCGTACCGGGATTTACCGACTCCAATGTTCATTTTGAACCATGATTATTTGAGCCATGGCGATCAATAATGTGAAAAGCGGGGGGTGGGGGTGGGGGTGGAAGTACAAATTATTCATGACGATGCATGAGATTTTACTCATTTTCCAGCTTTTTGCGTGAGATTTCCTACTAGGCGTGAGATTATACTACCTTGGCGTGAGACCGTGAGAAAGTGGCCCAATGCGTGAGACTGACGTCACGGCCAATGCGTAAGAGTTGACAGCCCTGATAAAACCAAAGAAAATCAATCTAATAATGATAAATTTTCAAAAAGAAACTTTTCTACTGATTAACAAACCTGCATCTTGGATCGGCATACACCTACATATAAAAACAAATAGCATTTTTAATTTTTAGCATTGTATTTTTTTAATTATCTATTGTGATCAGATTTTGGGTGCTAAAAGCTGTTTCTTTATGTCTTGCAATTTTTTAAGTTTATGAATTATAATATTTTGCAGATTTCCTTTTACAAATTTAAGCGTAGTGCTAACCATCCAGTGGCGCGTATTATTTTCCGCAAAATCCTATGCACATATGCTAGACATTGTGCGTGTATTGCGGTGGTTAACACATTAAAGGAATCCTGCAACAGAGTACAATTTAATTTATTGGATTCTATTTCCATGTGTTTATAACCCCGGATTTATGTATCCCTGCGTTTGATTGAAAGCCCGGGATTGAAAGTTGGGCATTTGAAGGGGCATTTGCATCATCTTTCATGAGAGAGCTATTGGTGAAAGATAGGGCCTACGTAGGCAAAAAGGGGTAAGTAGCAATGTCCAACCCCCCTAAAAATGGGTGGCTGGGGTTGGTGCCAAAAAAACGGGTGGCCGGTGTTGGCCTTCACAAAAATGGGTGGGAGTTGTTGAATTATAGACTAAAAAATTTGGTCAGTTTTTAACACTTTCAGGAATTTTGCTGCAATTTCAAAGTTTATCAAAGTGTTACAATATTTTGTAAGTTTTTGTGGAAATTGGCAAATTTCCTAAAAAAGAACCGGTCATGAGGGTAGATGATTGAAAACAAGGGCCATTTAAAAAGAGGGGTGTTGAGGGACAGGAGTTTTGAAAAGAAGTCATATGGGGTGAATAAAGGGGGTCTGTTATACTGAAGAGAAGAGAATAACCTCAAGTGTGCATGTCTATCCTTTTCTGAAAGTTGATGTTGTACTAGTTTATTTTATACTTACTTAAAAGTGACATGTTGTTCTTTCCTCTTTTCTTTTCTGTAGGCTAAGAAGTTAGAAGAACACAAACGAAAATATGAGAGGAAACGTGAAGAGAAAGCGCTTAAAGAGAAGAAAGAAAAAATAAGGAAAGCCAAAGAAGCCCAGGAAAAAGCCAGGAAGGTATGTAAGACCCGGGGGGGGGGGGGGCACTCAACACAAATGACCATACGGATATGCTCCCCGGAAAGACCCCGTTTTGGGGTTTCGCAGTCTCGAAAGACCCCTATATTTGACCAAAATACAGCTCCGAAAGACCCTTGATTTTGATAATTTCAGCTCTAAAAGACCCAAAAATGGCTCATTCCTCATATTTCTTATTTTTTCAGGCGATTTTCAACCAAAAAGCCAAGAAAGACCCTTGATTTTGACTTTTCGCAGCTCAAAAGACCCCATTTTACTTGTTCACAGCCCGGTTCGCAGCTCGAAGACTCCTTTTACTGCACGCCGTCAGCTCCCAAAGACCCACCACTCAAAATTCGGGGAGCATACCCACCAAAATTTTTTGATGTGCCCCCCCCGGGATGTAAGAGTTACTGAAACAAATGCCAGATTTTTAAGGCTTATGAAAATTGATGTTAAATTCCCATCACATATTTTTGAGCTTATGAGGCGACTCTTTCATTATTCATTATTGGACTGTATTTCATTAACAGGCTTTTTTCCCATTTTTTGGTGAACACTATGAAGCTTGGTTAGCCCTGGCCTGGGAGGATCCTGACTGCCCCTAATCTAGGCTGTTATACCAATGATATGTTATACCAACCTGTATCATCATGTTTAACTCTCACTATGCGGGTGTCGACTGCAGACAACAAGTTTCAAATTTTTTTTGTGTGTGTGCAAAATTCAAAGGTGTCATAATTGTACATTTTCATGACCATATTTGGAATCAGCATGAAAATGCATTAAAATATGCACAAACAAGCCTAAATGGTTCCGTTCTTGACAGGGTCTTAGCTAGCCACCCGTCTGGCCGTCATTTTAGACTGCCAGTTTGCTCCTGGGGACGGGCAAGATGCCTTTGACAGATGCTATATTATAAATTGTATGTTTTGAGAAGCTAATTGCCCTTTTTAGTAGACCCAATTTGTAAAACAAGGCCATATCAGCACATATTTGAACTCTTTGAACCCCCAATGGGCTATAGATGTCTGGTAAATGTTTTTAAGGTCAAATTAGGACAGGCAAGTTTATTCAAATGACGGGCAACCCTCAATTTCTAGCTAAGACCCTGGTTCTTGATATTTTGAAAAAGTATCTCAAACCTAGGACTTTTTATGGTTAAACTTTAATATGGCTAGCACGCAGAGCATTAAAGTTACTGTCTGGGGACTTGGAAATAAAAGCAATGAGAGTGTCATAGATCCTGTCCATGTCAGATCTTGTACCATATTCTTTCCATTACTGGGCACTTAAGTAAGTCATTTTAAGCGGGTGCTTATTTTTACAATACCACTACCATCTGTAGAGACTGACCGATCAGGTCCTTATCTGAATCGGCCGATTGGCCGATCAATTATCTCTTTGATCTGCCGATTCGATCGCCATCACCGTGAGCAAATTTCACCCGTATGTTGAAAGGGTACTTGTACGCAAAGTATTACCATAATTATGTATGCTCTGAGCACAAAAAAACACACTCCCATATGCATTTAAAATACTGAATTTGACCATGATTATTATAAGCTCAATTTACCTTTTCCCCTGATGTCCCAGTCCATGGAATCATTCGATCGCCCCATTTTAATATTGTGTTTACGTTCAAGTCAGTGTGAGTTCTGCACACGGCCCGTAGCTCTCTCCAATCTGACACGCATGTGTGTAACCCGAAAGTGTTGAGTTTTGCACGCGGCCCGTAGCTCTTTCCAATCTGACACGCACGCGTGTAACCCGGAAGTGTTGAGTTTTGCACACGGCCCGCACGCACGTGTGTAACCCGGAAGTAAGAACTACAATTGTAATGTGCATGCGGGGAATTACCTGATTATCTCAGCTGCGTGCCTGAATCACGGTATGATTTTATGTATGTTTATCGCCTACAAAGCTTGTTCTTTTGCTAAATTTCTCTTGATTTAACTAGTCTAATTCAAAGAAATATACCAATAAATGAATACTTGTTAAGCTTCAACAATTACTTTCATGATATTGGGTGATCGATGCATTACATCGGCGGATGAAGGAAAAATCGGCCGATGCAGATCACTACCGATAAGCTAATAATCGGCCCGATACGGAAGCTACCGATCTGATCGGTCAGTCTCTAACCATCTGACTGTTATTATTTTAATTTGTTATTGTATGTTAGTGCGCCATCGCTTGGTTGGTAATGCTGCTGTTAAATAAAAATATTTAATAATCTTCATGAGCTTAATCAAGATGTACAAACATAATAATGATAACAGTGGTTTTAGAGTTTGAAAATTGCCACAGATGTTTCCTTTTTTAGGTGCAATTGGACATGAAAATGTACATGTATAAAAGTTGACTGTTTTAGCTAAGAATTTACATTTTGTTGGCAAAAAGACAAGTTTACAGCACTTTTTGGTTATTAGTTAACACATTATACAGGTTGAAAATCGCTGGGTGGGCGCTTATTTGGTTAATGGAACAAATATATTTCATGATCTCACTCAAGATGTAAGGAACAAGATATTGGTGATTTTAGAGGTTGAAAATCTGGCATTTGGACATGAAAATGTATAATAATTGTAATATCAAACACCTTATTAATAAAATGGAATCAAATAAAACCTAACATTGCAATAACTACTTTAGGCAACAAGTTCACAACACTTTTAGTGGTCAGTGGACACTGGTCAGTTAATAGTATCACATTCTGCAAGTTGTGTGCTTAATGGGGCCATTACAAAATTGTACCTGTATTTCTGTTATAAGCTGTGACTGTATCTCAATGACCTTTATACATGTATTTATGTGATCTCTTTTCCCTGTACACAGGAAGAAGAAGAGAGGAGGCAACGTGAGGAGGACTTAGGAGGAGGCTTCCCTGGAGGCTTTCCTGGTTTCCCCGGAGGTTTCCCTGGTGGAATGCCGGGTGGAATGCCGGGTGGAATGCCGGGTGGAATGCCGGGTGGAATGCCGGGTGGCATGCCAGGAGGCATGGGGGGTATGCGGGTGGAATGCCAGGAGGCATGCCGGGTGGTATGGGAGGCATGCCCAGCGGAATGGGTGGTATGCCCGGCGGAATGGGTGGTATGCCTGGCGGAATGGGAGGAATGCCAGGAATGGGTGGTATGCCTGGAATGGGTGGTATGCCGGATATAACCAAAATCATGTCGGATCCAGAAATCATGGCTGCATTTCAGGTGAGCATAGAAAGCATAAAGACAATGCATTCACCTACATGCAAAGTCATCTGTTGATGAGGGCTACTGAGCTGATTGAAGCACATACGTGAAAATGAATGCTACACCCATTCTGCTCCTATCACTGTGTATTTATTTTCAAAGCATGGTCTTGACATTTTTTTTTTTTTTTTCATAGGCATCAAAGAACTGATAATAAACCCTTATACAGCTCGTGTGTGATTTATAAGATACGGGCATTTGGACAATCGGCCTTCATGATTATGCAAGAATTCTCAGCATACAAAGCATGTGGACTTTGCCTGTTGGTGATTGGTTAATTTTGTTGTCTATGGCATTAAAGCCAGTACATAGTTTGGTGTTTTTTATGCATTTTGCCAACACCAAAAGCTTGAGTTCGCAAAAAAATCCAAGAAATCAATCCGACCAGAAATAGCGCAATGCACCTGCGTGAATTTCATGCTTGGTAACTGCTCACTCTTATATGATTGCAGATTTACCCTTGTAAACTGTGTGCAGTTCCCTAGACTACTTTAGACCCCGAGATTAATGCAAATATTGAAATGGTTGCTCACCCGCCCGTCACATGCATAAATGTTGTTGGGGGACCCAATATAGGTTTTGTATAATTTTGTCTCTGAATAATTTTGATCACAGTTCGTCATGTAAGTGTCAATTACAGGGGCGGATTTAGGTGGGGCGTGTGTTTATTTTTGCAGAGCGGTGCCACCCCGAACCCCACCCCCCCACCAAATTTTTGCAGTGTAGAGCAGCACCTGTATTTGTGTGGCCGGCGCCCATTGAAAATTCCTATATCCGCCCCTGAATAAATTTGCTCAATAATGTAAGACAAATAATAGCAACTGTTTTTTTTTTGTAATGGTTTAATCACAGGATCCAGAAGTGACGGCAGCTTTTGCGGACATCAGCCAAAACCCACAGAACATCAGCAAATACCAAAACAATCCAAAAGTAGCTAACTTAATAGCCAAAATGCAGTCAAAATTCTCTGGAGGACAAGCAAAACCTGAAGGACAAGGAGGGCAGCACCAAAACCAGACGAAGGAGCAGGTCCTGGTGCAGGTGCAGGATCGGGAGCTAGTAGTTCAGGGGACAATTCACAACCATCTTCGGGACCAGCGGGGCCAAAAATGACGGATGAGTTAGATTAACGGATGAAAGTGCACAATGTGCTGTAACAATAAACATTGTATGTATTCTGTCATGTCCTGTCTATGAGATGTATTACAATCAATTAAACTCCCCATAGCTTGTGATCGGTTAGTAGCGCGCAAAAAGGAGGTCCATTCATCTGGTGCCTTCATCGGATAAAAGGGAATGCAGAAAGTGGCGAACAATGTCGGTACAGTTTGATTGAAGGATCAATTTTTTTAATATTTTGTGTCACGATCTGATCCAACTAGGTCTAAAGGCTGCATTTAATGGGCAAAAAACAAATAAACTACAAAATGGAATCAGAAAAAGCTTAACAAACAAGTATACTGGGGTGGGATGTGAGGATTTGAGTAATAGTGTGCTTGGTTAAGTTGATGATGATAACAACTATGGCTTGGGTGGATCAAGATTGTGTCACATTTGAAGAGGATCTGTCTAATCATAACTTTAGCTATAAGAATAGTCGTTACTAAAGTTGGTGCATTATTCAACAAGGGCAAACGTTTCACCAGGAATTTCACAGTCCATGGTGAGGTGCCCAAAATGTGAAATTTGCAGATTCTTACTTACTTATTTAGGTGTTGATAATGAGTTAAAGCCGTAATGTACGATCTTTTTAAAATCTTATTTGTAATGTTTACACATTTTTACACCTATTTGGAATCAGCCAAATTCGTAGTATTTGTAGGGAAAACAGAGCAATTTTGTAATTTTTATCGTACATGTAAAGAGTGCAGAGGCTTGTGAGTTTATGCCTGTGTGTAGTGCACTGTGAATCACTGCGTTTTAAGAAACATGTAATACGATAATAAATTGCTTATATAACTCTAGTTAAACTGTTAAGATAGTGAGTGGCTTTCTTTCATTTCCAACTCATATTGGGTTTATAATCATGGCAGGAAAAAGTGGGCAATACGGGAAGCTCATTGCCGGGAAATTTTTTGACCAAAAAAATAAAGAAATACATAAGGGAAATATGTCATACTGGAGGGAAATTTGATACAACTGGAGGGAAATTCTGGATTGCTTGCAGGGAAAAAAACATTTTTTTTCAGCCTCTGGGGTTTAAATTAATAAAAAAATCTTCCTGACAGTTATGAGTAATATTATTTTATTTTTATTTTTTGTGCAAAAAGAACAAAATCAAAACATTTGACTGGTATTGTATGTTATGGCTAACATATGCTGACTATTTTATAGTGATCATCATAAAGAAGGTACTGTTTTCTGCCCACCAAATTGTTGAAGCTGCCTTATTAGGATGGTATAGAATACATGTGTATGCATGGATAGATTTAGCTCACATATTGGGCAATTCCATTTCAAATCTGCTAAACCCATGAAGAAGATTTAAATCAAGTCTTCCTTCCACAGTAGGAGTGTGTTTTTCAAAGGAATTGGCTAAAATGTTAATTATTTTGAAACCCATATCCCTGCTGTATATGGCTTTACCTATATCTTCCACAACTGGAGTATGTAGCCTATTTCAAATGGAAGTTATACAATATTATTGTCTATTCTATTTGAAACCCAGGGGGGAGTGTATGTTACAAATGGAATAGTCCATTACAAAGATATCACAAGTGACGTGATGCGCACCTACATAATGGAACGATTGGCCCTCTTTAACAGATGATGCTAAGTAGTGAATCATCTGTACTTCATTAGTCTATGCATTTGGTAGCTTCTAATAGTGCTCTTATGTTTGTGTTAACTAATGTTTAGTAACTTTCTCAAAGGACATTCAAACTTGCCATGCACAGTCTTTACCAATTCAACTTAACAATGATTATATTCTTATAAAATTGATATGCTCACATTTGATATTTAGCAATACAAGTTTTGTATTGTATGGTATACAAATATTAACTGTCTGTGAGTGTGATGGTCGAAATATAATCACAAGGTGAAAGATGGATTCCGGCGAGTGGAATGGAACAATATATCTTTCAGCGAGTGATTATTTCGACCATTACACAAATTTAAGACAGTTAATATTTGTTTTATATCACTCATACATAAATTCTATTAATTAAAAATACTAGTAAAGATAGGGAGTACATTTTGTCATCGACACAACACCATGTTTTGCCATGACATACTTCAAATTTTGGTGTCGACCCCATAACTAAATCGGCGTGTCTAAGAGTCAGCGCAAGACGGCCTGTCGTGATGCGCACTACTGGCGCAGCACTGCGATGGTAAAAACTATCACACGGAGAGGCTGATGGTAAAAATGATATATGGCAATCAACCAATGAACTGTCTAGAATTTATGTGTGAGTGATATTATAAGAAATATGAATATAGCATGTTTGAATTTTGTATAGCATTCAACAACATCTCAAGGTTTAAACATATACCAGTATTATTGATGTATAAATTATTCAAGTCATTCAGATTTTTTCGGATAAGCTATTAATTCATTTGAATGCAATTTATATATTATATCAATTAAAGGTAATAAATATTTTCAATTCATTTTTTTCATACTTGATTCAAAATTACATTTTCTATTTTAAGATATTCAAAATGATCTCAAGACAATTGTATAGAATATATAATCTTTTTGAATGGTTTCTTTCCAAGCTTTATTATTTTTTATTTTATATACCAGGAAATAAGAACAAATAAAATAATGTGTCTAAGATGATAGATTCTAGTTGATTGTAAGGTTTTGGATAAGCTAAAAGGACATTGGTCCAGTCTATTGTACAAAATAGGGGGAAAATCTTCCTTGCACTGTAATAGCTAGTACCATAAATATACAGAAAACATATGGGTGTAACCCTACCTACCCTTAATTTTGTGGAAGAAAAACAAATATTTATATTGTGCAACACTGTATATAGTTGAATTTTGCTATAAAAAGGATATAAAACCAAGCCCTCTTTAGCCAAGTTCATTCCCAGCTGGCCACAGTGGATGATAAAGCCTGTTGCCACACTTTTCACACCTTGTTGACAGCTTTATCAATAGCAGAGTATAATTGGAGTGATTAGTGGTTTTGGATTTATTCCTTTTCAGTAGGGAAACTGGACTATTAAGCTACTTGCACGGTTCCGCCATTATGCACTATGTGCGGGAGAGCCTCGAACTGGCAGCATACATGAAAGGAAGAATTATGTAACCTTACACAGAACGTTATGACTAGTTCAATTCCCATTCATGTATGCTGCCAGTTCGAGGCTCTCCCGCACATAGTGCATAATGGCATGAACTGTAAGTAGCTGAATACTTCTTTGCTATACTCAGTTTACTGATTATACAATGTAAATTGTAAATATTATTTGTTATATCAAAAACAATAGCAGCAATAGATATCGACAGTTCCTGGGTGAGAGCAATAACATTCCAAAAGTATTCGGATAGTTGGAACTTGTGCTGCAGTTTGTGTGGTGAGTCTTTCTAGGACCCCTTTTACACCAGAAAAATGTCTTCATTCGATGAAGATTAAAATTGAGTTGCAAGATTAAAAAGTGATTTTGTAATGTGAAGCACACTGTTGTTTTCAGGTGGTGTACTTTGTTGCTATACAAGCACAGATGTATAGTTATTTTAATGAACATAATGGTATTTTCATTTAATCATCAACCATAATGTGATCAACACTCTTAATTCAGTCGATTCACAATATGATGCGCCTCCAGCGGTTGCTGGGGAGAGGTCAATATGCAGTGCATCAGTGTCCGATTTACACATTTTTTCCTACCTGCACTGGTGCATGTAGCCCAAAATTTCTACATGCACAGCAAAAAGTGTGCATGCACCAAAATTAAAGCAAACATAAAATCACATTGAATCACAATCATTGTCAGTTAAGCTTGTAATAATATTCTCGGCTCCACTGTCATTGTCATTTTTATGCCGATCACTCGCCGATTTCTTAGCCAAAACACTGGATGCTGTGGCTTCATCTGTTCTAGAACTAGTCGCCGACGAGGTGCACGATTTCCAGAATGATGCAAGTGTTTTTTGAGCTATTTCCTTTTTTGCTGGACATTAATTACACGGTTTAAATTCCGGTTCTTTTTTTTCAATGAAATGAAAATGACAGCTTCTACATGTGCGAGGGTATCGGGAATTGGTGGATGACATCACATTACGCTAGCCCCTCTAAGGGAAGTCATAGTCTCGGACCAGACTGTATGTGGCTATCTCGAATGTTCGTTAGGATCGACAAGTATCAGACCGACGCTAAACTGGCCTGTGTAGGAGACTAGGGAAGTCAATGAAAAAAGTGACAGTTCTCATGTGATAGGGGTATCGGGAATTGTCAATTGCGCGATTTGCCCCAGCCCCTAATGAAGTCAGGATGTTGCGCTAAAAATAGATTGGGTTTTTCCAAAATCCAAATCGGACTGACTGCTTGTTTACTTTTGTATATTGCCTTGTCATATCGCTACTCGCTAGCGCTAAAATCGTACATGCACGCGTGCAGGCAGGTAGTGAAAAGCTGCATGCACAGAGGGAATGTTACATGCACTGGTGCAGGTATGCAGGTGGTAAATCGAACACTGCAGTGCATCATGGGAAAATGGCAACATCCAAAACCTGTGTTATACGAATACAACACAGGAACATATGTCATTGTGTGTTTAAATGTCATTCATAACCTCATGAATATATGCGATGCGTGTGATCCAATCATGTTTTATTATTTGTATAAATGTGAATGCAAATCGAGGTACTGCGTAATTGTTCCAGCGTAAATATTACCTAGCAAACACAAAATGTTTTGAACATCATTCGCAAAAGGTTAGAAAAAGTTGCCAGAAAACATTTAAATGTCGGGTTATATAAAGGGTTTAAAACATTTTCATAACATTCAAAAACATTTTTTGATAACTTACTGCAAATATTCTAACATAATGTTATTTAAGTGTTGACAAAATATGTGGCATAAATGTTTGCCATAAATATTTTACAATAACATTTTGACAAAACGTTTTAAAATGTTTTTACCAAAACCAAAAACCCCAAATGTAACCTGTTTAGAATATATTTAAAACATTTTGTGTTTGCTGGGTAGTAACCTCCGCGCGCACTGTGTTGTGCCTTGACCAAACTGCGCGTATGCTGGCCACCGTATTTGGATTGCGCGCTACCATATTTGCACAAATTGTAATAGGCACTTTTGTTAATGTTCGTCATGTTTTAGCCTGTTCGATTTATGGAAATGGGAAAATGTAAAAATTGTATATTTTTACAAACTTTTGAGGAAAATTTTGTATTATTTTGTAAAGTGAAGAGATAAAAGTGATAACTTTGCATCAGTAATATGTCAGGCATGTGAAATATCTAAACATTTTGCTTTGGACCTCCGATATTCCTCGGATCCAAAGGCAAAATGTTTAGATTTTTCACAATGCCCTCCAAATAACCGATGCGCAGTTATTAACCTCCACATATAATGATGTTACATGTCGTTATGAATATGAAAGTATTTTCTAATGTGAACATGGTGTTGGTTGCTGGTTAAACAATTATTCAATAATTGCAATGAATACAAACTAGGTGGAATCAATGAATCAATTACCTGTGAAATGCTCTCTATTGCGTACTACTAGTACTAGCACACAACTTAACACAAATTTATCAATATCAACAAAGACTGGTTTTGCTGAATTAATTTTTTAGCTAAAAAGAATCTGGTTTGATTTTTCTGTTCCAAATTAACTTTTTATGTTTACTACTCTATTTCATTTATAAATCCTATATGCAATACTTTCTTGATGATTGCATTTTATATTTGTAAAATTAGCACAAGATGTAAGGAACCTGTTGCTAATTATGTAAATTCAAATAATTTTTTGTTCGATTTGTGGTCTTTTTTTTTTTTTTTATGTGTTGAGCGATACTGCTATTCAGTTGAAAAATTGTAAATATATTTTGACTGTTTGAGAATAGATTGATCATTTTGATGATATCATGTGCATTTAATAATGGATGTAATTGGAAATATTTTGTACTGAATGTTTTGCTGTACAAATCAAATGTAGTAATAATTACTGGCATACATTTTGTGTTGCAATTACCTTCCAAGTGGGCTTGTGCAAAATGTGCAATATCATTCAAGCCTGAAAATAAAAAAGATCTATTCAAGATCTTAATTATCCAGAATTGATACTAATCAGAGAGAACACTGAAGAGGACCTGCATCCATCCAAACTGATGCACTCGGGGCAGGGCAGACATGGGATGGTAATGGTACATGATGGTAATGTACAGGCTGTATCAAAATGATTGATACCCATCAGGCTTAAGGCAAGTATAAGTATATAAGTCAATCCATATTGGGATGGGTACTATTATAGGTAAATTAGGTAATATTCTTGGTCAAGCTTGAATGTACCAATTGCGTCCATGTACTAGGGTATGCAGAAAGGCGCGTGCATGCAATCTTCTTGACTGTGGACTGTTATAAGCTTGTGTGTTTATGAGAGTTCATAAGAGTAATGTGGAAGGTCACATGAATTGAGCAGAGATGATACCACCTCTGTGGCCACGGCCATGTTTCTCCATTCAGACGTATTTTTATGTTCAACCCACGATGCAAAACTGAGGTACATGAACATGATTGTAATGATTTATAGTGGTACAGCACAACAGTTATATAGAACATTAGTGAAATATTTTGTAACTATGTCTATATCTTCAAGATCTGTTGATCACGCTCTGTGCGGGGGTCTGATTCTATCAAGCATATATCTCAACAATCGCCGTCATATCCCACCAATTTATCATAGAATATATTACATAATCTTTTTATAATTTTAAATGGTAAATATGTTGACAAATGTTTTTTTATATTTAAGTATTACAACATGGGAATAATATTATGTTGAAAACAAAATGCACCTATGGCGGGAAAGACCGACTTATGTCAATTCAGATCATAGACATGATATACCACTTTACGGTTGCGTGACTTTCAGTAACAGGCATTTCCCAATAGTCATAAGTTGCCTGGCGTGCCAAGTATTCCAACTTGGCCAAGAATGGCTTAATATACATATAGTGTTAGATTCAAGTTGAGTCATCAGACAGGCAAGCCAGCATCTGATTTCATAAAGAGTCTGAATATCTCCTGGAAAGAAGTAGCTGAGCTTTTTGGAAAAAAGGGTCAAAACTTGTGTTTTTAGGGTGTTTTTCCTATGCTGTGACAATCAAGCCCAAAGACTTGTACTGAGACTTATTTCAGTTATGCATTCTAATTTTTGGAAAACATTTCCTAACTTCTTTTGTAACTAAGTATCAAAATTTACATAAAATTTTAAAATTATGACTGCCTATACTCAAATTTTAGACTTTGAATTTTGTGACTGCATTTTTAAGAAAACATCATTGTGCAAAATTCCATATTTTTGACCCATTTTCCCTCAAATTGCAAAAATTTGACTTTTATTGCCAGTTAGAACTAACTAAAGGATTAGGACTTTGGCAACACAGGATATATTTTAATACCAAACAATTTGTGCTGTATTTCATGCAATATCGGAGTTAAATGAATACGTTTTCAAAAGATGAATTTGCTTAGCAACTATGGAATAGTGGTTGCCAACCATACAATCCTATCCCCAGTCTCTTGTGGTGGCAGCAGTTATTGAAGGTATAAATTCTGTGTAAATAACATTTACAGTTTGTACAAACGATTCAAGCTGTCTGGCACAATTTTTGAAATGAAATTGGGTGGTTATTTTGATCTACTGTTAGTTTGTTGGCATTGAGCTATTCCACACATTTCAATGGAAGATATGACTTCAAACTTGTGTGTCATGTCTTCCATAGGGGGTGTATGGATTTATGTTATACAAGCAAGTCACTGAGTAAAACTGTAAGCTTCTCTTGATGACATCATGGGTGGCACAAGATTTCAAATTTGTTACAAGACCCATTTGAGTTTATTGCATTTGAAAATAATCAATACTTGGTTACATGTAAACTATAAATGATGATTAGACTTGTAAGAAATAAAACTCAACTCATACAAGGAGATTTTTGTAAATTTGCATTTAGTGTGTGTTTTATTGCACTATTAATATTGAAACATAACACCACATACAGAGATAATCTATGCATTTACTGTGAACATACATTGATTTTCTAGCAAGTACTTTAGGCTAAACACAGAAATTGGGCTATCCCAGTTGAATTCACCCCATACACCCCCATTAGCGTTTTAGAGGTATGGGGACACAATGGCGCTGCATGTAGCAGTCTTTTGAACCCATATTGAATACTGTCCTCTTATTGCATGCTTCCAAAAGGCTAGTGGAAGATGAATGTGGATGGAGTCACCCATTCTGATAACCCCATTTGAAATTCACACTCCCTGTGTGCAAGATTAAGGTCACTTCTTCCAATTGAGGTGTATAGATTTCAACAGGAATAGCCCATTGTTTAATCTCAAAATATTCTTTGTATGAAGAAAGAAATCATTAGTAACAAAAATGAAATATGGAGAACAAAATGAAAAATAAAAAAGTTTACAATTTTCCTACTTGCATCTAGTTATGAAATAAATGCTTGTTTGGAGAAAGACAGAATAAATGAATTGATTTCCTCACAATTTACCCGGTAGACATTCTTCATTTTAGGCAAGTCGGTTACAAAATAGGCAAGACTGTATAACACTTAGCTCAGCATGACCACAACACAAGTTAACAATTATCCACACAATTCAATTCTATACAACTGATTGGGTCACAAATTTGGGTCAATGTTGTCTACTGTGACATTTTTTGGTACTTTTATTAACACATTCACATATGTGATGCGATCAAGCAAAATCAGTCAGAACTCGGAAATATTGACGTCGAGATATAGCCAAACAATGGAAATATTTCCTTTTGTTTGCTTTTGTTTTGGAAACCCTTTAATTGCTCATATCGATGGAACTGGTTGTTTCTGGGGGTTTCTGCACAATCCAGCTTTGTAAATGCTTTTTACTATCCTATAACTGAAAATATGATATTTCCGAGTTCCGACTGATTTTGCTTGATCGCATCTAGGCCTGGCATTTTCGGGTAATTTTGTACCTGGGTACACAGCCGTTTTCGCCAAACGTTTGTCAAACAATTGCCGAGCATAAATGTTTGTCAAACATTTTCAGAACGCCTGTAAACGTTGGCAAACGTTTTGATCGCTAAATGTTTGTCAATCGTTTGGTAAAGCGGCTATGTACCAGCGCAAAAATTTTTTAAATTTTTTTATTTTTTCGGTTTTGTAGTGTCCCTGGACCTACAATCAACGAAAAAAAGGTTGGCACAGTTTGCCTGTCTTTTGGTATATCTCTGCCCCCGCTCCCCCAATTCAATGTTGGACCAAGCCATGTTGTCAACATATGAAAAATATGGCTTTCTCCTAAGTGCTATAAAAGCATCCTTTTTTTACCATTTATATGCACATTTTAGGCAAGTCGGCATTCAAATTCAATGCATTTTGAAATCATTAATAGACTATGACATGAATACAAATTTTCAATTTTCATATTAAAAATACAAAACATCTTGAATTTTTTTTTTTTTTTTAGGTCAACCATGAATGATCCTATTAGTAGGCATGTCCACTAAAAATTGAAGTACTTTTAAATTGATTCAGACCTAACTTATTGGCTGGGAATTGATGAAAGAAACATTTTGGCGTTTAAATAATCTTAATCGGACGTTTCATTCCAGAGATATGGCCTTTTGAGTGTTACGGTTTTATATAGGGCTGCTAGAACATGTTAAAAAGTTAAAGTCCAAAAGGATTACTAACAGAAAGTGTAATTTTAAGGTACTTTTTCTTAATGTATTTATTAACTAGCGTTATCTGGAACATAATATTTGCTTATAACAACATGAAAATAAGATCATCCTGAAAATTTAATCGATTTTGTTAAAATACAACAAAAAATATAAGACCTCAAAACCCATGGTTTGTTTGGTGAAACCGCAAGCATGATCATAGATGGCCGCCATGGAAAATATCTCCATAGAGGAGATGAACAATAAGTGCATTATTTCAAATGAATGGCGGTAGTCTTAAACATTGTTCAATCTTTTACGGTCAGCACATTTTATCTTCAAAAATTATTATATTTCATCATGGCATAAGTTTGGTAACATTAATCACTACCAATTTTGAGAAATTTGCTCCAACTCAAAGGTTATCTTTACTACATTGAGCAATACACTGTGTGCATGGAAGCCATGATGGTCCCCGGTTTTTATACTCCCTATGAAATGGACATGGTAGTGAGAAGTGCACGGGAAGTGCATGATTTGAGATGGGCATGTAGGCTTAAACATTCTTAAATTTCTTAACATCCTACACATTTTGTCTTCATAAATAGTTAAATTTTATGAGTATGTAAGTTTGCTTGTCTGATTCACTCCAAATTCGGAGATAATTGCGTTTGAACACCTGATGCACGGAATGGTGTCACTTCAACCTGTTGTAGTTCTCATCTCATTAAATTTTTCATTAAAAAAGTTGATCTCTTCATGCAGGAAGGTCCTCTCTATTTACTGACCAAACAGGAAAAAGTTTGGTGAATGTTTTCTGGTGGAATCAGGAATTTCTTGAAACACCCTGATATAGGCCTACATTTGGATCAAAACAAGTATGTACGCCATTTAACATGCCTGGGATTTCTTGTATCGATCAGTTTCTCCATAGACAATACGTGTGTGAGTGCACGCACACAGTAAATGAAAAATCGTTCTAGTGGAAACTGTATTGAGAGTGGGCATCCCTACTATTAGGTCTAGGTCCACGAAAAAATAAAAAACCTAATTTTTTTTTTTTTTTTTTGAATTTCGGGTACCCGGGCAGGGTATTTCCTGCCCGGGTAATGTAATCTCGGGCGGGTACCCGCTAGCCCGCCCAAAAATGCCAGCCTTAATCGCATCACATATGGGAGTACATGCACAGCCAGACACTCTGTGAATTTGATCTCAAATCTCAAATTGTTCATGCAAAACAAATTCAAATAAATAATGATGTAATGGCAAACTTATATAGGATTTCAATGTGGATTGGCCTTTTTTCACAAGGTAACAAAACTTCTTGGCTGTGACAAACTATTCTTTATTATTATATGCAGAATTGCGGTGAACAAATTCAGACCATTTTGGTGAAAATGTGAGAATTGTTTCAGCCCTTGTGGAGACTCAAATGTTATATTTGATCTTTCTGAAGGATATGTCACAAATAGACCTTTTCTGAATTCTCATGACTTGAGAAATATGAGCAATTTTGAGCTCAATTCTGTCAGTACTGCCAGTAATTGCCAACTCTTTCAAATGTTGAGAAGCAAAATCCATCAAAAGACAACATCAAGATGTCAAAATGAGGCAAGCCGGATGGCAGCCAGCCTAATATGGAGTTTGCACTCATCTAGTCTTAAAGCCATATTGTAGCATTTCCATAAGAAATAGAATTGTATTTTCCCCCACAAAATGTTAGTTTTCACTGTCAGATATTGTCCTCTTTTAATTTTGGCTCAAACAGATGAGGCAATACAAAGAAAATGGCTATATATTATAATAGCAAGGCATATGTCGCTTATGCATTGAATGTGACTGCGGCCGGTTCTTTTGATGTGTTATAACCTTCCCGCAAACCGTGTATGTACGTGTTATATGGGCATCGCGTATGCGTTTGACTCCCGGGGTTTGTTTTTCGATAACAATAATAAAACATATGAAAAGTTTGTTTATTATTAAATCTCAGATTTTGTCAGAAATGCAGCATATTAGGCTTAAGATTTTTGTAGGGTATCTTAATTCATCGAAGTACATTAGATTAGTGTAAAAGTCTAGATTTCTATTGAGGGTGGGCTGGTGAGAAAATGTTACGATATGGCTTTAAAATTAATCTGTCACATCAATGTCTGGCTGATGACAAAGGGTATCATCAATATTAACATGTCACCTAGTGTTGTATTCAACAATTTGACATAGGCCAGTTTTGCAAACAATTATTAACACACATGAGACGGAAAACACTTAACACAATTGTACATACAATTATACAGATTACTGATTATGTCAGAAGATATACATATGAAATATCAAATTGTTGTCATGTTTGATCAGGGGATTTGCATTTTTAAATTGTTGCAATACTGCAAATACAAAATAATAAAAATAAACAAAGCATTTGTTATAAAAAAAAGTTAATTCACTTAAATTTACGGTACTGATTGAAGAAGTCACATTTTCAACAAGAAGAAACTGCATTATTATAAAGCTTACTGTACCTTAGAAAACAAAAATGATCAGCAGCACTGTTTTGATTTCAAACACTTTGTTCAACAGGCATGGTAATATAGAAGATACAAATCATTTTAATCATAATCAAAAGTAACACAATGGAAAGTTGACAAATAAAGTACTGTATTTGACCTTACAAGTGACCTTACAAGTCAATCATTTTAAGGGGGTGCTTATTAAGACACTCATTTTGTGAGTTTGTGGAGGCGCAGTTGTTCTGCCTATACAAGTGATTTTTACGCTCTGACATTGAACGGACAATCAGGTTGATGTGGAAAATTTGACCCGGCCTCATACAGGATATTGTTAAAGCCACAGATTGCTATTGTTTCCCAATTGCAAGAGAGTAACATGAGTCAGTGGTGTAAATTTCACCTTGAGACAGGGATAGTCTTGCAATTAGTGTCATCCCCCCCAAGGCCACCCAATATGCCCTTTAATAGGCTACAACTTTTTACATCTGGTGTTTCAATCTGGGGCTTTAATATTTGTTCACATTTTCAGGCTAGATATATGTATAAATGGGGGGAATTATGAACTACCTTTTTCAAGTGTGAAAACCTTGTAGGCGCTTTATAGGTTAGGCCCAATATGGTATCTTACCAAGTAAAATTAGTCCAAATAAAGCCAATTGTTTTAAAATATAAATTGAAACAATTGCAAGAAAAAAACCTCAAGAAACTTTTGCCTCAAATAAAAACTTGCATTGCATATATTACAAAATGTACGGTAACTGTTTTGTTTTTAAATGGCAATGCACAATATGAATACTGAATAAACCACATGCAAAATGAAGACATCTTTGGCTTGACTCGACCAAAACAAAAGAAATGTGTGCCTCAAAAAATATCATAATGGTTTCCTCAAATAAGGGTACGCAAAAAATTAAATAAAATGAAGACATCTTTGGCTTGATTGTCTTCTACCAAAACAAGAAACATGTGCCTCAAAAGAAAACTAATTTTCAAAAATGAGGACATATAGTGATAAATAAATTTCTAGTTTGTTGTATCATGTTAATCAGCTTTTATTTGATGCAAATGACATCAAAATACATGATACGATCTGGTCCATGAAGGCCAGATGAGGCATTTTTACTGCAAGCATGTTGCAAGCCTATGGGCACCCCACTTTTTTTTGCAATTTTTTGCATGTTGCACTAGAACTGATTTTGCACTAGAACACCAAAGTTCTAGCATACTTTAAAGTTATGAAGTGTTGTGATGTTTATTTTCTTATGTATTTTATTGTGTTTTTACTCCAAATTTTTACCTTTATATCTCAATTTCAAATTTGCCGCCTTTGGCCTCCATTGACCAGATCGTATCACATATGACAAGAGAAAGCAAAATTCTTAATGAAAACATTTGGTATTTAAACAATAAATAACTCATAACTCAATCAACTTTGGCAACATTGTTCTCATCACTATTGTAAGACATCTTTGGTCTGATTGTCTTGTTTTAAAACAAAAATACACACTGACATACAGGTATGTTTTTAACAAAATTACTGTAAAATCAATAATAAACATTTTCTTGTAATAAATAATTAAATAATAATTATAGGAACTCTGCATGAAATAACATTGAATTGCAAAGAAAGACACCGCTATGGGATTTATAAACCTCAGAAATGTCTCTAAACAAAACTGATTTCAGTATTTCTGTTTGATTTAGACTTTCATAAATATTATGCATATATTTTGTACTAAGCAATTGTCCAAACTCTGGACATGAGGGCCACATTGGGCTATATACCCCTATGACCTTAATCTCTCACACAGGGGGTGTAGATTGCAAATGGAGTCACCCAGTCAGGTAACCCCATTTGAAATTCACACTCCATGTGTGGAAGATTTATGCTGGTTTCATACTTTCTGCCGCTTACCGCTGAGCGGCGTGACGCTTCCTCATGCTGCTTGCACTTGTCTGCAAGCGGAGCGACACACCGCTGAGCGGCAGCGGCATGACTCTGAAAGCCAATCTTGCCGCTCAGCACTGTTCCAAAATTGTATTTTGTTCTCATACGTCAGAGCGGCACCAGCGGTGCTGCCGCTGCGGCAAAGCGGTGGAGTGATCGGTATATCGGCTTGCAGCTAGTCACCGCTAGTGTTTTTGGTGAGACTGCGCAGTGAAGTAAAATCATCTTCAGAGCAGCAAAGCGGCAAGCGGCAGGAAAGTATGAAACCAGCATATGTCTTCCATCTTCCCTACGGAATTCAACTGGAATAGCCCGTTGCAACCAGAGATCACTATAAATCATATGTGAAGTGCTCATTGTACTGAGTAAATATTTCACTCGATATAGGATTAAATTTACTCTCATCTTTGTGCCAAATAAAAAAGGCATAAATATTATAGTACTCCCATTTTTATTACAGAGTTCATTGATATATCATTTTGACTGGCTCCAATATAACTTTGTATGTGTATACTGGCATAACTGCATCCTTTGAATATAAGAGCTGCACATAAATTACATTGCACACTTTCATTACTTTATTATCTCTACCTGTATGATTTGATTGCAACATTGCTTAGAAATTACTTTACAACATACAAAAAAAAACAAATTTACATGATTATACAATTGATGGAAGGTGGTTTGCAGAATTATTCAGGACATTTTGGAAGATTTAGATGATCAATTCATCCCTTCTATAGTTGCGATTCAATCATGACAAATGTTGACAATATTCAATTGTAGCAGGCAGACAGACAGACAGACATTTTACTGAACATTGCATTTATATAGACCTTTTCAAATCGAAGTTTTCCGAAGTTTGTTATGGATGACCCCGTTTACAATTCCTGGTCATTGATGCTAACGCAAAGGCAACTATTACGTCTGAACGCAAATCTACATGAAAGACGCAATCAAGCGTTGGGTATGGCATGTGCAAGAGATTGATATTTATATTGCGAAGACCACACGAAGACCAAATCAAATGTGCCGCAGATGACAAACACTTGCATTTTTCTTTCTTTTTCTGTCACATTGTGAAGTGCCAAATAGTGGAAGTGTTAGTTTAATACCTTTAGAAAATATTTCTCTGTGATGACTCATGTTGACTTTGGCTAAATATGTTGTATTTTCACTCAATGAAAGGTACATGATTCCGCTTGATTGATTGCACCAATTTGACCCCTAGCTTACTGAATAAATGCTGCAGTTTTCCGATCTTGATTTGAAGAGGTCTATTGAATATGTAAATGTATGGTGATATTGCTGAAATCACACATACTGACAAATCCATCACTACAAACAAGTCATATTTCAATGAATATGGATGGCGGCATTATCTGTTTTGTTTTTGTTTGTTTTTGCTGTGCAAAGCTGTTTTTGCCCTTAAATCTCCAACCCCATAGGTGTGGGCATGCTAATGCATCATATGTATCCAATATCCAAAGTGGATGGGAGGCTTCCCCATGAGAAGTCCACCGCCCTCCTTCCTCTTTCCCATGTGTGATGGTGGGTGCTCTGATATTGTAAATGTTTTAGGCCTTTTTTGTGCTTTTTAGCCCATTTTTGTCAAAAGTTCTCACCCCCTTGAAAGTTGCCTCCCCCTTTGAAAGTCCTGGCTACACCACTGCAACCTACTGCTGATTAGATTTTGGCTTGATGTGATGAATATTGTGTTCACCACAAGATGATCGATATTACGATTACAAGGCCTCAGTGTGTTCACCTGAGCCTAGATCCATCATGGATCTATGACCTGAGATTTCAGTTTTCACATTTCAACTTCTTGATCCACTTGCTCGGCACCATCGGCTCCTTCTCGAAGACGCCGACCTTGGAAGAACCTGTCATCATGGTCCAGTGCAGTCGCCTGAAAATAAATAAACAAAGCTATATATGTAAGTACATCGATATTTTTTTTCTCACAATTATTGTTAAACCTTTGCAGCTGTTTTGAAACATTTGGGGAAACATGTGCAAAACATATTTGGATAAAATTGTGAAACTCCAAAAATGGGCGATATGGACAGTAGCCAATAGTCATTATAGAAGTCATACAGCCCCCTTGTTTGCCAACTATAACATTTTAGCAAACAATGACACCTATAAATTAGAATTGGGAGTTTTTATGTATAAGTACAGTATTAATGAACTACCAAGCTTATTTAACAGTTTATTTACCCTACGATCTAATATTCATGATTACTAAACAAGAAACGCTAATAACTATAACTTAACTAAAAATAGCAGGGTATTCACCGATCACGCTGTCCGTACAGCTGGTCCTATATTATGGAACTCATTGCAAAAATCTTTAAGAGCGCCTTGTTCAGTGAAACATTTCGGGAACATGAACAAAAGACACTTAATTTCAAAATATGATTAATTGCCAAGCATTGTAGATTTTTTGGTTCTTGTTTGTTTGTTTGTTGTTTTTAATTTTAATTTTTTGCTGTTGTGTTTTGTGTTTGAAAACTTTTCTGTTAAAGGGGATGGCTATACCTCTGGCCTTTCGGCCATCCTCCTTGATGGTATTTTGATGTAATGATATTTTAGTGCGTACATTTTGTATTTTTATGTGAATTGTGGAAATGAATAAATGAAATGAAAAACATGTGAAAAGAGGTTTTATGACTCAAATGTTTTTGATGACTCTACCCAGCAAACACAAAATGTGACGTGATCAAGGGGAATGAGTCACAGGTCGACCCTGGTCAAAAATGAGGTTTACATATCGTTATGAATTCGGCAGAGTGACGAATCGAGAATTTTGAGCAAATTGAGTTTTTGTATGCTTATGATTATGTTTCAGGTTTCAGTAGTTATTGAAATTTTGATTTGGACGAATCGCACCTAAGTGCGATAAATTAATTTGGCAGAGAGACGAATCGTATACTTAGCTGTACAAATCAGGTTGACCTATAGTATTGTATAGCGGGAAGCCCCGAATTTTCTATATTACATGTGCTATACTAATATATTTGATACCAACATATCGCTCATTCTACAAAATCCGGTGCCAATCCACTATAAAAATTGAAAAAATAAAAGTTGTTCAAAAAGACCTGCTTTTTGTGTTTTTTAAGAGTAAATGTATCACTACTTTCAGATGTAAAAAATTAATACATTGATACCTCTGTTTTACTTCTTTCCAATAACGTGTGTTAAAAGGGGGTAACATAGCTCACAGCGTTTTGGTGGAAAGTGCAATTTATTTTAGAATTACACAAAGACGTTTTAATCACTAAAAAATAATGTTGATAAACAATATAATGATGGTGCGTTATCTAATTAAAAAACAACAAATATGTAAAGAAATCGCATTTATTCAAAAAAAATATTCAGGGTTAGATGTGACACTTGAGCAGTGGAAAAGCATTTTTAGCGATTTTTGAGCCTTTGCAAGGGTTAATCAGGCTGAAGAAAGCATTTAAAGTATGGAAAACTATATATGTCCGTGTAGATCTCGTTGAGTTCTACCAGAAAAACAACATCTTTGATGCCCTAAATGCTTGACAAACCAAAGAATGGAAAAAAGGCTATTGGCACGCATTTTGTAGAATGAGCGATATAGCTGTAGGTATCCTCATATCCAGTGATACCAAAATAAGTACAAACATTCCCCACATGATATTGTTATGGTTTAATAATGTGAGTGCGCGCCCGTGAAATTGGAAAATCCCGGAAAATCATACACAATATATAGGCCAATATTGTTATTTTTGCTTTAAAATCCTTAAGTTTTTGCTAAATATTACAGGGATATGACTATTTATAACTTATATAGCAAGTTAAGTCTACATAGACCAGTAATAAGGACCAATGGAATGGTACCTAGATTTTCGGCACTCTGCCCTGTTCATAACGATATGTTTCTAAAGAGGATAATTAGATCTTTCAGAAACTGAAAACCCCATGTTGATACAACTTTTCTTTGCAAAGTTACGTCAATTTATCAAGCGGTGAAAACAATATAAAACAAAAGAATTTTAACACTTTCATTACCAATATATCAAAATCAATATTAGCGACATCCAACTCATTACCCTTGATCGTGTCACATATGTGACCCGTTCTGACAAAACCATGAACAAGTCGCATTTTTGACATTTTATGATTTGAATACAAATGTAAGCACTAGACAATAAGCTTTAAAATGATACTAAAATTATATAAATATCATTCAATACTTTTCAAGATATGGATAATTTTGTAAATGGTACCTAGATATTTTTGCCAAATTGCTATTCTGAGTAATGGGCCAATTAGTTTCCTACCTTAACACAGGATTGAATAGGGATTATCATAGTTCAACTGTTATTTATTGATTAAATAAACCTCTTTTTAATAAGTACTTTCAAGGATTTGAAAGTTCACTTAGTCCCACAGTCAAATAGCATGAAATTAAGAATTCCAAAATTTCATTTTTTTGAAAACATGAAAACCCATCAACATTATTTTAAAATGCTGTCAAAATGTTATTGTAAAACAAATGTTTTGCATCAAGTTACAAAACTGTTTTCTGAACGTTATCAAAACATTTTATACCTTTTATATAATGTGAAATGTTTTGTGTTTGCTAGGGAGCCAATTGCATTTTTTATGACTCAAATAGCTCAAAGTATTAAATAATTCAAGCTTAAAACAGGCCAAATAACTCAGTGTGAAATTTTGGTGACTTCATTGACATGGTACAATTTGTTAAATGCTGAATAAATTAAGAGTAGGTTATTTCTTAGGAGTGGCCAAGCAGATTGTCATCAAATACCATAAAAATAACATATCATCGCTTCTACCCATATCATCAATGTTGAATTTTGCAGTGGCAGACTCAAATTATGTGTTACCCTCTATCAATATTAAAGTCACCAACGAGCAACACAGCTAAATACGAACTGGCATGCTCGAGAACTTTTTCAACACAACAGTAACTTAATCCCTCGGGGGCATATACACATTAATATAACATACAAATAGAAGAGCAACTTGTCCATACACTGGGGCAAGGGTGTCAATCCGAAGTTGATCGTGGGGGACACAATGTTTTGTAAATATGACTGTGAAGTGGCATTGGAAAATTGTACCAAATGAGTGCCAGATGAAGGCATTAAAAATGATAGTTGGAAAAACTTGAAAAATGTTCAATATGAAGGCTCAATTGAAATTTTGCAGTTCATTTCCAGTGGCTTGCCGATTACTTTTTAGCCGGGCTTTTTAGGGGGCGAGGGCTTTGGCACTTTGGCCAGTGAGTATTATTCCGGCCTGATTTGCTGGGATACTTGCACGCAAAAATGATGTTTCATACTATTTGAAGTGAAAATTAATTACAGGCCAAGTAAATGATTCAAAACCAGCTTTAAATGAAGTCTTTGATTTCATGCACAAATTGTAGACTAAGTTCATGCAGTTAGATTTTATAGAGGGGCGTTAAATTCACATGAACACCATACTTACAGCAATAAGAGCGATTCCAGCAGATTTCATAGATGTTTTTGGTTTGATGTGGAAATTCATGTTGAGTTTACTGCAGACATCTATAGGTAGATCACGATCTGGCGTGGAGTCATCACTCTGTAGAATAAAGACAAAAGATAAAACTATTTTGATATTGCATGATACAGAACTGGGAGTTTCATATGATTGCATGCATCATCATCATCAGGGCTTGAATTTCAGGGAGGCCACCGAGACCATTACCTGCCATTTATCAGTTTTGGCCTTGGTGCCCCATTTGGCTGCAGAACAAGTGACAACAAGATTTCTCCACACACAGCGATCTTTGGCAAGTGCAGATACTGTTTGTTCTGCTTGAAACATGCATTCATCATACCATAGCACCAGGAATTTTTTGAGGGGCATTGGGGCGAAGTGAATTTCAGGGGGGGGGGAAAAATCGACAAATTTTGCGCAAAATTGCCGCAAAAAGTGGAAATTTAGGTAATTTTGGGTTTTTTGCCTCCTGCCTAGCACACATTGATATAGGTTACATAGGAGGAGCATGGATGTCCAGGCTCTTCCAATTCGAGGATGTGCTCCAGGAATCTCAGCCGATAATTCCTTACACAGTGAAGAGGCGCAGAGTTGGTCATGGTCATTTATGCTGGTGTTTAATCATGAAGAGGTAGAAAAAGTGTCGGGTTTGCCATCCATGTCCTGCGACAATACCCAGGATTACCAACCATAGATGGTCATGCAGGTAGCATGGATAACTCACTACCATCACTACCATTATGGATCACATTCTCCACTCATCTGGTAAGTTTTAAGTACACATACTTTAAAAGTATGTCTAAAGCCAGAAATTATACATCTTGCAAAGTTTTTTTTTTCAGAAGATGAGTTAAGCTGAAAGAGTTTGATCCCAATGCTTAGGCAACAAACCAATTTGGCTGCCTGGTACTTGATGGAGATTTATTTGAACCAAAGTATACAGCCCTAAGGCAACAAAATCAAAACCTTGTTCTGCTTCCCGACCGAACCAGATTTTAAGGAATTGGTGGGGGGAATTCCTGTACCAATGAATGATGACCCAAAATTATATTTTTTGTATTTCAAAATATTGCAAAATATTTTCATATTTTGGTGATTTTTAACATTATTTGCACAAAAATAAGGCTTGACCGATCCTCTTGAAAGGTCTGTCCACTTGTAGAATAGGGTTTTTTTCATTTCCTAATGCTGCTGCTTAATATATAGCATCCAAGGTATGTGTTGCCACTTTTATATTGCGGTCTATTACTCCATCATATTGAAAGTCGTCATTATGGTTCACTATTCAGTGACAGTTTATACTGAACACAAACACAGTGGGTGGTCCCATTGTAACATGTGGTGTTTTCTACTTCACATTGAGGCCACCCAAACATTCTTATACTATACTCTGATCAGCTCGTAATAGGCGGGACTCATAACATCGTGGATTGATACAGAATGGCGTACACACAGCTAGGCGCAGCATCTACGCGAACTGCGCTTTGCGTTTTGCGTGAATGACGCGCACTTTTATGAATTTAAGCGTGCGTAAGTTGGAACATTATTGACTCGCCCATTAACAAAAACCAAATATTTCCCGCCTATTGAGAGCTGATCCTAGTATAAAGCCTTAGGTTATATAGGTTAGGGTGAAGTTTAGGGTTTGGATAAGGATTGAGGTTATAATAATAACTAAGTTATTGGGTTTTCGGAATAATGACCCTTCTCACTATCAACTTTTAAGCAGATTTTTATGTTACTGGTCCAAAAACATGAGGCATTGAACGTGTCCAAAAGTACAGCGCGTACTACGTGGGGTGCGCGCCCATGCAATTATACAATATTTATGCACGGCTAGCAATTTCCTAATGTTTGATCTGATTGGTTCTCACTATCTAGGAGTGTATGAATTGTCATCAGTGCACCTTTCACTGGGCGCAGTTTCAAATCACGAGTGTTTGCTGAAAGAGCTGGCATACACATACTCGCATTTAAAGATGCCGAATAGATGCATGTGTGAAACAGCTGCCTCTCAATGTTGACATCACTGCCTCACCAGGAAAAAGTGTATAATCATACACAAGGGTGGAGGCAGCCATTTGAAATACAAATTTGTTGAGTATAATGTGCATGTACACAATCATGTTCAGTCAGGTGACCTTTTATAGTCATGTTACACATTTATAGCGCCCTCAGACATGCATTTATAATCACAGACTCTATCATATCAAAACGTTTTAGCTGTGAGAGACCCATTACAAACTGCGACATATAACTTCTTTCCAACACTGCTTATAGGGATCACAAGGTCAAACGCAATCTCTGTGTGTAGTTCAATGCAGTCTCAGATTACCATCTTTAACATTTGTGAAACCTCAACATACGAACCGGCTCACTGCACGGACTGTGTACAGAATGCGGCAAAGACCAGTACCTAGTTCAAGCAGAGGTGATTTGGGGTTTTTACTCGTACCAATTTTTTTCAGATTTTTCGCTCTACGCGATCCGGCGAGTGAGATACTTGACAAATCAGATTCTTTCTTAGATGATAAGCTTGGAAACATCCCAAGCTTCAATTGGATACCTCGACCAGGTATACAATGGTTCCATGTCATTATAACGCTTTGAGATCAATGGTCAAAATGCGTAGAAAATCATAGAAAAGTTGAAAACGTGGATTTCAGGCAGAAAACGAAACATTTTTAATACAAAGGTGGAGGTGAATAAAAATTATTGGCGAGTAAACAATATCATCTACATTATTTTCGATGCGATCATAAATTGCAGGACATTCTCATGTTTGTTTTGGTATATCGACTGTGATATATGACTAATAATTTCAAAGTTGTGATTTTAGTAATACAAATGTTTTGAGAAAATGTTTGATTTTTGTTGATGTCAGTGGACTGCACGCTGCCGGTTGTTAATGGAATGAAATAAGAAAATGAGTAATGATGCTTAGGGTACCCTAACGTTTTGATATGAATCCAGCATATACTGGCTTCAGTGATTTGTGCCTGTACTTACAGCTACCCATGGATGGTCCAGTACTTCAGCAGCTGATATACGTTTCTTGACATTTGTCTCCAGCATACGTGATATTAGCTGCTTTGCTAAAGTTGAGATATCATCCCAGAAAGGAGAGATAAAAGTGTAATCACCGGTCACTATCTTGTCAAATAACTCATCTTGGTCACTGGTTTCACTGGGAAAAAGAAGAAAAACTGTGATGTAACAGACACACCTTATGAATCATTGGATACAGCAACACTGAGATATTGGCAACACACAATGCTCCTGGAGCACAAAGCCTAACCCTAACCTCAGTGCTCCAGGAGAATTTTGAACTTGTATACTACACAGGTGCAGAACCATAATCAAACAACATATAAACCATCACAGCCAGGATGAAGTCCTTGAGTACGGTTACACAGGATAGACAATTAGCAGTAAGTTTCTTGTGACCCAGGGACATTTCACGCCAGCTCAACTTTTCCATGAGAACAGAATATAGTGACACAAATAGATTCATCAGGATTGCCCATTCAAATTATATAAAATGTTCTTACACAAATGCAAATAATGGTGATGTTGACATACCTCAATGATGTTTTCTCAAATTGAATGATCAGTTTTGACCTTTTTTGTTGGTAGCTGACGCTGTCAATAACTGATCATATGTGTGCAGAAGGAAGTAGTTAATGAAGTGTATGAAAAATCATATATCAGTGAAACTTCCACACAGACTTTTTGACATAATTTAGAATGAAAGAACATAAAACTGAATCTGACTTGGCATCGGATTCACCATATACCAGGGCCCAAAGAAAATCATCAGTTGAAAGCGCCCCTAAGAAATCGGCTCTCACGGACCATGTCGCTGAGGACAATCATGTGATAGGCTGGGACAAAGCCAAAATAAGAGACATTGAATCCAACAGAAAAAGAAGACACATAAAGGAATCAATATGGATAAGAAAAAGGGGACAGGCTAATACACTCAACAGGGACTGTGGCAACTACTTCCTCCCACACATATATGATCAGTTATTGACAGCACCAATTTTAAACATTTTGATAAATAAATTTACCTCAAATCATGAACTTTCTGTGAAATATGTCTAAAATATAAATTTCAAAAATCAATTGTAGAGGGGGCAAAGGCCTGCTTTTGAACTGAATGAAGATGTCTGCATTTGGAAAATCCACACAATTTCTGGCTACAGGCCTGGGAAGGAGATTCCCATGGCTGAAAATAGTGGGATAAAGTCTACTAAAATTGTGGTCTGCATCTTAGTGTTTACCTTCTGAATGGAGGAAACCCACAAAGTAGAATGTATGTGATAGTACCAGCAGCCCAGATGTCAACTTTGAGACCATATCTGTAAGTGAATACAAAATATTTCACATTATTGCAATAATAATTTAGGTACACTTTTAATACATATAATGTGCATGCATCTGTTTATGGAATGTAGAAAGCACCAGGACACAGCAGTTGTGTGATACTGGCAGCTTGCTCAACCAAGTATGTGCCAGTTAAATATATTACTGTATATTCTCCAAGTTAATGTCCCCCTCTAATAAATGCCCTTTTAATATGGTGTTTGCAATGAAAAGAACCCTGAAATAAACACCCTGACAAATTTACAGGGAAAAGAACATGCAATGTAAGTAGGTCTATGGTAAGCTTAAAACTGTCGTCATGATTGGGCAATTGCATGGACAAACCCTATTTCAATTTCAATTTGAAATGATCTGCTCATTGAGGAATACAAATTGGACAGAGTTTATGACCAGATCATTTCAAAACAGCAACCTTTAAAAGTGTGATGTCATCACAGCCACTTAGAACTGCCGACAGCTAGAAACGCCACAGTCATAGAGTGAACAAGGTTCCTGATAGGAACTGAAATAGATTGAATGAGTACCTTATTCTTTTTGGGTCTATTACCATGTATTTAATTGACTTTTATAAACAATCCTCATGAATCTCATTTATAACTTCTTACCCTGTTTCCAAGATAATCTCAGGTGCTACATAAGTTGGTGTGCCACACACTGTATACAATGGCCCCTTTACCACAGTTGCTAGGCCAAAATCACCCAGCTTAAGAGACTTGGTTCCATCTTCATGTTCACAGACAAGAAGGTTTTCTGGCTTGATGTCGCGATGTACAATATTCATGGAATGAAGATACTTGAGGCGCTGAATAAGTTATGGACCATGCAGCTGGCATCACGTTCAGTGTATTTTGTGGCAGTTGTGATTGCATCAAATAAATCTCCTCCCTAAAATTACAGACACCAAATATTCTTGTTGAAATTCTTCACTGATACAGATGAGTATGTAATTGTTATGAAAATTCTGTTTTATTCACTTATTTATTTTGCTTACACAAGATTATCCACTCTTCTTGAATGTCATTATGCAAATATTATACACAACAGTACCAGAAATTCCAGTTCATATTTTAGGGGCCGGAGTAAAACCTCAATTTTGCTATTATTTGACTCATGTAGAAATGCTGTAACCAAGGGAAATTCACAGCTTTATTTGCATAATTAAGGCAATTTCTGGTGTGTTTGTGCATACAAATTGTGTCATGTTCCTGTGATGATTTATAAAAGCAAGGAAAAGTGTTCTTTGAGACTTGATTTTGAAATAATATAAAATTAAGGATGGCAAGTAATTGTTATTGTTTGCAGGGTCTTAGCTAGCCACCGTCACCCGTCTTGGATCGGCAGTTTGTTCCTGGGACAGACACACTTAAATGGCTGTGACATATGCTAAATTATAAAAATAATGAATAAGTTCTGTGAATTTTGGACAGGCATTTTTGGTAAAAAATGATGGGAATTTGTCAACTGCTAGCTAATTGGTGGGTTTTTTTCAAGCTTGAGAGGCTTGCTATTGTCAACAAAGAACTTTCAACATAAACTTTTGACAGATTTTTACTTACTTTGATTACATGTAGTCTACAACCATAACTTTCTTGCTTTTACATGATAAACTGTAAACTAAATGCTATTGAATTTTGACCATCATAAGTTCACATCCAAGTATATTTCACCTGATTTTGATAGAATGTATCAATTTACCTTGACAAGTTCCATGACCAGGTAAAGCTCTTTGGGGCTGTCATAATCTCCTATGAGAAGGATGATATTAGGATGTTTCATACGACGTAAGATGGACACCTCATTCTCTATCATTTTCTCCTGAAAATGTAGAAAGAATACAAGATCTGATGATTATTAACATAATGGAATACAAAATAATGAAAATAATTTTATCTCATGCCCTTGCTCAGAGGTGGTTTAAATTGTTGACTATGTTTCTCTTATGCTCTTAAAACATAAATGTTATTTTTCACTCGGTTATAGTGGTCTTAGAAGAAATGAGGGTACGGGGATGTGCAGCAGATTTGGATTTTGGTGCATTTTCAACCATTTAGTTTTGACTCAGGTGCATTTTCAGCCATTTTGGTTATTACTTTATTGATGGCCCTCAATTTCATGAAAGTTTGGTTCAAGAAAGGGTGTTTTTTCAAAATTTTCTCGAAAAAGTGCCAATTTTTCACAGTTTTTGAGCAAAATTGCAAAAATGTTCAAAAAATTGGTATAATTTTCTGATAGTTTTTTGGAGTCCATCCCAGCCACACATTCGCACACAAACCAAAGTTGTGAAGAGGGTAGCTATGAAACTAGTTACATTTATAGGGCTTTGTCAAGGTTTGCTCCCTTATAATATCAGATTTTATGAAATATCTATTGATGACTTACAAAACTTACTTTAAAAAGCTATGTCATCAATTATCCTCACATTAATATCAATCTTTATAGAGGCCCTGCATGAAATTATCGATTGGCTCCAAACAAAGGATTTGAGCCGGTGTCCTTCATCGTAGTTATGGCGGAGTACAGTCCATTCAATCAAATGTTGTCATCAACCTATTTGATCGTAGTGCAGGGTTATGTGAGTGAGACGAACTGACGTCACGGTAGATTGCAATCATGCTTTTGTTGAATGCATTTGAGTAGTCCGCCATATTTACGGGATGATACGTCACATGCAAGGCCTCTATAGCATGGTTCAGTGAGAAATATCTTATTTTAATTCTGATTTTAAAGTTTTATATAATCACTGAGCTAGGTTATCTTACCTTCCCTTTGCATTTTTTCTTGTTGATGATCTTCAAGGCATATTCCTTCTTAGTGAATCTAAAACAAAAGAGTTATAAAAATGCACATAAATAGATCTGCATTTTTGTTTGATTATGATAATAAATCTTAAGTTATAGATACTAGTACACTGCCACTGGCTTCTATGTATCTGATTTGGTTGAAGTATACATGAGTGTTCTCACAAAAACTGTAACATACAAGGTGTCCCATAAAAAGGTTACATGTAGAAAATGAACCACATTTTGCAACACTGTCATTTTTTCAGAAATTATTTATTCATCCTTCTTGTAATTGTCTTCTATTAAGTTTCAACTCCATATCTTAAAAGCAACTTATGAGCACACAGTGACAAGAGTGTCAAGAGTTACCAATCATCAAATATTGTACAACGAAAGTTTGAACACAAGCACAATTTTTTCGTATTTTTTCTTATTACTTTGATTTGTCTCTTATTTATTGCACTAAAGAACCATATTGACAAATTCAATATTACTCATCTTCTTAAGGGATCTAAAATGAGCGTTTATTATGCGTTTCGACAGTATTTTTTGTGGGACATGAGAGCACCTCAGACCTATCAGAATTGCATTCTGAATACTGAAGCATGTCTTTCTGATATCAAATAATTTTCATTTTTGAAAATCACAATATAATACAAATTTTATGACAAATTATAAAAATTTGATATTTTTCAAATTTTTATATATAACAGTCCTCGAAGTAAATTATATAAATCTAATGATATATTCTTAAAGTGTATAAGGGAGGAAAAGCCGACGGTCAATTGAAAATTTTGACCTTTCATACTGAAGATATGGATTTTTTTCCCAAAAAGACCTAATTTTTTTGGTGTTTTTGGAAAAAAAAATCCATATCTTCAGTACGAATGGTCAAAATTTTCAATTGATCGTCGGCTTTTCATCCCACCTACATACACTTTAAGTATAAATCATCAGATTTATAAAGTTTACTTCAAGTACTGTTAAATATCAAAAATATCAATTTTAATGATTTGCCATAAAATGTGTATTAAATTGCTAATTTCAAAAATCAAAATTATTTGATATCAGAATGACATTCTTCGTATTCAGAATGCAATTCGATATGTCTGATGTGCTCTAATGTCCCAAAATAAATACTGTCCAAAAGTTCATACCCCAGCCCTTAATTGACTCTTCGTCATAAAAAATAAAGGAAGAGAAAGATGGTCATTAGAGAGGAACGCTTTTTTGGTCAAGGCATTTCTGCATGCTGTATTTCCTACCATCAACTTAATGAAATTAATAACAATAATATTTGTATTGGAGTTTGTTGAGTTGAAATAACTGCTGTGTTATATACTTAAAGAATATCGTCCATTTTCTGACTGAAGTCTCAAAATAAAACTGAACAAATTTAATTCTCTGTTCAACAGAATAATATACTGCATCTGCCATGCTATTGCTGGATCTACTCAAATGACCTGCCAAATACAATGTACGGGCAATGAATCTTGTGTTGCATTATGTCATGTAAACATGGTAAACAGCTAGCTCAGGAATGCATGGAATGTGGGCTAAACATGCACATTGTGAACTTGACATTCACAGGGTTACTAGTAGAGGGTAGATTATATCATGAAAAGGACATTTATATCTGTTAACATTAACTAAGATTATTTTTAAAAATCTACATGTAATTTTTTTTGGCACACCCTCAAAATTGCATTGACACAAATTGTACCATTCCTTCAAAAGTACACATGGTACAAACACAACTTCGGTGTCATTTCAAAATTGTGAAAAGTAACATTTTTGGCATGTTTATGTTTTCGTGGAAACAAGGCACAATTTGTCGGTGTATTTAGGAAATGTAAGTTGATATGATATCTAAAACCAAGTAATATAGAGTTTAGTATGCAGATTTGCAACTAAATTGGTCAAGATTTATAGTTTGATTTAGAAGTGTTAGCATCATACCTTAAAAACATATCCTGTAAAATGTCACTTTTGTTTTTAGTCACATTCTTAAAAACATTCAAATTATCATATAATTTGGATACATAAATGTAGAGTAAGCCAAAGAATTAAGGTACCAGTTGTTTTCATCGCTGTATATCCTAAACAAAGACCAATATGTCCAAATTAAAACAAGCAGCCAATACCTGTACTCTTTAGCTCTGATTTAAGACCTTATTTGTTGAAAATGGTTGATAACGGTGAACTAAAATCTAAGGAAAAAGCGAAATCAAAAGATACACTTTTGTGTTCTGATCAATGAAAACACAACGCCAGTTTTAATGTGCTAATCAATGGAAGCACGACACTTAGTTCTCTTGTTTGGGAATGCTTTGTGTACAAATCAATAGGGCATGCAGATTTCACATCACCAAATAATGTCTCTAAACACCTTCTGTCCCGATGCAGTGTTTTTACATTTCGATAAAAGTTAACCAACCATAAATCAATATCAAAAATCAAAAGAAAATTGGCAGATTTTGTTAAAAATTTGTGCCAGGTATTAGGCTTGAATCCAAACATCTGCCAAGATTTAACAAGACTCTGAGTCTGTACTTTTATTCGGATTTCTCAAGACGCCAGTTTCTAGGTAATATTACAAGTGGCGCTATTCTGAAAATTGGGTGGTCACCAATATATTTCTTTTTGTTTGTTTACTTGCATATTTGTTTGTCTTTCAGGAAAATATTACTTCGAAAAATTGAGTCGCTTCGTAAGGTAGGTAGAGCCATTTGAATAGAGCCCATTTTGTACACAAAGTATAGGAAACTTTAATAGTATTGTGACCTGCACTGGAGCAAACTGCAACTTTTAACTTTGAATATTCCTTGGGTTTTTAGATTGCCGTGTCTTTATTTCTTGAACAATATCAACAAATGAGGTCTTAAATTCGATCTAAAAGATGCAGCTATTGGCTGCTGGTTCCAATTATGACATATCTGTCTTTGTCTAGGATATACAGGGGCTGAACATAACTGGTACCTTAATTCCTTGGCTTTCTGTATATAATTTAGCCAAACCAGTTGCGTAGCTAGGGGTTGTGGCACCTGGGGCAAAGATGCATAATGGTGCCCACCCCCACCGATGCACCCCATCGTTGAAACAATTGCGCCCAGCACATGAAAATTTGCACAAACACCATTAAATTTGGTTATAATGAAGTTGAATTTTGGTCTTAAATTGATTTTTCAAATGACTATTTGTGCTGAAATTTTGCGCGCGGAGCGCACACCTTGACTTTCACAGCTTGTATGGGGCGCCGAATTGATTATTTTTATCCACCATCATTTCGGCGCCCCCTAAATGTTTTGGCACCCCCCTAAATGTTGCGCCCAGTGCATGTGCCCCCCTTCGCTATGTTACTGAGCCAAACGTTTATTGTGTAAATGTAGCAGCTTCTTAATTTTTAACTTTTTAACATATTTTGAATAGATAAGCCAGAGTGCCTGATTAGGAACTTTGGTCTAAGCTTTCCAATAGCAGTTTATCCCGACCATGACACGACTGCTTCTTCTTCAGTCCTGTTCTAGCTACACATCAAAAACACATGATCATAGGGACAGTGGCATATGCAGGAAATTTCAAGGGGGGTGTAATGATGGAAAATTTTGTGAGAATCGGGGGTATGTATTGAAAAGAAGCGCTTGGATAAAAGTTTGAAATCGAAGCACGCGTATGCCCATGAGTGTCATGGTGTTGGGTCCGGGGGGGGGGGGGGGGGAAGCCCCTGGTGGGGGGCAGGGGGGCTGGGCCCCCCCCCGAAGCTCCAGGGGTTTACATCATTTTCAATGCAAAATACTGTCTCAATTTGCTTTATTTTAACATATTCTTCTGAAAAGAATTAGATTTAGATTACAAGGTAAAAATCATCTGAAGTTCATAATTATCTCAATTTGCTTTATTTTAACATATTCTTCTGAAAAGAATTAGATTTAGATTACAAGGTAAAAATCATCTGAAGTTCATAAGCTTGCGTATCTGAAAAAAAATGCAAATGCTTTTCAGCTGATTTGCTATACGTGCATTCTGTGGGGTCCAGGGGCCCGCTTAATGGCCCTGGTGGGGTCCAGGCTGGGGTGAAGCCCCCTGGTGGGTGTCTGGGAGAATCACACGAAAGCTCCAGGGTTTACAGCATTTTCAATGCAAAATACTGTCTAAATTTGCTTTATGGTAAATTCTCTATCCATGTCAATTGACAATTAAAACATCCCCCTCAGACACCCCTTGTATCTTGCATGCACGATGTGGCCATCAATGTGATGGCCACGTGTTTTTACATTTTTTTTTTCTTCTCAAATTTGCCCCCCACTGCTGACTGCTCTAGATCCGCCACTGTTAAGCTAGCTAGTTAAGCCAAAGCTAGTTGAGCATGCTTTGATGCCTATTGGTCTTGAGAACCAATCTATGAAATTGTCTTGAAGCATAGTTGGTCAGCAATTCTAGGGAATGATTCACCAATTACCAAGAACCAGAAATGCAAATGTGTGTACTATAGATTGAATTATCTGACCAGTCAGTTTGATTGGTCATTAGTATTGATTTGGAATAATTTGGCCAGGTAATTTGGTAGTCACCATTAGAGCCTGTACTGTGGCAATTCAAGTAAATTGCATGTAGAACCTGTGTTTCTATCAATGACATAGATAAATGTTGATCGCTAGAATTTTGCCATTTTATTGAAAATCACACACTTTACATCCTGTTATGAAATGAAGGGACCTAGCAATAACAGCACCAAATGCTACTAAAATGTTTTCTTTAAGTTCATATTTTTGTTTTTCTTAAATTGTTTCTGTTTTGAACATCTTGTTTTATGTGTGTATTTAGCATGTATGGAATAATCACACTCACTGTACTCTAGCATAGTAATGCTGAAAGCCAAGCACATTCTTAAATCATCCTGTTGCAATAGAAAAGACACGACAATGCCGAATGAAGCCGACAGCTGTGTCACAAAAGTGGTGTCTTTTCTTTGGCAACACTGTTGAAACCTATGTGCTATATTTACATAAAATGAGGATACACTAAATGTATTTAAGTACATAATTTATTCAACTCCATCTATTGATACAGGAAAGAGTAGATTTCTTAGCTAATTTAGTAAAATTTGGTGCTGTTTTTTGTACAGTGTTTCATCTCATTGCTGGAAATTTAGGGTATGATTTATAACAAACCGGTAACAAGCAAGCAACCTGGAGCGAAAGACTTCATTGGTTCAGCAAGCAGAGGGTGCTGTCCTTATTTACCTCATTAGCAGTGTTCGAAATTTTGGTTGTCCGTTCGCCCGGGACAACCAAAACATGCACCGGACAACCGGAAATAATGCTTTAGTTGTCCGGTGGACAACCAAAGATCTACAGCCAAAAGTCACTTTTTCAGCATTTATGTTTGCTCAAACCTGACACAACCGATGAATTGTTAAATATTTAAGAGTAATTGTTCATAAATTGACTACACTCACTCCACTTTATTGGTCACATGTAGTTGTTTCAGATTGTGGCAGCTTATGGACAACCCCTTTTATTTTCTTATTTCGGACATTAATATATGGTATAAAAAAACCTATAAATTCCTTGAAATTCCATTTTAATCCATCTGCAATATGAAGCAATTCAAGTATGGCAGGATGGGTGGGAGAACTAGGACCTAAGCCAGGTATGGTACAGCATATAATAACTATACAGGACAATACAAGACAGACAGCATGACAAACATCCTGCCAGATTGACTGATAGGCGAATAGTTTAAGGGGTACTACAAACAAGAAGAAAATTTGTGACTATTTTTGCATTTTTCTCAAAAACTAATAACACACTGATAACAAAAGTTATGTATATTATTGGGGCAAAGATTCCAATTACTACACTGAAATTTCAGTGCCTCAAGACAAGCGGTCCCGTATATATGATAAAAAATGAGGTACATCCTAGCGGTACCTTATTTCTTATCATAAATAACGAACCGCTTGTCTTGGGTCACTGAAATTCCAGTGTAATTGGATTCCTTGCCCCTATAATATACATAACTTTTGTTACCACTGTGTTATTAGTTTTTGAGAAAAATGTAAAAATAGGCACAAATTTATCGAGGGGTGTAGTACCCCCTTAACATTGTAGTTTACTTGAAAAATAAATGGAATATGCAAGGAGAGAGTAGAAGAGCATTGGAGTGAGACAGCTATAGCACAGGATATCAAAGCAGCTTGCAAGACAATGAATAAAGTAGAAAGTATAGATAAACTGGGCTGGGTTATTCCAGTTGAAATTCAGACACCCCTATGGAAGACATGAGCTTAATCTTCCACACAGGGAGACACAGGGCAGGGGTGTAAATTTCAAATGGAATCACCCATTCAGGAAATCCAATTTGAAATCCACACTCCCTGTAGCTCCCTGTATGGATGTCATCCATAAGCGTGAATTGATTTTAACTGGAATGGCCCAATTGGATAGATACATAGTTTTCAAATATCAAAATAATGGTTTGAAAAATAAATCCTGATAAACAGGTTATCAAAATACCTTTTAGTTTTAAATATATCCATATGAAAGTATTTTAATACTTTCTGATGCTAAGTTTAAACACTTAGCATCAGGTCACATACTGGTAAAAGAGTAAAGCATTTCCTATATATGACAATGAGCATGTTTTTACTAAAACATATGTTTCTCTGCACCATTACCAAAATACCTTTTTAGGTGACGGGGGAAAAAACCCCTGTTCTATGGGCGACTGACCTTTCAAGTAGGTCTGGCATTAGGCCTTTTTTTTGTGCAAGTGCCCCCAAAATATCTGTAAATATGTTCCTGAAATTGTTTTGGCATTCATTTGTACAGGTAGGGCCCATAGAACAGGGTTTTCTTTTTTGTTGTCTATACCAGCATTATACGTCCACTATCCACTTGGTATGCAACTTGGTCAAATGTTTATACTAGGTTTGATTTTGACATATTCTGTTGAATGGAAATAACAGTATGGGCAGTTTCTATTGACAGGTTGCCTTGAGTCCAACATCATAGTAGAAACATGCTAAATGTCACAAGTTTAATGTGCACCCAGCAAGCACAAAATATCTTATAAAACAATATTTCAAAAAGCTATAAAACATATAAATAACTTGAATGTTGAATTACTCAAAGATTAGGACAATGTTTTAAAACATTCTCTCCCAAAAATATTTAAAAAATGAAATATTATTGTAAATTTTTTTTTTGCAAATGTTCAAAACAACCTTTTGCGAATCGTGAAATAACATGTTAGTGAGTTTTGTAGCAACCTTTAAATCTATTATTACAATGCTTTAATAACTCAACATATAGACGTTTTCTGCTGACCATTAATTGATCTTTCGACAAAGTTACAAAAAACATTTTGTGTTTGCTGATTAAGGCACAAGGGTTATATATCGTTGCCCCGATAGGTCCTGATGGCTCTTTCTATCATACCCTGACCATTTGCATAGTGCTTTGATTTTCAATTTAAATGAAAAATGATAACACCTTGCAAATCCTTTATACATGTTATTTTAATACATCATCGGGATACGATAGAAAGAGTCACAAATCAGTACCTTAGTGGGCACCGATGGTACTATAGGATTAAATGAGGTGTAGTGCCTAGGAGTGATGTTCTATCTGTCCACCCTTCAACTGACCTATATCTGAATAATGCAGAAATTCTGACGGATGACAGCAACAGCAAGGGATTCTGATTAGTCTCATCATACATCTGCTGTAAATTCTTGGCTTGGAATACACTGGATGCTGGTCCCTCCATCAGTGTCTCATCATACATATCCTTGTCTTCACCTCAAATCTGTGAAACACTTCTTAAAATCAAATTCAGCAATATAGCAAGCTTTGTATTCTCAGAATCAGTTTTCCAAAATAATTCTTCTGCACTTTGGTTCAATTCTTCAACTTCCTTGAAATTGAAACCTTGTTACGCTCCCATGTTTTGTCATATTCCCCGATATTGTATATTGTAAAAAAAAGTGTTTGACAGTGTAGCAAATGATCAGGTACCGTCTATTATAAGTGTTTCTCAGTGTAAGGGATGAAATCAAAACTCGACCGGCGGTTGACAGGCGGTTCCGTCCGGTTGCCATTGTATAGAGCAATAGCAACCGGACAGAACCGCCGGTCAACCGCCAGTCGAGTTTTGATTTCATCCCTAACAAATGATCAGGTACCGTCTTAAGTGCCAGTGTTTCACAGTGTAACAAATGATCAGATACTGTCTTTTAAGGCAATTTGGCATACTTTTGAGGGATAACTCAATGAGGCACTCCACACAGTGGACCTATTCTGCATCAATGTGGATCTGGCCCTCATTACACATAGCATATTGAACTGCAGTGCATAGAGAGGACTGTGTAGTGCATCTTGTAATGCAATATGCGCAAGGTACGCATGTACTGCTCATAAGTCCATGCTGCAGAACTATACCAAGTACATTGGTGAAAGTCAATCAAATGAATTGAGTTGAATATATATTGATACAGATTTAGCCTGGATTTACTAAGTGCCCGTGTACAGTGCCCTTATGTCATAAACATATTACACTATCTCTTTGAAAGTGGTAATTTATTATCATGCGACAAGATAATGAGAATTGGCACCTGCAGATATCCATGTGAATTTGTCTTCCTGTGTAGTATACGCTGTGTGTATATCAGTCAGGTACCTTGGTGTACCTGTGCAGGCGGCCTCAATAGGAATCTTGCCGTGTATAACCCTTAAAATACAGTATTTTGAATAATGCTAGACACAGTTAAGAACTAGTCTATACAAGCCTGTGTCATATTGTGCATTATATGCTAGCATTTCAGCTTTTATTTGACTACAATACATGATACAGATATATATAGCACACAACATAACAGCGATAATACAGTAATAAATAATGAAAAAGGATGCGTCATATAAGAGTAATCTGAAGCCATGAATCTTGCAAATATTTACAATGTATTCTGATAGGAAAGGCCTCAAGCAAATCCTTCCAGCCAAGCCTAAAAGGCTGTAATAGGCAAGTTGGTTTCAATGGTAAAAATATATTTGGAGAGGATTGAAGAAAAAGATATTCCAAAACCAATCAATTATTTTACTCTGACTATGTCAAAAGAGATAAAATTCTTATTCTAATTAAAATCATATGCATGAAACTGACAATTTTGCTGATTTTGATGGGGATTAAGGACCTGATTAGTTAATTCAAATACATTGTGTAAATCTTTGTCAATTCTCTGGCCCAGTTAAAACCATCAATTATTGAATATTGTGACAAAAAAAAGATACTACTTCAAAAGAATAAATTAATTTATATAAACCTGTGATTTGGAATCAGAGTAATCATTTTGATTTATATTGCATAATCTATAACCAATGTTGATAGCATTATGATGTAGGCTTTAACACAGTCTAAAAAGCTTTGGTAATACTAATATACTTATTCCAACTTTGAACATTCTACATAGGAACTATTATACAGACATATGATTTTTAACACATTCATATTAAGTTACTTTGACATAATTGGAAAAATCACATATAAATTTCAAATCTTTAATTTGATACAAATTTCAATTTTCAAACCTATTAAAAGTAGCATCAATTGCATGATAAAAATTGTGTTTGAAATGTGAGCTATTCCTGAAAATAGGACATATATCACATGAATGTGATTTGCTAATGGGCCATTCCAGTTGAATACATCCCCCCCTGGAAGACATGGTCTTAATCTACCCACACAGGGCATGTGCATTTCAAATGGGGTTACCTGAATGGTGACTCCATTTGAAATGTACACCCTGAGTGGGAGATGATGACTATGACCCTGTTCACATTAGGGAATTTTCTTCTTTCGACGAACCTCGAACGAAGATTAAAAATCGTTTTTCCTAATGTGTACGCACTTTTCTTCCTTCGACGAGGATTAAAATTGCTTCGTTCAACGAAGCTAAAAAGGTTGTTTCCACGAAGGAATACTTCATTTGACGAAGCTAATTTTGTAATGTGTACGCTCGCTTCGTTCAATGAAGGAAAGTGATCATGTGACAAGTGACCTTCGCCGGCTTTAATAATAGCCAGGCGTTAATACCTTCGGCTTCGTTCAGCATAATGTGTACGCATGCTTAATTAGTTAATCAAGATTAACTTATCTTCGTCGAATGAAGAAATTTCCTAATGTGAACAGGGTCTATGTCATCCTTAGGGTGAACACATTTCAACTGGAATATCCTCCTGGTGGGTTCTTCATGGTAGTCAAGCCACATATTGGATCCATAAGTCTACTTTATGAATGTAATCATTTATTCTTGTTTAAGTACAAAATATTTGGATCCATGTAATTTGACATCATTTTACAAAATTGTCACGATAAAAGCAAACAGGTTTACAAAAAATATAAATTTACCTGATATTTTTTTAATTCAATACTTTTCTTTTCCTCTAGCACTAGACAATTGTCTTTGGTAAACTCAACTGAAACTAACCTTTTTTCTTTTATTGGCAGGAGTTCTTTGTAACAAAAAACAACAAAAACAGTTATTGGTTATGTAACTAATATTGAATTTTCTAAGTACAGTAAGTCTTTTTTCATCTATTCTAGGTCCACACCACAAAAAAAGTTTCCTATACTTTAGGCCTATACTGTGTTCAACATGACAGCTATTCAAATGTAATTTTCTCAGCTATGAAGTGACTGGTTGCTTTTCCGAAATAACCAAAATAAATCCACTCCAATAGGCCCTTATTATGATTTTGATAACAAATTTTGCCAAACCCAATATTCATATAATTGCTACATCCTCAATTAAGAGAGTGCCACTACTGTAATTTCAAGAGGAATGATTGCTCTTGCATCATCCTCTAGATTTCTACATTTAGTGGTGTGGACTCTACTAAAATTTCTCCGGCTTATAATTGGTGAAAATAATTTGGTTTTTGTTACTGTGCGCGCATCAATACAGTCCCAGCTCATGCTTGCGTAAATCCGCATAAGCCAGTCATGCATTATTCATCTCCTGTGTAAGTGCTACGCCCACATGCGTGCAAGCCATTCTATATCAATACACTCATGTTTATGATCCAGTCTTATTTTTTTGCCAATTATAAGTTGAACAAACTTTACAGGCAAGATTAAATGTATCTCATTTTTGTTTCTGACAAGAACAACATTTTTACAAAATTACAAATATTTGGTAAGGTTCATACAATTGCACTGTATAAATAGCAAGAAAATATAATATTTTTCAAAACAGATTTATAAATCCTTGTTTTACATTTAGGATATTACATAATATTGGTTACAATCAACAGCTGCACTGTACATTTCCTGTCAAACATCACACATTTTTGAACCTTTCAAAAAGAAGCCGGGCTGTATCCAGGGGGGTTGAGAGTGTGTGTGTGCAAACCCGGGTTTATAATGTGAAATCAGCTTATTTGGAAGCATTTTGGGGCTATATTCTAAAATTATTCTTTTTGCTGCACACCACATGGTCTAAGGTTTCTGGGTATACTGCCGGGACGAGTGCACATAATAGTGTCCTAACAAGGTCTGCACTGGTTTAAAGTCGCTTACCAGCTGCGAAGATAAGTCAAAAACCAAAGGACAATTATGATAAGTTTCAGGTCAGAATCAACCATGGGGGGACTCGGTACATACAATGTATGACCATACGGGATGTGCTGCAAACATGCGTAGCATTTTCAGCTTTTTGGTATATCAATGACCCCTTTTTACTAGGCCAATTTTGGATTGGTCCTTTTTTCAAATTTTTTTAGAAAATAGCCAAATTTTGCCTTATACTGTAGCCAAAATTGTTGAAGTTTCCCCAAAACTTTTGGGGAAATGTTGTAAAAATTAAGACAATTTGTGTTAAATTTGGCAGGAATTTTGGTATATTGATGGGTGCGCTTTCAAGCTCTCAGTAGCACACGCACCCCTACCGAAACCAAGCTTGAGTACCCCCCTGAATCAACCCCCTTGATATACATTGTTTTAATATGTACAGGGCCTTCATCAGATTCACTAATTACATATTACACAATTAAATAACTTCATTACTGTATAATGACAATGAAAGTTGTAAGGATAAATACAAACATACATATTGTTACATATTATTGTAACTCTACATTGTCAGAAATGCAAATAAGACAAGCTCTTTATAATCTGTAGACCCTTGTGACTGTTGGGTAATATTCACAGGCTACAACATCTTGGGAAGCAGAGGGGACCTGTAGCCCCAATCATCCACAGATGGCAACAATTAGGTAGGTTTTTACCAAAAAGACATTAGTCTATTTTTAGAAAATCTGCCCTAAATGAGCAAAACATTTTACCAGTGTTTTTGAGTAAAAATGGCCCTTAGATATTGGGCAGTGTTTTGACTTTAGTTGCATTCCTGAACAACCGATTTGAAGTAATCCATCGCAGTGATCAAGTCTTTATTACATCATATGGTGCAGTGTACAATGTGTACGTGAAATATTGAGTGCTCTTGGGAAACTATGAAGAATAGAATTTTATACAAATGCCTGACAAGCAAAGACAGGAAAATGTCTGTTTCCTTTGATGAAAACCCCCAATTTTTAGCATGTGAGAAGGCATGTCATACACTTTAATGTGACTTTTGTCTCCCAGGACTATTCCAGTTGAAATCCATACTCCCCCTATGGAAGACATGGCCTTAATTTCTCACACAGGGAGTATGAATTTCAAAGAGAGTTACCTGAATGGGTAACTCCTTTTGAAATCTATACACCACCTGTGTGAAAGATTAATGTCATGTCTTCAATAGGGGTGTATGGATTTCAACTGGAATAAGCCATTGTTTTTAAAAGCTTTTAAATACCTCAAGCTGGAAGGAGTGATGTGGACAAGCAATTCTAGGGCAAGACTTGAAAAGCCAGGCAAGAAAGTATTGGCTTTCCTCACTTTGATCCAATTCCATAATTTTAGAAATCCTTAGATTATGCTCATATGCACTCCAACATGTTACTCAAAACAATGGATGTTAGTCATATTAAACTTGTTGCTAATTTTCTGGCCTGTCGCTATCTACAATACAACAAGTGTGACAATTATTGCACACAAAAACACACCATACAAGGAATGTTATTTTATTTTGCACAGTAATATACAAATGTAGTATTAATGCAGCACGGCAAGATTCAAACTTAATAAATATTGGGAATATATTATTTTGCACAGCTATGAACAATATGTGTAGTACGGCAAGCTATGGTAAAACCAAAATTTGACAAATATACATAATTTAATGTGCAATTTTCTGACATATTTACATAACAACATAATTATACTCCTGAACCTATATTACACATTATTATGTTTTGAAGGATCCAAGTTGTGATAATATTGGATCCAAAACATAATAATGATAAAATTGGATGCTTTACGCCCAATATTTATTGGTCTCGCTATGAGTTGTAAAATATTGGACTCGACTCACGTCTCGCCCAATATTTTAAAACTCATAGCTTCGATTCAATAAATATGGGCTCAACCGATCCAATTTTATATCAATATTACACGAGGTGGCAATGCCTAGTTCAGCCCTTTGTCGTCAAAAACAATAATATTTGAATGAATACTGGAAGTTACATTGGATTCTTCAAGGAAGCAAGAATTGTTTTAAAGCATTTATGGGTTCTGTCACCAAAAAACAATACTATTTCAAATGTTGGCATGACCTAAAGTCATCAAGCTAAATAAGCCCTTTTGTACCACAAATTCTTGGTGTTTGTAAAAATACAAAAGAACTTCTCAAATATATGTTAGCGCTAATTGATACATCTGGGTTGATTGCCCAAGAACTATGAGAGCTCATGAAATAAAAAGAATAATATAAATTTATCAGTGCCACCTCATTTCATTGATAAGTTGAAGGTATATTTTAAGTGAGTTGATTGTTTTAACAGGAACAAATTCATTCTTATAGGCCTATTTCCTAACAAATAAATACCTGGTCATACACACACTATATTTACATCTTCTGATTTGGGCTGTACCAGTAGCAGTAGTTGTAGTAGTTCTATACTTTACTATATGCTCCTAGTCCGATTGCAAGAATTTTAATTTGTTTTATACCCTTTCTGCGACTATCATTACAAAAAGTAGCAAATTTGATAACATTTGTAACATTTTAATACACTTAGAGTGACCAGCACCTTCAGTGGCGTAACTAGGGGACGTGTCCCGTGCGCTACCATTAGGGGGCGCCAAATCGGCCTCACTTCAAAAATATTGAACCGATGCCATTCCCACACCCCTGCATCTAAGATATTCTCGGGTGGGGGTAGGGATGCCAATTTTTTTATTTGTCCCGGGCGCTACCAACCTTAGTTTAGTTACACCATTACACCACTGAGCACCTTTATGTATGAGCTTGGTAACCACCAACAATTGTGAGACATACTAGGGAGGATATCTACTTCAAGAAGACATCTCACACTCCAGATATGTCAATGCCATTTGCAATCATCCATTGTTCTCTTTAATCAAATTCATAATCTTGAAAAAGCAGAATTATCCTTTTCAGAAATCAAATGTTCCCCCTTGAATCTTAACAACAAATGACATCTTCCTGATTACAATACTTTTCATTCATATTTTATGAAGTTGACTTTCAACATAGATATCCTATCAGGTATACTGAGCTATCTCAGTTATAATCCATACACCCTATGGAAGACATGACCTTTCACACTGGTGGTGTAGATTTCAATGGAGTCACACAGTTAGGGGAGATTAAGGTCATATCTTCCATAGGGGGTGTATGGATTTCAACAGGAATAGCCCAATGATGTGAAGAGTTCATACATGTATAATATACACAGTGGCGTACCGTGACCGCTCCTACCCGGGGGGGGGGGCTGAAGAAAATTAAATTTTGCAGTCCCTTCCTCAACAGCCCGAAAAGGTTGACCCAATTTTTTTGGTTTGAAAAAGTGAAGAGCAAAAAAAAAAAAGGTTTTAGGCGCTAGCGCCCTAAAAGCAATGTATAGTACCATTTTTCAGTTTTTTATACTTTTTATTTTTCCGCCCTCTTTTCTTTACGAATTCTTTTTACCGCCCCTTCTTCTTCCACCACCCTTCTTTTTGCCGCCCCTTCTTCTTCCTCCGCCCCTTTGTTTTGGCCGAGCCCTACTTTGACCCCGGGGCTCAGCGCCACCAAAGCCCCCCCCACCCAAAAAAAAATATGCGCATGATACACCAATGTGCTGCTTTGTGTCATTTGTTATTGATGTTTTATTTCAGATTTGAGTGTATAATCTGTTCTGTTTGAATGGACATACTTGCATTAGCTTTCAATGTTACGTTCACTGCATTTGTCCCTTCTCTCTCATAAGACAACACTATGAAACATACACAAGGCAGCCAGTGGATATCATGTTTTGTATCTCAACTTATCATGTACAAATATACTGAATGGAACAAGTACCAACAATGGCTGCCATTAAAATATTTCACATAGAGTAGCCTACATAACATATCCAAAAAATGTTGTCAATGTTGTGATTTCATGAGTCATTTCATGTTGATCCTCACACTGAACCACCAATGAACAAACAAACAAACACACAAACTATTGAAAATATGATTAAATATTTATGTTGTAAATGGCAGCCATTGTCATACTTCATTCAATGACAATATGCCCATGGTGTACAGCCACCTCAACCACAATATCATGAAGTTCCCTCTACATCTCATCTACTAACAATAAATGCCTTTGTTTATTAAGAGATGTCAAACAGGTAAGAGTTGCTGAGCAAAAAAAGAAATCCTGTCACGGCAAAGCTTACCTCAAAGGATACCCTCAATATATTGTCTGATAATCAAAGACTTGCAAAATGAACAAAAAGAGAAAAGCAGAATGATGATGAAGCACATGCATGCAAAACATTGATTGGGTTTGATGTGAAAACAAACGGGTGTGCATGCAAAGGGAACATCCGCATTTGATACTAAATATTCCAATTAGCATGCCAATATGAATATGCTTGATATATCAGCAGCATAGTCAGTAACTTTTCAGAGGTCCATAATGACTAAATTGATACAAGAAGCCATGCACACAGGGTAACACAGAAAAGGAAGATAAATTGGCATGTGATCTGAGTATACACAATCAACACTATACGGTCAATCACACTTTTCTTGTTACTTCATTCATGGGATATTCAGAAAACCAAATGCTATATGACTTAAAGTATCCAAGTATCCAATTATTCATATCCCCTTTAGAGGTTCTAGAATTTGTAGTGTAATGCACATGGGCAAATCAATTTTTTATTTCTCAAACACCACAATCGCTAGCAAGAGCCAAATCAGTTTGTATGGTTGCTTCAGTATAATATGAACCTTTTTTTGCGATTTTATTTTTACCAGCTATGATTTAGCATGACTGGAATCAGTGTACTTGACCATGCCTCTGTCACCAATTCTGTTGTTTAATGTTTGTTATAAGGATATTGGTATCCAGTAGTGTAAGGTGTAGGCAACCCTAAAGCTGGATGTGCTACTTGTGATCAACTAAACATCTAGTGTAAATCTATGGTGTGTCAAAGAAGTCAAAAAATAAAGCTACTCTAATAGCAGTGTATAAAATAACATGAATAAATTCAAAACTTTTGTAACTCTTGGTGATATCATGGTATATAAACACATCAAAAAATAAATAAGTAGAAAATAAATATACTGTAGGAAAAATAAATAAATGGCAAATTTTCAGACAAAAATGTAGACACGCCTTAAAAATATGTATGGATGTAAAGGTTTTGAAAGAGACTGGTGTAAACACTTCAAAAATGTATGAATGTAAGTGGGAATTGCACTTTTACTGTATGGAATTAATAAGGCATTATAACATGATGCATTTTTTAACTTATGTATTTAACTACAGCACAAAATATTATTATGTTAGCATGATTATTTGGTTGTTATTATTACATTTGCACATCATAATGCACATTTGCAGAAAATTGACATTTTGTATCTGTAACTAACTTTCTCTGAGGCATATCTTTTCATTTATGCATAAACAATTTCCCCCCTTTTTCTTGCACAAAATGATACTTTTTATAATAGTTATCAAAAAGTTCAATTTACAACAACATTTTTATATGAAATTTCTGTCTGTCAAATCAATCTTTGTTGTAATGAACACAATATTTGCAGCTCCTAGCTTTTGGAATCTTATAGCATTTGAAATAACTTCTCTAGCAACTACTACAATTAATTCAGGGCATGAGGAGGGCAGTTTTCTGATACATTTCACTCATGATATGGAAAGCATCCATGCATTTTGAAGAAGTTAATCTGAAGAAATATTTACCCACAAATCAAATACTGAATGAATTGAAGACCAAAAGTCATGCTTAATAGAGTCATATAAAGGCTTTCTCCTGCCTGCACTATAGGCCTACACAATTTTGGCTAGTCTCTTCACAGTTGGAAGTTGGCTTGCGAGACTGTGTAGATGCCACCTCAAAATGATAGAAAAGGTAGAATTGATGAGTGGTTAATGGTCAAAACCAAGACATGTACATTTGATTCACTTCATCATAATGAACAATTCTATGCCAGGCATGCCCTCTGCATGCCCCTTTTAAAGACAATTGTTGTTAGTCTATTCACCTGTTGGTGCATTCTTTGACGACTGCAAAGTTGCCATCTCCGATGACACGGCCAATCTCATATGTGTTATACAGGTCATCTGGCATTCCATTCATATGGTCTGGTGGATGTGCTGGAAATAACATTATGGAAACTGTGTGTGATGAAACTTCTTCAATAAATGTCATACATTTTTAAAAGGGTTTAATATATTATATTATAGAAGATTTCATTGAAACAAAACCAAAAATAAACTCACTGTTTAATATAGTGTCAATATCCCATATAGGCTCTGGAAGATTTAAAGGCTATTTAAAATATTGGGGACAAATAGGACCTATTCTAAGTTATAGGGAGCCCCCGGGGGGTTCACTCCCATTGTAGCCTGTACACCATCCGCGATAATAAAAACGCGGAAAAAGGGTATTTTTCGCGTGTATCGTGTTTAGGGTGTCAAAACATGAAAAATTGGAAAAAAGGGTAGCAAAATTGCAATTGATAATACGCGGAAATGAAATCCCTTTTTAGGGTGTCAAAACAGGTGCGTGTTACCTGTTTAGGGTATCGTTTTAGCCAAGGGTTAAATCCTTGTTTATGGTGCTTTTCAAAAGTTGATTATGGCGGATGGTGTACAGGGAGTGAGTGACCCCGAGGTAACCCTGTGGGGCCCTATGGTACTTGCCTATGGCCATCAAAATTATTGCCGTCCTTCAGGAGCCACTGTATCCCATGTGTGGAACAGTCATTACACTGACATGGTCTTTGGGTGTTTGTTAAAAAAAATTGTACTGTCTGATCAGTGATCATGTTACCTTTTCAGAATTAAGTCAAGAACTGAATAATTTCAGACATTTTATAAACCACATATTTTAGCATAGACCCAGTGAGGTTCTGGGATTAATTAATTAAGGTCCAGCAAACAAGCTTTGCTTGATGGTGTATTAAATATCAACATTTGTGACACAATCTGGTCTATGGGCGCCAAAAGCAGCAAATGTGAAATTGAGATAAAGGCAAAAATATGGAGTAAAAAACAATGAAACACATAAGAAAATAGACATCACATAACTTTAGAACCAAGTATGCTAGACCTTTGGTGTTTTCAGTAGGACTATATGATAGTCTAATGTTTGTATAACTTATAAAATAAGGTACCGTATTTCGTCAAATAGTCGCCCCCCCCTCAAATAAACGCCCACACCACTTTTTTGGAAAATGTTTATTTGACGAAATACGGTACACATTGGAAGAGCGTCTTGTAGGGTAAGCTTACCAAGTTGCTCAAATGGTTGATAATAGCAGCAATAAATGGCGAAAATCTGCATCGGCAACCCGGAAGTGAACCAAAAGTCAGTGTCAAAAGTTCATAGTTCGTCATTTTAGCGTGACTTTTAAGCTTACCTAATGATTTTAACGGGAATTGTCGTGCTAAAAATGACCTCTAATAAACGCACCCCCTTGGGAAAATGTAACGCCCCGGGGCGTTTATTTGACGAAATACGGTATATAATTATAGTAACTTAATTATAGTAACTTAATTTTCAAAAACACCTCCTTTGGCCCCCCATGGACCAGATTGTGTCACATTTAATAAATGCCAATTACATTTACAACAATATTGCACACCTGTATAATATTACACTTACACACCTGTATAATATTGAATGTGCACATCAACATCAACAAAAAATGAAAAAGAAAAAAGTATAGCCCTTTAAAAAGAATCATGCTTTTGGCACATGAGCCAGCAGAAAGCCAAATACATTAAATTGATGGGAAATTGTTCTAACTAGAACCAGGGATGTGATGCCCTGCTAGAACTAGCTAGGGACTTGTAAGAAAGGAACTACTTATTATTCTGATATTGTTTACTGGATAAAGGGCACATCTGATATCCATGGTGGCACCACTGGGATATTCCAGTTAAAATCCATACACCCCTATGGAAAACATGGCCTTAATCTCCCACACAGGAGGGGTAGATTTCAAATGGGGTTACCTGAATGGCCAACTCCATTTGAAGGGAGTGTATGGACTTTAAATGGAATAGCCCATTGCAATTGTTATGATGTATGCACTAACAGCCCCAGTCTCTGGTCTTGGAACTTATTCAGTTACCAAATACAAAGATTATTTATCGATAAGACTGTCACATCATGCATATTCTATAAATGGCAGAAAACTGCATCACACTTTCCTTAAAAAGATTTTGAGCAGGTTGAATGAGCCATATGTCAGATTTCAAGTCTTAAAATGCACAAGCACGTCTTTGATTCTGAGCACATCTTAACTTAGGCTATACTGTGCTTGAAATTCAAAGGAACTTTAACCTATATGATTAACTAGAGCTGATGTCAGTCCCTCATCTATCTCTGCATGAGTAATGCGGTAGATACTAGTATGTGAGTATCTTGGGAGGGATGAGACAGACACCCCTACACACATACAGACACCCCGACAGACAGACAGAGTGGGGGTGTGTAGGGGTGGGTAGGGGTGGGTCGGGTGTGTGTGAGAGAGAGAGAGAGAGTGGGGAGGGTGGGGTGTGTGAACATATGTCAAATGATCAACACCCTGAATAAATTCCAACAAGTAGATCACCTAACATTGCATGGTTTGTATAGAGAAAGTAGTTACCACAGACTAGCGCCCCCTTTTGGGCGGATGTCATATGTGATGATGTCATATACATGTAACCTTTGACATGACATCTACTTGTGTTGCGCGGGTTTGTTTTGGAATAAGATGAGTGTCTTGGGTGATTATCTTGGGGAATGGAAGTTAAAATATTTATGCATTATTTTAGAAACCTGTATTTTCTCTAAGCCACTGCTGGCTTGATTTATCTATTATTAGGGGCACCCTAACCTCATATCGATCCTACTGCAATATTTCCTCAATCAAGTTTGCAAATTGCAACATGACTGTATCCTTTTCTTATACCCTGTACTCTTGGTTGTTAAAACATATTATGCAAACTAAGATATCTTCCATTCAAGTGTGACTGTACACACATACAGGCTGCTCAACCAAGTACATTAGGGCCTGGGAGAACACTCAACTGAAATTTTGGTAGAGGTGTGCGGCGTAGAGCATCAATTTTTGGGAACTAAGAATAAATAAATAATTAAATTTCGAATTTATATAGTACCTTTTTCAAGATCTTGAAGGATTCAAAACACTGTAATTTCCCTGCCATGGTGAATCATCAGAACCTGGCCCAGACCTATCCGCACTTAGATTGTAACATCTACCAATTATCTGTGCAGCACCCCAAATTCCATTGGGTGAAGGAAGTTTTTGATAACAAAACAACTAATCACCGATTATTTTTTTAGAAAGCAGGAGGAAACCGGAGATTCCAGATAGGTTCAAGCTAAAGGTCCTCATTTGTTGGATAGGTTCAAGCTAAAGGTCCTCATTTGTTGGATAGATTCAAGCTAAAGGTCCTCATTTGTTGGATAGGTTCAGGCTAAAGGTCCTCATTTGTTGGATAGGTTCAGGCTAAAGGTCCTCATTTGTTGGATAGGTTCAAGCTAAAGGTCCTCATTTGTTGGATAGGTTCAAGCTAAAGGTCCTTATTTGTTGGATAGGTTCAAGCTAAAGGTCCTCATTTGTTGGATAGGTTCAAGCTATAAAAGGTCCTCATTTGTTGGATAGGTTCAAGCTAAAGGTCCTCATTTGTTGGATAGGTTCAAGCTAAAGGTCCTCATTTGTTGGATAGGTTCAAGCTAAAGGTCCTCATTTGTTGGAGAGATTCAAGCTAAAGGTCCTCATTTGTTGGATAGGTTCAAGCTAAAGGTCCTCATTTGTTGGATAGGTTCAAGCTAAAGGTCCTCATTTGTTGGATAGGTTCAAGCTAAAGGTCCTCATTTGTTGGATAGGTTCAAGCTAAAGGTCCTCATTTGTTGGATAGATTCAAGCTAAAGGTCCTCATTTGTTGGATAGATTCAAGCTAAAGGTCCTCATTTGTTGGATAGGTTCAAGCTAAAGGTCCTCATTTGTTGGATAGGTTCAAGCTAAAGGTCCTCATTTGTTGGATAGGTTTAAGCTAAAGGTCCTCATTTGTTGGATAGGTTCAAGCTAAAGGTCCTCATTTGTTGGATAGGTTCAAGCTAAAGGTCCTCATTTGTTGGATAGGTTCAAGCTAAAGGTCCTCATTTGTTGGTGGTGAGACAGACAGTGAGAAGAGAGACAATTACAATAGGCTATCATTTACTGAAAATACCAATGGTATATACTTGGTTCAAAAGTTATGAAGTTTTTTGATGATAATATATACCTACCAGATCCATTTCTTGATGATGCTGACTTTCGAGGGGAACCATCAAGATTCATCTGTAAAGAAAAAATTGAACACAAAATAAGACAAAAATATCTTCAATAAGCTCAAAACAGACATCAAATAAATCATGAAAATACACACTGAAAATAAATTGTGTGCGATGGTGTAAGGTAAGGTGGAGGAGTAAGGTCAAGCACCCTGCCCGAGGATGCACCCTGCCCGAGGATCCGGCACCCATTTATCTGGAACTGAAGGCACAAGAGAGCAGCATATTAAACAAAAGACACATACACTACAAGATTCTTATTGTGGCACAGGTATACCGTCGCCAAGGTATCTGATGCACACAAAGTACCTACGTCATAGTACCAATGCTGCTATACAGGACCCACCAGCAGTGATACTCCCCTGGTATTGCACGATACATGCCAAGTACCTTGGCGATGTAGACAGCACCAATAGGAATCTTGTGTATTATATAAAATATGAAAGGATACCCACATTAATCAAGATAGACTTATTTTATTATTTCTTTAATGGCAAGGTTATCCAGCATGTCTACAATCTTGAATTCTGATACAAAATAAACCTTAAAGTAAATTATATTATAACGGAGTGTTGTATCCTTGTCTGTGTAAGAGATGGTGATGTCCTAGATCCACTGTTGGAACCATTAGGGAATATAAAATCCACTTCAACAATGTTTTGAAGTTGGTTCTATTAAAGCTTAAGTGCTAGCATCAAAATGGGGCATATTAGGAAAATCTCCATATGTTCACATGCAGGGTTTTTTCAAGTCAAGAAAATCAAATTTAAAATCAAAATCTTAATTTAAGAGTTCATCTCAAAGCCTTTCCCAAATTAAAAACTACAAAAAAATAAATCCCCCCAATATTTTGCCAGGGGGTGATGGTCCATACAATCACACCACCCCCAAATGTTTACGGCTCCTCTATGTGGGTTTCTAATAAAATTTACCTCATATTTGGCCATTTTAGATCCAAAAGTGCAAATTTGTGTGCGCTTTGCACAAATTTATTCCACTTTTGCACCATATTTCAACAGTTTAGCTTTAAAATGGCAAAAATGTTCGCGCATTTGTACCATAAACTTATTTCCAACCACCCCCCCCCCATGTCAAAAAGAAATCTATGTCACTGCCTCTTTGGGTGCAATATACACATAGCCCATTATAGCCAACCAAGGTCAAGATATAGACAAGGGTTTTAAAAGCTTTTATTGAAACACAATAAGGTTTCTACCAGATTTTTAAATGCTTTTAGGTGAAAGCTGTTTCTCCTCTCAATTTTCAGAAAAGTTCAGATGCAAAATAGGATATAAACCATGTGCTGCCATATATTTCTTTTGCCAATATTTTGTATTGATAGTGTTATTGTATATTTTTATATAAATATCTTTTTTCAACAAACATGAGCTTGTGGTACCACATTCACTCTAGTTATTATTTGGTTCACCTCACATTTAAGTGATGTACATGCATATTTTACAAGTGCAGTTTGTTGCGAAAATGCATTGACTTTACTGCCGAACTTGAAATGAATTACCAATGTATAGCATCCATCCATATTTAATAATTACCAAAATAACTCATAATTTTGCATAAACTCTTCATGTACACACTAATGACAACACACCATATCTTAATAGTTTTTCTTGATTTGTCATTACATTTTCAGCAAATTCTTCTTGAGACATCCTGAATACAGCTGCTCTCTCATGAGTAGATGGAAATTAACGTAGAATTTGGGGAGGGACAGATAGTTGATTTGGGGATATGCATGGAGACAGATATCTCTTGACTGAACCCTGGGACTTAGCATGACTTGTCTCTTTCTCATAGTAATTCATGTACTGCTAAATCCGGTGCTTGATGTCTAATGAAAATAGTTCACAATTATCATGCAGTTGCTTAAAGCAATATCGTTACATTTCCATCAAAAATAAATTTTGTATTATTTTTTTTCCACAAATTCATTGTCAGATATGTGCCCTTTTCATAAATCAGGTAAAGCAATGCAAATTGTTATTTAATTTGAGCTGCACTGTTGTCGCCAATGCTACACATGTTAAGGTTGATGTGGTATGACCATCCCGTATGACCATCCCGTATGCCATGTACAGTCAGAATTAATAGGTAAATTTTCACGGGAAATTTTTCTGGACACGTGACATCCATGGCGCAGACATATTAGCATTATGGAATGTGACCCCGAGCACAGCGTGTGGTCTACCAATGTATTTGAATAGGAAGAATTCCTGCCTTTTTGCAAAATAAGTAACTTGTCGCAAGTTAATAATATTATGGTAAGAGTTTCCGCAGATAAATATTTTTTTCCGTAGGTAGATATTTTTGAAATTACGTTTGAATGATATTGTGAAGAAATTAAGATTGCATGATATTTAATAAATTTGCAAGACACAAATTTCTATCGAAATTGCAGCCAAGAATACTATTCCAATTCAAATTTACTAAGACTTGAATAGCAAGGTCACCACCGGGGGTCAGAGATCAGGCTCGAGGTCACACTTACATTGATACCCATTGGTCACATGTCCAGAAAATTTTCCCTTGAAAATATACACATTAATGTTGACTGATGTACGTACAGTGTTATAAACATTATGTTTGTGTGCGACTAATATTTTGATCATGAAACAACATACTCTGTCATTTTATTCAAAATCTTGGTATTTGACACACAAATTTAGTACCTAAAGCCTTCAATTTGACGGCTATGTTAGTTTATTAAAGTACATAAATTACAGTTGAGTAAAAATCAGATTTTTGAAAAGCATTGTGGGTGTCCTCTTCAGCTTTATATGATCAATAAGTTATGTATGACCATTCTGCTTATAAGTATTGGTTTTGTGCAAAACATATTAACCCTTCCAACAGACAAGTCATATTTTTGCGAATCCCATTCAATGCACACAATGGCGGCCATATTGGATGTGCAGGGAGGTGATTTCACAACTGCTCATCAGAAATAATCATACTGAAATGTTTGTGAAATAAATGTAGCATGTTTTCCTTACTTGCATATACAAGATGGCATCCATAATCCTACGTGCAACTTGCAATATTGCGACTTGCACTGGGAGTGTATTTTTATGCAAATTGCACATAGAACGTGTTAATGGGTGTATAATAGCTTGTAGAAGTAATTCATCAGTAGGTATACTTAAACTTTCATAGTGTCAAATTTACCTGTTTACAACATATTATACAACAAAAGATGTTAACAGGCGCAGCATCAGGAAGTTTAGTAAATGAATGGATGGTTCATTGCATGTTACAAAACAGCATCATAAAATGATGGGACACATCCCTCTCTTTCTGGTCTACTGGCAATTAGCAGAGTGAGGAGATGGAACTTATGCCAGGATGAAATATGCTGTTACAGTTAAAATCCATACACCCCCTTTGGAAGATGTGACCTTATATCTCCTACACATCAGGAAGTGTTAATTTGAAATGAGAATACCTGAATGGGTGACTCCATTTGAAATCTACACCCCTTGTGTCAGCATACATTGTATACAAAGGCAAATAAAAACACAATAATGGTTGTTTTTGTGACAGATTTTGCTAAATAAGTGTATCTTTATCTACTTGAATCTGTGCTAAGGGCAGTTTCAAATTCTTAGCTAAAAAGGCAAAAAAAATAACTACGATAAATGAATAAATATTGCATTTATCCAACAAAATCAGAAACTTACAGGAAGGATGAATTAACACCCTTTTCCACCATTTGCATTATTGTGTCCTTGTCAAGGGTACATGTACATATCAAACTCTGTCCTTGCTAAGGGTACATATTTTAAGGGGTGTAAAGGGTGTGATTTACCAAACAAAATCCCTGTTAAGGGTCACTTTTTCATCCCTTTGAAAATCCTAGCTAAGGGTAGTTGTTGAGAGTGCATTCATAAGAATGCTTGCAACCTTTGTATATGAAGCCCCCCATGTCAGAGATTAAGCTCATGTCTTCCATAGGGGCCAGGGGGATATTCAAATGATTCACATCAAATTACCTACTATGGTTGAGAACACATCCCTTCTATTAAAGTAGACAATTAGCAGAGTAAGTAGACTTATGCCAGAATGAAATGATTCAAATCACATTCATTTGAAATAATATCATGTGCTATCTTCAGTAGATAGCACTCAAAATGGTCAAACTGTTAAAAAACTAGTCTTTTATCTTTAGCCATACATACCCAAGATGTGCTATCTCCAGTAGATAGCACTGACAATCAGAACATTGTCTGAAAAAGTCAGCCCTTGAAATGCAAACAATGAATTTATTACTATATAATATCTTTTTCTGTATCCTTAAGCTGTACACTGTGTGGGAAGTTTAGGAGTTGGTTAAGCATAGCTAGTATTACACAACTAGTCATACTAATGTAATATGCTACAGTAATGCCTTATAGCATTAAGCATAGGAAGATATGGTGACTATATACAGGTTGACAACATGACTCACAGTACGCTCACTTTCCTAGAATCAATGTAGGCTAGAGTAAAGAAAAACAGTTTCTCATTTAATGATGTGTAATCACTGAATCACTTACATTAAGTCACTTAAATTTAACTTTATTTTGCGTATTTACAATTTTAATGCAATTTTCATTAAATTTTGTGTCTATTTCAATATGTGATGCGATCAAGCCAAATCAGTCGGAACTCGGCAATATTGATTTTGAGATATAGCCAAACAAAGAAAGGTTTTCCTTTTGTTTCCTACTGTTTTTGAAACTCTTAAATTGCTCATATCTTTGGAACTGCTTGTTCAATTTCAATGGGGTTTTCTGCAAAATCCAGCTTTGTAAATGCTTTTACTATCCTATAGGAAACTGAAAATTATTATGGCCGAGTTCCGACTGATTTTGCTTGATCGCATCACATATGCTCACAATATTCCAAATGTTAAAGTTTGAGATATTGGCAAAGAAAGTGTTAAAATTCTTTTGTTTTATATTGTTTTCAGTGATTGATAAATTGATGTAACTTCGCAAACAAAACTCGTATCAACATGGGGTTTTCAATTTCTGAAAGCTCTAAACGTCCTCTTTAGAAATGCATGTACAACTCATTTTCGACCAGGGTCGACATGTGACTCATTCCCCTTGATCACGTCACATATTATAATTTGGGTACAATGTCAAGGAACAATGGACTTTGATGTCAATGTTTGTTTGCAAGTTATTGGCAGATTTACTTTAAATCATTTTACTTCTTACTGTATAATTAATTAAGTCAACAATATCTTATAATGAATCGTTATGTTGCATTTTAATCATTTCAGATTCATTCAAAATCTCATATTTGACTTTTTATTGATGATGCCCTCAATTTTGTTTAATTGTTCACATCATTGTCTTTCAAATGTATTCAGATATTTCACATTCTTATCACAGATGAAGACACAACATGCTTAGAAAAGTAATACCAAACCATTTAAGAACAAATGCCTTCCTCTTAAAAAAATGCAATATTTGTTCAAGCTACAATGTTGATTTCCAAGAAATTCTAATTCTGTTATTCTGTACTCAAAATGCTGAAATAATATTAGTAGTAACTGTCATCAAAGGCTTTTGTCCATTTTTAGCCAAAATAACAAGGTAAAGTGAAAAAACAACCCATTAGCTATTTTGGCCATTTAACATGGAGTTCTATAGGGGAGCTAATGTTTGAATTATGACATTATGTCAAAATTGCTCTGTTTACTTGATAAACACAAATAATTGGGCTGATTCCATTTAGATGTAAGTCAAGACATGTGTAAACATTACTAATATGCCAAAAAATCAGGTTTGAAAAATAAAATAAATTTCATATAATAAGATTGTACATTATAGCTGTATAGTAAGCTTACCTTTGGTTTAGCTGCGATTGGTGGTGGATTCCTGTGTGGCTTGATAGCTATTGGTGGGGGCTGACTGGTTGGGAGAGGGGGTAAACCACCATGAACACCATTGGTCCTAGGGGTAGGGGCGTCTCTCCTTGGCGGTGGTAATGGTGGGGGCTTATGTCTTTGCAGACGTGGCGATTGGACAGGAGAACCACCTATGGAAGCAAAAAATAGTAACAGGGAAAGTTAAAAGTAAGTTAGCCATTCTTGTAGGAACTACACATCTGAAATCCAGGATTATCAAACCTGTGATTTGGTAGTCCCCCCAAAAGAGAATAAACAATTACTATCTTGGACCGTTTAATAGGCTATATGGCAGTATACAAATACTAGATCCACTGACAGGAAGTTTATGCTCTGCACACACGATTTCCTTCTCCTAATTCATCTTGAACAACTTCACAGCTTTACAAATCATAAATTGGGAGTTTTGTCCTTTTCTGGAATATCTGCTTCTGTTTGTGGACGCTGCCATTTTTGTTGTTGCTACAGTAAAACCTCATTATAACGAAATCTGATACAAGAAAAACCCTGTTATAAAGAAGTATTTTTCCAGAACCAAGATACAAAATTTTTTGTTATTTATTGTTTTTACAACCCTGATATAACGAAATTTGGATATAAAGAACTAATTTCTCTGCCCCTGACAACTTCGTTATATTGAGTTTCCACTGTATAATAAATTTTGAATTCCTGTTTTCTCATACAGAGAACCATGATACAATCTTAATGCTAAGTCCTACCTTAGCAGATCAAAAACTTGCTTATAAAAGGGAGTACAAACTTTTGTCTCCAGGGATGATGATATCGTGATACAGGGAAAAACTATCAACCGGTAAGAAAGGTCATACTGTGGATAGGTCAGTCTACTTGGGTTGTGTCAAGTTGCGATTGACCACTGAATTGGGGTAATTCTCTCATGAATAAGTATGAGGTGTAATAAATTGTATTATATTGCGATAGTATTCAAAATTCCACATTTTCCTACAAAGGCAACAAATTTGGTTGATTCCATTTGGGTGTAAGTTGGAGCATGTTACAAATATGCAAAAATAAAAATTAACAAAATTTATTTTAAAAGATCCTACATTATGGCTTTCCTCGTTTTCACTGTTAATGCTATGCATGCTGGCCAAAGCAGTTGCGTACCGTTGCCGCCCCTTCCCCGGGGGGCTTAAGAAAATCCAATTTTGCCACCCCTTCCTCAACAGCCCGAAAAGGTTGCCCCAATTTTTTTTTTTTACGGTCGTTTGAAAAAGTGAAGAGCAAAAAAAAAAAAAAAAAAAAAAAGGATTTATAGGCATTTCCCCTTTTTCCTTTACTAATTCTTTTTTGCCGCCCTTCTTCTTCCGCCGCCCCTTTTTTGCCGCCCTTCTTCTTCCCGCCGCCCTTCATTTTGGCCGCCTGCTTTGACCCGAGGGCTGGCGCCCCAAAGCCCCCCCCAAAATACGCGCATGCAAAGGGTTCAACATAAGAAGTCAAGTTTGGAGATATTTTCTCAAAATAATAAGAGCTATGCCAAGAAACAATGAACCAATATCGCACTCATCTGAGTGCATTTTTCTAGATGTAGTCATGAAAATGAAGATTTATGACATTTTTGAAATTTAAATAAAATTTTGGGCTTGTCGTCAGTCGTCACCCATGTGGAGAGGGTCAAGGTAACAGTGGTTATGTGACATGATCAAAGGAAATGATGGCGCTATATTGGCAAAGAAGTGTTCAAATTCTTTTGTTTTATATTGTTTTCAACGATTAATAAATTGACATAACTTCGCAAAGAAACATGGGGTTTTCAGTTTCTGAAAGCTCTAAATGTCCTCTTTAAAAACATGTAAAACTGATTTTTGACCAGGGTGGACAGGTGACTCATTCCTCTTGATCATATCACATATTGAGTCTTACTTCTAGATCCAGAAGAGCCTCTTCTCCTTGAGTGGGGACTCTGTAGCATCACTCTGTTCCTAGGAGGTGTTTGTCGATATGGCGGAACCATCTTGCATTCTGAAATAAAAACATAAAAGAGATTCTTGGTAAGATGATGGAATTTAAGTATGACCAGATTAATTCACAACAAGCACATGCATAATCAAGCTTTCAATAATTAGTCAACAGTTATTATATATTTTCTTATTCCAGTAAAATTCCTCTATGTCCATATTGCTATCAGTAGCACGCTTGTATGTATGTTGCTATCTTCAGTAGACAGCACACTTACATGTATCCTGCTATCTTCAGTAGACAGCACACTTACATGTATATTGCTATCTTCAGTAGACAGCACACTTACATGCATATTGCTATCTTCAGTAGATTGCACACTTGTATGTATGTTGCTATCTTCAGTAGATAGCACACTTACATGCATGTTGCTATTTTCAGTAGATAGTACACTTACATGAATATTTCTATCTTCAGTAGAGAGCACACTTACAAGCATGTTGCATCTTTAGTAGATAGCACACTTGCATGAATGTTGCTATCTTCAGTAGACAGCACACTTGCATGCATGTAACCATCTTTAGTAGATAGCACACTTGCATGTATGTTGCTATCTTCAGTAGTCAGCACACTTACATGTATGTTGCTATCTTCAGTAGACAGCACACTTACATGTATGTTGCTATCTTCAGTAGACAGCACTCTTACATGTATGTTGCTATCTTCAGTAGACAGCACACTTACATGCATGTTGCTATCTTCAGTAGATAGCACACTTACATGCATGTTGCTATCTTCAGTAGACAGCACACTTTCATGTATGTTGCTATCTTCAGTAGACTGTTACTATCTTCAGTAGATAGCACACTTGCATGAATGTTGCTATCTTCAGTAGATACCACTCTTGCATGTATGTCCATACCGTCAGTAGATACCACATTTGCATAGCACACTTGTATGAATATTGCCATCTTCAGTAGATAGCACACTTGCATGAATGTTGCTATCTTCAGTAGACAGCACACTTACATGAATGTTGCTATCTTCAGTAGATAGCAAACTTGCATGAATGTTGCCATATTCAGTAGATAGCAGACTAGCATGAATGTTGTGATCTTCAGTAGATGAAGAAATGTATAGACCCATGAACAATGCTATCTTCAGTATGTGTTTATAATATGGATATAGTACACATTGACTATCTTCAGTACCAAGATATATGAAGCCATGAACAATGCAGTAGATGGCATGTTTGTTAACAATCAAGACATATTACTATCTTCAGTAGATTTGTTTATTAACAATCAAGACATATTGCTATCGTCAGTAGATCACACAGCGGTAAAGTACAGCAATCCATTTGGTAATTTTGAGTAGATAGTAGAAAGAATTTGGTTAGTTTCAATAGATGGTACACTGGATTATATAAGCATTTATATATATCAAATCACTTAACATTTATTCCACTGCACTACCATATATCACACCATTTGGCTGCTAATAAATTCTGTAGCTATTGCAATAAGCTTAATTTGCAATACTAAATTATTGTTTAAGTTGTCTCATTTGAGGCGCATGTCTTAATTTTGTTTCACCAAGTAAATAAAACACTATCCTGTTACAAGAGGGAAAGAAGCTAATCTGGCAAAGCGTTATTTTAAAGTTGTTTATTGCTGACTGAAGTGATGCTACTCTGAGGCTGAATAAACACTCACTCCACTTGACCCATCTCTCATATTCCATTGACACTGCCATCCAACTGTGTTCACCTTTGGATATTTTGCTGAATTCAAGTCAATTTCAAAATGCACAAATATGACTTGAGTCGCGACACACTATAGTGAAGACAACACTAAAAAATGTCCACTTTGAAATTGATGTTGAGGAACAGAAGACTATATTAATATTCCTATAAATACTCACTGTAAACATTATCATATTAAAGTTGGGCAACATTATTAACGACATGAACTGAAATAGAATCATTATGCTTATTCATTTGTGCAATGTCATATGGTTTTGCAAACATTTGAACCACTTCAAAAAGTGAACTATTTCCAATTACATGGTAACCCCTTGCTGCTGTTAAGAAATTCAGTACTTTTTCAGTTCATACAATTTTATATTTTTGTGACAGCAATCATTAATTTAAAAGTGAGGCCAAACATTGTGAATTGAAGATAAATGCCTCAGGGGAAATGTGAGTTAAAGCATCGTTTTCCCACATAATAGTTTTATTTGTCATAATAAAGAGCAAGTTTCAGCTATCTGTTGCAGTTAAGAGTATTTGGGTTTTGATGTATTTTTTAACTCCTCCATAATTAAAACTCACACCATGAACACACAATTCTTTTAATATATAAATGTGACATGCAGACACATGATTAACTTCTATGTGCATACTTGAAGGTGTATGTTCCCAACATATACCTGTATATTAACTCTCTTCACTTGGTGTCGACTGCAGCGACAAGTTTGAAAAAAAAATTCAAAATTCAAAAATTTCAGAAATGTAAATTTTCATGACCATATTTGGAATCAGCATGAAAAATGCATTAAAATGAGTACAAACAAGCCTAGTATTATTTCAGTAGTTTTTAAGAGAGCTCTTTATATTTTGAGAAAATAATTCAAAACTTGGAACTTTTTTTTTTTAATTGCATAGCTAGCACGCAGAGCATTAATGATGTTACACAAACAGCCTGCCTGGATTCATTTTGAAATTGGATTCTTATGTGATACACTGAATGGAAAAAGAGAAAGAATATTGAACCTATAGGTAGTCTTAAAGGTGCAGGTGTTACCTTTTGTTGGGTGAAGTAGAAAATATTAAATTTGGAAAAATGCAAAATCGGAATGAGATGAAACAGATTGAAAGTAACACCCTGAGGCAACCAGAAAATCAGAAATACCCCAGACCGATCTGTAGCGACTCCGACCGAAAGCAGATCAGATTGAAAAATGTCAAAATTTACTGATCGGGGCACATATTATGGGGTTAGACCGGATCTGTGTGAGTTCTCACCCTGGAAAGTACTTCATCATTTGCACCTTCATCATAAAATCATGATTATACATAATATAAAAAAGTACATTTTATAATCCAAGTAATTCAAATTTATCAATGACAAACAGACATTCCAAATTAAAGAATAGAGGTTATCCGTGTTCTATAAGCTGCATATCCTACCAGCGACTCCTATACCTATACCTGGCAAAGCGTTATTTTAAAGTTGTTTATTGCTGACTGAAGTGATGCTACTCTGAGGCTGAATAAACACTCACTCCACTTGACCCATCTCTCATATTCCATTGACACTGCCATCCAACTGTGTTCACCTTTGGATATTTTGCTGAATTCAAGTCAATTTCAAAATGCACAAATATGACTTGAGTCGCGACACACTATAGTGAAGACAACACTAAAAAAATGTCCACTTTGAAATTGATGTTGAGGAACAGAAGACTATATCAATATTCCTATAAATACTCACTGTAAACATTATCATATTAAAGTTGGGCAACGTTATTAACGACATGAACTGAAATAGAATCATTATGCTTATTCATTTGTGCAATGTCATATGGTTTTGCAAACATTTGAACCACTTCAAAAAGTGAACTATTTCCAATTACATGGTAACCCCTTGCTGCTGTTAAGAAATTCAGTACTTTTTCAGTTCATACAATTTTATATTTTTGTGACAGCAATCATTAATTTAAAAGTGAGGCCAAACATTGTGAATTGAAGATAAATGCCTCAGGGGAAATGTGAGTTAAAGCATCGTTTTCCCACATAATAGTTTTATTTGTCATAATAAAGAGCAAGTTTCAGCTATCTGTTGCAGTTAAGAGTATTTGGGTTTTGATGTATTTTTTAACTCCTCCATAATTAAAACTCACACCATGAACACACAACTCTTTTAATATATAAATGTGACATGCAGACACATGATTAACTTCTATGTGCATACTTGAAGGTGTATGTTCCCAACATATACCTGTATATTAACTCTCTTCACGCGGGTGTCGACTGCAGACGACAAGTTTGAAAAAAAAAATTCAAAATTCAAAAATTTCAGAAATGTAAATTTTCATGACCATATTTGGAATCAGCATGAAAAATGCATTAAAATGAGTACAAACAAGCCTAGTATTATTTCAGTAGTTTTTAAGAGAGCTCTTTATATTTTGAGAAAATAATTCAAAACTTGGAACTTTTTCCATTGAAGCGCATGGCTAGCACGCAGAGCATTAATGATGTTACACAAACAGCCTGCCTGGATTCATTTTGAAATTGGATTCTTATGTGATACACTGAATGGAAAAAGAGAAAGAATATTGAACCTATAGGTAGTCTTAAAGGTGCAGGTGTTACCTTTTGTTGGGTGAAGTAGAAAATATTAAATTTGGAAAAATGCAAAATCGGAATGAGATGAAACAGATTGAAAGTAACACCCTGCGAGGCAACCAGAAAATCAGAAATACCCCAGACCGATCTGTAGCGACTCCGACCGAAAGCAGATCAGATTGAAAAAATGTCAAAATTTACTGATCGGGGCACATATTATGGGGTTAGACCGGATCTGTGTGAGTTCTCACCCTGGAAAGTACTTCATCATTTGCACCTTCATCATAAAATCATGATTATACATAATATAAAAAAGTACATTTTATAATCCGAAGTAATTCAAATTTATCAATGACAAACAGACATTCCAAATTAAAGAATAGAGGTTATCCGTGTTCTATAAGCTGCATATCCTACCAGCGACTCCTATACCTTGTTTAGGACTTTCAAAAGAAGTACCTGCATGTGCAACCATGACTATTTCAAAATAGCCCGCCAAAGTCATGCAGGTAACTCCGAGGTCGTGCATTGAATTAGTTTGAATGAGGAATACTACGGGAACCAGTGCCTTTTGTTAGAAGTCACGCATGAGTAAAGTGGATAACCTCTATTGTGTGAATTAGACATCTTTAGCTTGTTTCGTTGTTGAAAGGGATTCAATCATGTTCACTGTTGCTCATCACGATTGACAACGATGCGTCCGCATCGTCTGAGTGGTTTACTTTGCTCGAGCAGCTACTGCGCTCGCGACGTAAACCACTCGGACGACACGGACGTATTGTTGTTAATCGGTAATAAATAACAGTGAAACATGATTGAATCCCTAAATGTACCTTTAAGATACTGCCAGGTAATATTATTCATATAGGGTCAGTCCATGTCAAAACAGACTGAGTGTACACCCACCCTCTTGGATTTTGCTCTCCTTTGGCTCAGGGGTACCTTTCATGGACCCCTAGGTGAGGTCACAAGAAAAAATTCAAATTCAATTTCGTTTCGAATGGCGGGCCATTTAAGTTTGGCAACCTTGACCAAAATTGGGAATTTAAGGTGTCCAAATGACAAAGCGCCCTCTTTGAGAGGCATTTTCTTCCTAATTAAATCAGTTGTGACCCTCTTTTTGAATGTGGTCACTCACTGGCTGTGTCTGAAATGCCTAATGCCAAAAAAGATTGATTTCGGAATTTCGTTGGGATTTCAGGGGGGGTCAAAATCAGCACTTCGTACTGTTCAATCAAATTATCTTTGATTTTGAAGGACCCATGATAATGTCACAGTGCATTTATAGGTCCTAATTATGTTCAGAATGGATTAACCATGTGCCAATGTCTATGAGCAATTCAAAAAAGAGAAATTTCTAGACCCCCTACAGAATTTTAGGCCCCCCTAAAGTGGTTCAGCCACAAATGGCGCTTAAAATCGGCAAATTTTGACACCTAATAACTTTAGGTGTACACCAGATATGAATTTCTAGTCTTTTGCATCTGAAAGAATGTAGTCTAATGTTACTAGGAACATAAGAGATTTGTAAGTTGATGGTCCCAAAAATCCCAATTTTTGACTAATAATGTACAGGTTATGGGTACAAAATGTCAATTTCAACATACCCTTTTTTCTATTTTTGATCACTTTATAGCAAATTGTCTTATTTATCCTGTTATTACATAGTTAACAACGTCTGATTTTGGTAATTTTGGTGTCTAAATTATGTTTTCTTGCATGAGAAATACAACTACTCAACTTAAAAAACTGTACAAGGAACCAATGACCTCCTTATTACAATATGGATGCTTTTGGCAGCCATGTTGCAAAAGAGGGTCATCGGTTCCTTGTATAGTTTTTTTAATTTGCTTAGTTGTATTTCTCATGCAAGAAAAAATATATAATTAGACACCAAAATTACCAAAATCAGACGTTGTTAACTATGGTCAGAATTCAAAAAGGTTGACATTGACCTATGAACATTTTTCGTCATAGCGCCCTCCTGAAAGGTCTGACACATAACAAACTATACATTTTTGGAATCCTCATGACCATACGAGTAATTTGATATATTACTTGACATAATTGGGAGCACTCTGAAAATGTGACCCCCATAACCTGTACTTTGCATGTGCATCGTTGCCAAATCCCCCTTAAAAATCCATACAGAGGATTAGTAAGTAGTTTTTTCTTATTACTTGACTCAAGAGCAACTTGAAATATCAGGATAAATAATACAAATGGCTATAAAGTGATCAAAAATATAAAAAAATATCATACTAAAATTGGCATTTTGTACCGTATCCTGTATGCATAGCTAAATGACTATTTTTGAAAGCGTCAACTTAATACTAAAACACAAAAAATACAAAACAAATCTTATGTTCCTAGTAACATTAAACTACATTCTTTCAGATGCAAAAGACTAGAAATTCATATCTGGTGTACACCTAAAGTTATTAGGGGTCAAAATTTGCCGATTTTAAGCGCCATTTGTGGCTGAACCACTTTAGGGGTGGCCTAAAATTCTGTAGGGGTCTAGAAATTTCTCTTTTTTGAATTGCTCATAGACATTGGCATATGGTTAATCCATTCTGAACATAATTAGGACCTATAAGTGCACTGTGACATTATCATGGGTCCTTCAAAATCAAGATAATTTGATTGAACAGTACGCAGTGCTGATTTTGACCCCCTCTGAAATCCCAACGAAATTCGAAATCTATCTTTTTGGCATTAGGTATTTCAGACACAGCCAGTGAGTGACCACATTCAAAAAGAGGATCACAACTGATTCAATTAAGAAGAAAGTGCCCCTCAAAGAGAGCACTTTGTCATTTGGACCCTTAAATTCCCAATTTTGGTCGAGGTCGCCAAACTTTGATTGCCCGCCATTCGCAAACGAAATGGAATTTGAATTTTTTCTTGTGACCTCACCTAGGGATCCATGAAAGGTACCCCTGAGCCAAAGGAGAGCAAAATCCAAGAGGATGGGTGTACACTCAATCTGTTTTGACATGGACTGACCCTATATTATCACCTGTACGATGCACATTATATACATGCAAGATAGGAATGATTGATCACACTATGGCCTGCAGCCATGCCAATTAACTGCCTCTCTTCTCAGGTTACATGCACTACATCTTAGTGCCACATGTTCTGTTAATGGCAGGAACAATTTTAAGAAAATTATCAAGTAGATTAAAATATGGAAATTGAATGTCCATGTTTGAATCTAATCAAACAGTACATTTAAAAGAGTACAAATATGTCTATACTTTGACAGCGAGTTGTAATCGGTGTGGAATTGTTAGGCTTTTTACCACTACGCCAAAAAGTAGACCCACATTAAGAGTGATATAGTTGATCTCTCTGGTCTATGCGTGTTAAATAAAGTAGACGAAAGTGTAGGACTTAAATTAAAATTGTGTAATGTTTCTGGCGTTATGTCACAAGACAGATCTCAAAATAAAATGATATTAATCCGCAATGATATAAGGCCTGCCGGTTACGAGGTGATCAAACTATAGTATTGGGTCCATATTCAAATGCTTAAAATTGGTTTGGTAATTTCATGAGACAGACCTTCATGAATTAAGACATCATCTACTGAAAAATATTAAAAGATTGAATTTTATTTCTTATATGTGTATTGTCACATGGGCAATTTCAAACAAACACTCTCACCGTTGAAATAAGCTTACTTCTGAATGTTAATTGTGTTGGATGTTCATCTGTTTTGAAATCAATTCCCATGCACACCAAATATGGTATATTCAACTTATATAAACTGAAAATGTGAGAATGTATTCAATATCAGCATATAGATGGTTAAGAACCTAAAGGAAATTGAGAAATTTCCTTCAAACATGTGAAATTTACACATGCACAGCAAATACACATAAGCATGATAAGGATGGCTGTATGAAATAGAACACTTTTTAGCCCAAAGCAATTGCTGTGAATCTAGTGAGTGAAGAAACAAGACTTTTATATGGGCAAAAGCATATGCACACACTACCCTACAACCATGTATGTATAGGGTGCCAAATTTGACATTCTGTAAGTCTGTATCAACATCAACTTAAAGGAGCATTTCGTGATCCTAGCATCCTCTTTCTATTTTTTAATAGATATCCACGAAAAAGGCTTATCCCAAAATTTCACTTGATTCCAATTTTGCATTTGCGAGTTATGCATGATTATGTGTATACACGGATGCTCCATAGACAATGTGTTGTAATGTCGTTCTGGTATACCAGAACAAAATTCAAATTTCACGATATCTTTGCTAAATGAATTAATCTGCAAGAAATTTTTTTGTACATAAACATTATGTAGCCATGAGAAAAGTGTGGGGGGATGATGCTGTGGATCACAAAATGCCCTTTTAAACAAGCTCTAAGAAGAAGTCAATTCAAAAATAATTTTCCTGTATAAATTGACTAAATTCTAAATAAGTATATTATAATCTGGAATGCTGAAATTTAAAAAAATCACTAATAAACCTGTGGAATTCTAGTTGTGAACCACAAATCACACTTCCACATGTTAAAGGTTAAAACTAAGCATCAAATAATTATGTTGGAATATTTGTAAACATGCATCAACACTTTACAAAAAATGTACATGCCGTTTTGTTTATTAAAGGGATTTCCCCTGTATCCATCATTCATAAACAAACCCATCATATTGGGGGACCACACATGGGAGGCGAGATCCCAGTGAACTCCTAGATGTACATTGATGCGCATCGACGTGGGCACTATGCTTAAACACACACACCCCTGTCTGTGTTTGCCTCCAAACGTGGACATTGTGTTTTGCTATCTAACCGAGGGCGTGTGTATGATGTTTTCATCGCCTAACCTGTGTTTTTTTGTGTATAATCTGAAAGCGGAATTTTAGCCATCACCCTGCGGATGGTAGTTTTTTACACGTGTGGTCCTCGGTTTCAGGCAAATAGCGTTTAAAGCATCTAGCATGCATTTGAGGTCTTTTGCAGCAGTTTGAGACCGAGGACAGTCCTCGGTTGGAAGTAGGTTTTGTTTTGTTTTGTTTTATTTCTTCTTTAACCTGGGACACTCAATCAGTTGAAAACACAATTAATCATCTGTTCTTCCTTGAGGCCCAGGGTCCACAGTAGGTCCACAGTTTAGGGTGAAAAATCTTGTGTGTGTCCTCGTTTGTCGGCAAACACGTACGCACCCCAATACAAGAAACACACATCAGATGAAGATGTGAGTTGCATGTAGACAGTATTGATGCTGATTCTGGGAGTGCACATTGATGTATGCGGTTCTCGCTCCAGTGTGTTGTCACCCATTATATTACAAAAAGCCATGAGACACATCATAAATAGTTGTGGCACAAACTTAGACTTGTCAACATATAATTTTTTTGTCACAGGTTCTGCATTTAAACTCTATACTGACTCTGTATTTGACTACACATCATTTTAATCATAGAAAGGTGCCAAACACTGGGAATATAGGGTATGCAATACGGAATCACTCATAACAGAATCATCCTCATTTAAATAAAATTTTGTCCTCCATAAGGTACCACTGAGAAATTCACATGATAATACAATAAAACATGTGCTAGGTATGAATGGTTGTGGAATCGATCTAGAGACCTGTCCCTCTGTCATCTTAAGTTATCTTAGAACTGTCCTCCAGCATGGCTGCCATTTCAATTGTTATACCATTCCGGTTGGTTTATTGCATACACTCTATTCAGTGCCTAAGTGAACAAAAATCCAAACATGAGTCAATCTTTGTTAATGCAGAAATCCATAAAATCAATGTTTTGCAAATGCTTCATAAAAAAGCCCCCCCAAAAAAAGGGGGGGAAAGCAGCAGTTCCATAAACCTTTCAGACATTTAAAGTAGGACTCAATCCTTGTGCTTGACACATACATATTTATGTGCCAAGTAGAGCTGAGACTAAAAGACGCTATGGCATTTCAACAGAGACTTGAAATCAATTCTCAATTCTGAACTTCCAAATATTGAAATTCACCCATTCATGTTGCTACTTGCAAAATGTATCAAAGGAATTTGTAAGTGAATTTACTACTGAAAGTTGCAACTGATTTATATCATTATATGGTGAATATCCAGTTAAGTTACATCCATTCTGTAGAGTTAGTATAACACATTGAAATGATATAGAGATTAACAGAAGAGTAGTGGCTCAGAATTGCATGTGCGTATTAAATACTATGGGTAATCCTCCATATTGGGTTGTTATATAAAATAGTGAACATTTATTGAATGATAATTACAAAGGATTGTGCAAATATCCCACACTCATAAATGAATGTGGGTGCATAGTGAAACACGCTGGAGGTACACTATTTTGCCGCCCATGACCCAGCGACATGCAAATGTGGCAGAGTCAGTTCTCTTTCAGGTTGAGTTGAGAGTAATGCCATGTTGGATTTTGCAGTGACATATTCGAATCACGCTCACTAACATGGGGCATACACACATGGAGAAGGACAGTTTGTCCCTACACTGGCAACGCATGTGTAAATGCACAGATTTGAATCTGCCACTGCAAAATCCAACATAGCGTTACTCTCAACTTGAGATGCGACATATTTTAATCTCTGAGTGAAACACTTAGCAATTAGCTAAGAAAAGCTAAAATATAAAGTTTTTCTCCAAACAATGTTTCTACACATTCTCAAATGTCAGTGTTATTCAAAACAACAGTAACCAACACCACATGTACATCCCACCTAACATTCCCTCCCCATATATACACACACAAAATTACTATCTACTGAAGATAGCAAGCTAGAATTGTTATAATTATAATCTATGAGAGCTAATGCTAGAAAGATCAAATTCATAACATCTCAAATTTTTATTATTTGAACACCTAAACCTGTTATTTTTAGCCTAATATTCTATCTTTTTAAGGTGCATTAATGATACAAGATGGGTTTTTTCCCAAGCCAGGTGATGAGTTAGTGTTTAGTAGATGTCTCATTATATTCACATAGCCCATGTCTCATCTCTCTCCCACTCATAACTAAGCAGTAGGGATGTTCATGCAAGTGCTGACAGCATTTTCTTGTTTCTTGAGGTCTTTCAACTGTTAATCTCAAATTCATCACACCAATTTTGAACAGAATATTGCTAGCTTGAATTCAGAGACATCTACATATTGAAATGTCATCATAAAAAGTCAAGAATACTTCAAAAAATTAAAACTTTAAAATTAACATTTACAGGGTATTGTTTTGCCTTTGATTAAGTTACAATTTTCCTGTCAGTAATTGTATATCTGTTAGACTTTATCTGTTTTCCTTGCACCGGGTCTGTAATATATTGATGCTAAATGGACTACGCCATACAACTAATTACATACATCTACCTGCGATCTAAGATGATATTATGCTACCCTGGAAAATAAAGATGTCACTTCAATAACTACAACTTAGGTTATATTGAGTCAATATACAATATATGGTCTGCTGGCTTTTTGTTGGTGCCTTGTAGAATGAAACAAATCAAAATGACACTTTACTGACTGTACTTTTCATACAGCTTTAGCTTCCATATGGTACAATTGTAATTCATTGCCCGCATTTCTGTGTCTTTTTACAATATTCTCAATCAAATTTTGTAATAGGTAGAACAATAATATTCATAGAATTCTCAACATAATTATTTGAAGTTGGAAGTAATGTAAATTTAACAGTGAATTCTGATAAAGCAGCAAGCTAATATTTGATTTTTTTTTTTTTGGGGGGATAAAGTAAATCAGTCAGAACTACCGTACCTCAATCTTTCTAATTCAGAGTTAATATGCAATGCGTATCAAGGTTGTTAAAGTACATACTTGTTAGCTAGGTCAAGACTAAATATAGTCTTTTTGTATGGTGAAATATTGACTGAAATGGCCAACAGGGAGAAGTAGAAGTAGCACCAGGCACGTAGCTGGGATATGAAGGGGTGCAGTGTGATAGGAAGCTTACAGGCAGAAACTCTTCCACATATATCCATGGAAAGGCTCATCATGGTGATGTTCTGCAATCTGAAGGTTTCAGAATGAAACAACAATGTTTTTGTCCACATACAGTATGTTTTTCTAAGCAAAGGGGTGATGGGTGATGTGATGTAATGCGAGATGATGCAAGGCAATAATGGCCCCAGTAGAAATAGATAGGGTGAAGGGTCATGTCACCTTTTGGTCCTCACCCTCAATTTTGTGAGCTACAAAACTGATATGAATGAGTGATTTCAAGTACATTTACATATTTTTGTCAAATACCTTTTGATTAAAATTTAAAGCTACTTCTCCTTCTAAGCTCATATGAATATGAAGGGGTGCACCATTTGATTTACCGGAAGGGGAGGGGCATGGGAGTTTTTTGAAAAAATAAAAACTTTGCCCACTAGTGAGACAAAAAAACAAAATTTTGCCTCACTGATGAGTACAAAATTTCCCCCACCCAACTCTGTACAGAGGTATACATTAAAATTGAAAAAAAAATCAGCGGCGAAAAGAAATAAAAACGAGATCTGATTGCGTTCGCCTGCGACCGCGAGGATGCACAGCCAGCAGTGACAAATGAGTTACGACCCCGAATCTGTGAGAACCGGAAGTGATCCCTTAATTACCTTTGACCCCATAAAATATTACATAGTGCTTAGGATGTCATAAGGAATATTCCTGGCAAATTTCAGCTTAATCGGAACTTATACATGGATTTTGATTTTTTTTAAATTTATGATTGACCTTTTGACCCCCTTAATGACCTTTTCAATGAAAAAAAACCTTATGTACACTGACAAAATGCATTGTTCCAATTTTAATTAAAAAATTCTACTATGTTTAGTTGTTGAGATAAAAATTCTTGAAAATATTTAACTAAAAACAGGAAGTGACCCCTTAATGACCTTTGACCCCAAAAATAAAAATACCATGCACACATCAGGTAAAACTGATTCATGTATGATGATTATATTACTCTGGTCTGTTTACATTTTGAGATAAAAATTTTTTAAAACTTTTTTGATAATTTTGGTTTTTGACCGGAAGTAACCCCTTAATGACATTTGAGCCCAAAACTGTAGGCATCCTAAAGACCCTGGCTAGTAGCGATGCATATGTGCTAATGGCGACTCTCTGCTATGTAATTTGTAAAGACAGTGATTTTTTGAATATTTTTTACAAATTTTTCATACTTTTACCGGAAGTGACCCCTTAATGACCTTTGATCCCAATTCTGTGAAGGACTTTTAGACACTGGTGATAGGCGATGCATGTGTGCAAGTGACGTCATGGTGCTATGTAAAATGTGGAAGAAGAAGCATTTTAGTGAAAATCACGTTTTGGCCACTGACCGAAGTGAATAACCTTTGACCGGAAATGATCATGTGACAGTTGTGGCACCACTCAATGGTCCTAGTGACCAACTTTGATCAACATGGCTGACGCATGTAGCTCGATGGCTGATTAACATGATGTTGACAGAAGAAAGAAGAAAGAAGAAGAACGCGGTAAAAAGAATGCACAGCGCCGATGGCGGCTGTGCAATTGCCAGCTGACCAAAACTCCCATGAACCCCCCAAAATCACAATTTCAGGTTCCATCACAAATGCTCAAATTTCACTCTCTTATATTTCCTAATGTACATACATGACCAGTTTCATACAAGTACCATGCAGTAGCACTGGCTTCTGTGCTGTACTCTGACCTGTATGATGATTTTCCAACTGTAGGATAGTAGCTGATAGTTCGCTACGCTCGGTGCTCCCTTCGGTCGCTATTCGAGAGGCGTCGCGGTTTGTGGAACGGGGCTAGTTCTACCATGCAGTACTATTGAAACTCAATCTTTGTGAAATTAGCATTGAAATCTTAATAGTAAATCTTAGTCGCATAAACATTTCAAAGCAAAAATACTAAAATATGCGCCTTGGTTCCCTTATTGTAATCATAGTGCACATATGTAAAGGTGGGTCAGAGGGGGGCATGACTTAGCAGTGTTTGCACTTCTTCTTATTAGCATGTCCAAGCGCAGAGTCAAATGCGCCAGAGCCAATAACTGACGCAGTGACGAGCAGAATCGATGAATTCAGCTAAGTCCTCATATGTGCAGTGTTGCCCCATCTGTGGACAGACCAGCAGGTGTTCCATAGTCTGTGGAACCGTTCCACACTCACAGGTAGTATTTTGTCCTTCTGGTAGGTAGCCCCATTTCTGCAAAGCGACCTTGCACCTTCCTACCCCTGATCTTAGTCTGTTGAGACACCGCCACTCAGGCCACATGGAATCAGCTCCAGGTGGTAGCTGCTCACTGGGTTGCGGTCCCATAGCTGGTGAATTGGGAGATTTGCACTCAAATATTGAGACAAATAAAGCTAACACACAAGAGGAATGGTATGAGTTCTATAAAAGACTTGATATAAATAAGGTTTGATATAAATAAGGGGTGTCATCTCCGCAATTATTTTTATCGGGAGATGGAAAACGCTCACAGCTTTTGTTTTGATATATTTAATATTGGCCTCATCTTAAGAACCGCAAGATGTATGAAAATATAAATGCGATTATTGGCCTCCTCGACTCATTTCCTAAAAGATCAATGCATGTATGAGTTAAATGGCTAAACTGGAATAACATGGCTCCTGCCACCTGACACTTGCCTTCCAAGCTCTATCAGTGATTTGCTACTGAATCTTGAATATATGTGCCCATCCGGTCCACCACAAACTGGTCGTAAAGTCGGCATTTTCCATTTTGAGATACAATCAAAAACAGTAATTCGATTTCAATGTTAAATATACTAGGAATTTAACCTTTGATGAACTACAACTTCACTTCCAGATGTCCGATGAAGCTGGTTGAGGTGTCATTTTGAAGCTGAAAGTGAATTCTTTCAAAATCTGCAATAAACAGAAAATGATCTAGAGCCGACTTTACTACCACTTCGTGGTGGATGGTCACATATGGCACTGTGAACAAAGAGATTAGCCCTTTAGTATGTCACACATTACGGGACTTACGATTTTAGTAAACTGACCATATTGGATTTGTCCACATATTCCCTCTGCAGGTGTTAGTGCAGATGTTTGCCTTGATTTTTTAAATAAAAGCAATTAATCAAGGAGCATTAGTGACGCAATCAAGCTAAGCGAGTTTGATGTTGATAAAATCAAAATTCAGTTTTCAATCGCACTACATGCACCATTCTCAGAGCTTTACTTTGTTGAAAACCCCATTATAATTAAACTTATGGTTACAGAGATATGGCCATTTTGGGTGTTAGGCCTCAATGTGAGGTAGAGAACCCCATGTGTTACAACAGGCATGCCACTCAGTTTTAACAATTTCTTTTTAAATCAGGCATTTGAATCTTTGAGGATATTTTGATTGTAACAAATAATGGAGACATACGGTATACTCAGAATTTTAAAATGGTTACAATACAAAAATGTACTTGTGAATTAAGCAGTACTGTTAACCTCTGTAAATTATTAATAATTTAGACATTATAAATGGTGACAGTACCATGAAGTGAATGGTAGTTGTAAGATTTGCTTTAAATGGTTACAAAGGTCACATATACACCTGCAAATTAATATGCTGGTATATAGGTTTGTGTTTTGATGGCTGCAGCTAACTGAAGAAGACCAATGGTGGTGTATTCTATCATATGCAAAACTTGCGCACATCTGCTCGACAAAGGCCTAATTGGTTCATTAAGGCCCGGTCACACTGTGACGAATAGGGGTGAATGGCAAGCGACATTAAGCTGCGAATTGCGTTAGCTGTCGCTGACGAATTCGTTAGCGACCGCAGACGGCCGAAATTATTCGTCGCGTTCGTCGGCAAATTTTCAACATGTTGAAAATTTTGTGACAGCAAAATAAGTAGTGATTCCGTTCAGATTTCGTTGGAGACCGCAACCCTCATTTCTTTGACGTTTCCATACCGTGTGAAGCCGTCTTTAGTCGTTTTGAGGTCGTCACAAGTTCGTTGGTAGTCGTTGTCAACGACCATTGACGAAAAAACAACGGCAAGTGACGTCACATCTCGAACCCTGACGACACATTGCGGCAAATGACGAAATTTTAACGATCTTGGTGCGACAGTGACTTGCGAATTTTGTGCGGAGGGTGACGGATGTTGACTGTTGATGGCGGGTCGTTTGCGAGTACCTGCGCCATGGAAACGGTGGTCTGCGATGGGTTACGATTTTTAAATGATGGTCCACGATTTTAAACTTTTTGTGCGATTTTTGACATTTTTTGACGTCAGTTCGATTTCAAAAGACTGTCCGGCACAATGCAATTTTGAAGTTCATGTAGAAAGAAATATCAATATTAATCAAAAATATAATATTTTTGATTATTATTGATATTGATATGTTATTATTATTGATATTGATGTTAATATTTTTGATTATTATTGATACTGATATTAATATTTTGATTATTATTGATATTGATGATAATATTTTGATCATTATTGATATATTGATGTTAATATATTTGATTATTATTGATATTGATATAATAGTTTGGATTATTATTTTGATTATTATTGATATTTATACTAATTTTTTGATTATTATTGATATGTGTAATATTTTTGATATTTTTGATTGATTTTACTATTTTTGATTATTGGTTACATAGTAAAAAAATGAAATGTTTCAAACATTTTACCTACACGTCTCATTTGAAGTGGGTCATCCTCCTGAGCATTTTCACACCGTTTTTATGGAAATTGGTTAAAAAATGAGAGAGTGCGGGCAAAAACAATCACAAAGTAGATGGGATTTAACCCCACCTCTTTTTTCCACATTTACAATCATTCTGAGCAAGTATTAGTCTTCTAAATGACCTTCTGTATTTATTTACTTGGTATAGATGTCTGGGAGTTCATTTAGACATTTTTTTACTAGATTCAAATTTTTAACGGGGGTTTTAGATCAAATTTACGATACGAATCCCTCCTCCTAATCCTCCTCCTAATCCTCAACCACCCTTGGCACATTTCATGCCAAACATCATAAGAAAATATTAAAAATTATTTTAAAACGGGTTAAAAACATTAGTAATATAGAATAAATTAGCCTCAATTTAACTATTTACGACCTGATTGAATCTTCTAAGTGAAGGAATAGTCAAGAGACAGTGTTTTGAAATCCAAGCTGCACATCAAAATGTAACAAAACCACCTTTTTGGGTACCCTAGTATATGACACGGGATCTATTACTGATATTTATGTTAATTTTTTTAAATCATTATTGATATGTGTAATATTTTTGATTATTATTGATATTGATGTTAATATTTTTGATTATTATTGATATAGATATTAATAGTTTGGATTGTTATTGATTTTAATATTTTTGATTATTGTTGATATTGATGTTAACATTAATTTTTTTGATTATTATTGATATTAATATTTTTGAGTGGATGACCAGAACGTTGTGAAGAGTGGGAACACCAAAGTGGACTATACACCCGCATGTTTTGATGTCGGCCGCTGAGTCACGTCATAAAATAAAATAAATAAATGTTGATATTTATACAGCACCTTTCACATGTATCAAAGCGCTTTACATTTATTCATTGTCATTAGAACATGTCAGCTGCCATACAATGCCTAAGGCATGCTCATACCTTTGGGCGGCGCTTAATGGACAATATTCCTAACAGCTCCCCATTTCACCCTGGGTAGAGAGAGGCAAGTGAGGTTAAGTGCCTTGCCCAAGTGCATAACACGATGGCACCGCCAGGGCTCATACTCGCAACACTCCGATTGCGAGGTAGAGCATGTACCGCTTCGCCACCGTGCCCGCATCATCGCCGCAATCCACTGTCAGCTGCCGTTCCTTGCTGCAAGCAAATCTGCTGCCAGCCGTCTGACCTCCTTGCTTGTTGTCAGGCTCGTCGAGACATCGATCGTCACTCGCCGCCCAGACAACGTCCGGTTTTGGTCGCTAGTCTCCGTTTCCTGCAGTAGCCTTTCGTCCCTTGCCGTCGTGTTGTCGCTGAAGGTCGTTCCCACTCGTCAGCGAATCTTGTTTTTCTTCTTTTTGTCGTCGCTTTGCCGTCAACATTTTGTGATTTTCATGTTCGTCACCTTTCGTTGGTTATCGTCCGTCATAGTGTGACCGGGCCTTTAAGCACAGGATTCCGTCGGCGTATTTTTCGTTTTTGACAAAGCTTTTGCTGTTGGTGGCTTTTAAAACTTTCTTTTAATCGTCGGACGGTTTCATAAAATATAACACTTCCTCTTTCAAATAAGCCTAAATTCGATGATATCCAATGCCCGGGGAACCGGTGGGCAATTTTGATTTCGTTTGGACATTTTCATCAAGCTTCAATGAGGACAGTGCCTGTTTTTGGCGATTTTCACCGGGTTGCCAGCGCTAAATTCAACAGGAAAATTAAACTGTCTGTTAAATGTCACGTCGTCGGACGGAATCAAAATCTACAGAATATTGTCTTGCCAATGATATAACACACTTCGTGATTGGTTCATGGGAAGAGGTGGGCAAAACTCGTCCAATCACGAGGACCGTGTATTTTTCCAACCAGTTTCCCGGAAGCGAGAGGTCAGAAAACTTTACGACACAGGGGTGTGCTTGTCGTTGCTATGTGTCCTGCACGTATAGTCGGATAGCATAGCTTGTGTTTTGTAGCAGTTTCTTTCAACATGTAGTCTACAATGCATTATTAATGCAGGTCAGTACGATTACTTGTAATATTTTTATTCGACCCCTATGTACAACTGTGTGTGTTCTTCTCTATGTTACGCGAATGTTTACCCATTTGGTAAAATGGAATGGTCCACTTATCTAAAGGTCACACACGCACTGAGTGTTGCAAGTTTACAAATAGCTAATGCACAAATCAGGGCCAAAGTTTTCCATATGCATAGACCTATGGTCTATGATTCTATGATACTCTTGTCAAGGAATCATTTATTATATTTACCAAACTATTTTGTTTTATAGCCAAAATTGCATATTTAAAAAAAAAATCTATAAAAGAGAGTGCATATTATTAGTATCATCTACATGACCTATTATAAATGGCAAATACATGTATATGTCCACTGAAGATAGCAATACTCATTCAAATGCTATCATGCAGCATACTGAGAGAAAGCACACAAATACATGTGACTGACTTCCTTCTTTCAGATGTGCAACATACACCAAAGTGCAGTTGTACTGGCTTGCAGAATTGTGTATTGATATCATCATAATGAAATGATGATATCAATACAAATTGTACAGTTACAAATATCTGCCAGGCAGAGCCGGATTTACCTTTTGGGGCCCCTGGGCCAGACCAAAATTTAGAGGTTCCAAACTCACCGTTAGGAAGGAATGTGCACTCAAATGGCCAAGTTTTGGTTTACAAATAGAGGGCCTACTATAAGATGGATTTAACTAGGACATTTGCGCATTTACAGGCATATACAATATGATTCTAATGCAGCAAAATCCAAAATAATTTGTCATGTTTTCTACATACAGAACAACAGGATGATGTGATTGCATTCAATTTCCTATAGTCTACATACAGAACAATGCACCATGGAATTACAATGTTCTTCTTCCTCTGTTCTAAATACACAGCAATGCATTATGGGGTGCATAATTTGTTTCCTGTGTTCTACATACATTGATGAATGCATTTTTTCATTCTGATTCTAAATATTTTCAATTCTGAAATTTTGGAAAGAAAATTTGAAACTTGTCGTCTGCAGATGACACCCATGTGCAGTGTTCGAATTTAGGAAAAATAAATGGTTGTCCCACGGACAACCAGATTACAATTTCTGGTTGTCCGTCTAAGTTTTTGGTTGTCCGTAGGCCTACAAATGTGACTTTTGGCTAGATTTATGGTTGTCCGGCGGACAACCGAATCAGTATTTTTGGTTGTCCGGCGACTTTTTTAGTTGTCCCGGGCAACCGGACAACCAAAATTTTGAACGCTGCCCATGTGCATAGATGGTTATTGGGTAAGGGCAATGATAGATAACAATTTGTTATCATAAGACTTATTACTTAGCTGATTGATTGATCTTGGGTTCTCTTCAAAATCAAGTTATCACAAAGTCTAAAATGATTACCTGCCATCTTGCAAGAATAATTGATCTGCTCAATTGATTGATTGACTGACTGGATTGACTGGATTGATTGATTGATTGATTGATTGTTTGTTTGTTTGTTTGTTTGTTTGTTTGATTGATTTATTTACTGATCTTGATTAATTGAATAATTGCTTGATTAATTGATTGCTTGATTGGTTGATTGATTGCTTGATTGATTGATTGATCTTACCTTCTTCAGCTAAATCAAAGTCATCATGGGAGTATCGTTCTTGGCCATATGCAATAAAAACATCATCTTCTTTGAAGAAATCTTGCAGCACAGATACCTGAAATAAAAAAATATAAAGCAATGCTTTAAATTACAATATTACAAAGTTTATTTTTCGAAATGACACAACATATCTATTGGCTTGACATACAGTGTATGTAAAACAAGACTCTTTAAATTATATACTCTGCAAATGCAAAATCTGCATAGCTCCATGTTTTCAGTTTTGGAAGAAAATGAAAAAACAAACAAGGCAAATTTCACTTAAGGTGGTATTGGAGGCATTATAAAAGTGCTCTAAACATGTTTTAAACAGATTAATTGAGTAGAGCAAAGCACATGTATCCATATGCCTTTTGTTTGAAACAGATCGGACATACGGTTTTCCAAATATATCAATTTATATTTTCTTTATATCTTATTGTTTTTATCTATAATCAATATAGTTAATGAGCTAAAATGACTGGAGAAGCTCACTCATTAACATATAATTTTTGCCAATATTTTGCTAAAAATCCATGCATAAATGTTCAGGGTACTTTTATTTTGCATACTTTTGCCTTGAAACTTGGTCAAAGTGTTCCTAATGTGTTCTAATGTATTATATAATGAAGCGGCCCCCTAAGTTGCATATTTGCATAATTAATTAGCATTTATGCAAATTAGCTCATTAATTATGCAAATATGCAAATTAGAGGGCGGCTTCACTATATAATACATTAGAACATATTAGAAACACTTTGACCAAGTTTCGGGGCAAAAGTATGCAAAATAAAAGTACCCTGAACATTTATGCATTGATTTTTAGCAAAATATTGGCAAAAATTACATATTAATGAGCCTTTGCAGTCCTTTTAGCTCATTAACTATATTGATTATTGACAAAAACAATAGGATACAAAGAACATATAAATTGATGTATTATGAAAACCGTATGTCCGATTTGTCTCAAACAAAAGGCATATTGATCGTGTACTTTACCCACTCAATTAATCTGTTTAAAACATGCTCAAAGCATTTCCTAATTTCTAGAAAATGCATCCAATACCACCTTAAGATCACTGTTCTTTAAAATGATGGGAAACAAACTTTTGTTAATACAAGTCAATACAAATTCCTATATTATTTAAAACCAAAATATGCAATTGAAAGACATTAACATTGTGGGTTGAACCCTGAAGGGTTTCTGCAGTTACCAGTATTATTATTTGCAGGCAATTATTGCAACATCCTGCGTCTATGCATCTATCAATTATCATCAAAATAATCCTTTTAAAATTTAAATTGCTTCATCACCAATTTGCTTCCACACCCTTATCATACAGTGTGCAAAAGAATTAAGGTATCAGTTATGTTCACCCCTGTACATCCTGAACAAAAACAGATATGTCATAATTGGAACCTGAGCAGCCAGTAGCTGCATCATTTAGCTTGAATTCAAGACCTCATTTGTTGAAATCGTTCAAGAAATAAAGACAGGACAATCCAAAAATTCAAGGAAGATGCCAATTCAAAAATTGCAGCTTGCTCCATTGCATGCCCTATTGATTTGTACACAAAGTGTTCGCGAACAAGAGAACTAGCGCCATGCTTTCCATTGACATTTGAGACAATTTGAAATTGGCTGCAATTGGTCATTCAATTACACTGTATGTGATGTGACATCTTGCCCACAAGTCTTGCAAAGCTAATATAATTCAAGCTTACATTAAAAAAAGAATGCATAACAATTTCACCAACAGTGCAAATTTCTCTATGGGATAGTTTTACCTGCCTTGTGTTAATGTCATATATTTCTAATTTTAAACACAAAAAATCAATGCCCATTTGTAAAATATCAAATATCTGTGGTATCAAAATATCACAGAAAATCACCTTTTAGGTGTAAAGATAAATAAAGATGCACTTTAGCGTTTTACCTGACAAATGACATCCTTACACTGTTGGATAATTTATGCATGCTCACTGTGAGCTCACATCACATCTGTCATACATAGTTTCTTCATTATGCAAATGAACTCATCCGAATACCCTATGGCAAACACTCAGCATTACATTCAGTAGTTGCATGATGTAATTGTAGCTATTTAGGAATGGTGAGGACTTGGCTAGGCTTGACAGCAGTTACAGAGGTGCTTTGTGCAATAAGCCTTGAGTTTTGTATTGTATCAGTGTCAAGGGGAAATAGGCTATTTCTGTGTCTTTATATAGATGGATGTCAGTGAGCATGGCATTTAGAAAGGCAGCTAATGCATGAAAATAAAGATGAGAAAAAACACCTTTCAATCCTGTGATGTAATCAGGAGAGACAGTGAATGTATATCCCCTCCCCTCATGCACTCTCCCAATAATGCCATCCAAATGAATTGGCCTTTTTAGGTGTGTATTGAGATGGTCCATATTTTGAACTGAATGTAATTATTTGCACAAAGAAATTAAGACTCAAAGAGTCCAAACTGAAAATTACTCCATGTGTAATGCTGTGGTAAATCTGTCACATTGGTGTGGCATATGCATGGAGACCAAAATAGTCTACCTCCTGAATCAAACAACAATTTATGTCTTTTTGCTTGATAAGCATTACAAAGGTTTGCATGGTACCACTTTGTGCATGCTATTGACACCGCACACAGAACAAGCATGTACTTTAAACTGAAGCTTGCCAGGTGCATGATGACATAACGTGAGGTACACTATTTTAGCCTCTATGAGCGACACACAAACATAGCAGAGTCAGTACTCATTGGGGTCTAATCTCTTCGGCATGCCCCATTTACATGTAAGAATAAGATTTCAACGAGTGATTTGGTGTGGCAATGAGTGATTTGGTCTAATAGCGGAACAGGTTTGATCGAGTGTTTGCATGGACCAATCGGGCAGGCCTTTTAAGAAAGGTTGGCTTTTGTTATCACATTCATATCACAACGCATTCAGCCTTCATCCAAGACGGATCAGAATATTTTTATTTTCCCACCCGCCACTCCAAAAAAATTTGGGGCAAGTTTAAGCTCTGGTCTTGAGTTTTCAATTTTTGAAAGTCGGGAGCAAAAGTGTCAACGGTGGTTGTTTTTGTTTGAAGAAATTTTGCATACATTGTGAAACAGTATAGAGTAAGGAATTATATTCAAATACATGTAGCCTCTAAAGGAGGCACATGTTTGTAAAATTTTACATTATTGTATGTTAAATATCACTTGGCATCAAGACCATAAAAGGTTTAATCTTTTTTCAAATTTAACAGAATATTTTATAGTAGGCTTTATCTTTAGGTATACGTCACCTACGAGGATGCTTGGGAATCTCTCACAAGCTCCAAGCAGTGGCAAGAAACAAAAGAAATGTAAATATGGTCTACTTGATGGAGTCGAAGAATTACATGAAAGATCTCGTTTGGAGGGTTACATGATGTATAAATTTATATTAAAAATAGCTGTATAATAATATGTAATATAAGATGAAAAACTAGTAAATTAAAAATGTTTTATTTTCTACATAATTGTATTGATTCTTTATACTTAATATCTTTTGAATATAGACAACTTATCTTTAGGGACCTCCTCTACAGGGATACTTGGGAACCTCTTGCAAGCTCCAGCCAGTTGATTCATTTAATTAATATTCTTCTATATGGCTTCAACTTTTTTTTTTAAAGTGATGTGTGCAAACAGCAGGAAATCAATTTTCAAGGGCCTAATGAACTTATTTTCAACTGTTACATACATTGGCAAATTAAAATAAAGTCATCATAGATTTAAATCCATCCAGGAATAAGCAGAACTATATTTTCATGATATTTCAGGCTCTGTGTAAACGGGTCAAACTATACAAGAAATAATCACTTTCGAACAAAAAATAATAGAGTTGATGCTATAAGTACCCTTGCGCGCGCGTTTGTAAAATCGCACGATTTGACAAAAAAGAAATGCGGAAATCTTTTTTATTTCAAAAAATCGGCGAAAATCAGACTTTTTCTCAAAATACCATGAAAAAGTCGGGAATAAAAAATAAAAAATCGCATTTCGCATTTGTTTTTCTCGTGAGTTTTGAGAAAAACCTTTTTTTTTTTGGCCTAATCAGTCAAAAATATTGGAAATTTTACATAACAAAAATCCAAAAAGCCACCTTAAAAAACAACAACTAATCTGCACAGCTTACTTGAACTAATATAAGAATTCTAACTTTTGTCAACACAAATATCAAATGAATTGCACTCAACATCATTGGCAAAAAGACCACAGAAATAAAACCATACAATACAATCCAGACATATCAAGTCAAGGCATATATCTTGGCAATATTATGCATACCAAATTCCTGCAATATACAGCACAAGTGGTATTTCCATGCTACATTTATTATTCATTCTGTGCACTTCTCAAGCTTTCTCACACACTTCCTGAGCTATGCAGTGTGAAATTTGAAATGTACTGCAGGATGGATGGGGGAGGGGGGGGGGTGATACTTGGAATAGTGGTGGGTTATAGAATGAGGATGCTTCAAATTTCTTAGGGAACCAGCTTATTTGATGCAGTATGATCTCCTGAGCATTTTGACACCTTTTGCATCCAAATCGGCCAAAAAATGAGAAGGTGCCGGCCAAAACTCGTTTTGACCGGCACCTTCTCATTTTTTGGCCGATTTGGATGAAAAAGGTGTCAAATTGCTCAGGAGATCATGCCGCATCAAATAAGCTGGGTCCCTAAGAAATGTGAAACATCACCCTTTTTAAAAGGCTGTTTAACCTACCCCTACTTGGAATGTATTTTTCAGTGCTACATGTAGTAAAAGGGTTTGAAAAGTGGTATGGCTAAAATATGGTAAATGCTGCCATGATTCCATACATTTGTGATTCTTGACACCTTCAATGTAGGTTTTAACTCATATTTTTGGTGCTTTAAAGTAAATTTGACATACAATTTTCCAGTACTACTTCAAAACAAAATGTTTCCTCCAAGTCCCACATGTTATATGGGGGCAAGTTTTCCAGGGTGAGTTTATATGTGTTTACAGGAACTGTACTTTTCCTATCTCGAGCCTCATCATAAATATGTATTTATCAAAGTAGACAGACGAAGGAACGGCAAATTGAAAGTCATATGGCTTTACATGATGAGCCTCAGGCGGCATGATGCTGTCTGTTACTGCGGGTAAACAAGGATTCAGTGCTCTTGATCAGTGTTGCCAAATAATACCAGCCTGAATCATGGGTCAAATAACCACTGGCTTCTATTGGACAGGATACGACCAGATGTTACTTTGTGCCAATGTTGATAAGTCGCCCAATTGTTTTCTGAACCACTGATTCCTATGTGACAAAAAATTGTAAAATACTTGCGTGGAAATCTTTAAAAGTCACTACCAGTCAGTCGGCTACCAGATCATGGGTTTGGCAACCCTGTTCTTGATCAGAAACTGCATTGAGGGTTATAGCTGCCAGGTGCCAAATGTCTGAAGAGCAGCTATTACAGATGGTGCACTCCTTATATGTGACACAATCTGCTCCATGGGGGCCAAAGGAGGCATTTTTGAAAATTGAGTTACTATAATTATATATTACCTTGTAGTAACATTATGCTGTCATATACCGAAAACACCAAAGGTCTAGCATACTTGGTTCTAAAGTTATGAGGTATTGTGATGTACATTTTCTTATGTGTTTTATTGTTTTTTACTCCATATGTTTGCCTTTATCTCAATTTCATGTTTGCCGCCTTTGGCCCCCATGGACCAGATCGTGTCACATATACAATATAACTAAACACTCATTGTTTGTAACTAGATTTGAGATTTGAGATCTAATCGCAAAATATATGCAGGCCATGCCAATGCCCACAAAATGACTGAAGTAAACAGAGTGATAAAATGCAATCAAGATACTTCACTATCAACATACCCCTGAGGTATAGGGAAATTCAATATCATTTCTTGAGCTACTCAAATTAGAGATAAAACATTTTACGATAAAACATTTGTTCCAATAATAAAAATATAAGAAATAAATCAAATAGACTTGTTTGTAACAAGAAAGCAGGGAAAATAATCAACTGGGCTATTCATCTTCCAACAACTTATTACTGGCACTGAAGCTCTAGTTGTGAAAATGTATGGTATGGGCTGACCATGTTCTTTTTAACACACAAAACTGGGTCACTCACTCAACAAACATAATGAACATGAAGTAAGATTGGACTTAAAACATGTTAATTGCAGAATGTCTTCAATCAACTATAGCCAGAATGCACCATTAAGAATCCACATGATGACTAGTATATCACTATGTTGCATCAATCACTCCAATTTCTACAACATAATGAGTGAGCAGGCCAGGCATGTACACAAATTTCAAATTTTTTCTCTGAAAAAGTTGCCTATTGTGAATTTTTCCTTCAAAAAAAGGATGATTTTCAAAATTTTACAGAAAAATATGGACCTTTTTATTCAGATTGGTATTTTTTTTTGGGGGGGGGGGGAGGTGGAGGAGGATATGTTACACCCCCTGCAACCCCCTGGCTGCAGCTTTGATGATTGAGTCAATTCTTGGATGCAAAGGCATCATTATGAAATAAATATACGATGGGGTATCCAAAAGTTTTTGAAATCACCCAGAAAGACACTACATCAATGAAATTTTGTCAGTGTAATCACTGGTCCTTATGTACATTATGGTGCAAAAATGGGCTCATAAGCAGTGTTCGAAATAAGCACTTATCCTCTTGTCCAAAAATCACTGGGGACAACCATATTGAGCTATGTACTTATCCCCTGGACAACCACTATATTTTACCTCTAAAAGCATGATTTATATTATTTGCACTCACAAATATTATGACACATTTTGGGGACAACCAAAATGTTTTGAGGACAAGCAGAATTTATCTGCGTGTTTCTACTGAGGGCCAAATTCCGTGCCATGCCGTGCCGTGGATATAGTCTAGGCCTACTTCTTTATAGTTAATGAGTTGGTTATATTCTGGCTGTAAATTAATTATCATAATAGCCAATTACTAGATCCACTGGTAAATTAATGCAATTTGGATTTTACGAAAACACTATTGTGATAGGTTATATGCCATGAGCTGCCATGCGTGGGCATTTAAATTTAGGATACAACCGTCAAATCTGTTTTCCGTATTCGGTTTACAGGAAAAAATGCCGTGCATCGTATGCGAGACACGGCTTTCTGGTCTCAGTAGAAACAAGCTGGGTAACGGTGGCCGGATTATGATCGGTATTTTGTGCCCGGAAAATAGCGGGTCAAAAAGCCGTACGCTCAGTATAAACACGCGCTGTTTGCTTTAGTTGTCCTCAGGACAACCTCCATATTTTCCTTATTTCGGACACTGCTCATAAGTATGTTTACTTTCTTTACAGGTGGCACGTAGATGCCAGTAACGTGTTTAAGATTCTGCTTTTGAAGGGTTACAGTGCCCAGAAAATGAAATGAAAGCTGTCTATGGTGGTGATTGTCATATGGCACTGTTGCTTTTTGGAAAAGGAATTTCCAAACTGGGCACATGTCCCTCACAGATGAGCCACCGTGGCTCCCATCTGTGGCTCAGCCACGAAGTGGACGTCCATCACTTACGGACGATGTGGCCACAGTGCAAAAATGGTCTCATCGGTCACCGAGGCAGGTACTGACATTTAGCGCCACTGTAATAAAGTAAATATACTTATGAGACCATTTTTGCACCATAATGTACATAAGGACCAGTGATTACACAAAATTTCATTGATATAGCTCCTTCACTTCTGGGTGATTTCTAAAACATTTTGATACTCCCTCGTATGTGTCTATTTAAATGACTGCATATAGTAGTTACAAACCTTTGGAGTTACCAGTACTCATACACACTCAAAAGATCAAATACTTATGACATGATGTACTTCTCATAATTTGGGCTTGTGTTCATCCATAAATGTGCATAGGCCTATCATATAAATTTGTCCTGTTGTTGACATAAGTATATCTTGCATCCTTAATTTATACACTTGATATGACAAACTAAAAAATTAAAACTATCATTGACTATATTTGAAAAAAAAAATTGTAATCCTTTGTGTTACAATGTACAGCATTATTACACTGTGAAAAAAAACACCCCAAAAAACCCTGTTTTATGTAATCCAATATCCCTAAAACAACAGGAAATATTTAACATAAAATTCTGAATAATTCAAATCATGCACCAATGGTCAATAACTAAAGCAGCCAAATTTATATATAGCTTCCAGACACAAACCGGTCAATTTTTCTTGCAACAAAGCGACTCTGACGCATCCAGAACAATAGACCACGCATATTAATTAACCCGTGGGTCGCACACCACTAGCCAGAAGCTCAGATTACTAAATCATATTATATGTGGTACTTAGAAAGCTTTTAGTGTGGTATGGTAATTTCTAATTGATACTAGAATAGTACAAAGAAAAATCTTATTTCATTCTATTTATTGAATCATAAGTCCATCTATGATGACATTTATTTATTTAGGTATGAAGAGTTTAGACGCAATAAGGCAAAAAAAACCAAGTTTGTTTCCTGTAACGCGCTCGCATTACATTTTTGATGGCTTATTTTGCGCATTAAGATTTTTTTTTTCACTTATACTAAGAAAAAACACACAAAAAAAACGGAAAAATCTCGAAAAAATACTATAAAACACTACTGGAGTAAACATTTACACATTACACAACAAACGAGCGTAGTGAAAAACTATCATACATTTTTTTTAATACTTTTTAAATCTGCAGGTTGAAAGGGGATCATAAATATACTTGAATATGAAGAAATATGATTTTGTGTGTGTGTGTGTGTGTGTCAGAGAGTCCCACTGTAAATTCCCATTCCAATTTGCAGCAAAAAAGGTGTTTTTTTTTTCATTTGAAGACATGGATTTAAAAAACAAATAAAAATAATAAAACACATTTCGCATTTGCCTTTTTTGACCTGCTACAGGAAACAAACATGTTTTTTTTTTGTGCCTAAGCTGCCTTATGTTGTTTTTATTAATATTATAATTTAATACATTTACAAAGAAATATCATAATATTTATAATAAAAGACTTCCCAAATAAACAGAAATAGTTTATTCATTCAAACAGAATTAACATCCATAAAAGGGCCACTTTGTGATCCACAACCTAACCCCCAACTTACTCCAAAAATATTTGATATACTGTCTGAAAGCTGGGGCTACATCTTGACTGTGTGCTTAAGCTTTCTTGCTGATTCAGTTGTTTGACAAAGATGTTTTCCAATTTGAAAGTACAACACAGTTGGCTATGGGCTGTAATTATATATACGTTCCTCCCAAATTCAATGTCCCGAATCAACTGATATTTTGGAAATATGGTTTTGGCATGGCTTTATCCATCTACTCTAAAATCACAATTACCCCTTTAAAAAGAAACTAAAGCACAGTAGCATACTAAATTATTAACACAAAAAGAAATTAATTGCAATATTTATAATTGAATTAACTCAAGGCACTGACAAACCACTCCAATACAAAGGTTGTAAGCATGCTTGTGAATGCACTCACAAGAACAACCCATAGCTAGGATTTCCAAAAGGATGAAAATGTGACCCTTAACAAGGATTTTGTTTGGTAAATCAGACCTTTACAAGGAATTCTTGAAAATAAACACCCTTACTGTAGGGTCTAATTTCTGACTCGTTCTTGAGTCTATCGCTGTTCTTTAGCGAACCCTTTTTGTTCTATTCTTGACATCACAAATTTGGTCTGACATGACTCGAATGACCATTTTCCCAATACACGCAAGATTTGCATATAATATAACAGCTAGGAAACACAATAGTACTTATCCGTTCTTGTTGGATCTCAGACTACAAGTGATTTATTTCCTGGCACAACATAATATCCATCCACTTATGCAATAATACGTAATCTTTACGTAATCTTTACGGTAGAAAAGGTAAATCTACTCCGAGATGGTCAAACAATTCTGTGACTTTTATCTTATGATTTTAATAGTGCATCTCCAGCTGGTAATCCAAAATAGAGGGCGCCAGTCAGGTAAATTTCCAAGACAGAAGGTGGTGGCTACATACCGGCCCCTTAATTGCCATGTGACAAACATGCAATTACTAAGCACTTCTTTTTAATTAACAAACAATAAATTTTGATCCAAAAATGGCAAACTAAATTTGGGCCAAAACATTGCCAAAATTTAACAATAATCTTTTATCTCCAACTTTACTGATCCTGTTGAAAGCTGAACATAACACTTATTGATTCAACAATGGCGCTTTATGGAGATTATATACTGTCTATAATGATTTCTCCACTAATATAACTAAGTATAATGTAAGAGTTCACACTGTAGCAGCGCTTATAGTCACATTTCACAGTCATAATATTGTTCAAATGATGCTTTATAGTTCTTTGACTGTGGTATCAAACAATTTAGCAAATTTCACTAAGAATCACTGGTTCCATGAGTTATCTTGAATCCTAATCAATAGTGTTCGTGTCCTAATCACAAATGTCCATTGTCCAAATAACATAATTCACATCGGTTCGGCACTCCAGATGAAACATTGGAAGAAGATCATGCGCTGCTGGCTTACTGCTCCAACGCTGCTCCTTACTGCGGGGTTCCCTGGAATCCGACGGTCCATGATGAACTTGATGAATTACAAACTCGCTGGATCCATTGATCAGCAATTCAAGCTCATGCTCCAACATGAGTGGTACAAACGCTTGCTGATCCTCAAATTATGGTCGGTAGTTCAAGCAAATGGCTCCATACAGCCATAGGTGGCACAAACGACACCGACGCTTATTACTATACTCAAAAATATTTATATATTTTTGATTTCTTTTTATTCAATTTTTCTTTCATACAATAATATTTGTTTTTTTGTTGGTGTTTATGGGTGTTTCGTGTCAGTATGATTTTTCTTTTCTTGAATCAAACCGAACAACGACATGGCAACTCGAAAACAACATGGTTGCCAATTACAAGTCAGTACAAATACAAGGAATGCTCTATTTCCAAGTTAGGCAATCAAATGCTCACAGATGACTTCCATCAAAGAATCAAACCTTTGAATCATACATTTCCATTACAAAACATATCCTCTCTTATCAATCCAATGCCTTTCAAAACATTCCACAAACAAATTGCACAACAATTGTCCATGTCCTGGCCAGAATACACAGACAAGGTTGTGCACCATTGAAATTAGACAAATTCAAAACGTTCCATAAAGCTCTTCACCAAATCCTAAAGGATCTTATTCCGATAAACCCCTTTGATTTGTGTTACCGTGTTCGCATTCTGCGCGAGTGCTGCATCGCGTACCTACGCACTGCGCAAGTGTCTCCTAATGAATAAATTTGTATTGCCTGCGCGAGATGTCTTTTGCATCAAGACCCACGCACTCGCGCAAGTGTCACCTAGTGAAATCTACTGTTATCAATAGGCCATAATTTTGATTTTTAACAACAAGACACCTGAGACATTCCCTACCGGATACATCAAGACAAAGTCAATCTAACAAACATAAAAGACATAGGCTCTGGACTTCAAGTCTCCAGAAACCATGGAAACAGACAGCTTATTCTTCTGCCTCCAACAACAGGCACAGCTTGCTGATGGGCCTCCGTAGGGTGGATGACTTGGTTCGACATCAACCTGTCGACTCGACCATTCTTGTCTGGCAGAGTTGTGACGATCTTTCCCATCAACCAGGAATTCCTAGGAGCTGACTCATCTACTATGAGAACAACGTCTCCTGTCTTCAGATTCCTCTGTGGCTGCAGCCAGCGCTGTCTACGCTGAAGTTCAGGTAAATATTCCTTCAGCCATCTTTGCCAAAACAGATCGGCCAAGTATTGGATCTGACGCCAACGTCTACGGGCGTAGATGTCCTTCTCGACAAAGCACCCTGGTGGCATGTCCGCCTCGGTCTCAGCAACAAGAGGTCCCGGGCGCGATGACATCCAAGTCATCCGGATCATCCGACACTCTTGTGAGTGGCCTGCTGTTCAATGTCGATTCTATCTCACATATGAAGGTATGAAGTTGCTCATCCGACCTGCATGTCTTCAGGTGTTGTTCATTGAGGATGGCACACATTAACTTCCTTACAGTACGAATTTGCCTTTCCCATACTCCACCGTGGTGGGAGGCTGCTGGTGGATTGTATCGCCATTCAAATGTGTGGGATGTTGAGAAGTTCTGTATTTGGTCTTGGTCTAGTTCTTGCAGAGCGCTGTAACTCATTGTCCGCGACCGACCAAGTTGGTTCCGTTGTCAGAGTGAATTACTTTGACTGGTCCACGCCTTGCTATAAATCGCCTAATCCCATCAATACAGGAACTAGTGTCCAGGGTGTGAGCGACTTCAATGTGGACTGCTCTGCTATTCATGCACGTGAACAGCATACCGTATCTCTTCCTAGTTACTCTGCCCTGCTTTATATGGAAGGGACCGAAGTAATCTAATCCAGTGACTGTAAAGGCTGGATCATCACTCTTTACTCGGGAGGCGGGAAGATCAGCCATCTTCTGTTTGCTAACTGGCATTCTGTGTTTTCTGCAGATTATGCACTTCCCTAAGACTGACTTCACCTTAGCTCGAGCCTTCACAATCCAGTATTTCTGTCGTAATACGGCGAGAACGTGGTTACTACCCTGGTGATGAATCTCTCCATGAATATGACGGACTATGAGAGTCGCTATGTGATGATCTTTCGAATGATAAGTTGATGCTTCGTGATTCTGCGGTATCTTGGCGCTTTTTCAGTCTACCGCCTACTCTTACCATCCCATCCATCACCTGTGGGTCCAAATTGGTAAGCTTTGAGTCTACTTGCAGAGATTTCTGTGCATGTTTTATGATTGCACACTCTGCCTCTTCCAACTCCTGCACAGTAAGTGCGTCTGTGAAGTTGTGACTCTGTCTCTGTTTGATTCTAAGAATCTTCTTAAGTCTCAGCCACCAGGCCGCTGCTCTTCTGAGCCTTGTCCAGCTGGAGTAGTGCTCTATCAGCTGGTCTATAGCATTATCTTGACTCTGGTCTTCAGCTGTAACAGCGTGGACTTCCACGCCTGTGGACTCTGGAGATTCTTCTGATACTGCCGGTTCTACACCCGGCCACTCTTCCTCTGGTTCTAACAAGAACGCCGCCCCTGTATCCAGTCTGGTCTTTCTACCAGCTGCTTGACTGGCAGGCCTCTATCACTCATACGCTTGTTGAACTCAGGGGTCACATAAGACTGGAACTGGGTCTCCATGGTTTCCAGGCTACCTTCTGTTACACTGCAGAAGTAGGTTTGAACTTGCTGGCTGGATCTTCCTGGAAGACCGGACACTGCCCATCCCAGGGGTGTGAGTATAGCGTATGGCTCACCAATTTCTCCTGTGGCTAATTCCAGCGGCATGCTGGCTGCCGGAGTGTTGCTTCCAATCATCATTGTTACCTCTGGAATACATGGGTACTCGCTGGTATTACTGGTAACTGTATATCGCAAAGGTGTGCCCATCTTCTCAGATCTTCTTGAGTCGGGCGCCCTTTGCGGAGACTGGAATCTTGTCTTCGATATACACCTGTGGTAACGGGATGAAATTCTTCTGATTTAAATCACCCACTAGCAACTTATCCAACACCACCTTTGAGTTCACGGTTTTCTTCGAAGTCAAAGTTCCTATTAGCAGTTTTCTTTTTTGAGTCCTCAGGTTCATTCGCTGTTGTAGTAGTGAAGAGGCGAAAACCGCATCACAACCGTTGTCCAAGAAAGCATATGTGGCTATGAAACTATCGCTAAGTTCATGCTTCACCAATACTGGTATTATGGTCATTAATGGTGAGGTATCACTACTTGTAGCTGCTGAAGCTAGAGTCTTGGTGCAACCAGTCACTACATTACTGCCACGAGCAGTTGCCGAGTCTTCTTGAGACTTGTTTTGTTTAGGTGATTGAGATTCTTGCTCTCGTTTGTCTCTGTGCATCGCAGTTGGATGTGTTTTCTGACATTTACTGCACTTCAACAGATCCTTACACTGCTTCTTAGGATGTCCTGCTTCCAAACAACCAAAGCACAATTTTTGTCAAAACAGAAGGCTGATTTCTCCTTAGGTTGCAACTTGGAGAATTTTCTGCATTCCATGATCTTGTGCTTGGTGCCATCTCCACAGTAGGTGCATGACTTGTTTGAAGCTTTCTTCTCTGTTACCTCTTGAGCAGTTGTAGTGAAGGCTTTCTTCTTGTTGCTACTGAAGGATTCTGAGTTCCCTATTCTACCAAACACTGGATTCGCAATTATTCTCGCCTGTCTGTCGACAAACTGAACAAGATCGCTGAACTTTACTGTATTTCCTTGTTCTTCTTCAATAGCATACACTTTATTTCTCCATAGATTCCTGTGTCGGTATGGCAGTTTCGCAACAAGAATCTTCAGGGTGTTAGAATGATCTAACTCACTTAAGGCATCCACTGTCTGCATCATGTTCTTACACTCCGTAAGAAATAGCTTAAAAGGCATTTAAGCTTTTATCTTCATCTTTAACTTCTTGCCAGGATTTGGCCTTCTTCAGCATTGCTTGTGCAATTTTATGGCCACTTCCAAACTTCTTGGCTAAAGTTTCTTTAGCTTTCTCGAAGCCTTCCTTTGGATCCTCGTAATGAAGATAGCTCTCTACATATTTCTTGGCATCTCCATCTGTATGCTGACATAAGAACTCCAGTCTTTCTTTCTCATCATCTGTCTTGTCCTCGACACCAAATGCGAAGGCTCTCATAAATGATGTATACTTTAACGGATCTCCATCGAAAGTCTGGATCTTCGCCTCTGGCAATAAAGCTCGCGAACTGCTGTTTTATCAGCAATCTGGTTAATTCACTAAGCTGTTCAGCTTGGTCTGCAGAATGATCTGCCTGTCTTTGCTGTTGAGGCTCTGTTGGTACACTAGTTGTTGGAACATGTGGGGGGCCAACAGGCTGTGTGGGTACACTAGCTATTGGAACATGTGGGGGTCCAACAGGCTGTGTGGGTACACTATATGGTGGGCCAAAATATGGCTGTTGCTGTGGTCTATAGTCCATGTAATATGGCATAAACTGATCATACTGATCTGCAGGTGCTGGTCCCTGCATGTGTCTATATGGTTTCATAGGAGGTGCATCATCATGCACATGTCTTGGTCGGAATGTATATTCCTCTGGATAACTATTGTAATCAAGCCGTGGCGGTTCACATCACGCTCAGATCTGTGGTCTTGAACTTTGGCTGTCTAACTTTCGCCTGACTACTGGGTCTATATTTCTAGGTTTCAACGAAGCAGGAAGTATATTTGGTAGCACTGGTACTTCCAAGTTCACCTGTACTTTCTGGTCTGACTCCTGATGATGAGGTACTATATTCCTATCATCACACTGCTTTATATTAGAAGCCAATTCAACATGTACAGTTTCTCCCTGTGGTTCAGGAGATATGTCTTGACCAGCTGCCATAGACCTGTTCACATGTACATCTGATGTAGGCCTTTGCATTCTGACATCAGATTTTTGCACAACTGGTTCCTGAATTTCAACCTTTCCAGGACTATCATTTTGATTATCAAGCCAACTTTGTACGCTTTTTTTCGGCTGTCTATTGTAGATGGTAGAGGCGAACCTTCCTGACTACCTTCAGATGTACTGAGATTTTCATAAATTTCTAATTTGGTTTTTCTAATTCCAATTCTGCATCTATCTCTAAAGACTCCTTTTGCTGTTGCAATTCAAGCTCTTTTTTTCTCAATTCTTTTTTTTTTTTGCACTATTGTTTTTTTCTCATTAATTTTGCTTTATTCAGAGCAGCCTTGGCAATAGCACTGCTAATACTACTCTTTGATCTTCTGCTAACTTTGCTTTTAGCAATACTAGCATTTTCAATCTGTTCAATATCACCTGGATATTTTGCAGCCATATTGAGTCTATTTTACAATAAACTGGCTTGTTTACTATCTCACTAAATCTGAGATGGTCCCTGAATTAAATTCAGAAACTTATTTCAACTTTTGTCAAGGGCAAGGATGAAATCCAGTCATAACAAAGATTAGACTTATCTAAGTCCAAACCCATGCAAGTTAGACCTAGCCTATTTAGGTCCACTATCAGCATGAACGCAAGTCTTGATCAAGTCTAGCGCCCAACGTGGTTTGTAAACATGTGCGCTGGACTTTTCTCAGCGCTGAGACAAGCACAGATTTATACAATATTCCACACACTGTGTGTACGTGTGCATAGCAATGCAATACATAATGTACGTACATGCACAATAAACTTTTGTGAACTTCGTATTCTTTATCGAAGTTCCTCTTATGTATGAGATAACGATCAAATACACCTTTTCTACTAATGTAGGGTCTAATTTCTGACTCGTTCTTGAGTCTATCGCTGTTCTTTAGCGAACCCTTTTTGTTCTATTCTTGACATCACAAATTTGGTCTGACATGACTCGAATGACCATTTTCCCAATACACGCAAGATTTGCATATAATATAACAGCTAGGAAACACAATAGTACTTATCCGTTCTTGTTGGATCTCAGACTACAAGTGATTTATTTCCTGGCACAACATAATATCCATCCACTTATGCAATAATACGTAATCTTTACGTAATCTTTACGGTAGAAAAGGTAAATCTACTCCGAGATGGTCAAACAATTCTGTGACTTTTATCTTATGATTTTAATAGTGCATCTCCAGCTGGTAATCCAAAATAGAGGGCGCCAGTCAGGTAAATTTCCAAGACAGAAGGTGGTGGCTACACTTACCATGCTTACTGTACCCTAGGATAAATGTGATATTTATTCATTTATCGTAGTTATTTTTGCTTCTTTAGGCTAATAATTTTTAACTACCCTTACGAATTCAAGTAAAAAAAGATTTGATATCCTTATAAACACTAGAATGCTTACAACCTATGTATATATGAGTGGTCCCCCTGAGCTCAAGGCAGCATGTGAACTCTTCAAATAATAGCAGATGGTTGATAATTTGTTAACACAAGCAATATTGAATCACCACTCAATACTATGACTACAAATTAAGAATATTAGCATTAAATGCAATCAAACCCATTAAGTGACAATAAATATTTGAGTACAAATATTGGCAAGTGTAGTCTTTGAGAGTTTAAGGAAATAACACTTTGATTCTGAGCTGATTTCTTAAAAGTGGTAAAAGTGGGCAACTAAGTACAAAGAAAAATCAAAATAAATCTGAATCAAATTCCCAAATTATCAGAATCATAAAAACCAATTCTGAGAAGCTTATCAGCAATTCCAACCATCATTGAAAGTAATGCCGTATTAGATTTGATCTCTGTATTTTCGTTCCAATTTCTGAAGTTTGCATTTCTTCAATCATTCATGAGATCAATGCAATTGACACTGCCACCAATCCATTAACATCCGACATGCCAATAACTGCCAACAAGCTCCCTGGCTTGCTACTGACATTATCTGGTGCATGTAATGTGTGATACCTCATAGTGCATGGTGATGCCTACAAGCAGGTAGAGTTTCCATTCAAAGGGAAAAGAGAGCAGATTTTTATGGCTTATAGGAAGGTGTCAGAATATGTTATTGCATATGCGGTGGGTTCTAGATATGTATGGTGACAATTAAGACTATCGCTTTAGGTACATCCCAACAGCCTGCATATTGTATGTTAAAGCAGCTGTACTGGGATCAAGGTGATTATCATAATATGGGGTACCGGGAGCTTCTTAAAATCTCACAATTTCTACATAATATGTTGGAAAGCTGTAAACACATTTGCTTGTGTCTTGAATTTGGGACTGTGATTGTATGAAATTTTGTGCCAAGTATAACTACTTAGGATTAGTGTTTTTTAATTGGTAAAACAGGTTAAAATTTTAATAACAAAGATAGTGCTGTATTTTTCTGGAATCAAAAGTACTAATTTGTGATGCAACATTAAACTATTGAACCTAATAGTACACTTAATTTATATCAGAGTGTTATAATACTTAAGTAGCACTTAGTATTGAGCCTTAAACCAATTACTTCAAGAATTATTAGCAAGCTTTAAAAATCACTTAAACCACCTGATATGCATACGATATCCCCTTAGTGAATTGATGTACCCAGATTTCAATCATGATAAGGATCTTGTCAATTTTTAATTCCCCCATTCATCTTGTACTATACGACAATGTACACAGGCTTGGTCTGAATGGAGGTCAATGACACTGATGCTGTAATGTGATGTACAAATTAACTAAGCAATCTCCAAATGAGACATTTGCATCTCTAGGCAACTGTCAAGTCAGTGACTAAGTTGTGTTGCTAAATTGGTACGGTACTAGATTTCTTTCTATTGGTAAAAGTGCTATTTCATACTGTATGCTTTTAATCGGCAAATAAGCTTAATGAAAAACAATTTAGAAATATAACAGTTCATCCCCGGGGTTCATCCATGTCCTGGAAATCAAAGACTCAGAAGTTGTTCTGCATCTTCACTAGATAGCATTACAGCCAGCGCTCGAAATAAGGCGCGTCCTTGCGTCAAATACCCGTGAAAGTAGCGCGGCCCCACAAATTTCCGACGGTACGGGTCCGCGTGACCCGTAAAAATTAAACCAAGCAGAGAGCACAAAATCCTAGTTTTGTTGTTCCACTGAAAATTCCGATTCACATAATACGTACAGCTCCCTGAGTAGACTTTCATTTTAGTTTTCAACCCGGATCGCCGTAGCTAATTCTCATTCTTGAAATTAAAGGCAAGGGTCCGGGTCGGACCCTTGAAAATTGGTGAGGACCCTTGAAATTTCAAAGGCAAGGGTCCGGAGGACCCTTGGATTTTTGTTCTTATTTCGAGGCCTGATTACAGCTATATTCAGTGCCACATTTCTAGCTATCCTCAGCAGATAGCAATTTAGCTATCTCCAGTAGGTAGAATTCCAGCTTTCTTCAGTAGATAACAATTTAGCTATCTCCAGTAGATAGCACTCCAGCTATATTCAGTGCCATAATTTCCAGCAATCTTCAGTAGATAGCATTTTACCTATATGTGGTATTTCCATTTATCTTCAGTAGATAGTAATTTAGCTATCTGCAGTAGATATCATTTCAGCTATCTTCATTAGATAGCATTTTAGCTATATGTAGTAGATAGAATTCCAGCTATTTTCAGTGGATAACAATTACGGTAAGTCGTCTCCAATAAATTTTACTTTTAATAATTTTTGATATCTTCCATTTATAAACTGAAACTATGTAACTGAAACTATGTAACTGAAACTACATGCTGTTGGTAGTATTAACATCCTGTGATTTTAGCTTTATGATAACATCTGTCATTTCCCTCACAGAATTTCCAATAAATTACAAAGCAAATAGAAATATGTCTAATATTGCATGCTTGTAACAATTGAAAGAAACAAAAAAGAATACAACTAATCAAAATTCAATATTGACCTTTTCTTAAATAGTTAATATTATCAGATATAATATTTTTAAGCTTTAAAACTAGAAACCCACATGTAAGCATTAACATTTCATGGACAGTCCCATTTTCAGATCAAAGCATATTTTATTCAAGACAAAGTCACTTGAACTCACACATCAAATATTAAATGTTTAATTTATTCTTGAATTACCTATAAATCATATATCTGCATTAACAAGTATTTGACAAGTGTTGCACTGCAAGACAAATCATACTTTAATTGTATCCAATAAAGAAAGACAAAATACTGTCTACTAAAGATAAAACAGTCAGTGTTGTCTACTGAAGATAACAAAATGCTCTCTATTGAATACAACAAAATGTTATCTACTGGAGATAGCAAATGCTGTCTACTGAAGATAGCAAAATGGCTTCCCCTGAAGAGAGCAAAATGCTTGCTAATGAAGATGGCAAGCTGCTTTCTACTAAATAAATCAGAATGTGCTGTAGATTTGTGATATCTACTGTAGATTCAGAAAGACAATGAAAAAAAAGTTTGAAATTGTATCTTTAGCAATTCAAAGTAATGCATTGTGACTCTATATCATATCGATCCACAACATACTCCTCTTACTGGTATGGGATTACTAAAAATTCAATGTGCTATTTTATGTTGAATGCTCTAGATTGAACAAATAGGATTTGATAGATTATGTATATGTATGAGTCACTATGCTGACTCACAAGTGTAGGCCTATTATGCATAACAACTTATCACCCTTGTCTGATGACCCATATTAATTAATTAATTACATGATTCATAATTAATGACAAATATACCATGTGTCATTGTTGATACTATTTTTGGCCAATGATTTGCCTGGTTGTTTACCTACCTTAACCCTCTCCTCACGGGTGTTGACAGTACATGTAGATGAGAAGTTCCAGTTTTTTTTTTAAATTTCAGAATAGTATGTTTTCAAGACCATATTTGGAAACCGCATGAAAATTGAATAAAAATTAGTACAAAGTATTGGTTCAGTGGTTCTTGAATTAGCTCTTGATATTTTGAGAAAATATCTCAAAACTTTTAAAGTTAAATGCTATGGCTATCAGAGAGATGTGTATAGGTAATACTGAAACCTAAACCTCCACCTGAATTGTGTGTTATAGAAAACTGCTGTCTGCTGTAGACTAACAAAATGCTATTCAACAAAGTGATATCCACTGAAGATACTTATAGAATTTTGCTATCTACTGGAGATAGCAAAATGCATCTAGGGACTACTGGAGGTAACAAAATGCTATTTACTAAAAAATAGTAAAATGATATCCACCAAAGAAATCTACACCTAGATGTCCTATATAGATGTCAAAGTCCATGTCAAAATCCATGCACAAATAGTTTAGTACCTCAGCTATCTTCAGTAGATAGCAAATTTGAAATTTAAATATTTTTGAGGAAAAATATATTTTTTAGATAATATTAATGTTTTTCCCAATTCATTGTAATGTCACCAGTAATATGTATGAGTCAAATTCATAACAATGAAATCTATATGCAGGAGAAAATATCCCAAGTCAATACACTCCTGTTTGCTTGGTTGACTTACAAACTGTTAAAATCTGTTTTCCAATTGACTGGACTCCCACTATATAGGCTATAATAAATAAACAATGTGCAGTGTAAACGGACACCACTGGTCAGACGCTTCCAATAAACCTTGCAAGATGCCTGACTTCACAACCTAATGAAAACCACTTGCCTGTACATAAATAATATAGCTAGTATGATGAAGATGACACAATGCCTGAGCCAAATAGTCACCAAGGAAGATGAGGATGCCTTATGAGTCACATGATACTCTCACTGTCAATGACAAGTTCAATAACCTCCTTTCAATGTAACAGCTCTAAGTTTAACCTCATGTGGTGGAGGATGAGGTTTTGTACCCAAAATATGCAAAGGTCATTCTATGAGTGCATAAATATATTGGGGTTTAAGAACTGTGTATTTAGATGAGCATGTTGTGGTCATACATGTAGGTACCGGTAATGCATCTGTATATGGCTTAAAGATTTTGATAAATTGGAACTGCTTAAATCTCATATCCCTGCTTAAATCCACTGTCTTCAAAATATAACATGTTTCATAAATAGGTCATGAGAGATTTGATTCTGAACTGAAACCCATCAAAATCTGGTAATGTTTAATATTTAGCCTACAAATTGAAAATTATATGAAACTTTAAGTTCAGTGACCTTTTCATAAAATCAAAATAGCAGAGAGCTGCAAAATAACCACAAAATCAATAATTCACATCGATTTTCCTGTCTCACAGATCTTGCTGTATTTATCCAATCTTACAACCATAACATGCTCAGTGATGTAGAGGAAGAAGCCATGTTTTGGGTTTTATGCGATAGCGAAAATGTATCCAAATTGATATCGATCAAAATGTCAAGATCCAACAATGTCTTCTCTAAAGGATACACATAATGTTGCACCACTCATTAGCATTTCATAACATTTTAAAATAATATCAATTTTGAAAACAGAAAGCCATGTCTCATGGGAAACCAGTTTGATGCAAGATATACATGCAGCCAGTCATGCACCGTTGCTCTTTGATGAACCCTGGTGACAGAACCTGTTGTGTCATATTTATATTGTAAATATTGGGCATTTGCCCTGTCATCAAGTTATTAGGTAATTTGTGTTATGACCAGGCTTTTGAGTTGACTCAAATTTAACAGAATTGAGAAGGGTGGTGTGGCTTTGACTGAATCTGGAATTAAAGCAGTTCTCTAAATGGACATTCTCTGGATGGGAATGTCCCAAACTTGCAGTTTGGTTTGGGCAATGATGAGTGCTTCAGAAAATTGGCCCCATTTTTTATTGCAAGGACCATGCTCCCACTCACAAACTTGACCCAATTTTACTGAACCCTGTTGTAAACTCTAAGGTCCGTATGCACAAAAGAGTTAGACAGGGTCTAAAGTTAGACCTGGTCTAAGTGGAATTTAGTACCAGGAGAAAGGACATTTTCCTTTACATTTGCTTAAGTTATTTTGTATTATTTTTGAACGTTGCATTAAAGGAGTATTTCGTGATCCTAGCATCCTCTTTTTATGACATTTTTCAGTATAGATATCCACGAAAAAAGCTTATTCCCAAAATTTCAGTTGATTCCGATTTTGCGTTTGCGAGTTACGCATGATTATGTGCATTAGACTGCTCCATAGACAATGTGTGGTAATTTCGTTCTGGTGCACCAGAACGAAATTCAAATGTCACGATATCTTTGCTAAACGAATTAATCTGCAAGATATTTTTTGGACATAAATATTATGTAACCAGAGGTTTCCAGTGATATAAAAATCTCAACTTTTTTTGAGAAAAGTGGGGGGATGATGCTGTGGATCACGAAATGCACTTTTAAAATAGAATGTGCTAGCTATACTCTAGGAAGGAAATAAGAGTAAAGGACCATTCCTGATGGAACTTAATTCTAATTAGACCAGGTCTAACTTTAGACCCTGTCTAACTCTTTTGTGCATACGGACCTATGATATTATGAACTGTTTTTAGATTGCTATGCCTTTATTTGCCAGGGTCTTAATTGCTTGTTAATAGCATTGAAAATGGTAAAACATATTCTATTCAACAGGTTATGACATCTAAAATGATAGTCCGAAATCCAGGCCAAAAATAGTTCTACATTATCATATGCGAGTATAGAACATTCATACACTCTTTGATAGCAAGTACCAATCAGAGCAAGCGTTAGAAAAATCCAAAACATGCATTGATTGTGTGTATCGTGCAATCCGCGTACTATGCGCAGTGTTTCGCATGTGTTCGCGTCGCGTAGGATTGAATCATTTTTCGGGCAGGTTGATGTATTTACATTTGTTGCTATTTTCCAACATTTTTAGTGATAATTTGTTATAAAAATAGAAAAATCATGTGTTTGTTTTTCTTCTCGAGTATGAAATAGATGAACGCATATTACTTGTTGCTCGAGGCTCGGGGCTCGTGCATTAGACGCATCAACATCCGCGCGCATGCATTATTTTGTCTAATTTCTCTCCCAACAAGTAATATGCGTTCATTTTAACCTATGTGTCATACATTTCAAATGAATATTACATGAACTAATGTAGAATGGTTAAATTTTTATGAAATTAAATTTATTGAATTGAATAATGCAAAACAACGTTAACAAATATCAAATCAGGATGTTGAATGCAATGAATAATGAATGATTAGCCATATCATTAGAACTTGAATTGTATACCCTCTGTGAAAGATTGAACTTGAATCTTCCTCAGAGGGTGTGTTGCAAATAGAGTTGGTTAATGTGCTAATTCCATTTGAAATTCATACTCCCCTCCCCATGTGGAAGAAATTTCCTAAATCTTCCACAGGGGGAGTGTGGACTTCAAATAGATTACCCCAATTATAGATGCTCACAGAATTTAAGACTCTTTATAAATATATCTAGGCAAAAAAACAAACCAATTTTACAAAACTCAAAAACAAATGTAAAACAAATTAAATTAGACTTATAATAATTCATATTCTGTTTAACCATTGCAAGCGTATTCTTTTTAGCAAAACTAATTTTATGAAGACGAAATTTATAACTTGTGACCCAAATAATGATAATAGAATTGAATGAGAGTTTTGTGTAACTTAGAAAGGGTGCATTACGATTTATACTACATATTAATTTCTAAATAAAACATGACTGCATTTTTAAAATGCAATTTCTTCAGTCTATGTATTTACTCAATTTCCATGACAGTCATGAAATTATATATTGTCAAATGCAATTTCTTCAGTCTATGTATTTACTCAATTTCCATGACAGTCATGAAATTATATATTGTCAAATTGTGTTTAAAAATCCCAAGTATACCATAATACCAAATTTATTCATCTGTGTTACAGTATAATTAAAAAACATTCTATACAGATATCAAACAAAATCTATAATATTATTTACAAATCACAAACAAACAAAATCACTAAGTTGTAAATAATAATCACACAACTTCATATGCATCTGAAGCGTTTTTTCTTCTTCTTTGCCCGAGGTGGGATCATGCTTATTATCAAAAATACTGCTTATATCTATGGGTGCATAATTCATCAGGCTTCCATCCTTCCATACCAACTAAAACATCTCAGATTTCCTGATCACTACCATATATGGTAACTAAAATTGTCATTTCTACAGGAACCCTGCATCAATTTGGGCACCCAAACCCTAAAGCATGCAATTAGAATAACAATGTGGGTCTCTATTCACTGTGTTTGACAGCAATTTCCACACGTTTACCCTCAGTCATGGCAAGCTATCCATGCTAAGCCTTTGTTTGCACTCTAAAGCAGTATGCAGACTCCGAGTATTAGACGTACAATATTGTATGTAACATATCTATGTTATTTAATCTAATGCCATTCTATTTCCAGTAATGTTTAAGTTCTAACTAATGTTTGATGACGTAAAATCGATAATATGTTACGTATAATATCTGGTAGAAATATATTATCGATTTTACGTCAAAAACATTTGTTAGAACTTAAACATTACTGGAAATAGAATGGCAATAGATTAAATAACGTAGATATGTTACATACAATATTGTACATCTAATTAAAAGTCTGCATACTGCTTAAGACCTTGGGGTTATTGCAGGAAAATTTTAATATTACAGGCATTATTTTTTTCTGTGTGTGAATTTCACTAGGTTTTTAGTTTGTGAAAGTAAATTTATTGTAACAAAAAGTGGGGAGATGATTAAATTTGTGAACAAAATCTGGCTGTTTTATATATTTATAAAAACAAGCTTTTCCAAATACAAAATCAAACTTGCTACATATCATAATGCACAAATAATTATTCACTTTTAACAGCAAAAATTGATAACTTAACTTGATCACCACAAGAGAGTATGACTGCATTTCATTTCTTTCTTTTTTCAATACAAATAATAATTTCTGATTTTCAAATTGTACAAGTTTCCTGATGACGTTTAATTAACAGCCCGATAAACAGCCTCATCCCCTATATTCTTTTTAAAACTGAGATTTTGTATCACCAGAAAGCTCATATTATTCTCATTTAAACCTCCATTAAATTTACGCCCATGATACATTTGTTATAATGGTAGGCCTCAAGACTCCACGTAAGCAAAACAGACCATACTTCAGGATGCTGCTGTCACAAGTGAAAATGTCAAAGACTATGGTTTCATCTGGAACTTCCTAAAATTATAAACCTGAACTTGAATATTGACAAAAATCAAAATTGTTATCCACTGCATTTTAAAAAGACCTAAAACATCATTGTCTACACTTTCACCTTACCCAAGAACTTACAAATAGGAAAAATAATCACAATTTTCATTACGAGAAATACTCAAAAAAGTACAAAAGAACATATGGTTCTTGATGATTAAATTCTGAAATTGGGAGAAATAATTCCAGAAAGTGATGTAAATCAATGTCTATGTGTGGCAAGTGGCAAGACTTCAGAATAACTGCTACCACCTCAAGAGTAAGGGTTACACTATGTACTAGGGTAAAGTGACCAGGCAAATGCTGGTCATGTATTTAGTCACAGATCCTGAAAGTGTTAAAAGGGGTTACAAAGAGATATATGTAATTATACTGTTTGAAATATTTTGAACACTGAGTACAAAAGTGTACAGTTTTTGGGCAAAACCTTACTTAGGAAGCAAAAGTTTGCGAATTTGTTTCTTATTTTAAGGGAATTACAAAATTAGTCATGCATGTGTACATATACTATCACTCAGCATACAGGAGACAGTATTCTAAAAAGATGTGCAAATATAAAACAGAAACAAGATATAACTGTAAACCTGACAGCAACATAGGGTAGACACTGTACTTGATTTTATTGACAAATTGAAGCACCCATGGGGCTTGGCATAATCAATGACCATTCTATTTTCTCAGTAGTTGGCCCATTAGGCCGGGCCATGAGGAACAACTACAACTAAAACTGTATTCATTGTTGCCAAATCTTGCTTTATTAGCCCAACTGGGTGACCTTTGAAGCTTTCACTGCAACTTTTGGCAGATTTACATAGTGATTAGGGAAAAATGGGTGACTATTTGACAGTGACTACCCTGTTTATTGGTTGCTTCCTGTATCATAGAAACCTAAGATTATATTAGTGTCAGATAGAACCCAATGGTTAGAAAAGAAAAATTGGGTGACTTTTCAGTGATTTGACCAGACCATGGGGCGCATTTTAAATAAAACGCTCTAAAGAGGCTTAGGAAAACAGTACAGAAACACTTTAATGTGCAAATTTTCCTGCTCGCTGTACTTGCAACATATATCTATACCATTTAAGGTTTGCAAATTGGGATCCTAACAATTTGGCATGTGTAGGGGGGGCAAAGATGTTTTGGCAGGCCGAGAGGGAGGGCAAGTGATTTTAGGCAGGCCGAGAGGGGGGAAAGAGGCCATTCGAAAATTTTACCCCGGAGCTCATAATTATTGCACAGCCCCTAAAAGAACTACAAAATGCTTCCAAGAATCAACCAATAAGCCTTCTCCTAAAGATTACAATTTCATGAATATGTATTTCCATTTGTCATATTCTTGGATGGCAAAATTAAGCTATTGAAAATCAACACTAACGGTATGCATACGTACATATTTGTATGTACATGTAGACTAATCATTTTAGGGAACAACCCAAAAGATCGATGAAGTCCTATAAATGAAAGTCCTTTCGTTAGAAGGCTAACCCCATTCCCCTCCCTCTAACGTAAGTGACAATATCGAAAATTCCAACCCGCATTCATTGGATACAGGGGCCGTCGCTATGGGGTTGTGGAAGGGGTGCAACAATGCTAGGATATTGATCATGTTTATGGAAGAAATAAATATTGTATTTTATTTTAAAATATTTTTCTTCATACCTTTTTTTGCACAAAAATAATTAGGACTTGCAGGATTTTCAAATAAAAAAGAATCAAAGTGTGCTTTAAAAATGAACTTACATGAAGTTGCAGGTTGCGAGTACTGCACTCTATATTGATTTGAAATGTACAATTGTACATTGTAACATGTCAATATCGTACTTCTTCGGAAAATACTAAAATTTGAAAATGATATATTAAATCCTTAAAAAAAGATCAACTTTGACCGATGTTTTAAATTCGACCCCTCCCTCCCTAACGAAAGGACTTTTGTTTATAGGGCTTCATCAAACTTTTGGGTTGTTCCCTTATTGCTATGTTAACAGGATATCAAAAACATACATTCAATGTGGGCGTAGCCGTATGTGAATCAGGAAAGGAAACCTGACATTTTTAAACTTAAGAAATAGTCTAAAGTTCATGATCTCACAAAGCTGCAGTATACTAGCAGCAAGAATCTCAAAAGGATGCACAACATTTGAAATGAAACATTCCTCCTGTATTATTTTGGGTATAAATGTTCAATAAGGCCCAAAAAAAATAATTGTTTGTTTGTCCTCCACAGCTTTGAAAGAGGATGTGCGGGCGGGCGGATTTTTTTTTTTTATTTATTTATTTTTTTTCGGATTTGGCGCATTCCTGGACCTAGCTAGAGCTAAATGCTACAATCATTCATGGTGACTTAAAAAACCAACATTTTGTTTCTTTAATATGCAGTTCAAGTTATAATTAGTGTTCATGTCATAGTCTTTTAATGATTTCAAATCCAATGTATTTTGAAGTCACTAAAAATAATAGCCTATGACATGAACACAAGTTTCAACTTTGCATATTGAAGACACAAAATGTTTTTGGGGGGCTTTTTTAATTTTCAACCATGGAAGATCTTAGTATTTAGCTCTAGCTAGGTCCAGAGATACTCCAAATCTGAAAAAAAATTGAATTTTACTATTTTTATTTAAAAAAATTAAAAAATTGAAGTAACTAAAATAACATGTATATATCGTCTGGCCAGACCTTTTCAAAAATCAGTGAGGGAGGTCCTTATCATTTGTTATTGTGTTATTTTACCATTCATTTCTGTGTAAAATTGTAATTGCAAAGTGTTTGTCAACACATCATAAAATTTGGGACGCCCCCTGATATTTTTGTTATTTCCCCAAAGCCCTACCCCTAGCTTGAAAAAAGTGTTTGCAATGTGTTTATAAATGATAACCAAGAACTTCTTTAAAAACATGTCTTTTCATCACAACAATTTTAGAAATAAAGTAACCGTCGTTTTATCTTTTCAGTTTCTGTTTCCGTATCCGTAATAGTTTTTGTAAGTCATTGTTATTCTGAAGTGGTAGTCTCCCAGGTATGACCAATCTTTTATTCTAGCCTTTTGTTAGTTACTGAAAATTTGAAGCTCGTGAATTTCAGTTTTCGTTTTGGTAAGTTATATTGATTTTTTACATAAAACCTTGAGATGTGCGGTTGGGTGCCAATCTAGACAAAAGAAGAGTCTAAATTTTACGGTCCTAAATTCGCGGTAAATTGTACGGCTTCAAGTGACTTGTGTTTGGTGTATATGTACTTACGCCTAGGCGTAAGTGCCTCGTAAAAAAAGTCTTGAATTGAAATATATACTAACCATGTTGCCAAGTTATAAGCAAAAGTCTTTCACATTGGCGATGAAACGCGCGTCTAAAATATCCCAATGAGGCGCGTACAAGTGGTGATTTGGTAATCATGTTTTATATTGAAATGCAATACAAAAGAATTTGCATTGGAGCAAAGATAATGCATTCTATTCATGGCAAGCTAATCTGATAATTGGTTGGGCCTATATGCAAGACTCGGGTTTATTTTAAATGTTTATTTTTGCAGAGCTTATTTTCAGTCATGGATCATACTGATAAATTTCATGAGGGGAGGGAGGGAGGGAGGAGATACTTAAGTTGAGACTGAACAAGCGAGAGTGGGAGGGGTGAGGAAGAAAGAGAGGAGAGGGAGAGGCGGAAATACTAGAAAGAGAAGAACTCGAGAGGAGAGAGTAGGGACCGGGGGACGAAGGAAGTGGGGAGACTGAACATCGGGGGGGTGGGGGGGGCAGGAGGAAGCAAAATAGGGAGATAGACATTGATACGAGGGAAGGGCGACACGGTGGCCCTGCACAAGTGCATTGGGGTGCGATATGCTCATAAGCGGGCCTTTTGTGATTTTAGGGCTTATTTGCAACGTTTTTACAGAAAAAAGTGGACTTTGTCATTCGGATTGGCATGCATTTTGTCAAATCAATGTAGATCAATTTACCAAGAGGCGCTAGGCCATTAAAACACTGGTGTTAACATAATTTTTTCTCTCCCGATTTTATTGACATAAGCAATCACCTCTATTGAAATAAGCTGATTGGTACTTCAGAGTTAACAATGAAATCAGATTACAGTAACTTACTGAATCCCTTGCGTTTTCGTATCTGAACAAAAGACTTACGGAAACTGAAAAGATAAAAAGACCCCAAGGAAGCAAATTGGAAAAATTACAAAAATATTTGAAAATCTCCAAAAATCGGTGAGGGCAGGGACAATTTATATATTTTACTTTGCCTAATTATGACAACAATACAAAACATTACTGAACATTTTCCTCAGGACTGTTGTTGATAAATAAATGAAGAGATTTCATACTTCTAGTCCAATAAAACAGTACTCACTGTGGACGTTTCAGGAAGCAAGACAACATCATGAACAGGGACGAGGGGCAATACAATCTTTCTTACGCATTTGACGACCTTTTTGGAAAACCAACTGGCAACAGCGTTGCTAAGCAACCTGTATCATCAGCGGTAAACAGAAGATCATCACAACAACATCAGTGTTGAAAAAGAAGTCTGCAAGACTTCGAAACGTCCACAGTGAGTACTATTTTATTGGACTAGAAGTATGAAATCTCTTCATTTAAATACAAAACATGTTTGCTTAACCTTGCCCAAACAACCCTAATTTTGAAAATCTGAAAATAAGTTTTCCTGATGTACAACAGAATACAATTTTTTATTGAGAATTATGACATACATTTGTGTACTGAACGTTTCCTGAGAAACTCTGCAAAAAGCTTCTTTTTATTATGCTAGTGAAAGGAGTGTTTTGTGATTCTAGCATCCTCTTTTTATAGTATGTTTGAGTAGCCATGAAAAAAATTCATTCCCAAAATTTGAGTTGATTCTGATATTTTTGCCACTCTAATGAATCTGCAAGGCATTTTTTGCCCACCCAAACATTATGTAGGTAGAGGTTTCCACTGGTATAAATCTCAATCTTTTTTGAGAAAAGTGGTGGATGAGGCTATAGCCTATACACATTACCTGATTTGACTGTGATCTTTCAAAGGGGGGGTTATCAGGTGAAGGAGAATCTACATCTCATACCGTACCAACTTTGCAAGATTTATTCTGCCCCCAGCCCAAGATATTAGGATTAGGGTGAGGGTTTAGAACAGGGTTAGGTTAGGGGTATTAGGTGAGGGTTAAGATATTATGGCTATAGGCTTAGGATTATAGATAGGGGCTGTTACCACTCTTCTGAAGTTGCTTCCAAAATAAATTGTACAAGTCATAATTTAGCCATTTTCTGTTGATATGATTAAATGAGATGCCTGAATCCACAAGAAATGTAAACTCTCACCCAGAGCCAGGACTAGGTTTGCTAAATACTCTCAGCCCGCAGTTTATAGGTAAATATTAAACAATATGAAGATGGTACCAGGTAAATGTGGTGTTTTAATTAAGATAGGTATGTGTCATGAAATCTGAACCTTGTTTAAACCTATGTTGAGTTGAGTTTGTACTGCTTGTGAATAGATAGATAACATGCTTTATTTGCCTGGTTTGTTTGCATTGCCTTTCCATCTTGACACCGGTTTCTTTGTTGCTAGCAATAATATCTATACATCGGCCATAAAACCATGGTATGAAACTTTGTGATCATGGTGCAGACACGATGCATATGATAGTGTATTTGCATTCAATGTTGTCAAACTATCTGGGTTTAGCAGGCCTGGGAAATGCTAATTTTTTAGGAAATGTTAAGTTTCCAGAAAATACTAATTTTATAGAAAACATACCCAAAAAAATACACCAAATTTCTGTTCAAAATTCTGGTAAATTTGTTAATTTTTACAAATTTTGCTAAATCAAAATAGAGAATCTGCACTTACAAATTAAGAAATAAAGTAAAGAAGTTCAAAATTAGTGAAGCGTGAAAAATGAGTCTTCTCTTACCTGTCTGCCATCTAATGTATATAACCTCCTGACTGCACCGGAGTCTAACTTAATTGCATCAGTAATATCCGTCAGCACCTGGTCAAACGAGTGCGCTGTTTTCTTGTTGAGTAGAATGCGCACAGCCTTACGAGGTTTAGCTCCACTTTTGATAACAGTTACCAATCTAGGCTTAATATAGTCTCTATTCTCCTCCATCATGCCATCAGCAAAATCCCGGTCCTTGATCGGGTGGCGCTCCCTCTCCCATCTTTCCCTCGTTTGACAGAACCGCATTTCCAGGCAGGATCTGAATTTTGTGTGTAGTTGATTCTTTTGAATACTTCTATGGAGGCACAGACATAGCTCTCTCCCGCTTCTAATTGGTCTAAACCTGTAATTTTACGTGCACCATCTATTGACAAGATCTGACGCACGCCCTGTGGAAGATGCGATTTATCCGTAAGAGTTCTAGTCAGATCTGCAAGGAGAGCTTCAAGCGTCGCGAAATCGTTCTGCAGACACTGCGAGCGATTCCATTGAAGAAACGATCACCATTTCGATAAAATCGTACTCTTTTGTGCTCCTCTGCTCTATGTACGCCTCTGTAACGATGTGCGGATGAGAATGCCATGAGCACTATGAGCAGGGCTTGGGATGCCATTGCGTAAATATCTCCGACGGTCTTCTGGCGGGAGGAAATGTTCCAGTTCGCCAATGATAAAGCCAGGTCGGACATGTCAAAGGCTGTTTTCTAGCCTTTCTTTGGTATCACTATAATTAACTAGTAGTTGGTGTCTGTAAAGTGTAAGAAGTGAAAAAGAAAGAAAAAAACTTTTGTATTTAGTCAGTCAGCATGACATTTGTCGCATTGGTTGTTTTTGCCTGGATTTGGTTCTCCATCTCACACCCTCTGACATGAAGGGGACACTTACTGTTGCACTCATGCATGGGAGAATCACAAAACATGCCATAAAACAAAAGAGCTAACTGTTACCTTACATGTATAGTGCTTGATGACTGTAAAAACAGTGGTGTAGTGTGAATCATCCTACCGACCATGATTGGGGAGCACCAGGCCTCACTGGGGGACGGGGCACCGACCATGATTGGGGAGCACCGGGCCTCAATGGGGGAGGGGCACCGACCATGATTGGGGAGCACCGGGCCTCACTGGGGAGGGGCACCGACCATGATTGGGGAGCACGGGCCTCAATGGGGAGGGGCACCGACCATGATTGGGGAGCACGGACCTCACTGGGGAGGGGCCAAGACCATGATTGGGGAGCACTGGGCCTCACTGGGAGGGGGCACAGACCATGATTGGGGAGCACCGGGCCTCACTGGGGGAGGGGGCACAGACCATGATTGGGGAGCACCCGGCCTCACTGGGGGAGGGGCACCGACCATGATTGGGGAGCACCGGACCTCACTGGGGAGGGGGCCAAAACCATGATTGGGGAGCACTGGGCCTCACTGGGGGGGGCACAGACCATGATTGGGGAGCACCAGGCCTCAATGGGGGAGGGGCACCGACCATGATTGGGGGAGCACCGGACCTCACTGGGGGAGGGGGCCAAGACCATGATTGGGGAGCACTGGGCCTCACTGGGAGGGGGCACAGACCATGATTGGGGAGCACCGGGCCTCACTGGGGGAGGGGGCACCGACCATGACTGGGGAGCACCGGGCCTCACTGAGGGAGTGGGCACAGACCATGATTGGGGAGCACGGGCCTCACTGGGGAAGGGGCACCGACCATGATTGGGGAGCACCAGGCCTCACTGGGGAGGGGGCACAGACCATGATGGGGAGCACCGGGCCTCACTGGGGGAGGGGGCATAAGTGCAGGCATTGAGTTTTGCAATGTGTTTTGCACTATAATTAACTAGTAGTTGGTGTCTGTAAAGTGTAAGAAGTGAAAAAGAAAGAAAAAAACTTTTGTATTTAGTCAGTCAGCATGACATTTGTCGCATTGGTTGTTTTTGCCTGGATTTGGTTCTCCATCTCACACCCTCTGACATGAAGGGGACACTTACTGTTGCACTCATGCATGGGAGAATCACAAAACATGCCATAAAACAAAAGAGCTAACTGTTACCTTATAGTGCTTGATGACTGTAAAAACAGTGGTGTAGTGTGAATCATCCTACCGACCATGATTGGGGAGCACCAGGCCTCACTGGGGGAGGGGGCACCAACCATGATTGGGGAGCACCGGGCCTCAATGGGGAGGGGCACCGACCATGATTGGGGAGCACCGGGCCTCACTGGGGGAGGGGGCACCGACCATGATGGGGGAGCACCGGGCCTCAGTGGGGGAGGGGCACCGACCATGATTGGGGAGCACCGGACCTCACTGGGGGAGGGGGCCAAGACCATGATTGGGGAGCACTGGGCCTCACTGGGGAGGGGGCACAGACCATGATTGGGGAGCACCGGGCCTCACTGGGGGAGTGGGCACAGACCATGATTGGGGAGCACCGGGCCTCACTGGGGGAGGGGGCACCGACCATGATTGGGGAGCACCGGACCTCACTGGGGGAGGGGGCCAAGACCATGATTGGGGAGCACTGGGCCTCACTGGGGAGGGGGCACAGACCATGATTGGGGAGCACCGGGCCTCAATGGGGGAGGGGGCACCGACCATGATTGGGGAGCACCGGACCTCACTGGGGGAGGGGCCAAGACCATGATTGGGGAGCACTGGGCCTCACTGGGAGGGGGCACAGACCATGATTGGGGAGCACCGGGCCTCACTGGGGAGTGGGCACAGACCATGATTGGGGAGCACGGGGCCTCCCTGGGGGAGTGGGCACAGACCATGATTGGGGAGCACCGGGCCTCACTGGGGAAGGGGCACCGACCATGATTGGGGAGCACCGGGCCTCACTGGGGGAGGGGCACAGACCATGATGGGGAGCACCGGGCCTCACTGGGGGAGGGGGCATAAGTGCAGGCATTGAGTTTTGCAATGTGACAGGTGTGCTGTAAATCGCACGCCTGGATAACCCGAGGTGTGCTGCAAATCGCACACCTAAATAAACCAAGGTGTGCTTTTTTCAAAACTGGTGTATGACTATGATTTCATTTTCAGCTAAAACTTAGCAATTGTGACAACATACATGTACTTTTTTTAAATGGCCATGGTAAAAGCTCTGGGGTAATGAATGGTGTATACTGCATAGATGTCCCTGGACTTTGGACTTATTGCTAGTGTCATTTGTAATTTTTTTTTTTTAATTAGTTTTTTTTTGGATTTAGAATGTCCCTAGAATGTCCCTGGAACTTTAGAATGTCCCTGGAATATTTTTTAATTTAAAAAAAAAATTACAAAAGATTTAAAAATTATAAATTCTTGTTTAAAATAGGCAAATTTGTAAATTATGTTCACATAATAATCTATGAATGATTTTAAAATGCATTTGTTTTGTATGCTTCTTTACTTCATAAATAGGTTGTAATGTGAACATCAATTATAAATTTGCCTATTTTGAACATGAATTTATAATTTTTAAATCTTTTGTAATTTTTTTTCAAGTTTAAAAAAAATTAAAAATATTTCCAGGGACATTTTTAAGTTCCAGGGACATTCTAAATAAAAATTGAAAAAAAAAAATTATTATTATTTTTTTATATTTTTTTTAGGTGTGCGAAAATCGCACCTCGAAGTATTTTCAGGCGTGCGTGGCGTGTGAATCGTGACTCGCACGCCTTTAAAACTCAATCCCTGTAAGTGGGGAGCACAGGGCCTCACTGGGGGGTGACACAGACCATGATTGGGGAGCACGGGCCTCACTGGGGGAGGGGCACAGACCATGATTGGGGAGCACCGGGCCTCACTGGGGAGGGGGACACAAGCAATTTTTGGCAATTTTCCTTTGGGGATTTTCTAATTTTTCAAATCAATCTGAATATTGGGACAGTCTTTTAGTACCTGTATCGCTTGCATGTGTGTTTGACACATTGTACTTGACAAGCACACACAATATGATCACAGAGCCACCTCAAGTCACACAATGGCGGACAGAGTGTGAAATTACCACTTGGCTCCATGGCACCATGAGAGCTAGGTGATATTCAATGCATTATCATTTCAATGCCTCATCATAACAAATACACTTTGGTACTAAAGTCTGATCATTTGAAACAAGAACTGTCTTTAAAAAAGACAATGCCATGGATGAAGATCATGGTTCATATTAAAGTACTAGGATTTTATGCTAGTAATTTTGTGTGTGTGTGGCACAACTAACTGGGTGGGAAATATTGGTATTTATTGGTAAATACCACCAATGACATACTACTCATGTTGAAAGCTAAATTGAAAAATATGTGCTAAATATACATTTAATAACTTGTCCACGAAAGGCTTCCTGGACCGCTCATTTCACAAAATTTTCAGCTTTTTCAAACTAAAATTTTACACACTGATAGTGCTGAAAATGGTCCACCAAATCGCTTCAATTAGGTCTTCATTTTGCAAAAGTTTCTTACTTCTTCTCAGGGGCACATTCCCCTCAGGCTCCATGGCCATATCTTACTATACTTTAATATTTTTTTTCAAAAATTGGGCCCCCTGACTGCTCTAGATCCACCACTGAATGTCACCTGTCTTTCATTTGGGGGGTGCCAATTTGGAAAAAGTGGACTTTTTTCCTGGGGGGATTTTGTGAAAAGTGGACCTTTTGTGAAAATTTGGACATTTTTTGTCCAAAAAAGCGTAAAAACCTGATTTTTTTTCTCGATACGCTAGCAAATTCTGAAATTTTGGGACTTTTTGTAACTCTTCCAAATTGGGGGAGGGGTGCACCCCCTGCGTACGGGCCTGGACATGACCCTACCCATGTGTATATATGTCCTCGGTTTTTTACTGAATTTTTAAGCCTTTAAAGCCTAGGGGATGCAGGGGCCGGGGTAGAGTTTCTCCAACCTATTAAAAGCACACAACTGCCCCCGGAAGTAAGCGTTTTCAGGCGCACCCCTACTTGTGTGTCTGTGAGACTTGTGTGACTTTTCTTGTGTGTCTTTTAAGTATGATGGACAATATGACAGACATCTTGTATATCTTTTTTTTTCTTGTGTGCCTTTCTCAATACCTTTAAAAATGACCGCTATACCCCATACACAAGAAACAAAATGACACACTACTAGCATGTTTTGTACACACAAAACATACCCTACAAGGTTATTTTAGGTGGGGATGAGGCTGACAATCCCAACACATCATAAGCAAGGTTATTTCAATTCGGTATCAAAGCTTCATTATTTATTCACATTGCTTTATTATTAATAACAATGATGGATCAGGAAAAGTTAATAAATATGCACTGAATACAAATAACCAATCCCTGTTTCTTATGAGAAGGGAATTATTAAGGGTTTATAAATTATGGTTATCATTCATGATTATTTCACTCATGGTCAGCATAGAGATACTTTGTCTGAGGAGTAAATAATTGAAGAAGCAAAAGTGATATCCAATGGCTGCTACATGTTAGTTCTGTAACAAATATTGCAACTAATTTCTTTTGATATGAATATTTTTGTGCACTAGTTCTTTTTTGGTGAAAAAAAAACCCTGAACAGATTGGGTTTTTTTTGCAGGGATATTTTATTTTAATTAATTAACTTTGTGTATATTCATTTTTATATGGGTGATATTTTGTGATATTTCTTCAATATCATCAGCACAAGGCAGTCATGGCATATCATCTGAACTCTAAATAGAAAGCCTCACACACTGATTGCTGGTTTATGCTATCAAAACAAGAGAATCAAGTAAGAGAATCAACTTTATTAGGATTTCCATATTTGGCTTTTATAAGTAATTTAATGAAATATGAACACACTACTGAACTTTGTGATCTGTGACACGCTTTTTGATCAAACAGTCAAGATACAATCCCGGATACAATCTGTTTCATACTATAAATACAAGAAAATTTTATCAATTAGGGCATGATTTAGGGCTACTGTGATATCACAATAAATGCTCACCATTGTTTACTATCATGACACATGCTACTCTCTACTTCCATGCAAGCAGCTGTAAGCCCAAGCTACAAGAAAAAAATATATAAAAATTCGCACAAAAACTAATAAAATTGCTATTTCTTCTTCAAACCTCATTTCCCAAATACATACATATAATATATCCCTCCCTTGTACCCATCTACTTACGAATACACCAGACTGTAATGGTCCGATCAGATAAATAATATTCCACCGATAAACCAAATGCAATACACAGAGGTAGTGGGAACTCCCTTCTATAACATGTGTGTCGCACACTGCAAGACATCGGCCACTATATATTCGGTAGAAATGACACTTAGCGAAGAGTGACTCACTTGCCTACTCTTAGAACGCGACGTCATTATTGAAAATATCTGCTTAGTGGCCATTATTAAATTCAGTTACGTTTGCTATCTATAGCTGTCACAACAGTGGAGATTGCTATTTTATCATCATTATGGTACAATGGTGTTTCCTGCACATGTATGTCAACAAGATTTTTTCATAAGTTTGTTACATTTTCAAATGATTGTGCAAAAATTTATGTTTTTTAATCGATTTTAAAATTGAAAAAATGATCACTGAAATTTAATAATCTTTTTATTGATTTAAAAAAACACACACACTTTGAAAACCTTCACACACACCACAGTGAACACACAATCTAGACAACCCACCAAACAAAGCATATTTGTTGGGGATACCGTACTCAGAGCCAAGCCACTAGCCCGCAGACCAGACACTGCATTCTTATTCAAAAGCTAACCAACAGAAGCATGTTTTTATAGACCCTTTACGCAGGGTGCAATGGGCGTGCACAACAACGTGTGAATAATGAGCACATTTGAAGAAAAAGTAATGGTGTTGTGTATAGAATAATGATAATGAGTTCAGAGGCCAGGGTAATCTCTGCTGATGGAGCATGCACTTGTTGGCATAAAATTAAATGTTTCCCTTAAATATGGGATTGCACTTAAATTAAGGAGTTTGGTAATAATGGGATGTATATGCATGGTGAGTTTTGTAGAGAGATAGATAGATAGTTCGATAGATAAATGGTTTATTTAAATTACGCACACTTGCAGTAAAAACTGAATTGCCACACATTTACAAAATATACATACCGTAAAGATTTGCCTAGTGGCGCACATGGGCTCCTTTGCCTTGGGGTAAATTTCATGTACAAATAGAGAGCTCCCTTCCCTGACAATCCCAACAAGAATTAAGGGTCTGTGCACTTATTTGCCGGTGGGATTTTTATGGGAGAGCACTTTTAGGTTTGTGCCTAAAATTCCAGTTATGTCAATTGAACCTGTAGTGCTTCTTTAGAGGCCAATCTTTTGAGGGAATTGTCACATTCATTAGAACAACCCTTTACCAATCACACTCCAAACACATTATGCTTAATTTCAAACATAAATAGTTGAATACAAGCATGGGCAATGGGTTAAGATGAAATCAAACCTGTTCCGTATGGTTTCTATTATTTTCTAAACAATGGAATTGGAAACATGGACGGAAACGCTGATGCAAGTTTTGATTTCATCCTGTATTTGAACAATTATTTCCCCAAAAGAGAGCATCATTTCCCACTATTTTGAAAATATCCACAGTGGTGTATGCAAAGGAGGGGGGGGGGGGCACCTTGCACTTTTGTCAGTCAGTCAGGGGGTGCAAACAGTCTGAGGAAATGCACCCTAGTAAGGGAAAATTTAGGCCCCCCCAATCAGACCCAGTGGCTTCCCAATCATGGTCGGTGCCCCCAATGATGACCCATGCTATGCCTCTGTCACTTAAGGGGTACTACACCCCTGCCCAATTTTGTGCCTATTTTTGCATTTTTCTCAAAAATTATAGTGCATTGGGGACAAGTGGGATTACAACTACTGCACTGGAAATTTTATTTCAAAACAGACAACAGTTGTGGAGTTAGAGTCAAAAATGAGGGAAAACCAATATTTGATCAATAAATCAATAACTACTTGCTTTGAGTTGCTGAATTTTCAGTACAGTAGTTGTAGTCCTTGCCCCTATAATATACATATCTTACTTGTCACCCGTGTGCTATAACTTTTGAGAAAAATGCATATATAGGCACAAAATTGGCCAGGGTGTAGTACCCCTTAAGCCTGCCAAAAATGCTTCCCCCCCTTCGGCCTGCCAAAATATCTTTGCTCTCAAATTTTACCCTCCCCAGAGCTCATAATTATTGCATTGTTTTAGTAGAAATTACAATTTTTCTGTATTTTGCCTCCAAACTCACATATTTTTGGCAGGCCTTTGGTATTTATTCTCCAAAGGTACCCACTGATAATATTTGATTTTTGAAGCTTGAAGCTTAAAAATACACCTTGAATACCGGTACATGAATAAAACTTAATTTGTTTCTTATCCTCTCACTCCTACTGTTGTAGGCTTGCCAAGTTGTCCACATTCTTAATTGCAAATATATAAAATTGAAGAAAAACACATTTTTAATGCCCTTGAATAAGAACATAATTTTACATTTTGCCATATTTCTAATGATTTTCTCAATATTTGTAAAAATTCTGCGTTTTACACCATTGTAATATACGGTATAGGGCCTACTTTATAAATAGTAAACCAATATACCCAGCAAAAATGCAGATTTTTGGTGCTGCAGTTTTGTCAAAATCTAAAGAGTTTGACTAGTTTATTATTATGATGGAAATATTAGTCAAACGCACATACACAATGTTCATAACACAGTACGTAAATGGCGAGTGGGAGGGTCATACGCACATCAAAGGTCCGTACTGTATAGCACAACCGACAGAGTGACACACATTGGCGTCATCGGTGCTGGTAGTAAATTCCAATTTTTTTTTGCTTTACCTCAGTTGTTCGGCTCAAAATTAAAAGGGGACATATCACAACGCTAAAATTTTATGGAAAAGAAATACTAATCTATTTTATAGAAATGTTACAATGGCTTTAATATCTGTGGAAAAGCCAAAAGAGTGATCAGGGCAAGAATCCACATCAATTCTCATCAAGATTCTTGTATATAAATTTAGGTGAATTTAATTCATACACTTTTTATGTTTAATTATACAGCAAAGATCGAGTGAGAATCAAAATAATATTGAATCAAGTCTGATTCTCATACTGTGCGACAAAAAAGATGGAGAGGAAATATTCACAAAAGGTCCGCTTTTGTCTGTAAAAACTTTGAAATCAATCCTTTTTTGTAAGGGAAATTCAAAAAAAGGCCCTCGCACCCCTCCGAAATAAATCCTGGCTATGATGGGCCTGCCTAGTTTAAATTATGCATAATTTTTGAGATTAGATATTTCATCATCTAAACAGCTCTAAATCAGGGATTTTCAACTGGCGACGAGCTCGCCACTTGTCAGTTCAGCAGTGTTGGCGCCAGGAATTTTTTCGGGTGGGGATTGAGGGGAAAAGTGAATTTCGGGGAAACAACAAATTTTGCGTAAAATTACCGCAAAAGGTTGACAATTTTTGTAATTTCACGCTTTTACTGGGGGGCAACAGGGGGACAAGAGTTCTGACTGGGGGGCATTTCACCCTCATGCCCCCCCATGGAAATGCACCCTAGTAAGGGAAAATTTAGGCCCCCAATCAGACCCAGTGGCTTCCCAATCGTGGTTGGTGCCCCCCAATGATGACCCATGCTATGCCACTGTCACTTAAGGGGGTACTACACCCCTGCCCAATTTTGTGCCTATTTTTGCATTTTTCTCAAAAATTATAGTGCATTGATGGGGACAAGTGTGATTACAACTACTGCACTGGAAATTTTATTTCAAAACAGTCAACAGTTGTGGAGTTAGAGTCAAAAATGAGGGAAAACCAATAAATAAATCAATAACTACTTGCTTTGAGTTGCTGAATTTTCAGTACAGTAGTTGTAGTCCTTGCCCCTATACATATCTTACTTGTCACCCGTGTGCTATAATTTTTGAGAAAAATGCATATATGGTCGAATCCAACCAAAAGTGTCCACGGGCCAAAAATAAAAGTCCGAAATAAAAATGTCTCCACAATTTTTTCATTTTGCCCATTGATTGATGACATATTGGCCTTATAGGAACCACATGTACAAGTGCCATTACTAATCTTGAAAAATAAATCCAGGACGTGTGATAGTAAATGTGATATCAAAACCCAATGTTACCTACGAATACCACTAGGATGCTTTCACTATCGCAATACTAATCAACCTAAAACAAATGGAATATTCCCATTAACGCTTTTTTCGTGTAATGTAGACCACAGGGTGTCAGGAAAATGCTAACTCAACCAGAAAATATTTGTTTTTATTTTTATAACGCGATCAATATGATCTTAGTCAATTTATGCTAGTTTATTTTTGAAAATGAAGTTTAGGTCAGTTTCTGTATTTTATTTATCAAATGAGTATGAATCAATTTACACATTGTATAAGAACGAGTATGATATATGTTTTCAAGAATATTAGGAATTATACGCATACACCTAACGCTTTATACAATGAAAAGGTGAAGAAACCCGAGTATTCGTAGGTAACATGAGCGATTTAACAATATCTATATTGAGTTTATAGGTTTAAATTTTGCTATTATGGTAATGAATTAATAAAATGGTAGTTTTAGATCCCTTTCAGATGGTACGTCCAAATGAATAAATGCTATTACCTTAGATCAAAAAAATTTGGATGCTTTTAGCAAGATTTTGACCACTTCATTTTGATATACAAGTAGTTAATCAGCAATTTTACATAATAAATAATTGTTGAATGAATCCGTATATGGGTAATAATAGTGTCCTGGGGTACCGCTTAAAGTTTTTGACAATTAATTTCCATTGGTAGGGACACTTCATTACACATGTCATGTATTATGCTGTATTCGTAAGTAACATTTCAGTATTTGTAGGTAAGAATTAGACTTTTGGTGGATATCGCAATCAAAACCTCATTTTATAAAGCACTTTGAATGTATTATTTTCTTTTATGTGCGTTTATTGATACTTTAGACCCTATCATGTATTAATAATGTCGGTTCACAGCGGTTGAAAGAGGATTGAAGTAAGAAACAAAGGCACTAAAGTGACTTTAATTTGCTTAATTGCACACAAATCGCTTAAAACCGTTATTGCAGACTTGTGAAGTCCATCTTGGAGTCAGTTACGTCTTGTGGCCTTTCGTTTGAGGGCAACTACAATTAGCTTTATACCAGGTCCATCAATGTGTTGTCTAGATCATGAGACAATGAGAACAGTCGTTTTTTCCATGGTATTCGTAGGTAACCTTAGCGTAAAAACGTCAAAAGTTACCTTCGAATAAATCAATTTGGACACAAATTACTAAGAAACCAGAAGGTCGGTAAACATTTAAAATGAAGCACACATGACAGTTGACAAATCCAAGTATTTATCCCTTCTAATCTTCTTTGAATCTGATTTTTCTTTCAAATGAGCAGACCGTCGTCTATTTCAGTACATATTTTTCACCAATTAAGCCGTATTCAGTTTTGCATGGTGGGCATGTATGTGAATTCAAGCAACTTTCATTGACATATGATTTGATAGCAAACATACAGGCCTTCGTTATGTACCAATATGGGCATTGGCATGAATGGCGGTGTTTCACAATACTGTCATGATGTCAAAGTGTATTCGTAGGTAACATTCGGTTACCGAAATTTACCTACGAATACTTGCTTTTATTGTTGACATCTCAGAAATATTTAAACGCAGGTTATTGAAACTTGGTAGAAATAAAGAATGTATTACCCTGCACCTATTGCTTAACTATTGTTTACTATTCTCTCACTTTGTGGAAATGGCACAGCTTTTAACATGTATTCGGAGGTAATGCATATTTTTACCAAACCTACCTTTGTGCCATTTAGAATTTCTGGCAGCTAAACACAATAATAAAGATGTCCGAATGCAATGCATTTCAGTATTGGACATATCAAAGCTTGTATCAATTGCGCATTTATTAGTGATTTCCATTTTTTAAAGATATATCTAGTGCTATGAAAAATTGTATTCGTAGGTAATGTAAAAAAATACCACTCAAAAGATTATCACAAAAAATTCATAATTATGTACATCTATGTGAAAAATTGAACAGGCAATCTTTGAATACACACCTTTCAGGAAATCAATTTAGATTCAATCCAATGACTTCTTTTCATAACTGATTTAGATGTTTTTAAAAATACTTTAAGAAATATTTTGAAAAAATGGGTAAAACTAGCATGTTTTGGGGTCTCTGTGTCTAAGTTTTTCACAGAAGGGGTCTTATTATATATGGCGCAAGCGTATGATCAAGCGAATAAACACAATACAAAACGAATGCCAATTGATTAATACTTTTACGTTATGGCCCTGAACATGCCGTGTACACTTTTCGTTGGATTCGACCATATATAGGCACAAAATTGGCCAGGGGTGTAGTACCCCTTAAGCCTGCCAAAAATGCTTCCCCCCTCTCGGCCTGCCAAAATATCTTTGCTCTAAAATTTTACCCTCCCCAGAGCTCATAATTATTGGTAATTTTTTTTAAAGATTTTGCATTGTTTTAGTAGAAATTACAATTTTTCTGTATTTTGCCTCCAAACTCACATATTTTTGGCAGGCCTTTGGTATTTATTCTCCAAAGGTACCCACTGATAATATTTGATTTTTGAAGCTTGAAGCTTAAAAATACACCTTGAATACCGGTACATGAATAAAACTTAATTTGTTTCTTATCCTCTCACTCCTACTGTTGTAGGCTTGCCAAGTTGTCCACATTCTTAATTGCAAATATATAAAATTGAAGAAAAACACATTTTTAATGCCCTTGAATAAGAACATTTATACATTTTGCCATATTTCTAATGATTTTCTCAATATTTTTAAAAATTCTGCTTTTTACACAATTGTAATATACAGTATACTTTATAAATAGTAAACCAATGTAAACCAATATACCCAGCAAAAATGCAGATTTTTGGTGCTGCAGTTTTGTCAAAATCTAAAGAGTTTGTCTAGTTTATTATTATGATGGAAATATTAGTCAAACGCACATACACAATGTTCATAACACAGTACGGGCCGCAAATGGCATGTGGGAGGGTCATACACACATCAAAGGTCCATACTGTAGCACAACCGACAGAGTGACACACATTGGCGTCATCGGTGCTGGTAGTAAATTCCAATTTTTTTTGCTTTACCGCAGTTGTTCGGCTCAAAATTAAAAGGGGACAAATCATGACGCTAACATTTTATGGAAAAGAAATACTAATCTATTTTATAGAAATGTTACAATGGCTTTAATATCTGTGGAAAAGCCAAAAGAGTGATCAGGGCAAGAATCCACATCAATTCTCATCAAGATTCTTGTATATAAATTTAGGTGAATTGAATTCATAAACTTTTTACGTTTACACAGCAAAGATCGAGTGAGAATCAAATATCGAATCAAGTTTGATTCTTGTACTGTGCGATCAAAAAAATGGAGAGGAAATATACACAAAAGGTCTGCTTTTGTCTGTAAAAACTTTGAAATCAGTCATTTTTTAAAGGGAAATTCACAAAAAGGCCCTCGCACCCCTCCGAAATAAATCCTGGCTATGATGGGCCTGCCTAGTTTAAGGCAGTTGTGTACTCTAGACATTGTTTCTTTCGCAAAATTGAGTTTTTTTGATATGTTTGTACTTTGTTATGTTTTTTATAAATACAAGGAATGAAAATCCAGATTTGTAAACTCCAACTGCAATATTTTAAGGATTTTATTTCACTATTCCACTCGTGTTTGAAATTGAAAAGGAAAGAAAATCTTTGTTGTACCAGCAGGGTACACGCGCTCAACAACGCATCGCGTTGCGTATCACGCAATTTGTTAACGCACAAATACGCGACGCTTATCTGCATGCGCGGCGCATCTTATGGAAACACCACGGAAGCACAAAAACCGTTTTAGCTGATAAAATGTGGGTTTTTTCAAGTTCTTTCCCCCGATTTAAATATCAAGTTATGAATGGATTTCGCTCAAAGTTCTCAAGGGGCCGAGGATTTACCCGATGTTTATGTATAGGTAGAAAAATAAAAACTGCCACATTCTCCTGCGAGATTCGATGAAAGTGCAAAATGTGACCACTTTAAACTTCAACGGCCATTATTTCAATGTTCATTTTCTCGGTAAAATGACGATTTAGGTACACGATAACTCAATAAATATACAGCATCTATAGGTAAGCAAATATGATCATCGTAAAAAGCATGATCGACTCAAGAAACGGTTTTCTCATTTTTTATATTTTGGTCTATTTCCGATTTTAGGCATCATTTTGTGCAAATAGGCGTTTGTGAATTTTAAAAAGTTCAATTTGATGCCTTATATGGTCAATATCTCAAAAAATAAGGCCAATATCAAAAAAATTAAAAAACATTTTTGGAATGGAGCCTCAAGATTGAGCTAAAAACAAAATAAAATATTTTGGAAAGAGTGTTTTTTGTTATGATGTACCTAACAAATATTGCCAAAAACTCACTTTTTGTGATTTTCTTCATAATTGTTGTTTTTACCCCAAATCTGTATTTATATTAAGATTTATTGATGTCTTGCCTTCATAAAATGTATACTTTTATGTCTTATGCGAATAATAACAAAGTTATTGCACTTTTACTACATGCATGTCTGAGAGTACACAGCCTCCTTAAATTATGCATAATTTTTGAGATTAGATATTTCAACATCTAAACAGCTCTAAATCAGGGATTTTCAACTGTCGGCGAGCGCCAGGAATTTTTTCGGGGCATTGAGGGGCAAAGTGAAAACTCATCTTTGTTCCGATCCGGGGTTCCGATGTGCATCGAGTGCCCAGCTGTCAACAAAGCTCGACGTATATGATATCACAGAAAGCTTGAAAAAATTAATTTAAATTTGATTAAAAATTGCAGTAGTCAGGCTCCAAAAACCTAGCCCGACATATTACACATCATGGATTGGTTCCTTCCTCGCCATATGGCAATGACTTCCGTAGTATTGTAAAAAGCGGGGCACACGGAGGCAGCCGAACCGTGAACTCATGTCGCAGATTCAATGGTTCACCCTGCATTCATAAAAGTACTCACCTGTTCAGTTTTGTGATATAATCCTTAAAAATAACACTATGAAGACTTCCTGCATCTCTTTTCTTCATCAAATCCGCATTTCACAGCAAAAAAATGCAATTTCCTCGTCACCATCATGACCGTATCCAGGCCCCCCAACTCAACCCAAAATTGACAAGGTCCATGAGAGTTACCAAATAGCACGGAAAAGGGGGTAATTTTTTTACCAGTAGCAAGGACCGCGAAATTGGCAAAATACATGTAGGGGGTATTTAATTTGCACTGTCCGCAAAATTTGGATAAAAGGGGGACTTGAGAAAATCTGGTAATTTTATGGCAATATTTTATACTTAGTAAAAGGGGTGTTTCAAATATTAGTCATTGAAAATGGGTGTTTGAAATTCTAGTCATTGAAAATCACAAAAAAGGGGTTGTTTTTTACCAAATTTAGTCCTCGATTTCACATGAAAAAAAAAGCTGAAAAAGGGGGGTAAATATGATGAAAAATCATTGCAAAGGGGGGTATTTGAAAGATTTGGTAACTCTCATGGTTGTCAACTTTTGTTAATTGAGTTGGGGGGGCCGGGGACCGTGTTTAACTCTATGATATTAAATTTTTGTTAAATGGTGATGATCGACACGGTCACAAATTTGGTCATTTTTACACCTTCAAATGTACCCAAATTTTCACACATGCACCAAAAGTACCAAATATGTTAAGAAGTGATATTTTGTTTAAAAAAATTGGATACTGTACCCTGGACCAGATATGCCTAGGAGCCTCAGACCTTTGTTACGGAGAAGGCCAGTGGAAATCATAGTGACGGAGGTGTGAGTACCTCGGCAGTCGGGCTACCAAAAACCCTGCATTTTCACGTGTATATAGGACCTGATATATCGACATCCCAATATTGATATAATATTGGATGGCTGAGCATGATACCATAACATATCGGATGAGTCATAAAAATATCGGACGAGCCAACGGCGAGTTCGATATTTGTATGACGAATCCGATATGTTATGGTATCATGCTTAAATAAGCCATCCAATATTATCATTATTAGGTTTTCTTAAAGGAGTATTTCGTGATCCTAGCATCCTCTATTTATGTCATTTTTCATTAGATATCCACGAAAAAAACCTATTCCCAAAATTTCAGTTGCTTCCGATTTTTGTTCATGAGTTATGCATGATTATGTGTATTACACTGCTCCATAGACAATGCGTTGTAATTTCGTTCTGGTGCACCAGAACGAAATTCAAATTTCACGATATCTTTGCTAAACGAATTAATCTGCAAGAAATATTTTGTACATAAACATTATGTAGCCAGAGGTTTCCAGTGATATAAAAATCTCAACTTTTTTTAGAAAAGTGGGGGATGAGGCTGTGGATCACGAAGTGCCCCTTTAACTCCTAATAACCCTGAAAACATAATAATGGAGAATATCAGTCTGAGCAACCTAGCTCGGACTTCATTATCATACGGTGAATACTACCAAATACAGACTAATGTCAGCAAGTGAATTTGTATTGAGACTTATTATTCGGTCCCCGGGATTCGGTCTACGGTATTTTAGCCTACATATTATACGTATACTTACACCTCTGAGCAATGTACACGGGACAATCGGCCTTCTCCGAATCCGCCAATCTTGCCAGAACGACACTAACCACTGCACCCGTGATATACAAATATTATGATATTTGACACAAGGCACGCGAAACCAATTTAAACACTAAGCTTCTTGCTAGCTCTTGATGACAACTCAATTGTTGACCTTAGCGATCAGGGCACTGTTGACGGGAATGACGGTACATAACCACTGATAGAAGTCACAATACAAAAGGTTAATCAATAGTTTGATTTGAACAAATAGCATGTTGCATTCTAGATTGAGGTTAAAACCACCTTTCAGTACCAGACCAGTGTCAACCACCTTGCAGCAGCAGATCAATTATCTAACAGCGACACCACATACACCTGTTGGTAGTATAAATGCACCTGTTATGCGAATTATTAAAAATGATGGCGTTATCACGTATAGTGCCTGACTCAGACCCGAATGGACACATCCCCTACATTTTGGCAAATGCCCCTAAAAATCATATTAGAAGATAAAATGAAGCAATTATATTGCCCTATGCATCTTACTTTGTAGCACGAAAAACACTATGAAGCGCGCAAAAAAAATTCTATTTCAGACTAAGGTGTTTTCTGCTCTTTGATGGGCCAATGCACGCCGGCCAATGCCACAGAGGCGTTTAAGGAAAAGGGCCCTGTCATCAAAATATCCTGGGGGCCCAGTGGCAGTAAGAGTTGAAATTACTAAAATCAGGAACGTACCTGAATTTTTCAGTGGCGTAGATTTCTTTTTGACATGGGGGTGGGGTGGGGTTGGAAAAAAGTCTTGAAGTAGGCCTATAGTGAATCCAGCACCTTTTGGCGACAGTTAAAGTTTATGGAACAAATGCGCGCGAAGCGCGACAAAAAATTTTTGTAGCTAAACTGATGAAATATGGTTCAAAAGTGGAATAAATGCGAGTTGCACTTTTGGGGCTAAAATGGCCAAATATGGTTAATTTGGTTAGAAACCCATATTCAAGTGTCAACATTGGGGGCATGATGGTATGGATCATCCCCTAGAAAAATATGGGGGGGGGGGGGGTAAAAAGCATAACAATTTAGAGAGAGTCGGGCATAGGCCTATTTTGTTTTCGATTTTACTATGACATTTGCGGGTGAAGCACGGAAAAAAAATGAAGGTGAATTTGCATGATATAGGGCCAGTGCGCGCTTCGCGAGGGGAAAATTATGCAATTTTACCCTATTTTGGCCCAAAACATGGTGTTTTAGGTCTAAAAAGGAAGGTGCACAGGGCAATTGAGAGGGAGGTACATTTTGGGGGCCCTGGGTCTGGGCCCATTTGGGCTCTGTACCCAATAATATTTGACATTATGAGGCTCATATACCCATGTAGGGCCTAAACCTACACTGCCCAATTAGTGCTGAACCATGAACTGTTAAGTTGCTTTAAATTACTTTTTAAAAACATTTTTAGGCCCCGGGGACCTATAATATTTGACCTTTGGAACTCATGAATAGTTATTGAGAAACGACAGGCCCTTTGTATTGACATTTGGGCCCCCGGGAACTCTTGAAATTGGCAAAATTCATATTTAAGGGGAAACCTTCAGGCTTAAGTGTCCACATACGCGGGGTCCTTTGTAGTTTATAGAGCCAGCTTTGATGATACGCTTATATCTAACATTGTGGGCCCTGGACCCATACTAGATGGTTACAGCCCGCTAGTCCGAAGGCCCGCCAGTCCGAAGGTTCGCTAGTCCGAAGGTTCGCTAGTCCGAAGGTTCGCTAGTCCGAAGGTCCGCTAGTCCGAAGGTTCTCTATTCCGAATTCTAAATAAGGTCCGCTAGTCCGAATTTTTAACAAGGTTCGCTAGTCCGAATTTAAAATCATGTCCGCTAATTCGAATTTGATTTAGGGTTCGCTAGTCCGAATTATAAATAAGGTTCGCTAGTCCGAATTTTAAATAAGGTCCGCTTGTCCGAATTTAAGAAAGAAAGAAAGAAAGAAAAAAAGAAAGAAAGAAAGAAAGAAAGAAAGAAAGAAAAAAAAAGAAAGAAAGGAAGGAAGGAAGGAAGGAAGGAAGGAAGGAAGGAAGAAAGAAAAAAAAAGAAAGAAAGAAAGAAAGAAAGAAAGAAAGAAAGAATTAAAGGAAGAAGGATTTATAGAGAAAGTAATCAATGAAGAAATAAAATAAATAGAAAAGTTTGTATTTTAGACATTCATAATAGGCCTAGCTCTCGTTGTTGTTTTGAATTATTTCCATTACCATTGAGGCGATGGTGTATATTTGATTGCAATTTCATTAATTCTACAAAACCTGTGACTTGCCATCATTACTTTTAAAGAAACAATGCAAAACATGAACAATGTTGTGAACCTGTGTGCACCTATCAGGTAACACGCTATATTTGATCAAACACCTCCAATGCATTTTGAGACCGGTGTATGGTGGCGCTGATCAGGTTCTTTAAAGAAAATTCGGACTAGCGGACCTTATTTAGAATTCGGACTAGCGGGCCTATTTATCATTCGGACTAGCGAACCTTATATAAAATTCGGACTAGCGGACCTTATTTAAAATTCGGACTAGAGCACCTTTTTTTTTATTCGGATTAGCGGACCTGATTAACAATTCGGACTAGCGAACCTTTTAATAAATTCGGACTAGCGAACCTTCGGACTAGCGAACCTTCGGACTAGCGAACCTTCGGACTAGCGAACCTTTTTTTCGAACTAGCGAACCTTTTGCAAATTCGGATTAGCGACCGTCACGTCCTCCATTGAAATACGTGTTCGGACTAGCGAACCTTCGGACTAGCGAACCTTCGGACTAGCGGTCCTTCGGACTAGCGGGTACTCGCCTACTAGATGACTTACTTGTATTTTGAGAATGTGTAATGCACAAATTCGTAGTCCTGATTCTATAGAAATTGTATTCCCAAATATTAAATTTGGGCAGCTAGGGCCCTTGACTTTAGATCTCTTGCTGTGGCCAAAACGGCCAAAATTTAATGAAACTTTTCAAGAATCATAAATGCAGGCATAAATAGAATGTCCTCTTGCATGCACGGCGGGTTGGGTTGGATTGGATGTTTGTATAGTTGTTTGTTTCAATGTTGCAATATTGGCGCTGATTAAGCTGCTGCCTGCAAATTGCATTGTGTCTGTTTAGTTGTGTTTAATGTAGGCTACAATTCTAGCAATTTGACCTGCGGGTCACCATTAGAGTTTGAAATAAAAACCTTCCTTTTATATATAACCTTTTCAGTAGCCCATACTGCAGTTACTGTCCGTTTTCCTATACACAATACACAGTGCTCTTTCCCATTGACGCGTGACCTTTACAAATAGCCCTACGTTAACAGTATGGGGATATGACTAGTTAACGTCGCTGTGTGAAAAATAACCGGCCAATATTAAAAGTACTCTTCTAAAGTTCTAGAAAATATAGTTTTTAACATGTCCTAAGTTTTTAGCTAATTTAGATGGCTTGGAAATATTCGTACTTTGGTGTTTTAGTTAATGTTATAGGTAATAGTACATTGCCTAGTTAACGTCGCTGTGTGAAAAATAACCGGCCAATATTAAAAGTACTCTTCTAAAATTCTAGACAATATAGTTTTGTAACATGTCCTAAATTTTTAGCTAATTTAGGTGTTTGGAGAGGGTCGTACTTTTGTGTTTTAGGAAGGATATGTAAACGACAGATAACACCAAAAATATGAAGAAATTATTTACAAACCGTGTTAAGTCAACAATCATTATGTTGCTCATTTTCAAGAATGCTGGTTTACAAAAAGCACGCCATTGTCTCATTTCGTGAACAATGGTACACATACCATTGTTTCCTTTCGTTTCCTTTATAATCGGTTACCCAACTGAAGCTTTAATACAAACTTTATTGCGAAAGCGCACATGAAAACAGTCACATGTGCACAGCCAGAGAAGATCCGATTTAATCAGTTGAGCTGTTTCAATGAGTGTTATCTTGGTTTAATAGCTTTAAATGGGGTTAAGTCCTGCAAAGGTCGAGATGAATTCTACTGTAGACATGACTGCATCATGCTACTATTCTACCCACCGGACCTTTGAACCTTGCAGAAAACAATTAAAGCAACAAAAAAAAAAGCAAGGGGGGGGGCCTTTGGCCAAAATAACAGGGGGTGGCCCTTGTCAGCACTTGCTGACTTGCTGACAGCTTAAATCCGCCACTGGCCAATGCACGCGAAGCGCGCAACATTTTGCAATTGGTAAAACAGGACAAAAATAAAATATGCTCGTCCCCGTTTATTGATCACGAAAGCCCGAGTGAAAAATCCCACTAAGGACAAAACTCATTATCATCTGGGGGGTGGAGGGGATGCCACGCAGACCGCGGTTTACTGACTTTCTCTATACATACTTTGTGCTGTCATTGCCACCCATCATCTATGGTCAGTCACAGTATACCAATTTTTCACCAAAAACACCCAAAAAGCAACCAAATTTGCCCTAATTGGCCGCTTTCCCGCGATGCGCCCAATTGGGTGCATTGGTCTCCAATGAAAACCCACCCATCGATATGCCAAAATCGCTGAAGGTACCCCAAAACCGTGGAACATCCCCGTATACCTTCAACCATGGAGAACCACCCTCCCCACCCCGTGATGTACACAAAACCTGATGTTAAACATCCTACCAAGCCAGCTAGCCTATAGTTTGACTCACCTATCCTTGCTAACTGGATTACGAAACGAAAAAATGATAGCAAGAAAAGATTATAGAAAAAGTGAAAGGTAAAAGGTATAGATGAGTAGTTTGGGAGCACTATATACTAAGTAGGCCTACCAGTTACGTTCACCCCCTGTACAGGGTGGTCCAAAAACAACTTTACCCAATTCTCATAGGACAATAAAGCTAGTGCCCTGATCGATTCTTCCTGCATATCAATATGCTTCATTTACATTACATTACAGAGATCGGACACTAATCCCAACCATAACAAAGAGTAATATTAACGAAATAATGAGGTAAAATAAAAGAAAACCCACTTACAATTTTGGACTTGACGCTTAACTGTGGTGTTCTAGGGGAATTAAAATATCACAATTAACATGTTTAATTCAAAATCGTTGTCCTACAAGCACATGTTAAATGGCTCGATTCACATTAGGTATCAGTTGGGACATTGTCAGATTGTGTGAACATTACAAATACAAACAATAAGGTTGAAAAGAAATAGCCATTTAAAAATGATTTTAAAAGATCGTCTATTTGTAGCTTATGACACTGAATAGACCAAATATCTGACAAAAAAAAAAAAAATGTTTTCCATGCTGATTTGTTTTTGTAACGAGTATGTCATTTCAAAAAGAAAGAAAAAAAGGCGGATATTACTTTTTAAAAACTCAACGCATTACTATTAATAGGCCTATAATTATAATGTTATACTTGATTAGATAACAATTAGCCATGTGTTTGATAATTACAGAAAATAAAATATGCAAAATTGCTTCTCAAAGCAAATTAAATTATCTGGAATATGATTGTATGGTGTTAAAGTATGCAGTTTAAAGTGAATTGTAAACAAAATGTGAAAAAAGAAATGGACCTCTTGCATTAAATGACCACTGGGCCTGGGGGTCACTTATATTCAATTTGCTCCTCCTGATCATCCTCCACCCCGCAAATTATGCTAATTATATACCAATTATTCAAATGTTAATAATTTTTTACAACATTTAGTATCCTTACTGTATTGGTCTCATCACAAGCTTTAGTTTTACACCAAATTTAACTACAGGCTGTAGGCCTATATTATGAACCCCAAAACTGGGACAGTGCCTTTGCAAGGGCACGAGGTAAGTTAGGCGGATGACTGTGACGATCTCATCAAGCAGCAATACTGTGCTGGATAGTATTAATTTGAATAAGACTGCTTCATTAATTGCCGTTTTAATATACCTTGATCGTGGAAAGCTGGCATTTTGAAAACGTGACCTTTGACCTCTGTATGACTCCCTTAATGACCTTAAATGAATTTTAAAATATTTAAAAGAATGTCACAAGGATCATTGCATTTAAATTTCAGCTCAATTGAAGCATTTTGAAAACTTGACCTTTGACCCCTTTATTGCCCCTTATTGACCTTAAATGAATTTTGAAATATCTTCAACATGTTTAGAATGTCATAAGGATCATTGCATGTAAATTTCAGCTCAATCGGAGCATTTTGAAAAACTTGACCTTTGACCCCTTTATGGCCCCTTAATGACCTTAAATTTTAAAATGATTTAAACATGTTTAGAATGTCATAAGGATCATTGAATTTAAATTTCAGCTCAATTGAAGCATTTTGAAAACTTGACCTTCGACCCCTTTATTGCCCTTTAATGACCTTAAATGAATTTTAAAATATCTTCAACATGTTTAGAATGTTATAAGGATCATTGCATATAACTTTCAGCTCAATTGGAGCATTTTAAAAAACTTGACCTTTTACCCCTTTAACCCCTTAATGACATTCAATGAATTTAAAAATATTTTAAACATGTTTAGAATGTCATAAGGATCATTGCATTTAAATTTCAGCTCAATCTGAGCATTTTCGGTTAAAATGACCTTTTTTGACCCCTGTGACCCCTTGGATGACCTCTGACGTTAAACAACCCATAACTTTTGTAGCCATTTACCCAATACTGCTTGTGACTGAGTTTGGTCGAAATCCGATCAAGTAGTAGCAAATTGTGAGAAAGAAAGAAGAAAGAAATGGCAAGAAAGAAATAAGTTAGGCTGCCCGCCTAACTTAACAACAATGCAATTACAATCGGGATAATATAATAAGCACAAGAAAAGCAAAAACTAAATCAGCTAATAATGTAGGCCCACTACAAACCATGATGGGGAAATAATGCAATGCAAAGCAAACAGTCAGCTACCTGCACAACGGATTCTTTTGTTCTGCAAGGCTCACTCAGTCATTTAATGAGGCAATACAAACGATCGAAATTGGTGTTGAAATGAGCAAAATTTTGAGTTACACCTTTTCAGTGTAAAATTTTTTTCTCAGCCAAATGAAAAGCAATAATTTTCATTTTTTCAGTAAATGGCTGGAAAAACTATAATGCTTGATACTGATTTTTTTTTTAATCCTGGTGTTAAACTTAGGCCTGAAATTCAGTCATTTAGTGTAAGATATTCGATTTTTATAGGCTTCAGCTCGGCTCATGAGCTTTTTCTTGGATCAACCTTTTAGCTTTTCAAAGTAATATAGTTCGCTAATGAAGGATTTTCCCCAACTTTCTAAAGCACATCACCGTGAGCTATATATCATAGTTTTGTCAGAATTTCCGTTTTGATTTCACCATCTTTCACTGTCGGCTGAAAAAATGTCTAAATCAACACGTGAAATCTAAAGGCTAGTACTAGCATTGTGGATCGATATCCCTGGGTTTAATAGGAATACCGGCATGGCTATAGTGTTGCCAGAACTTCAATATAGCAAAGAAATTCCCAGACCTATAGCGCTCCTACTGATCATGTTTAACCAGAACACCCAATTGGGGATTTAATCGCTGGTCGGGCAATTGGCTTTCAATGAAAAATTGACCTGGATAACAACAAAGGAAATATCGACTATTTCAGCTGGTTGCTCTCGAGATAAAAGTACTCACCATTGCCTACTTTTACTTAGTTTGACATTTTCGGAGACTGAATGGAAAAAGGGTAAAACAAAAACGGAAATTCTGACAAAACTATAACATATAGACCCACACGATGTGCTTTACAGAGGTGGGAAATATCTTTCTTTAGCAAACTATGTTAGTTTGAGACACTAAAACATGAATTCCGTAAAAAGCTCGCAGGCGAATTCAAGGCCTATAAAAATCAAAAATATCACACTAAAAGACACAATTTGATGCTTAATTTTAACACCAGGATTTAAAAAAATGTATATCCAAGCACCAAGTTTTTAACTGACATTACTGAAGAAAAAAAAATATTGCTTTATATTTGACCGAGAAAATTAATTTCATAGCAAAAAGGTGTATCTCTGAATTGTGCTGATTTTTACATGTATCGATCGACTTTTAGCGCGACTAAGCATTTCTAAAGAATTGGTTGTCCAGGCGGCAGACTGCAAAATGAATAACAAACTAACACCCAAAAATGCAGTGTGCACAGAAAATGGAAAACACGAGAGCGAAGACCAAATAACGAACTGTGCAAAATGCAAAAATGATATACTTTGCTAGGATGCACAACAGCAAGATTCGCGAGAGCAAAAATCAAACAAAATTAAAGTATTATGCATCAAAGCAATAATAGGCCTATAAAATTACAACAAATCAAATAACATTGTAAAAATTACAAATCAAACAAGCAGGAGAATATAATTAGGCCAAAAAAAAAATTGTTGTGTTGCCCTCAAGTGGGAAAATGGGAAAGTTGGGTCGGACGGTCGGATTTCTTTTTTTTCTTTTTTCTTTTCTTCAAACCATCAGTTTTTTTAAATCCCCTCAAATATTAAATAATACTTCTTCAATTAGGGGACATTTGTCCATTTTGACTTCTGGATACCTGTTAGACATCAATAAAAGACTAGTATTTCAATAAAATATTAATTTTAAGTAAAAAACATTGATTTTTGAACAAATCTGTAAAAATCATCATTCAAAAAAAAAAAAAAAAAATGCCGGCCCTGATTTTTCAGGATTTAGGGCCGGGCGGTTGAGAGCAACACAACAAATTTTTTTTTGGCCTTATAATACAAAATGATTAGAGTAAAAACGCCAAAAATCAAATATAATTGAATACATGAGTGGAAGAAGGGCCCAACTCCAATTTTTTACAAAAATGAGTTAGACCCATCATTTTATTGCCAGCAGACTGTTCTTCCTTGTGTGTGAAAGATGAGCCAAAATCCACGCTCTAAATAGTCTTCCATGTACACTTAATCATGGTTTTCATGGAAGCAAGGCCCAACTCCATGGAGTTGGGCCCTTCTTCCACAAATATTGGGTTAAAGAGGAATTTTGTTCATCCATGAAATCTGCTTTTCACTACAATAAACTTTCTTGCTAACATTTTACATGCTTCTACTTGTGCAATTAATGGATTTATGTAGCTATTTATAACACATCTGCTTACGGAACTGGTACTTGCAGTATATTGGAAGAAGGGTCCAACTCCAGCTCATATTAAGACCTGTACCGTTGCCATGGAAACATCATATATAATTTCGAATGTATGTAATATTGTATGTTCATGTATTGAAGGTCCCCTGAAGGTGAAAACATTCTGTCTATAAAACTTTTCAAAATATTGAGTTTTTTCTCAATATCTCAAAAACAGTTTTGATGGAGTTGGGCCCTTCTTCCACTCAGGTATTATTGTCAGAGTCAATTTCATGCCCTTCACTAGTAGAAAAATTGTAATGAGAATTCTTGCAAAACGATGAGAATTGGACAAAAGTATGAGAATTGAAATTTTCTCATTCAAATGAATGAGAAATACTAATTAGCGTATCAACCACCCCGGGCAACCACCTGTCACATTGTTTTAAATGAGGAAATTTAAGTTTCAACCGTCATCCTGACGTTCTGTATTCTGCATATAGCTACAATCAAGTGCAAATTTGCTGTGACACATCCACGGTTCAATGACCCCCCCCCCCCGCCCCCTTATTCAATGTTGTATACCAAACACCGCATTTTTTTAAATGTTCTATATCATGTATATCTTTGCTCCAACATTGGTTGGTGGGCACTAGTAGAAAAATTGTAATGAGAATTCTTTCAAAACGATGAGAATTGGACAAAAGTATGAGAATTGAAATTTTCTCATTCAAATGAATGAGAAATACTAATTAGCGTATCAACCACCCCGGGCAACCACCTGTCACATTGTTTTAAATGAGGAAATTTAAGTTTCAACCGTCATCCTGACGTTCTGTATTCTGCATATAGCTACAATCAAGTGCAAATTTGCTGTGACACATCCACGGTTCAATGCCCCCCCCCCCCCGCCCCCGTATTCAATGTTGTATACCAAACACCGCATTTTTTTTAATGTTCTATATCATGTATAGCTTTGCTCCAACATTGGTTGGTGGGGGAGGGAGGGGATTCAAAATAGGCTGGAAATTATACAAATAAAATATCCTATGGCGAACTTCATATGGACGGTTTTATTGAACCGAGGTTGCGAAATATGCATATGCAGTTATTAGGCCTTTGCATTTCTATAATAACATATCTACCAAAAAACGTTGACAACGTAAAGAAATCAGCAAGTTTAAAAAACCCACCTCGGCTCACTTTTTGAAACTTGGTCCCATTTGTAAAAGGTACTGATTTCAACTTTATCATATTTATATAAATTTAAAACATTTCCAGAAGTGTTATGTATCTTTAATGTGCAAATGCGATATTAATTTGTAAGCTTTCTGAAACGACCTAAAAGGTTAATTATTATCTTGTTCTTGCATGGTAAACCAATATCCTATTGTGTTTTGTTTTATAATAATCATGATTCATGACTGAATTTAACAAATAACAAGTAGGCTTGTAATCTTGTTGGAAACGCTGTATTCTGTTGAAATAAAATAAAAACACTGATTTGCTGTTGGTGTTCAAAATGGGACCAAGTTTCAAAAAGTGAGCCGAGGTGGGTTTTTTAAACTTGCTGATTTCTTTACGTTGTCAACGTTTTTTGGTAGATTTCTTTTCTTTTTATGAATGTAGCCAATCAGCTCCAAGCTTGGAAAGTCATCAGGTTACGAAGTGCTCCATAAAACGAATAATATAACGAAAAATAGATGTTTGAGATTGCTATTCTTGATTCATGACAATAAAAGATAAATTAACAAAACTTTATCAGTCGTTTATTTTTAAAACTTGCTCGTCACGCATGACTGTAATGTTAAGATACATTTTATTACACTTTAATTATTCAAGGCAACGTAAATATGTAAAGAAAATGTAAATATGAACAACACACACCCAATGTAGACAATGCCAGATAGACACAGAGAGTAAGTCCGATTTAGGCCTACTTCAAGTCGGAACTGGTTAATGCGCATATATTTAAGCCTATACTACGGAAGCGTCTAAATGCCCCGACTAGGCAAGATAATCGTGTTTTAATGTTAGTGGTTCTTTGTAGCCCTGCGGGCAATTTACTTGGCTATCCGAATTTCGCGGTTTGTGGTTCTTTGTATAGACCTTCGGGGCAACCTAGTTGGATATTCCTATTAAGCGGCGGTTGTCGGCGATCTTTCGTGGTTTGTTGTTTTCACCAAGCCCTGTCCTCTATCGGGAGCTAATTTATAGTTTAAGCTTGTTGGATATCCAAATTTCGCGGTTTGTGGTTCTTTGTATCCCTGCGGGGCAATCTAGTTGGATATCAATATTGAGCGGCAGTTGTTGTTGATCTTTCGCGGTTTGTGGTCTTAATTTGTTGGATATCCATATTTCACGGCTTGTGGTTCGTTATAATCGATAGGCCTGCGGGCAATCTAGTTGGATATCCAAATTTCGCGGTTTGTGGTTCTTTGTAGCCCTGCGGGGCAATCTAGTTGGATATCCCTATTAAGCGGCGGTTATCGGCGATCTTTTGTGGTTTGTGGTTTTAATTTACCTCATCAAGCCCTGCCCTCAATTGGGAGCTAATTTATAGTTTAAGCTTGTTGGATATCCATTTTTTGTGGTTTGTGGTTCTTTGAAGCCCTGTGGGGCAATAGTTGCATATCCAAATTTCGCGGTTTGTGGTTCTTTATAGCCCTGCGGGCAATCTAGTTGGATATCAATATTGAGCGGCAGTTGGCGATCTTTCGCGGTTTGTGGTCTTAATTTGTTGGATATCCATATTTCGCGGTTTGTGGTTCTTTATAATCGATAGGCCTACGGGCAATCTGGTTGGATATCCAAATTTCGCGGTTTGTGGTTTTATAGCCCTGCGGGGCAATCTAGTTGAATATTCCTATTAAGCGGCGGTTGTCGGCGATCTTTCGTGGTTTGTTGTTTTCACCAAGCCCTGCCCTCTATCGGGAGCTAATTTATAGTTCAAGCTTGTTGGATATCCAAATTTCGCGGTTTGTGGTTCTTTATAGCCCTGTGGGGCAATCTAGTTGGATATCCCTATTAAAAGGCGGTTGTCGGCGATCTTTCGCGGTTTGTGATTTGAATTTCCCTTATCAAGCCCTGCCCTCTATCGGGAGCTAATTTATAATTTAAGCTTGTTGGATATATCCATATTTCGTGGTGTGTGATTCTTTGTAGCCCTGCGGGGCAATCTAGTTGGATATCCAAATTTCGCTGGTTGTGGTTCTTTATAGCCCTGTGGGGAAATCTAGTTGGATATCAATATTTAGCGGCAGTTGTTGGTTATCTTTCGCGGTTTGTGATTTTAATTTGTGACAATTTATAACATTTATTCCAAATATAATTTCAGTCTGAGCTGTGAACAGAGCCACTGATAATTTGTTTGTTTGATGAAAAAAAATAATATCACCATAGCAATCGGTGTTCAAAATGGTGTTATTCCTGATTTATGACAATAAATTGGTTAATAAAACATTGAAAAAAAAACTGGTGGGAAGTTTCGAACTTGAGCAAAAACTCATAAATGGATCAGAAGTCCATGGCCTTAACCGCTTCGCCACGGGGACGTCTCGATATAACGACGTGTAAAAGTGGAGTATTTATTAATATGAATGTATGCTGTGGTCCGGAAAGAATAAAAGAATTGTGAAAAACTTGATTTTTTTGGCGAATGGGATCCAGAATTTGTATGGAGGGTATCCAGGAAAATGCTAGGGTATATTTGGAAGTGAATCTCAAAAAGTAGTGCGACAGTGACAGCCATGTATGGCTGTAGCAGTGTCGAAAGATTCTGGATATCAGTATGATTAGCTATGATTTGCCACTAAATTTGGCTATAAAATACCGCGTAAAATGAAGCAAGAATGATTGTTTATTATCAAACAATCGGATTGACTGTAAGATTGGTGTAACTTTTTGAATTAATGAGTTATTAAAATATTACACTTTGGACAGTAAATAAGATTTAGCATGGTTTTAGATATATTTTGTACCCAGCGAAAAATATCATAGAACAATAGCGTTTTGTTTCGTGTAAATATAGTCCTGTGTGATATAGTCCCGCGGTGCATCTGTTTATTCTTCTTTATCAGTCGTTTTTTTTTAAACTTGCTGGTCATGCTACCGCTTGACTCTAATATAAAAAAAAAAAAACACCAAAATTGAACATGTTGAAGAAAACCCAAGCATTGATACATGGAAATAGAAAATCAATCAATCAAGATTTATTCATTTAATATTTCATATAAATACATTTGAATAATTATGCAATACAGAAGAAGTGTAAATTGGCAATGTGAAGAAAAAAAGAAACAAAAAAAAAAAGAAAGAAAGAAAGAAAGAAAGAAAGAATTGAGATTCACCAAAAGACCCGCTTACCTTCCAATCCACTCATAGATCTTTTGTATAAATATATACCAATAATGCAGTTGTATAAATTGAATAAATAAGTTGAGATAAAAAAGGTTTTTAAACATATCTTATAGAAGAGAAGAGGAAAAGTAACAATAATAAAAAATAGCCCTACAGAAGATTCGAACCCATGACCCTCAATAATAAAGCCTATAGTTTACAAGTCAGATCCTCTAACGCTGCAACACGAGGAACTCTATGAACATTTAATCGATTTGTAATGTATATTAAGTTATTCAATGTACGTATGGCCCGTGGCGTAATACAAAACTGAACTGAAACGTCTCAAATAGACATAATTGTATCGGTTTACTGCGAATATATTTGTTGGCAATGTATTTAGGGTTAAGAAAATAAACTTGGAATTTTGATTCGTGCACTTTTCTCACGGTGGACACAATTTAAATAAAGAAAATTACATTAATTTCTTTTAACACTGTTTGTGTCGACCGTTCGGCCATCAACCTGTTATTCTTATTATAAATAACTCTGCACGACTGACAACGGCCCTACTGCAGTGTAGTGGTTTCGTTAATGCCTTGCGATCACGAGGGCTAGAGTTCGAGTCCAATTGTCGCCGATTTTTTTTCCTTTAAAATTTTGTTCTTTATCCCTTTTTAAAATCTCGGATGACACCTACGACGGCGCAGTTTATCGATTTAAATTTGTTTTTAAAAATTATGATCAATAATGAAATCCGTGATATTATAAATTAAAATTAGCAAAGTCTCAAGATACTGGTTATGGCTTCTTTAGATTTTACATTCACCTATTTGGACACAATTAACGCAATGTAGGTGTTTTGCATCAAAACAAAGTAATCATAATAATTCCTTATGAGAAAATTGAAGTTTACATTAATTTCAGTGTCAAACGACCATCTGTGACAGGTTGTTGACAGGTGAATTAGTATTTCTCATTCATTTGGATGAGAAAATTTCAATTCTCATAGTTTTGTCCAATTCTCACCGCTTTGAAAGAATTCTCATTTTACAATTTCCACTAGTGCTTACTACCTCAACAGTGAAGGACGTGGAAACACAACTTTATGACTTGAATAAAGAAAGCAAGAAGGTGGGATTGAAAATGCACAAAGAAAAAACAAAATATATGATACATTTGGCAACAGATGAAAAGATCATCATTGAAGATTAGGAAATTGATAGAGTTAAGTATAAATATCTGGACCAAACACTGAGGTTAAAGGATTGTTCGAAGGATAAAAGCAGGATGGAGCTGTTTTGGAAGACACAAAGAAATCTTATGCAACAAAAATATGCCCATGTCACTCAGAAGGAAAGTATATAATCAATGTGTCCTTCCAACAATGATGTATGGCTCTGAAACTTGGTCATTAACTAAATATTTAGAAACTAAACTACAATCCGCCCAAAAAGCAACGGAACGGCAAATGTTATACATATCACTGCGAGACAAAATAAGGTGCTCAAACATCAGACAGCAGACATTTTGAGGAAAATCAAATAATCAAAATGGAGATGGGCTGGACATGTTGCCAGAAGAAATGATAACAGATGGACAAACAGATTGTTAGAATGGTAACCAAGAATGGGAAAAAGAAGACGACGTAGACAGGAGAGGAGGTGGAGAGTGATAACACCATAGTTGGACTTTATAACCAAACATTGGAGGGAAAAAAGATACCAGTTTGTAGGAAGGAACCAAAAGTCATTCTCCTTTAGAAGAAAGACGAAAAGACAGGAATACAAAATTACAGACCTGTCAGTCTGTTATCAGATGTGTAAAATTTTTACTAGGATAATACAGAACAGAATAAAAGGAGTGCTGGATAAAAACCAACCACGAGAACAGGCAGGCTTCAGAAGTGTATATTCAAAAGTAGACCATACCATCTGCATGCCATCAATCAACTCATTGAGAAGGCAAATGAATATAACTTGAAGCAATGCATTGGATACATCAAACTACGAGAACGCCTTTGACTCAGTGGAACATAAAGACCTCTTTATAGCATTACGTAAAGTCGAAGTCAATGAATGTTATGTCCAAATTCTTGAGGACATTTACACAAACGCCACAGCCAAAATCCTCATTGAAAAACAAATTCAAATTCAGCGTGGACTGAGACAGGGAGATACTATATCCCCACAGATATTCACCACACAAATGGAAGATAATTCTCGCCATCTATGTTGATCACCCTCTCCTGTAGGTCAGGGTGATCAACATAGATGGCAAGAAGCTAACAGATCTGAGATTTGCAGATAATGTAGCTTTGGCGACTACATCAGTAAAGGATACGGAGGTCCAGCTCATGATCTGAATATAGAAAGTAAAAAGATTGGACTGAACATACACAAGGGCAAAACTAAATAATGACAAACCACGAGTCAGAGGGGTCCATTGTAGTTGAAGGCGATATTATCGAAAAGGTGGATGGCTATAAATATCTTGGCTAAACAGTGAAGATGGAGGACAACACCAGGGAAGAAGTTTTAATCAGAATAAAGGCAGGTTGGAGTTGCTTTGGCAGATTCAAGGACATTCTATTTGATAAAAAGTTACCAATGCATCTGAGAAGTAGAATGTTTAACCAGTGTGTAATGCCAACAATGACATAATGGGGCTGAAACATGGACAACAATTACTAATAGCATGAATAATACAGCTGCTAAGCTGAAGCATATTGCGCACATTTTAGTAGAAGCATGAGAATTTACACACACGAAGCACAAGGTCCAATATTGATTTTAAGATGTGGAGCCATTTTGGATTTGACCCCTGGTGATCGCTATACTCGATCTTGTTGACAGATATACCAAATTACTCGTCTGCTCACAAGGATTAAAAAATGTATAGTTTGTGCTATCTACGACCTATCGTTACGGAATTATCCTATCAAACCCTCATTTGTAGGTAAAATATCACATTTTTGGTTTTACAGGGGTAACAATTTCAACTCACACCGATTTTAGCAAAATTAGTGTCAAATTGTAGAACTTCTAAACTGTTTACTTGTTATGTGCAATGGAAGTCAAAGATCAACAGTGGCTTATAGCCACCCAAGGGCCTTTGACCTTGTTTGCCCTCTATCTCAGTAGGTGAACACAGTACATAGCAAAACTATTCTTTTTCTGAACAATTTGCCACCAGTTTTTCAAAATTATTGTTTTAATCCTTGTGATCAGACGAGTAATTTGGTGTGTCCCTCAACAAGATCGGAGCATTTTCAATTTTTTACCCCTGTATGAACTTTTGAGACCTCTAGCGGCCACCAGGGGTAAAATCCAAAATGACTCCACATCTTAAAATCAACATTGGACCTTGTACTTGTGTGGAAATTCCCACCCTTCTACTAAAAAGTGCACAATGGCTTTCTGGAACAGAAATTACAAACAACCCAAAGTGCAATGGAAGGGAAGATGCTACATGTTACCTTGAGAGGTAAAGAACACTGAAATAAGACGTCAAACTCTAGTCAAAGACATTATGGTGAAACGCAAAGATGCGAAATGGAGATGGGCAGGTCACCTTGCACGAAGGGAAGATAACGACTCACTGAATGGCAACCAAGAACAGGGAAAAGATCAAGAGGAAGAGGAGCTAGGCGGCGTGATGACATTATTGCCTACATGGGACCTGCATGGGATCATGAACAGGGCTACGTGCAACAATGGTCGAACACAGTCTTGTGAGGTGGGATTTTGTTATTGTGATTCAACTTAATTACATGAGAGAGGATTCCCATTTCTCATGGGCTCATCACAATGTAGAAAAGGGTAAACTGCAGTTTGTTAGTTAAATGGCTAAAATATGACTCCTGCCATCCCGCTCGCCTTAAGATTGAGTTACAATACTAAGCTATTACGGGTTAATGGATTGCGCGACAAAGCAATTTTAATGGCTTCTTGATTTGACGGTAAAGACTAGTCCTATATAATTGATTTGAAAACTAATGGAGATACGTGATTGCGACACTTTTCAAACGATTTTACAAAATATTCTATAGACATCAGAATAAACAGTCGTGGTCAATTTTGTCAAGGCTAAAAAAGGTAGACGAAGAGCTTCATTTTAATCACTATCAAGCATTAACAACTTAGAATACTAAGTTTTGTTGTACGATGTCTTTCATTAAGGGATGGGGTATGAACGTTTGGACAGTATTTATTGTGGGACATTAGAGCATATCAGACATATCGAATTGCATTATGAATACGAAGAATGTCCTGATATCAAATAATTTTGATTTTTGAAATTCGCAATGTAATACACATTTTATGGCAAATGATTAAAAATTGATATTTTGATATTTAACAGTACTCAAGTAATTGAAAATTTTGACCTTTCGTATTGAAGATATGGATTTTCCCAAAACACCAAAAAATTAGGTCTTTTTGGAAAAAATCCATAACTTCAATATGAAAGATCAAAATTTTCAATTGATCGTCGGCTTTTCCTCCCAGCTACATACACTTTAAGAATATATCATTAGATTTATAAAATGTACTTCGAGGATTGTTAAATATCAAAAACGTGAAAAATATCAAATTTTAATAATTTGTCATAAAATTTGTATTATATCGTGAATTTCACAAAATGTAAATTATTTGATATCAGAAAGACATTCTTCGTATTCAGAATACAATTCGATATGTCTGATGTGCTCTCATGTCTCACAAAAAATACTGTCGAAACGCTCAAAACGCTCATTCCATATCCCTTAATAAAGCATTTAAAAAATTAAAATACGACAATGTGTAATCTGAAATTCAATATTTTGCATTTACATCTTCATTAGATCCCTAAGGCAATAATAATTTAAAAAACAGAATAGACTCTTATTTGTTTTCCACAAAATATTAGTTTTCATTGATCACATTATGTCCATTTTAATTTCGAGCCAACAAATGAGATAAAACCAAGAAAATTGTCAATGCGTGTATTACTCGCCGATCGTTATTAAAAATGAAGTCAAATAAGGAATAGTTTGCACTGTCTAGAATGCTTTGCTATTGCCAAAATCCGATAACAAAGGTCAACCTCCATTGCAGTCTATACGGGCTATTGACCATGACCTATTTTGCGATGTTTCCTGGGAACGAAACATCCTAGACAATGAGAACTATTCCTTATTTGAGTTCATTTTACGTACAATTGAGACCATCTTCATTGAAATCGGAGCACTTTTAGGTTTTGACCAATGTGTGTGGCCAAAAAACCCTGACCACCCCTATTTTGACCTTTCTTCTTATAACTCAAGAACGGTATGTCGCAGATAGGTCAAATTATACTTTTTCTGAATCGTTATGACTAGAGGTGTGATTTTTGACAAAATCTGTGGTACAGGATATAGATCCCCAGTTTGATGGTGAAGGCGAGCGCCACATGGGCACTTTCTTGTGTGCCATCCCCATATACAGTGTTCAGTTATACTGTTTATAGTTGCAGGGAGTGTGGACGCTAACTGGTATTATGTCTATCCCTTTCATCTTTCTCTCTTCCTCCCCAATCATAGAGTAAAAGTAGGTTATATTAACATCTTGGGATGCAAATAACATCTTGCAATCAGGGTGAGGTAACTCTCTACTGACAACACCTTATGAAACCCCTCATGTATTATGAAGTACAAGAATAAGGAAGGCCGTAGAACCCAAGGCCATAATGGGTACCATCTAGATGGTTCGAAATCGCCCAATCATAACTACTCAGAGGCAAGACCTCAGAATGAAGTTCTGCAGTCATAGCTACGAGGAGGCTCCAAGGCGGGGAAGAGTGGAAGCTTCAGAATGGAGAATAGTAGGAAGACTGGACAAGAGTTATTTGTTTGCACATACAACAAAAGAACAATCAGAACAGAAGAGTTAGAGGAATTCAAGTGGGACATCATTGGTTTAGCAAATCAAGGAGAGAAGGGGAAGGTTTGGAAGAGATTGAAGGGGGAGCTTGGTTGTACAACAGAGGAGCAACAGAAGATGACAAAAAGGCAAGAGGAGTTGGTTTACTGACACATTCAAAAAACAAAGACTACATTATAGAGGTGAAGAGTTACTCAAATCGGGTCATCTTACTAAGACTTCAGCTAGCTGGAAAGGAAGAGATGTGCATCATCCAGGTATATGCAACAACAAGTGACCATGATGATGATGTACAGATGAAGTGGAACAGTTCTATGAAGATATCACAAAAGGATTGGAAGAGCACAAATCAAATTATACTATAATTATGGGAGTCTTTAATGCTAAAGCTTGTAAAAAACAAGAAGGTGAAGAAAATATCTTGGGAAAATTTGGAATTGGAGAAAGAAATAGAATGGGTGACACCATGATAGAATTTGTTGCCCAACACAGTCTTGTGATCACAAATACCTGCTTCAATAAAAATGTGAATAGATACTGGACTTGGGAAAGCCCAAATGGCCATACCAAAAATCAAATTGACTTTATACTCAGTAGTCAGAGAGGAATTGTGAAAAACTGTGAAGTCATCACTAGAGTCAACATCAGGATCTCTTCCAAGCACTGAGAGAAATAGGTATAAATGAAGGGTATGTTTGTATTCTGGAGGATATATACACAGATGCAACATCTCGAATCCATCTGGATAATGACGTTTCTGAAATTGTTAAGATATCCAGAGGAGTTAGACAAGGAGATGTATAAAGAGGAATCAATGTCGATGGAGAAAAATTAACAGACCTCCGATTTACAGATGACGTTGCCCTTACTACCTCAACAGTGAAGGACGTGGAAACACAACTTTATGACTTGAATAAAGAAAGCAAGAAGGTGGGATTGAAAATGTACAAAGAAAAAACAAAATATATGAGAAATTTGGCAACAGATGAAAAGATCATTATTGAAGATCAGGAAATAGAAAGAGTTAAGGAGTATAAATATCTGGACCAAACACTGAGGTTAAAGGATTGTTCGAAGGAAGAAGTATTGAGAAGGATAAAAGCAGGATGGTCATTAACTAAATATTTAGAAACTAAACTACAATCCGCCCAAAGAGCAATGGAACGGCGAATGTTATACATATCACTGCGAGACAAAGTAAGGTGCTCAAACATCAGACAGCAGACATTTTGAGGAAAATCAAACAATCAAAATGGAGATGGGCTGGACATGTTGCCAGAAGAAATGATAACAGATGGAAAAAGAGATTGTTAGAATGGCAACCAAGAATGGGAAAAAGAAGAAGAGGTAGACAGGAGAGGAAGTGGAGAGATGATATAACACCATAGTTGGACTTTATAACCAAACATTGGAGGAAAAAGATACCAGTTTGTAGGAAGGAGCCAAAAGTTATTCTCTTTTAGAAGAAAGACGAAAAAACAGACATAAAAAATTACAGACCTATCAGTCTGTTATCATATGTGTATAAATATTTTACTAGGATAATACAGAACCACAGAACAGAATAAAAGGAGTGCTTGACGAGAACAGGCAGGCTTCAGAAATGGATAAACAACAGTAGACCATCTGCATACCATCAATCAACTGATTGAGAAGGCAAATGAATATAACTTGAAGCTATGCATTGGATACATAAAACTACGAGAATGCCTTTGACTCAGTGGAACATAAAGACCTCTTTATCATCATCAGTCGGCTGCGGAGCAGGCGACTACAAGCTTTCTCCAACTGTTGCGATCTTGGGCAAGCGAAACAATTTTGTTTGGCTGCAGCATCCCTTCAGTATCTCCGAGGAGGTCCTGTACATACTGTAAGTACAGTGTCCGCGGCCGTCCCGGTTTCCTCTTCCCATGTGGTGGAATATAAAGGGCATATTCTTTCACAGGTTCGTCATCTTCAAGACGCAGTATATGGCCGAGAAATTTGAGTTGATGAATCTTGACTCTGGCAACCAGTGGAGTGGTGTTGGTCAGATTGTAGATGGTTTCATTTGGGATCCGATCCACACGCTTGACATGACTCTGTAGCAAGATGTTGCAAAGGCATTGATCTTGTTTTCCATGTCCTTGGTGATTACCCATGACTCGCACCCGTACAGAAGGATAATGACACAAGTTCTCTCAAACAGCTTGATTTTTGTTCCGATTGGCAGGGATGGGCTTCTCCAAAGGCGTTCCAGTTTCCAGAAAGCGGCCCAGGCTAGTGCTTTTCTTCTTTTTAGGTCTCCAACACTAGAGCCCATCTTGGAACCCAAGTACTTGAAGTCTGTGACATGGTTGATGGTACTACCATAGACTTCAAGCGCTGGCTGGGCGTTACAGTTTGCAGTCATATATTCTATCTTAGGTGCGCTGATGATAACGCCTAGATCTGCTGCTGTTGCAGTCCTAGTAAGCTGTGACTGGGCCCGGACTATAGAAGATTCCAACAGGGCAATATCATCAGCAAAATCCAGGTCATTCAGCATCTTAGCAGGATACCTGCTTGACCGACGTGGGTAGGTAACAATTCCAGCGTCAGAAGTTGATTTCTTCAGGAAGTAGTCTACCAGGATAACGAACAGGAATGGTGCCAACACATCACCCTGAAGCACTCCAGTTGTTACTTGGAAAGGCTCTGAGATACTTCCATCTACCATAACGGCACTATTGGAGTCCTTGTAGAGCACCTGGATGGCATTGACCAAAATTCAATTGGAAGAAGTTGCAAGATCCTGATACAAAGGAGGAATTTCAGCTGGAACTAACAAACAGATTCCAGGTCTTGAGCATGGATGATGCCACACCCATCTCTGATAGGTATGAGAGCACCCAATGGGAAATCCAACACCAGAAACAGCATGTTAAACACTTTTTCTTTGCAACCGGGGTTGCAGGTGTTGGCAAAGGTAATTTTCAGCTCCCCGACACTGCGACAGTGTCTCCCCGACGAAGTCAATGAATGTTATTTCCAAATTCTTGAGGACATTTATACAAACGCCACAGCCAAAATCCACATTGAAAACGATATTTCCAAAACAATTCAAATTCAACGTGGACTGAGACAGGGAGATACTATATCCCCACAGATATACACCACATCAATGGAAGATATATTCTCGCCATCTATGTTGATCACCCTCTCCTGTAGGAGAGGGTGATCAACATAGATGGCGAGAAGCTAACAGATCTGAGATTTGCAGATAATGTAGCTTTGGTAACAACATCAGTAAAGGACATGGAGGTCCAGCTCATGATCTGAATATAGAAAGTAAAAAGATTGGACTGAACATACACAAGGGCAAAACTAAATATATGACAAACCACCAGTCAAAAAATGGTCGAACACAGCCTGGTGAGGTGGGATTACTGAATAGGACTTTAAGGTATCCCCTCCAAGTTTTCCAATAAAATAATTTCTCGCAAATAGTTCTGAGTAAACGACGTTTGAAAATCTTGGTACCATTTCATTGGTCCTTCTAAACATTGAGAACATTCTTGAGCACTCATTTGAAATGTATATTATAGAAGTGAATGTGCACAAATTATTTGCAATAATTAGATGTTCTGAAACAATCGATATCATCCCTTCAAACGGGTATTTACAGCTATTCGGCTTTATGCTGAATCCAAAATGTTTCTGCCCCTGCGCAAATAGTTGTATTCGAGGTCGAATACGCATTCAACTACGCGTAAACCATAGCACGCATTCTTGATTTGGGGCTTTGTATAGAAATTACCAGTTGTCCAAAGGCTGTAAACTTTACATTTGATATATAAGTTATAAAATAGTCATCTCTGTAATATTTAGCAAAACCCGAGGATTTTAAACCAGAAATTAAAATATTGGCCTATATTTTGCATACAATGTTTGCGATTCTACGAGGGCGCACTCACATTATTAAGCCAGGGCGATATCATGTGGGGAATGTTTGTACTTATATTGGTATCACTGGATAGAAGACACCTATAGCTATCCATTGGTATCAAATATAATAGTATAGGACATTTAATATAGAAAATTCAGGGTTTCCAGCTATACCCTACGACAGATCAACCTGATTTGTACAGCAAAGTATACGATTCGTCTTTTGGTCGAATTCATTAATTGCACTCAGGCGCGATTCGTCCAAATCAAAATTTCGGTATCTACGTCAGGGAGTAACATTTACCATTAATTTTTGGTGGAAATAAAAGATCATCTGAAACATAATCATAAGCATACAATAACTCAATTTATTCAAAATTCTCGATTCTGCCGAATTCATAACGATAATGAAAATCGTTTTATTTTTTTTTTTTTTGGGGTGGGGGGCAGGGGCGGCGTAATATTTAGTATCATTATAACAAACATTTGTTGTGATGTTCCAAGCTCATAGCCATTTTAGGCTCACGCTCTTTTTACGAATGGCCCCGAATTGCATATTTAGTTTTGGGCGATTGTCGAGAAAAGGTGATATATTGTTAAGAAGTGTTAATTCCGCTTCCAACAATTTTCAAAGTCTTATAGATACCATAAAGGTTGCTCGCGGAAATCCCAATATTTCTAACACTATAACAGTATCGGTTTTAAACCAAAAAGTTGACATTAGTTCCCTGCTTCAATTTCATAGATTTGTCTTTCACTTTGAAGCTATTTATACAAATGTCAAATCAATTTTTTATGCTTTTAATACGAGACCGATCACTGATATTGTGCTTATATATAGCTATAAACGTTCAGTTTAATAGTTTATATTCAATATCTGAAATTTGACATCATCGTCAGTAGATACCAGGGAAATACACTAGCAAACAAACCACACTAGTAATAATATTTGGAGCTATTTGGCACAATAGCAATATTCGCCACCGTCATCGCAGATTTTATATAGCCTTTATTTGCTATTCCAGTTAAAATCCATACACCCCTATGGAAGACATGACCCTAATATTTTACACAGAGTGTGTGAGTTTCAAATGGTGTTACCTGACTGGATGCCTCCATTTTAAATTCACACCCCATGTGTGGGAAATCATGTGTTCCATAATGGGGTGTATGGATTTCATCTGGAATATCCCGATTGGACGATTCCTTCTGACGTCGCTATCAGTAAAACGCCGTCTAATGATACACACAGCGCTTGCAACATATACATTTAAGAGTTGATACGATTCGGACTCAATTTAGCAACAAGGCAAAGAAGTTGGTCAAAATGAATTGTATATTAGTTGTATCTGTGATTATGTCACAAATTGGTGCCTGCCTCGGACAGCAGCCCCAAGTTAGCGACACAAATTCGGTGCAACACATTCGAATTGGTTTATTGTTCAGTGGGAGAAGTGACTTTCTAAATTATCTTATTTTCAAACCTTCTTGTGATATCGCTATTGAAAAAATCAACTCCCAACCGTTCCTATTTAACAACATATCCTTATCGTATGTATGGAGTCCTTTAGACACTCAGTGTGGACGCCCAGTCATGACTGCTCCTGGTGTTGCTTCAAAGATGTACTACAACCACAACCCAGTGGCCATCATTGGGCCACCGTGTAGTACCGAAACGACCCCAATTGCCGATTTAGCCAACTTCTGGAATATTCCGATCCTTTCTGGTACATCCGGAGCATCGTATTTAGACAACAAATTAAGATACCGAACGTTGACGCGGACTTCATTCCATTTGTCCACGATGGGGCACTTTTTCTCGAGTATATTTGAAGGATTCAAGTGGACTGCCACTAGTATTATTTGGGAGAATAAATCGTCCGTACTTTGGAAGTTGCTAGTGGATTCAATCACTGGATCTTTGGAACAGCATGGTATAGAAGTTAATGATGTTTTATTGGAGGATCACCAGAACATGACAGCTGTGCTACCAGCTGCTACAAAACGCGGCAGAAGTAAGTTTACTTGTGATACTAAACACCTACCAAAAAGTAATTCCCCCTTTATTACGAGATAAAACGCAAAATATATGCATCAATTTTAAAAACTGAAATAATGAACACAAACCCAGTAAATTCTGCAAATATTAATACCTCATTGGTCTAGATAGCTCAACGTTTGTAGCCATGGTGACGCCTTGAATAAAAAAGATGCATTTTTGAAAGATGCACTAAAAAGCTACTCAAGTCAGGGTACCATTACATTCTCTACATGAATGGTCAAGGATGACCAGCGGTGACCAGTAAGGGGCGCACCATTAGATTTCCAGGGGGGCATGGGAGAAAAAAAAAACTTCGTCGGCGGCGAAATTTTTTTTTTTCTGCCTGACCCAAACTCCCATGCCCCACCCCCAGAATCTAATGGTGCGTCCCTAACGACCAGGCAACAAAAGCAACATTTTCAATAGGTTTAGGTGCAACTTCTGAACTTTTTCATTCAAATGGTAACCATGACAACAAATTTTGGGCTATTGAGACAAATGAGGCATCACAATTTGCAAAACAAAACTGGGTTTCCTTTTGCTATTTCAGTTTTAATTTTTGATGCATATATTTTGAGTTATTATCTTATAATAAAGGGGGGGGTAATTACTTCTTGGTAGATGTTTATCATTATTTTAATATTAATGTCTTAATACTCGACGCCACTGAGTATAAGTTAAATGTGAAAAAAGGATCTTATTGTTATCTATAGGCAAAATATTTAATTATCGATCATGAGAGTCAACTTGGGTACGCACAGATATTTTCGTCGAGCGTACTATGCAAAGACACACGCTTACGGCACAAGCATATCTTTTGCGAATTGACATGACCAATCACCGTCTTTGGTCGCGCGATCGTGTTGTTCCACGAAAAGTATGCTGACGCAACAGTATGCAAAAGACATATCCTCTCATGATCGAGAATTAAATATGTTGCCTAGATAGTACTGTATATTCTTTGTTGATGTTAAACATGTTTACAATGTTGAGGTACAAACCTTATTGAGTATAACAAACATTTGAGAAAGTTCTTGCAATCTTATTGGTTCTTAGCCGTGTGATATGACACGATATAAGACGACCACTGCGCGTGTGCGTCCATACGATACTCGCAATGCTACTTGAACCAATCCGAGGCGCATAGCAAAATGGGACTGATCGATTCATTCATTCATTCATTTGTGGTTTATTAGCACAATGCATTGTAGCCCGCAGGATAAATTACAGCAAAGTTTGCAAAGTTTAAAAGACATATAGCCTACTCGTATACACAATAAAGAATATGATAAAATGCAAGTGAACAACAAAATAAATAAACAAAATATTGCAGCAAACCCTATAGCACAAACCATACGAAAGTAAAACAAGTTAATAATCCACCCCAAGATATCCAACCCAGACTACTCACAAGCACACAAGATTTCCACAACACAAACCACAACATCAGAACACTGGAAGGGCACATGACCACTCACAACAATTACACACCCACACCACTCAGCATGACACTAGACCCATCCTGAATTATACCACAATCAGAGTCCTCCCACCAACAAAACTCATATATGATAGCCTATCCCCCCCCCCCCCGCCCCTGCCCCTGCACTTTCAATACAACAATACAATAAGATAATATCAAGAATGTGGAAAAATAACACATCAATATAAAAACAGTTAGCCAGCAACATGATTAAAATTAGAGAACTTTACATGAGATCATTGAGCAAATTGACAAAATAAGGAATTGCACTTTTTTGAAACCTATTGGTTCCGCACTTGATTTTGTTAAAATGGTTTGCATTTCTCAGAGAATATATTGCACTTCATCTTTAACTTGTAAAGGCAACCAGGCACTGAACTCATCTGACTTGTAGATATCCATGGCAAATTTAACACAAAGCATTTTACGCCTTTCCTGAAGGCTGGAGAGGTTGCACAGTTCAAGAGCATGGTCATACGACAGATAATCTGGACCAAGAATAATCCTGAGGGCTCTTTTTTGCACCCTCTCTAGCATTGAGACCTGAGATTCGGTTATACCCGCATTCCACACAGGAACGGCATACTCTAATAAGGGCCGCACATAACATTTGTAAATGGTTATCAAATCATCAACAGAAAGGCTAAATTTCTTAAGCACTTTAAGCTTATTAACCTTAAGCTTAAACTTATTGCTAGCCTTGCGCTTGACTTGAGACAAATGAAGATCCCATTTCAAGTCGGAAGAAATTGTAACACCTAAAATGTTCACTTTGTCCACAATTGCCAAATTCTCGGAACACATTTGAACAGGTGTACTGTCAGGTGGGTTCTTCATAAAGGTAACATTCAAGGTAACACACTTGTCAGGATTTAATTTCATATCATTTTGCTCTGCCCAGTCACATAAAACCATCAAGAACATTTTGCAAAGATTCAGTATCACCAAGACGGGTATTCTCAACAATATTGTCATATCATCAACATATTTTAAACTCAGAACCCGGCCACCAGTGACATTTGTGCGGACAGCTTCATTAAATTTGGCCAGAAAACCAAGAAGGCCAAACTTGGTACCCTGCGGAAGACCACCTTTTAGGGTAACAAACTCAGAACTGTGATTTTGATAACGAACACACTGCATTCGTTCTTCTAAGAAACTGCACACCCAAGGGATCTCTGATGGACGAGTTCCCAAATTAAGAAGGTCCTTAATGACGATATTATGATTGATAAGGTCAAAAGCCTTACTGAAGTCGGTTATAACAACCGAACACTTTGATTTTAAGCCCTAGAGCTCTAGGTAATTCCTTATAAAATGTAAGATTTAATTTGACCTACGTATGATTAATATTTTTATTTGAATAAAAAAAAAAGAATGCGAATAAAGGTGTCGTTTTTAACCGCTGTCGTGCATCTATTGTCTCATATAACATTGTTCTACATAAAATAAATGATGTCGTCCGTGTTATATGAGACGATAGATGCACGACAACGGCTAACTCACGATACCTTTATTCTGTAAATGAAAGTGGGAACAACAGGTATAAGACTTTACGTATATTGTGTGTACACATCACCCCGTAACTATCATCACCATGTACAGCGCGGCATACTGCAGTTACTGTCCGTTTTCCTATACACAATACACAGTGCTCTCACCATTGCCGCGTGACCTCTACAAACAGTGTATGTTATAGGTATATGGGCATTGCTTAGTTAACAACACTGTGTGAAAAATAACCGGCCAATATTTTAAATATTCTCCAAATTTCTAGCAAATATATTTCTCTAACATGACCTAAAATTACAGCTAGGTTAGATGTTCAGAAGGGGTCGCACTTTCGTAGAATATGAGTGAGGGCAAAGCATAGCTAGCTCATAGCTAGCCAACTCCCCCGTGTTAATTGAATGGAGATTTGACCGAAAATATTGAGCTATATTGGTAACGGACCGCTCCGTTCTGAAGGATGCCACAAAAAAACGGTACAAGCTACATTTAAACTATTCTAAACAGGTTCTAGAAAATACAGTTTTGTAACATGTCCTAAATTTTTAGCTAATTTAGATGTTTGGAGAGGGTCGCACTTTTGTGTTTTAGGAAGGATATGTAAACGATAGATAACACCAAAAATATGAAGAAATTATTTCCAAACCGTGTTAAGTCAACAATCATTATGTTGCTCATTTTGAAGAATGCTGGTTAACAAAAAGCAGGCCATTGTCTCATTTCGTGAACAAAGGTACACATACCATTGTTTCCTTTCGTTTCCTTTATAATCGGTTACCCAACTGAAGCTATAATACCAGCTTTATTGCGATGTCGCACATGTAAAACAGACACTTGTGCACAACCAGAGAAGATCTGATTTAATCAGTTGAGCTGCTTCAATGAGTGTTATCTTGGTTTAATAGCTTTTAATGGGGTTTAAGTCCTGCAAAGGTCGAGATGAATTCTACTGTAGACATGACTGCATCATGGTTAAAAGACCCAGTTGCTCTGATTTTCGTAAAATTCTTTCGTCTAGCTTTAGGGATTCAGAAAGTGAATAGTTTGCACTATCTGTGATGTTATCAAGGTAGATATAAAGAACCATGGCCATTGTATACTATACCCAGCTCAGTATACACTGTTGGGCCAACGTTAGCGGGTGGCACCGTCGGCGTTGGTGCGGCAAGCCAACGTTGGGTCAATATTGTTCTGGCGATTTTGCGCCAATTATCGGTTAATCAACATTGGTCCAAGGTTACAAATTGCTACAGTCGGCAAGGAGTGTTCATAAATACGTATTATTAGTGAACGCGAAAGTTATATATGTTATATAGTCTACACTAGTCGTTATCCATGGACCCGAGGGAGGGTCTACATGTATACATAGGGCCTGCACTTTGGCTCGTTTTTTGCAGGTTTACATGGTCCAATAATCACAAGATGACTGACATGTGGTAACAAAGGAAGCAGTCACTGCAATTTGATTATGTCCCATATGATTGGCCATTCAAGACACCCCTGTGAATATACTATAGCGGCCTTTTCAAAATATAATACCTGTTTGCTTGACTGCATTGACAATACCGGGAACAATACACACAGTGTATGCATTGGACAAACTTTTTACAATAAGGATGATAAGTGATGATGTGACCTCCAGATTTATACATCGTTCGTCTCTCACACTGACGACATTTGATTGAATGGACTGCGCCGTGATTACGGTGAAGGACACCGGTTCAAATCCTTTGTTTGGAGCCAATCGATAAAAGCATGCAGGGCCTCTATACCCTATACCCATGTACAGTTTATCCCTTACATAACCTATGTCTTGAATACGCTGGCAACGTTATGTAATAATCGGATTAATACTATATAGCAGCAGGTAAAAACAAGTTTTGAATAATCCGCGCTACAAAGTCCCATTCAGTGATCCCAGCGAAAGTGGAAAAAAAAAATCAAATTGTTACGTGTATAAATTTTTTAATGAAAAACAAATGGCAAAAAAACAAAACAGGAAAACGACAGTATTGACGAAGTTGAAGCCCCATTCAAATACATGTAGCTAATTTATATACTGTCAGTACCGGTATATAAATTACAGACTCACGTAAATGCATTTTTTTTTTGTCTTAGACACATGGCTTTCGGCTGAACCACTACACTAGCAAGCTATGTTAGCACATCTATGACAATGACGAAACGTACAAAATCAGCCATAGGCCTTTTATGACCTTTGACATTCTTTTGTGGCGAGTGACATGGTCTTTCAATTCACGCCGAGTGTCCTTGACAGGTTCGACTATGCTTCAGTGGTCATGAAAGAATTCAAAAGATAACCTCTGCCCCAATAATCCCAGGCAATTATCTGAAACTGCTCCTCGGATCATAAGAACTCAGTCCTCAAATGATAGTCATAATAATGTCCAAAATATAAAAATTACTGACTATCATTGAAGACTGAGTTCCGCAATCTAGTATCCAAAATCTGAATTTTGATGATTTTTACGATCGTCGGGATGAAAAAAAATCAAAAATCACTGAATGGGCCTTTAGTTCCCTACTCTCCTTACCCTGGCAATATAAATCAAAGAAAAATAAAGAAAAAAATAAATAAAACAAGAAAAGAAAAATTCACATTTTTGATATATAACAGTCCTCGAAGTAAATATCATAAATCTAATGATATATTCTTAAACAGTCCCTGGCATACCATACATGTATAGGCCTATGTATAGTACATTAGTCTGCTTTATCTGTTTTGTGCTGTTTAAGCAAATTTAAACATAATTTCCATAAAATGTAAGCTTTTACTGTCAGATATGTCCCCTTTTAATTTTGAGCAGAACAAGTGAGGTAAAGCAAAGAAAATTGGAATTTACTACTACTAGCGCCAATGAATGTTATACGATTGTAAAGCGGTACGATCCTCTGGGTGTGTGTGTGTGTGTGGGGGGGGGGGCGCGTATGTGTGTCCTGCACGCGTATTTTTCTGCAACTATAACGGGACGCAATACGATACCGGTATGTTATAAGAATCAAACTTACAAGAAAGATGGCTCTTGTCAAATCCTACAATTCTGTCAGAGAAAATATGCATATTTGCATTAAAATTTTTTATTAATTGACATAATTGATTAATTAATAAATATTTTATTTAATGATTTACCATAATTCCAAACATGTCAAACAATATGTCAAATTAAAGCTAATGAAATGCTTTATAAATTGGTAAGAGCACATTTTGCAGAATGCATTTAGTATTTTAGTTACATGATTCCAAACATTCTATTCCAATTTTTTGCTACACACGCATAGGAGCTGTACTTTTAGAATCCGCGCCTAATCAATAATAATTGTCTTTCAATCCATTGTCAAAGTACTGTGCTCCCTGTAGCATTATAGTGACCAGGTCGCGATATTTTTTTCCTAGTCAACATTTGCATCACATAATACATTTACATGATATAGGCCTATATGAGGCTGGATTGAGCTGTGTTCAGTTTTATACGGCGGATTTATTGCCATAATTATTACCTCTTACTTAACAAAAGAAAAACAAATTTATTCCAATTAAAATTCTACCAGGGTTCGAACCCACAACCTTTTATTTAACAGTCGAGATCGAATACCACTACGCTGTGAGTGCTTCTGCCAGAAATGCGTTTGTTCATCATACTTATTGATTACGGAATAAATCGCAAACACACGATATATAAACTGCTCAAATAAAGAAAGTCCGCAGTCATGTAACCCGTCCTACACAAACACCTGATCTTGTTATGACAATATGATTAAAAAGGTCGTGTTCAGAATCATGTTAGCTGCAATTTAATACCAAATTTGCTGCATAAAACTCTAAATTCACAGAGATTGATACCAGTATATGAAATGTCGTGCATTTTCAAAAGTTGCAAATTAAAAACGGACCAAGCGGACTGTAGAGGAGAATGGCAGAGCGCGACCATTGACATAGCCCGAAACAACCGCTAGGTCATATCGATCGCATCGTGCCCTAGTGTTCATCAGTAAAGCACTGTAGCAATCCAGGCGTTTTAGATTAACAATTGAATAAAGCGCGCACTTGGGATAGTCGACATGGACCCATCGTGGGCAAGCAAGCTTGACCATATTGCCACGTTAAGCAATTTCTACTGCGTGCTTCATTCTGATTTGCAACTTTTGAAAATGCACCAAATGCCATAAACTGGCATCAATCTTTGTCGCTTTTGAGTGTTTGGTAGCAAAATTGGTATCAGATTGGAGCTAACAAGATTCCGCACACAACCGTATCAATCAAATTGTCACAACAAGATCAGGTTTTGGTGTATTAGGACGGGTTACATGACTGCGGACTTTCTTTATTTGAGCAGTTTATATTACGTGTCTATTAGTAATAAATACGTAGGGGGGCCTATATAATCTCCAATCAATAATGAACCTTGCCTCCGACTATGCGGTTCCTATGCAAATGTTGACTAGTAAATTATATCAGGGATATAAAGGGATAGGCATCGTAGCTATTACGTAACACACCGAATGATGTAGTTTAACTCTAGACAATAGGCGCCATATTGCAGGAGGGTTAGAGTTCATAGAGGAAACGTTAAAGGTTAGTAGATTAGGTCACCCAGGCACATCACTAATGTGTTTCACGAGTTGTAATACCGACAGGTAAAAACATTGATTTTGTAAAATTCTCCCGATTTTTAAAATTACTAAATAAGGTTAGTACTTCAAACCATTCTTTGATGAATCTATGCAATATGACGGTAATTTTTGAAACATCTAAGAATCAATCTTAAACATCTTCATGATATTCATTTTTTTGCGCATGGTCAAAGCATGCTCTTGCGCTATCCGCAGACTATCCGGTGGAAACTTCAAAGCAACGATCATGCGTTAATATTTACAAAATGGCGAATGATGTAGTTTAACTCGAACAATAGCGTGACCGGCGTGACGTAGTTTTTGGCATTGTTCCTATATGCACTTTCACCCTCCTGATTATATAGGCGACCAGGTCCTAGAGTGTGATGGTTTTGCAGCAGATGACAGTGCTCATTCAAGCCTGTCAAGGTCAGTTAGTAGCCACTTGCTGAATGGATGGCCATTATCAGCTATCAAAGAGATGCCTTGTGCAGCTGCCAATCACAGTAGAGGTTTGATAACATTTTGTTAAAACCCAAATGTGATATAAGGACAAAGCTGTGCATGTTGGTACTTAATTGTTTGGATTCTTATGTTGAAATTCCCTTGTATTAGTATTTTTATGTGTAGTGTATATTGTTCATAAATTATATAGCTTTTAAATTTTGGGCATTTTTGCTCTGTTGCACTGTACCATTATGGAATTTGAGCAAATCAATTACCGACACAAGCAGGTATACAGTGTATTATTTTATTTTTATTTCGTATCTCAGGAGCACAGCTCACTTGGTAAGGCTTCAGAATTTGGTACACGAGCGCTTCGAACTTTAAATCGGAAGGTGGTGAGTTCGAGCCTCATCACGGTCACATTAATTTTATAAACCAAATATTGTTCGAACTTTTCATATTTGTTTTTCTTTTATTGTTTCTTTTTCTTTGTCTTTTTTTCTTGTTTTATTTAATTTTTCTTTATTTTTCTTTGATTCATATTGCCAGGGTAAGGAGTGGAGGAAACTAACGGCCCATTCAGTGATTTTTTCATCTGGACGATCGTAAAAATCATCAAAATTCAGATTTTGTACAATGATATAGTCAGTAATAATCTTTTGATCATTATATGACTATCATCATCCGAAGAGCAGTTTCAGACAATTGCTTGGGATTGTTGGGGCAGAGGTTATCTTTTGAATTCTTTCATGACCGCTGAAGCAGAGTCAAACCTGTCAAGGACACTCGGCGTGAATTGAACTGATTTAATTTATATACTGACAGTATATATAAATTAGCTACATGTAGGCCTATTTGAATGGGGGTTCAACTTCGTCGATACTGCCGTTTTCTTGGGTTTTTTGCCATTTTTTTCATTAAAAATTTTTATAAAAGTAACAATTGGATTTTTTTTTAACTTTCGCTGGGATCACTGAATGGGGCTTTGCAACGCGATATATTCAAAACTTGTATTCACCTACTGTTATAGCATTAATCCGATTATTACACAACTTCGCCAGCGTATTCAAGACATCCAATGCAAATAATCACCTAGATTATGACGTTCATACCGTAAATATGGCGGAGTACTCAAATTCATTCAACAAAAGCATGATTACAAGCTATTGCAATCTACCGCGACAGCTCGTCTCACACTCATAACAAATGCACTATAGGATCAAATAGGTTGACGACAACGTTTGATTGAATGCACTGCATTGCGCCATGATTACGGTTGAAGGACACCGGTTCAAATCCTTTGTATGGAGCTAATCAATAATTTCACGCACATCCTCTATTATTGCCCAATTATTGCCCGGGATGATTGCACACTGTAAGCTATTGTTATAATGTTTGATGAAATCGTGTTTAACTATTTGCTTAAAGCCATATTATAACATTTGCTGTTGAGGACGCCCTCACTGATTTTTTAAAATTCATTTTTTTACACAATTATATTGTACTTTATTAAACCAATATACCCTGCAAAAATCAAGACTCTAGGTGCTGTAGTTTTGTCAAAATCCGATATTTTGAATAAAGCGCCGGAACCGGCGTCTTATTATTACGATGGAATTATTAGTCGAACGCATACACGATGTTCATAACACACAGTGCGGGACGGTGATCTACACAACAAAGGGTCGTACCATAACATGGCCGAAGGAGTGGTACGTATTGGCGACATACGCGCTGGTAGTAAATTCCAATTTTCTTTGCTTTGACGTAGTTGTTCGGCTCAAAAATAAAAGGGGATATATCTGACAGTAAAACTAACATTTTATGTCAAAGAAATGCTAATCTATTTTGTATGATAATGTTATAATATTGCTTTAAGAAAGCACAATACAGATAAAGCAGACAGATTTACTACATGTGGTACATGTATATACATATAGGGAATGTGTTCGAGTATTACCTAATTATAATAGGGGCGTATCCAAAAATGAATTCACACCCCTTTCAAATGTCGAGCCAAAGTGCAGGCCCTATGAGTATACAAATATATACTGCCATAAAGCCTTTGCATCGGGGCCTGAGATTGGAATTCCAGTTTCCTTTCTCACGAAGTAAGGGCTAAGAGTAAAATTGTACAATTGTGTTTGGGAGTGGCCTTCTCTCTTTTCTCTTTTTCCTGGCTATTTTCTTCCATTTCTTGCTTTGTTTATCAAAGCTATCTAAACCAACATGCATATATTAGCCTACACTGGCTATCCAGGCTTGTGCATTTGTATGAGCTTGGAACGGTCCATGGTTTTCCATGGATTAGCATGTGTTCCTCACGGACCAACCTGGGTAAACAAACAAATGAGAGGTTCTTGTTAAAACTATGGGCCCGAGGTGAGATCAATAGTACTAAAGGAAAATTTTTCTCGGCCAAATGAAAAGCAATAATTTTCATTTTTTCAGTAAATGTCAGGAAAAACTGTAATGCTTGATACTGTATTTTTTTTTTCAAATCTTAGTGTTAAACTTAGTCGTGAAATTCAGTCATTTAGTGTAAGATTTTCGATTTTGATAGGCTTCAACTCTGCCCGCGAGCCTTTTTTTGGATCAACCTTTTAGCTTTTCAAAGTAATATAGTTCGCTTAAGAAGGATTTTTCCCAACTTTCTAACGCACATCACCGTGAGCGATGTATCATAGTTTTGTCAGAATTTCCGTTTTGATTCCATAATTTTTGACTACCAGCTGAACATTTTTCAAATCCACGCGTGAAATCTTAGGCCAATACTAGCATTGTGGATCGATATCTCTGGGTGCCCGGCCTGGATACAGTGTTGCCAGAACTTCAATATAGCAAAGAAATTACCTAGTGTTTCAATTGTCATGAAGGTGACTGGGTGTAGTATAGTGCCTTTTGTTTGTGTTTGTTTGAAATTGCTTAAACCCACCGAAAGTCATAATGAAGCAGCCAAAACAATACAAGGTTAAACATGGAAGTTTATAACAACCTATTATAATGACCTAAAGGAAAAATCATTTATGGCAACAATGAGCCTTGCATTGTAAGTCATGGTTAAAATGTGTACCCACCCCACCCCCACAGGCCTACATAATATTACATACCGGTACCTTATAATATTTATATAGCACGGCTATAATAGCTATACATTTAGAAAGCAGGTCCTAAATTATGACAAATAGGCTTACACAAACCCGAACGCAAGTCTGAAGGGTGTAATGAAAATGTCAACCCGCGATGGGGGGGGTCATTCAAAATTCACCTGGAGATAGGAGGGACAGAAATAAACAAACAAACAAACGGACAAAATGGTTTTCATAATCATGGAATCCATAGCCCCTATAAATTGAAATTGCAGGCTATCACGGGAGCAAATTTCCAAAATTCACCTCATTTACCAGAATTGGGGATTTGGGCTACCAAATCGCTGGTCAGGCAATCCTGGTTTTCAATGGAAAAGGGACCTGGTTGACAACAATTGAAATATCGATTATTTCTGCTGGTTGCTCTCGAGATAAAGTACTGAGTTGGACATTTTCGGAGCATGAAGGGAAAAAGGGTAAAATAAAAACGGAAATTCTGACAAAACTATAATATATAGACCCACACGATGTGCTTTACAGAGGTGGGAAATATCTTTCTTTAGCAAACTATATTAGTTTGAGACGCTAAAAATGAATTCCGTAAAAAGCTCATGGGCGCTTCAGACTCAGTATTGTACGTACAATATTGTATGTACAATATGTACGTTATTTAATCTATTGCCATTCTATTTCCAGTAATGTTTAAGTTCTAACGAATGTTTGATGACGTAAAATCGATAATATATTTCTGCTAGATATTGTATGTAACATATTATCGATTTTTCGTCATCAAACATTCGTTAGAACTTAAACATTACTGGAAATAGAATGGCAATATATTAAATAACGTACATATTGTACATACAATATTGTACGTACAATACTCGGAGTCTGAAGCGCGCTTAACTGTATACTTCATTAATATATTCTTTGTTTATTGATTGGTTAAAAGAAAATTATTTGACGTTTGGACTCTCCAGCTTCTATCCTGAGTGAACAGTACGACCAATTTAAGCACAACCTATATTTTGCCCTTAAAAAAATCGAATAGGGTAAAATCGGGCTAACCAATTAATTACAGCAGGGCGAAATCACGCTATGGCAGTTTCGCGTGCGTGAACCGTTCCGTCGCATCGAATGCGAGAACGCGGAAGGCATGGTCAAAAGTACTATTTACGGCTTGGAGGTACTATTTACGGCTCATCCGGGACATTGAAAATACTATTTACGGCTTAGAGGTACTATTTACGGATAGGAGTACTGATGGTAGAACTATTTTTGGTCATGTGATCCACTTTTAACCAATCAATGAACAAGAATATATTAATGAAGTATATAATAGCTTATAGTGTTACGCCCAGATTGTAAAGTGCGCAAATTTTGTTGATTTGTAGCGTGAGAGTACACAATTGAATGAATACTTAACGCGCGGATCGCCTTGTCGTACATTATACCGCGTACTTTCACCCTCAAATTGTTTGATCCCATCTATTAAAGGAGTATTTCGTGATCCTAGCATACTCTTTTTATGACATTTTTCAGTAGATATCCACGAAAAAAGCTTTTTCGAGTTTGCGAGTTATGAATGATTATGTGTATTACACTGCTCCATAGACAATGTGTTGTAATTTCGTTCTGGTGCACCAGAACGAAATTCAAATTGCACGATATCTTTGCTAAACGAAATAATCTGCAAGAAATTTTTTGTATATAAACATTATGTAGCCATAGGTTTCCAGTGATATAAAAATCTCAACTTTTTTTGAGAAAAGTGGGGGGATGAGGCTGTGGATCACGAAATGCCCTTTTAAGGACTGAAATTGTTTTTGATCCGTCTTTTTAGGACCCATTTTTTAACCCCCCTATATTTTCCACTCCACAGTATTTATTAACACTCCCTTGGCAATCAGCGTTCCAACAATCCTGCAGGGACAAAATGATGTTGACCCAGCATTGGTTGTCAATATTGGGCCAATGTAACGTTGGCCCACACTCCATGGCTGTCTGTGTATGTATTTTGGATTTTCCGTGTGTCTTTAAATTTTTTGAATAAAACGTTAAATTGAGTTAGAGATTGTTGAGGTCTTTTTAATTAATGGAGCTAGATATTTTGACGGTTGTTATGCTTGTATGCAATAAATCGACTACTGTTTTTAAGGCTTAATAATGGGCATAGGCATTGGGCAATCACGGAAGTCAGGTGCATTTAGTGTGCCGTTAGATCAATATTTTTTTCTTTACTACAAACGTCAATTTATTATATAGCTGAGAAACTTATAATTAAAATATCTATATCGGTGGTTAAAATTAGATACAATTAACAATAAATTGTGTTACGAATCATGAACGGCCGAGTAGAGTAGCAATAAGCTATAAAGCAACGTATAGCCAGCTTTTTAGTGTGGGTGGGGGTGTGTGTGTGGGGGGGGGGATAGCAAATTGTCGTACCTATAAATTTTTTTTGGTCAATTTTTCGTCCCACCTTTAGTCATTTTAATGACACTTTACTCTTTGCTGCACCCATTTTCATCCCTGAAAAATGCGGGGGGCTAAGCCTCCCCTGGCTATGCATAAAGGTATTTAGTCATTAATATAATTATTTTGTTTTTGGATATGAGGAGTTATCACAAGTAGAACGTAACCGATTTCATCTATTTGTATATACTAATGCTTTTTGGAAAGTAGAAATTAAAGCTATATTTAAAAAAACCTTCTTTGCCCAAGTGTCCATCATTTAATGCGAGTTGCTGTATAAATCGCAGGCGGGCAATTACCACACAAAAAACTAATAAAAATCAGTAAAATATACCACTTGGCATATGATGTCACCTGTCAATCAAACTCAGTTACTTTTTGTTTACGATTTAAGGGAGGTGTAATGAGCGAACCGTGGTTTGGATTCCAGAGGGAGGGTGTCTGTAAGAGGCACAGCCATCAGAAAATGAATAACTGAGATCGCGCGCCAAATAAACTTACTGCAGTAATTTTCCAAGTCTTTAAAAAAATAGGCATAGGTGGGAATCGAACCCGGCACCTTCCGGTTCTGAATCAACGGATAGTATCACTAAGCCAACTTCCTATCTGCACTAAAACCTGTGATATTAATTCTTGATAATGCTTAACAGAAAAGATCAATACTAATGTACGATGTCATTCAAAATCAAATAGAAGTCCCACAACTAAATTAGCAATCGATAAATCTGCTCACTCAATCATCAAATAATCAATCGAAAAATAAATAAATAAATAAATAAATAAATAAATAAATTAATTAATGTGTCCGTTCTCTCGAGCCCCAATAAAATAAATAAAATAAATAAAATAAATAAAATAAATAAAATAAATAAAATAAATAAAATAAATAAAATAAATAAAATAAATAAAATAAATAAAATAAATAAAATAAATAAAATAAATAAAATAAATAAAATAAATAAAATAAATAAAATAAATAAAATAAATAAAATAAATAAATAAATAAATAAATAAATAAATAAATAAATAAATAAATAAATAAATAAACAAATAAATAAATAATACAAAAAGAAATTATAAATTAGTTTTTCTAGGCCCTTCGCTGGAAAAATAAAGCAGCATAAGAAAAGTGACAGACGCACGGTTTCGAACAAGCGACGCTCAGAACAGTAACTAAGAAACCACAACGCCACAACGCCTTAGGGGGCACACCACTAAATAATCGTCCCATTGAAATACACGTGAAAACACAAGAAAGTAAATTAGTTTTTCTACCCTTTTGCCTAAAGATGAGAAAATGTCATATGGATTTTCTAAAAGTATAAAGTCAGAAATTTAATAAAAATTTATTTTTTTGGGGTCCTTTCAGTCGAATTTTTGAGCTACGGGCACCTGAACAGCGCCCTCATGAATTTCAGCCGACAATTTCGCCTCCTTACCAGATCCGGCCTTGATATCATTCCGACAGCCTGTCACTAATTCACAATCGATTTGAAACATTTCTTGAACAGATTTTAATGTTGAGATTCTACTCTATTGTTTTCATCAAAAACAAGCACGATTCACTTAAATATAGTACCCTCGAGAGGCTGATATATTTCGCTCAGGCGCTATTTTTAACCGGAACTATACAAGGTTACACCAAATGCGGAAGGATTTAGTGTTGTGCCCCCTTCTAAGGAGAAAAATTAATTTTTTTCCTTTATTTTTTGAATATTTTGAAAGAATAGACAGTTTAAAGAAAAAGTGTAAAATATTTTTCTTCTATGTGTCTTAATTACGTAATGAGAACGTTTTTCCGAAAAATGGCAAATGCCGCTTTTGTCAAATTTGAGCCAAAAAAGCACGTTAATCTCGCATTAGGCCTACACCCAAAACACGCCATGTAGGCCTATCTAGTTTTACCTCTAAATGCTCATTTTTCTTTAAATAAAAGTAAGTCACGTTAATAATTAATTACAAGGGTCCAGTAGCTAAAAATTGTGTAATAATTACCCCCCCCCCCCCTCACAAAAACAAGTTTGGGCGTGTTTAAGGACCCGGGCAGATTTATAACTTCAAACCAAATCAATGAAAATCGTAGAAATCTTATTTTTTGACATATCTCGACACTTTGTTCAGCTTTGAAGTCCCCTGACGGAATTATATCAAGCACGATTTGCATCTATTTCGATTTAAAATTACGCATTAACATCTATACTATAAATATAAATCGAAATTAACATAATTCAAGCAAAAGCCGACTTTAATTTTGGCTGAATTTATCAAAAAGCCGATTATAGACCAGGTTGAAAAAAGTGCCTTCGAAGGGGACCAAATGCGGAAGGATTTAGTGTTGTGCCCCCTTAACCTTTAACGTTACGCAATATTGGCACGTGACACGGGCACATGTCTGCGGGTAAAGATACTGCATGATAGAAAGGCACACAAAGGGTCGATCCCTGAAGTTAACGGTCATTGACATGTAACCAATTCTTTGTATACCAGCTACAGTCAACCTATACAAAGAAGTATATTATTAGGCGTTGACGCAATCATCAATGTGGGAAGTATAAAACCATAGTCGCCACTCGTGCACTTGTTTGAGTCCACGGGTATTCCGAAAACAGCCTTCAACCCTGAATTCAGAGGTCGACTTTGGATTGTTACATGCAAATACAAACTAATTATATCATGAAAAAACCCACCAAGAGGACTACGATACTTATTCAGAGCCAATCTACATTCTGTTATTTACAAAAGCCGACGATCAAAGTAAAATTATAAAAGGAGCAAGACTGAGATATCAACGTTAAATCACGGTAAGCCTAAAATCGCATCGAAAACGCCAAAATACAGTCACAAAATTTATAATATTACAAAATCACCACAACGAATTGTAACGTAGGTATGCAGAAAAGAGTTGTATTAGCAATAACAAAGTATGTGCAAAAAGATTTGTCTTTAGCATGTCTCTTTTTTGGAATATCACCAAAAATATGAAATTTTGGAAAAACGCCCCAAAATTTAAAACAAACACGAACCTTCCAAAATAAATATATATTAGCACTTGGCGGCCCAGTCACTACCTGTCGCTGTGATTTGGGGTAACTCGTTGCTTCCCTTCTCCAGATACCTGTACTTCAAGGTCGCTCATACCCCATGCCTTAACGTGATGATTGAAATTTGTGAACGCAGTGGAAAAATTGCGTGCCCTGTTATATTTCACCTTCAAACATGTAAATCGTCTCGAATGTTTAGGTCTTAAATAGAAAAAATTCTGTTTCGAAGGTTCCATGTCAACAATTTCTAGAAAAGTCGTTCCTTTGCCTTGAAAATGTAACGACATCGTTCGCTATTTTCTGCGATTCCTTTTCTCCGATGAAGGCACCAGATAGATAAACCTCCCTTTTACGCAATTTTTTTAAATCTCAGACTTTTTATCGTTTATTATATTTACTCTATCTTACAATGCCCCTGATTTGTTAATTAAGTGATATAATCATCTGACTAACCAATCAAATTAGAGCTTTTAGATCTTATAGCAATTTTAAGCTTAAGCTGCTTTAACCCCATCTGGTTGGTTCAATACATAATATTTATAGTCCTTCGTAACCAATAAAGTTTGGACTAGTATAGTGCCCACGGGGCTAATATACAAACCTATAATATACTTATTGATCTGCACCATGGAGGTCAAGTCTTGTCACAAGTGGACAAATATTATGTCTCCAAACTACCATTTATTCACGGTACAAGGCATAAACCGACAATACAACAAGGTTTTAATTGGTGTTTTGTAACACGCTATACAATTCAATTGGATTTCAATAATCAATGTCAGCTTTATTTTTTCTCTCTTATTCAGTTAGCAACCTGGACAACCGATTCTTTTGTTATGCAAGGCTCACTCAGCCATTTAATGAGGCAATACAAACGATCGAATTTGGTGTTGAAATGAGCTAAATTTTGAGTTACACCTTTTCAATGTAAAATTTATTTTCTCGGCCAAATGAAAAGCAATCATTTTCATTTTTTCAGTAAATGTCAGGAAAAATTGTAGTGCTTGATACTGTATTTTTTTTTTTTTTTCAAATCCTAGTGTTAAACTTAGGCGTGAAATTCAGTCATTTCGTGTAAGATTTTCGATTTTGATAGGCTTAAACTCTGCCCGCGAGCCTTTTTTGGATCAACCTTTTAGCTTTTCAAAGTAATATAGTTCGCTAATGAAGGATTTTTCCCAACTTTCTAACGCACATCACCGTGAGCGATATATCATAGTTTTGTCAGAATTTCCGTTTTGATTTCACCATTTTTTACTCCCGCCTGAAATATTTTCAAAATCAACGCGTGAAATCTAAGGCTAATACTAGCATTGTGGATCGATATCCCTGGGTTTAATAGGAATACCGGCATGGCTAGAGTGTTGCCAGAACTTCAATATAGCAACGAAATTCCCAGGCCTAATAGCGCTCCTACTGATCACAGCGGCGTAGCTGGGATTTTTTCCAAGGGGGGCAAGCCTGTATGGGGCGGGGGCCCAAATCCACCAAATTTCTCTGCACTTGGGGGAGAGGAGGCGGGGGCCCAAATAGACAATTTTGCCAGGCTTATTGAATATAATCGTATGGTATTGCATATCGTATGGATTCTCCATCTCTCTGCCCCTCTTTTTCCTTTTTCCTCTTTTTTCCTTGCACTAGGGGGCGGGGTCCGAAATAGGCAAATTTTGCCAGGGGCAATTGCCCCCCTGCCCCCGGCAGGTACGCCACTGACTGATCATGTTTATAGCACGATGAGGATCTTTCATCACGTGAGTGATTAATTATTTGATTTCATCATCACCGTGATCATCGGACCAATGTGTTGAAATTTGCTTCTCCTCAAAACAACTTTGCCCGACAATCTTAATAATCATAATATTACGCTGTATGTTTTATGATCAAGCAAACTGTTTGGAACATACTTCCAAATAACCTTCGTAACACCCCCAGACTTTCGTTATTTAAACGCCAGCTTAAAACCAATCTTTATAAATTGATTGTTTTTATGTTTGTTTGTGAATTTCGTGCTTTACGCGCTTTGAGCTCCTCATCAGAGATTGTGCCTTATAAGAACCATTCATTATCATTGTTAACTTAAACAGGTTTTTGTTTTCAAACAAAAACCTGTTCAAGCAATTATTTAAAATTGCTTGCCTAAAAACAGAATAACTTGGATGTTAATACTTGACGTAGTGTTTCAATTGTCACGAAGGTGACTGGGTATGGTGCCTTTTGTTTGTGTTTGTTTGAAACTGCTTTTGGAAACCCACCGAAAGTCATAGGCCCTAATGAAGCAGCCAAAACAATACCAGGTTAAACATGGAAGTGTATAAAAACCTATTAAATATAACCCTAAGGAAAAAAAAACATTTGTGGCAACAATTAGCCTTGCATTGGAAGTCATGGTTAAAGTGTGTTGAGTACCACCCCAAAGTTTCCCTACATACACCCCCGCTACCCACCTCACACACCTCTGCACCCACCCCACCCCATAGGCCTACATGTACATAATATTACATAGCATAGCTATACATTTAGGTATACGCCTACATGTCAAATTAAAAACAAACCCGAACACAAGTCTGAAGGGTGTAATGAAAATGGCAACCCGCGAGGGGGGGGGGGGGTAGGTCATACAAAATTCACCTGGAGATAGGAGGGACAGATGATTAAAATCCCGGATAATAACACGCTAATTTTTCTAGGTTTGGACCGTGGATTTTCCCATGGACCTCAAGCGTGCGTCTCTTAATACGGACTAACCTAGGTAAACAAACAAACAGACAGACAAAATGGTTTTCATAATCATGGAATCCATATAAATTTAAATTGCAGGCTATCACGGGATCTCCTCCCAAAGCTTCTTTTTATCCCAGGAATAATTTCCGGGTCTATCCAGATTTTGAGGAGAGCCAATCTTTCCTTGTCATTCCAATTGACCCGATGCGTTTATTTATATTAAAGCCATATTATAACAGCTCCATACAAAATAAATTAGTATTTCTTTGCCATAAAATGATAGCTTTTATTATCAGATATGTCCCCTTTTAATTTTGAGCCGAACAACTGAGTAAAAGCAAAGAAAATGGAAATTTACTACCAGAGCCGATGTCGCCAATGTGTATCACTCCGTCGGTTGTGTTACGGTACTATCCTTTGATGTGTATATCCGTCCCGCACGCCATGGACGTACTGTGTCGTGTATGCGTTCGACTAATATTTCCATCGTAATAATAAAACGACGGTTCCTGCGTTTTATTCAAAATCTATTTTGACAAAACTACATCACCTATAGTCTTGATTTTTTGCAGGGTATGTTAGTTTAATATAGTACAATATAATCATGTAAAAACAGAATTTTGAAAAATATTGAAGGCGTCCTCCTCAGCAAATGTTATAATATGGCTTTAACATTTGCAGCTGCAGCCATGATGATATTACGCAGTAAATTACTCTGCTTAAAATTTTGCGCGAGTGATATACTCGCAGTTATATCCGACAGCCCAATAGTGCTGTCCACACGTAATTACTATTACTATTACCGGACGCAACGTTCGGTCTTAATCCTGCTCATCTTCGGCTTTAAATCGTCGGATTTAAGGCACATTATGTCCGATACTGAGTTACATCCGATGCTCGTTCACACTGTCACTTATATCCGATACTATTACCGACGTAATTTAAGTCCGGTAATAAGTGATTTAAGTGTGAACACGACTAAAGATACTAAGGGTCTTTTTATCTTTTCAGTTTTCGTAAGTCTATTGTTCAGAAACGAAAACGAAAGGGATTAAGTGAGTTGATCTGTAACTTGAATTTATTGTTAAGCTTGAAGTACCAATCAGCTTATTTCAATAGAGGTGGATGTGTCAATAAAGGCTGGATGAGACAAGATTATGGAACACCGATGTTTTTTAGTGGTCTAGCGCCCCTCTCGTTTTTGATGGTCTTAAATTGGCTCACATTCATGTGACAAACGCCACTCCGAATGAAAAGGTCCACTATTTTTGCAAAACGTTGAAAATAAGCCTTTAAACACAAAAGGTCCGCTTATGAGCCGGTCGTACCCCAATAAATCCTGGCTACGGGTCTGTGCAGGGCCGCAGTGTCACCCTTCCCTCGTATTAATCATGTATATCTCCTTATTTCGCCTCCTCCTCGCCCTCCGAATCGGTCTCCTCGCCCCTCCCCGGTCCCTTCTCTCTCCTCTCGAGTTCTTTTTCTCTAGTCTTTCCGTCGCTCCCTCTGCTCTCTTTCTCCCTCGCCCTCCCACTCTCACTTGTTCAGTCTGTCAGTCTCAAGTATCTCTCCCTCCTTCTTTGCGAAATTTATCAGTACATGAGTATGATCAATGACTGACAAAAATCAGCTCTGCAAAAATAAACATTTTAAATAAACTCGGATCTCGCATATGGGCCCAACCTATTATCAGATTAGCAATTCCAATAAATTGAATGAATGAAATCAATAAGTTCCGATTGGTGTTACATACTACCACACACGCAAGTTTTAAGGTGTATTTTGGGACGAAAATAATTCCCCGTTTCATATTTACATAATCATATGATTTTTGCGCGATTGCACGAACAAGTATACCTACATCTGTACATGCTATAAAGCCACCCTATACTCCCTGGCAACACTGATTAGTATCTCGATTAGTATTATATTTCGATGCTAGACTATTTTCGCGAGCAAGTCACGCCTAGGCGTAAGTATTTGCCAGCGTTGTTACATAACTCCCTGGTAACCATGGTAACTGGATCACGCACCTTTTGGAATTGGTAGTACATGCCATAAGTCGTGTTCACACAGTCGGATAATAAGCGACTTATAACCGAAATTAGTGACTTATTACCGGTATTAAATCCGACTGTGAGAACACGACTATAGACTTTGTGTTGTGATCATTTCGATCGTGGTGTAGAACTCAAAAGCGTGATCCAGTTGACATAATGATAATCGGATTACACGTAACACTTCGCTGGCGAATACACAAGTAAATGAAGCCGTACAATTTCTCGTGAATTTTGGACCGTAAAATTTAGATACTTCTTTTGTCTAAATGAGCACGTACCCACTTACCTGGAGTTTTGCAGTAAGAAATTTACATAACTTACGGAAACGGATACAAATATTATTGCTTCAAGTTATTAATAAGTGACAACAGGCTAGAATAAAAGATTGGTCACACCTGGGAAGCTAACACTTCAGAATAACAATGACATACGAAAATGGATACGGAAACAGAAACTGAAGAGATAAAGGACCATAATCTTACAGGTCCGAGTGATCAGCCTTTCTTTGACATCTATGGTTCAATGCATAGGTACCGCGTGCATGTTGTAGTGCAGGGCGATATATTCAAAACTATTGCTGTGGTAGTTAATCCGATTAATTACGTCACTTCTACGGCGAATTGTTACTAATATCATCAAAATTCTTGGCAAAGAATATACAATTTGACTAAAATCGTATATTTTTGGCTTTCACTAACCCAGGAGGAACACACCCACCATCTTAACAGTCTCCTCTTCACGCACTCATCAATATCTTACGTTTTTCGATATTTTGTTCTCTTGTTTTGCAGTCATTATAATTTGTACCAATGGAACAGTGGTTCGTCAATTGATGCTGACAGCATCAGATATGGGTCTCATAAATGGGCAGTATGCTTTCATTACTGTTCCTCTATACGACAATAAGTTCCTGTTTGGTGACAGTTCATGGAAACGGGTAAGTGGATTAGATTAGATTTATTATTATCTTTTCACTCAATACATGATACAAGAATATTACAATAATATTACATTATAAAGATATAAATAATAATACATAATATAATAACTATGGAAAGGCATTATACAACGATGAGTGAAGGAATTACAGTAGAGGCCCAAAGGCCTGTAGCTCTGTAACCCCTTGATACAGGTATATGGCATTTATTTGACATGGCAGCAGGTTGGTAGACAACAAAATGCTGAGTCGAACCAACCAGCTGTCATGTCTATCAATGACATATCCTATGTTAACATTTAAGGAAAAACAAAGAAAAACAAAATGCACATATCAAAAGCTAATTATTGAAAGTAAATTAATGAAATTAGTGAACAAAATAATGGTGAGGTACACCTGATTGAAAGACTGTATACAATTAAGAATAGTTTTGCATAAGATGTTGTTTATACTTTTTTCGGAATTGCTTCACTGATGACGAGCACTTGATATCAGAATCAATATCATTCCAAAGCTTTATACCTGCATATTTTATAGATTTCTCACAAAAGGCTTTCTTGACTCGAGGTAAGATGAGATTGTTTCTATATCTAGTGTTTATAGCGTGAATTTCAGAGTGCTTTGTGAAAAGGTCGTCAAAAACATTTGGTAATAAGCAATTTGTATGTTTATACATGAATGTCCCAAGCTCTAGAGTGTACATATCTTTGATGCTTAAAGTATTATATTTAAGTAACAGAGGATTAGTTCTAGATCTGTAATTACTGTTACTAATAATACGCAATGCTCTTTTTTGAATTTTAAAATTTGTTTTGCGTATTAAAAAAACCCATCCAAATATTCACCTCAGGGATCATAGAAGAAGCATAATAACGTGGCTTAAGGTCAGGAACTACAAACCACATGCTAGAATAAACACATTTCATTTAAACTGTTTACACTCTCATTCATCTGGGTATGTTGAAATTAAGATTTAATTTAAATCTGGTCAACCAGACATACCTATTTTTGACGGACGAACCGACGTTGCGACTGAAACCTTCAGTCTTCAGCTGGGTTGTGATGCAAATGACCTTGAGTACCGGATACTTCCGGTATTGATGACAATGGGCTCGTCTGTTTCACCGATTTGAACGCATTGCTCTGTCAACGTTTCCCGGTAGAGCGTCATCTAGGTGGTATCGTTATGTGGACGATACATTCATTATAATTAAATCTAATGAACTTGACAGGTTTTTCAACCACATCAATCAAATTGATCCTCTCGTCAAGTTCACGCAAGAGTGATTGTCAGATAGCAAACTCGCTTTTCTCGACTGTTTAGTGTGCGTGGAAGAAGACCACTCCCTTACTGTGTCTGTTTATCGTAAACAATTCGGTTCAAATCACCCGCTCATTCAAAAACTCGGCGTGGTTAACACCCTGTTCCACAGAGCTGATTCTATCATCACCAAAGACTCTGAAAAGATCGTTGAAATATCAACATCTGCGCAAAACTCTGGGTAACTGTGGTTTACTATACCAGGACTGGGCCATAAGGCCCTGAACAATGATAACACTAAACCCACTGCCACGAGCACTAAATCAGACAGGGAGAACTACAAGCATCACTATCCCATACCACGGTGACTTGTCTGAGAAATGTATCGCGACCACGGGATCACCACTCATTTCATGTTCGGATGAGCAAGCCTGTTAAGACTCTTACATAGGAGAAACCGCCCAACCTCTGCACAATCGCATGTTACAACACTGCAGAGCCAGCTCAGGTGAAAACGACTCAGCAGCTTTTCTACATCTGAAAGCCAGCGGACACGTACATTTCGACACCAAGGATGTCTGTATTTTAGACCGTGAGCAGCGCAGCGTTGGTTCGAGCTTGGCGTGAAAGGGCCTATCCTGGGGGCTATCTGGGTGAGGGCGGAGCAACCATCCCTCAACCGTGGATGAGGCGTCCGGGCCAAATTGTCACACGGCCGGGCTGGGACCGAATCATAAAGTACATCCCTCGCCGATTGTTATCAATACCGGAAGTATCCGGTACTCAAGGTCATTTGCATCACAACCCAGCTGAAGACTGAAGGTTTCAGTCGCAACGTCGGTTCGTCCGTCAAAAATAGGTATGTCTGGTTGACCAGATTTAAATTAAATCTTAATCACATTTCATTTACTTTTTCTATTTAAAAAACAAGCAGGACGCATAATTGTTAATTAAAATGATGTAACAGGATTAATTACCCATGATAGCGATGGATTAACATTATTTTTGAATGTATTGCCCTGCACTATAAGCAGGTTGCACTCATCACCTGTGTATGTATACAGTCATACTGCTCTTTTCAAAGACACTAATCTTACAGTCACGAATGAAACATACATGGACTCAGCATCATGCGATATTTCTAAAGTATTACGATCCAGGTCTTTATCCCGGTTCTTTGATAATCTAGGGTGCAATGAAGAAGAACAGAGTAACGTCTAGTGCAGGGTAATACATTCATCGGCAATATGTTCTGATCACAATAGTGTGAACCCAATAAAAGATTTTTTAAAAAATAGTGTGAACCCATTGCTATGGCAATTAATAATGTTACATAACTACTTCTACGGCGAATAGTGATGCAGGCTAGGACTCATAATCGCAGGATTGCGAGTTCGAACCCCAGCGGTGCTATCATGTTGTGCACTTAGATAAGGATATGTACCTCTATTGTCTCTCCCCACCTATGTGTATAAATGAGTACAGGTATATCTAGGGCTGGTGGCTAGTTGTGCGGTGAGCAAACCCCACACGTTAATTCAAAGGAGTCTGGCGCACACGCTTTTAAAGAAAAACAGATGAGTACAAACATAGTATAAACTCCATTTTTGCTTCTCAGGGCGATGAGTTCGATGCAAAGGCCAAGATTGCGTACGAGGCTCTCATGACTTTTCAACTGTATGAGCCAGATACTGAAGAATATTATACTTTTCAAAGAAATGTGAAAGAACGAATCAAGGAAGACTTCAATCTTACACTAGACGAAACAATTAAGTATGCGGTAGGTTTGCACTTCATATTATATTAAGGCGAGTCGGAAGCAGTGTTTGCATTCAAATATTGAGACAAATAAAGCTGACACACCAGAGGAATGGTATATGGGTTTTATAAAAATATATGAGATCTCAACTTCTCAAGGCCGGATTTTTCTCTAAAGGGGAAAACGGTTTAATTGGATATTATTATTGGCCTTATTCATGCTAATTCAAGAGCCGCAAGACCTAGCAAAATATAAATGATATTATAGGCTTCCTTGACTCATAAGATCAATACATTTATATTCAGAAATACCCTGGAAAATATAGCTTCGGTCATCCAACTCGCCTTAAAATGAAATACAAATTTGAATAAAATGTATGAACACAGAGATGGACCAAGAAGGTACTGATTGCCCCAGGAAATAGGAAACTGTTCAAATGTTATGTACCAATCATCAGCTATCCCAGGTTGAATAAAGGTTGTGGGTACTGTGGGGTATGCGAGGATGGGGTGGGTGTGTGGGGATACAGGGCAGTGGTGTGAGGAGAAAGGGGACAAGTTTGACCCTGTATTTCCCCGATCATATATTATCATTCCATCCTTTAAACCTCATTAGGCCATTTAAGCATTAAAACTGTACATTTTCATGTGCTTCCCTTGGAAATTTACTTGGTACGCCACTGTTATGCAGGATATGATGGGTGCAGTTGTCTCGTGGAGTGAGCGTGTGGATACGGGCCATGATGCAGTCATGTCTACAGTAGAATTCATCTCGACCTTTGCAGGACTTAACCCCATTAAAAGCTATTAAACCAAGATAACACTCATTGAAACAGCTCAACTGATTAAATCGGATCTTCTCTGGCTGTGCACATGTGACTGTTTTCATGTGCGATATCGCAATAAAGTTTTTTATTATAGCTTCAGTTGGGTAACCGATTATAAAGGAAACGAAAGGAAACAATGGTATGTGTACTATTGTTCACGAAATGAGACAATGGCGTGCCTTTTGTAAACCAGCATTCTTGAAAATGAGCAACATAATGATTGTTGACTTAACACGGTTTGGAAATAATTTCTTCGTATTTTTGGTGTTATCTGTCGTTTACATATCCTTCCTAAAACACAAAAGTACGACCCTCTCCAAACACCTAAATTAGCTAAAAATTTAGGACATGTTACAAAACTATATTGTCTAGAATTTTAGAAGAATACTTTTAATATTAGCCAGTTATTTTTCACACAGCGACGTTAACTAGGCAATGTACTATTACCTATAACATTAACTAAAACACCAAAGTACGAATATTTCCAAACATCTAAATTAGCTAAAAATTTAGGACATGTTAAAAAACTATATCTTCTAGAACTTTACAAGAGTACTTTTTATATTGGCCGGTTATTTTTCACACAGCGACGTTAACTAGTCATATCCCCATACTTTTAACGTAGGGCTATTTGTAGAGGTCACTCGTCAATGGGAAAGAGCACTGTGTATTGTGTATAGGAAAACGGACAGTAACTGCAGTATGCTGGGTGGGATTGGGCTATGTATTAATACGTAACACAACATGACGATTTGATTGATACGGTCATAGAATCTTATTAGCTCCAATTTGATACCGCATTTGCTACCAAAACCTCTAAATAGACAAAGATAGTATATGAATATATGAAATTTTAATGCATTTGTAAAAGTTGCAATTTACAAAAAGGAGCACTCAGAGCTATAAAGGTGAACTGCAGATCGTGATCATGACATAACCCGAAATGACCACTTGGTAATATCGACCACATGTACGTATACAGCATTATAACAATCCTGCGTTTCAAATAACAATGAATAAACCGGGCACATGGGATAGCCGACAGGACCTCGTCGCGGGAAGCGAGCTTGCCTTGCCTAGAATCCCAACTGCGTGATCGTTTTGATTTGCAAATTTTGAAAATGCACCAAATTTCAAATACTGGTATCAATCTTTGTCAATTTCAATTACTCATTTTTTGTCAATTTTTGGTAGCAAATGCAGTAACAAGTTGTAGCTAACAATATGCTGCACCCCAGCAAACACAAAACGTTGTCGACATCATTCGCAAAAGATTATAAAAGGTTGTCAGAAAACGTTTAAATGTCGGGTTATATAAAAGGTACATTAATGGTATAAAACGTTTTCATACCATTAAATAACATTTGTTGGTAATTTACTGCACAGCAAACACAAATGTTTTACAGAAAACATTTAAATGTCTGGTTTTATAAATGGTATAAAAACGTTCTAATAACATTCCAAAAACATTTTTGAAAACTTGGTACAAATCATTCTAAACAGAATGTTATTTTGGGGTTGAAAAAATATTTTGCAAAAAATGTTTGCCCAAAATATTTACAATAACGTTTTTAAAATGTTTTCACGACCTTTATGTAACCCGACATTTAAATATTATTAAAACGTTTTGTAAAAAACATTTTAAGAACAATTTACAATGACATTTCGAAAACATTTTAATAATATTGTTGTAGTGTGTTTTCATACAAACGTTTTAAAACGATTTCATGACCTTTATATAACCAAACATTTTAATGTTATTAAAACGTTTTTACCTAAACCAAAACCCAAAATATAACTTATTTAAAACGTTTTAAAAACGTTTTTTGTGTTTGCTGGGACACGACCCTATCAATCAAATTTTCACAACACGAGTAGGGTTATGTAAGTGAGGACTTTTGTGTTGTGGTCACCAGTTCTTTTGTTATGCATAGTCGCGCTCAAAGTCGATCGATACATGTTAAAATCAGCACAATTCAGAGATACACCTTTTTGCTATGAAATTGATTTTCTCGGTCAAATACAAAGCAATATTTTTATTCCTTCAGAAATGTCAGTTAAAAACATAGTACATGGATATACATTAAAAAAAATTGTGTCTTTTAGTGTGATGTTTGATTTTTATAGGCTTTAAGTTCAGAATTCATTTTTTAGCACTTCAAACTAATATAGTTTGCTCAAGAAAGATATTTCCCACCTCTGTAAGGCACATCGTGTGGGTCTATTATATTATAGTTTGGTCAGAATTTCCGTTTTGATTTCACCTTTGGTCACTTGCGACTGCCAAAATATCCAACCAGTACATTTCTGATATAACAAGCAGAAATAATCGATATTTCTATTGTGGCTTGAAAATCATCCATCCAACTGGTTTTCGGAATTGAAAAATGGTGCAATCAAAACCGAAATTCGGACAAAACTATGACATGGCTTTATATGATGTGCTTTAGAAAGTTGGGAAATATATTTCTTTAGGGAATTATTACTTTGAAAAGCAAAAACGTTGACCCCAAAAAGAAGCTCTCGGGGTAACTTGAAGCCTGTGAAAATCGAAAATCTTACACTAAAAGCCTAAATTTCACACCTAAGGTTAACACCAGGGTTTGAAGAAAATATACAATACCAAGCATTACAGTTTTCTTCTGACATTTATTGAAAAAATGAAAATTATTGCTTTTCATTTTACATTGAAAAGATGTAACGCAAACTTGTGCTCATTTCAACACCAAATTCGATCGTTTTTATTGCCTCATTAAATGACCGAGTGAGCCTTGCACAACAATAGATATCGGTTGACCACCGTTCTGAGTGTTTAGGGAAAAAAGAGACTGCCCAACCATAGTGAACGTATGATTCAATCTAATAGGGTTAAGGGGGTACTACACCCCTGTCCAATTTTATGCCTATTTTTGCATTTTTCTGAAAAACTATAGCGCATTGGTAACAAGTAAGATAGGTATATTATAGGGGCAAGGACTACAACTACTGCACTGGAAATTTTATTTCAGCACAGAAAACAGTTGTGGAGTTACAGTCAAAAATGAGGGAAAACCAATATTTGATCAATAAATCAATAACTACTTGCCTTGAGTTGCTGAATTTTCAGTGCAGTAGTTGTAGTCCTTGCCCCTATAATATACATATCTTACTTGACACCAATGCGCTATAATTTTTGAGAAAAATGCAAAAATAGTCACAAAATTGGGCAGGGGTGTAGTACCCCCTTAAACTAAGTTAATTTTAGTTATGGTTAGTGCATAATAAATTAAAGGTCCTTATATAATCGAAAATACAAAACATTTGGAATAAGTTAGGTAGCCATAACCTATACTAGAGCGGTTCTCGGCTTTCGCGGTTCTCTGCTTTTGTGGTTCTCAGCTGATATTGGTGTTAGGTGGTGAGTGGTATTGTTTGAGAAACTGTGTGGTTGTATTTGGTTGTATTATTGTTATTTCGTAGTGAATCGTATTCTCCACAGGAAAACTATAACTCATTCTTTAAAAGCGCTTTCCACGACGCCATTATCTTGTATGCTTTGGCCATTAACGAGACAATAGCAGAAGGTGGGGATATTTATGATGGCTATGCGATTACAAGAAGAATGTGGAACCGCACATTTAAAGGTAAGTTGGAAAATGATGGTGAGGATAATGTATGATGACCACGTCAAAATTCGTATGTCCGAGGACGAAGTGTATGGGTTTAATGTGTGCGTATTTAATTCATGCAGGCACAGTAAAACAGCTTTCATATACTTATTGGATTTTGAATATTGACCGTCTTGTTCTTAAAATAATAATAACAATATCACAAAAATGCCTCATTTTCTATCTGTTCCACGGATCCAAATACATTGTATCAATGATCTATATGTGGAATACCAAATATGAGGCGTCTATTAAATGTCCTGATAGTTCATTATCTTACTTCTGTTCAGATTCAGTGGATATACACTGACTATACATTATTTTATTCTGTCAACAGAGGGCGACGTGATAAGCCATTTTTTCTTGAAACACCCGTATAATCGGCAATATGTCCTGATCACAACCATGTGTATTATTATAAATTATTATAAACATTTTTTAAAAAGTGAAATCGCATTTTGTTAAATGGACAAAAACTTGACTTTTGACAGTTCGTTCAGTGTTTTGTAAACTCAAATTATTATCAGTTGAACTTAAGGTAAACTATATGATGAGAAACAAATCAACTGATCAATTACAGAGCGAACTGGGTGTCTACTTTGAGAAACAGGAAAGTTCTGATAAGTTAAGCATGGTATTAAGACACTTTGAAGCTTCAACTCGCGTGTTAGGCAGGATGCTGGATATAGCGGGGCTTGAATGAGAAGCATTTTTAAACCAAGATTTAATACATAACCCTACTTTTTGGTCAAAGATATTCAAACTATCAATATCTAACAATAAGATTATACCAATTTTATCTGTCTTTTTCTTAAGTTTGGTGGCTCTGAAAAGAGCCGTGGTTCGGAAACCTTTTCTGTCTCTTTTCTAGAAACTTGGTGGATCTGAAAAGAGCCGTGTAATATTATGGTTAAAATTCTATCTTAACTTATTTATTTATAATAAGCCCGACTTGGCTAAAAACGAACAAGGCCGCAGAACCGGGAGGCCCGAGGCTGGGGGCTTCCATAGTTGAGTTCTTTATTAATGGGGTTCCAAAATAGAAGGGTCCCGCAGGGCAAGAAAGCAAATAGTTATTACAACTACTGTCAAATCTCTTTTTAGAAGTTTGGGTGGCTCTGTCTACGTCCCAGTAACACAATGAAGGCTTACGACAATTGAGCACAAATAACCATGACGTCATTGCCCTAAACAATTTTGAATATCGCGTGTTGGGAGCCGGGGCTGTTTTTATTCGTGTATTATGGTCAACATGAGACATGTTTTTCTAACATACAGCCTGTCTAAAAAAAAACTGTGGCAATTAGAAAATACCATTGTGACAATGGTGAGGGGGGTGATAGAGTTACGCAATCTAATGTTCAGATATCGGTAGGCCTATATTTTAAGCGAATAGATAGGTATAGCTATATATTTTACCTTCGTGCAAATTCATTGCTAAGTTTTAGGTAAAAAGAAACTATGTTTTGCTATGCAAAAAATGCGTATAGAGGTTGTAATATGGGTGGTTGTGAAGAAATTCCAACCAAATGGCCATTAATTCCGTATAGGAAAATAGACACTTGAGTTTCTCTATTTTTGAGAAACTTATAGAAAGTTATCGTAGGACGCGTTTCGATTAATGGTGATCAAGGCTTAGTTGATCTTTTATTAATCTCATCAGCTACATTTTGCTCAGCTTGATTTTAAGATCACCTAGTATTTGGGTATATTTGTTCACAGTAGAAACATGGATCTGCATACCTAATTAACTTAGGTCTAAAGTGCCTAACTTTTTGACATTTGTAGTTTGGTCCATTTTTAGTGACAGAGTTTTTCTCTAAAAATGGCAAATGCAATGTCTATTATGACATTGTGTAGGCCTATACTAATATTTAGTGGCAGAAATCATGTTCTACTATGAAAATTAAGCATGAGTGGTTTTGATTTCATTAAAATTGATGTCTTTTCTTTATTAGAAAAGAGTAGACCTATTAATAGGCCTACATATGATCATGATAATGAAAATCTAGTTGGTACAATAGGTATAAAGTTTGTATTTGGTATAAACTGAGGAGTAGGCTCTATAATTTAAGTGCCTTCATAGTGAATAGTAGGCCTTTATGATTATGCTACTTTTAGTCCATTTAATTAAATCCATTATGTTGCGTTGCTTAAGCGCATTTTATATAATGGAGTAATTACTGGTCTCAGTAAAAAGCATAATGTTGGAAAAGGTCACAATAATGAAATCACGGACAGTTTAACCAAAAACTAGTGTCACGAAATGTCATAAACCCGTGCTATAAGAAAGAAAGAAAGAAAGAAAGAAAGAAAGAAAGAAAGAAAGAAAGAAAGAAAGAAAGAAAGAAAGAAAGAAAGAAAGAAAGAAAGAAGGAAAGAAGGAAAAAAAGAAAGAAAGAAAGAAAGAAAAAAAGAAAAAAAAGAAAGAAAGAAAGAAAGATTAAGAAAGAAAGGAAGAAAAAGAAAAAAGAAAGAAAGAAAAAAGAAAGAAAGAAAGAAAGAAAGGCTGAGAAAAAGAAGGAAAGAAAGAAAGGCTGAGAGAAAGAAAGAAAGAAATAACAAAGAGAGAAATAAGAAAAAGAAAGAAAGAAAGAAAAAACGAAAGAAAGAAGCAAAGAAAGAAAGAGAGAAAGATTGTAGTATCCCTGTCAAGCAAAATTGCTTTGATTTTTGGGATATCTACAAATTTCAAATGTCTCCCTAACACAGAATATTCTGCATCAGAAAATGTTTTTCATTTGCTAAGTTTATGACGAATTTTTTGTTTATATTGGCCAAGTCCTGAAGTGTTTTGGACTTCTTGGATTTTAAGAGTATTTTGGAATTTAAGTGACAGTTTCTGGACTTAATTTTGTCCTTATTTTGTCTCTTAACACCCTTGTTTTGAAACTTTCTTTTATTTGCCATTTTACACTATCAAGTATCAAACTGTTGATATTTTGTTTGACTCAAGTAGCATTATGGTATTTTCTCGCATATTTGACACATAGATCTCTCTAAAAAAGAGCCAACTTTAGATTTTAAGTTGGCGAGCTGCATGCCTTTGGTTTCTCTTCTAGTCCTTCTTGGTCTTGAAAATTCTTCATGATTGGCTTGGTGATTGGTTTGGTGATTGGCTTGGTGCTGCATGCCTTTGGTTTCTTCTTCTTGTCCTTCTTGGTCTTAGAAGACTTCTTCAGGATTGGTTTATTCGGCTTGGTGATTTTGCCGTTCTTCACAGGAACTACTGCCTCTTTTCTTTTTGGTTTGGTGGTCGAGTCGCTGTCGTAACTACTACTGGTATAGCTGATGCTGAAGTCATGTTGACGGTCAGATGGCCAGTGATGTGATAAATTTATTATTGAGAGAGGAATGTGTCAATTCTCTAAGGTCGCGCTGTCTAAAATGTTGGCGTGAACGTGCGTGTACGCTGCGTAGTAGCAGTTGCGTATACGCGTTCGCGAGTAGCCAAGTTTAATTAGACAGTTGCGGGCTGCTGAAATGACTGTATGGAGCCAAGACAGCAAGTTTAAGAGAGGCAAAATTCAATTGAAAGAGACGATCAAAACTGAGTACCGATCACCACCATAAGAGCATATACGCATGAGTATTTTAGAAGACATAATCTGATTCCATGCTTCCTATTTTTGGAGTATGGCAATCAGAATGTAGATATAAGTAACCATGATTTAGGTGACTTTGCTAGGCTAAATTAGTCCTCAGTCCTGTCTATTTGAGTTAATATGCCTTAATGTTTTAGGCGTATTTGAGAATAAACAGGAAAGATGGATTTAGCCTATAAAGAAATGTTCATGATATTATGGTTTGTATGAACATAATCTATTCTCTAACCTGAAATAGGTTAGGCCTAAAGACGGGTTTGTGATATCGAACGTATAGAGATTCCTTCGCTAATGATAGAATCATCAGGAGAGAATGCCAGCGCACTTTCTATCGGATGTCCTATGTCCAAAACGAAGGAGCATAAAACGGAGAAAAATGGTGAGGGGGGTGATAGAGTTACGCAATCTAATGTTCAGATATCGGTAGGCCTATATTTTAAGCGAATAGATAGGTATAGCTATATATTTTACCTTCGTGCAAATTCATTGCTAAGTTTTAGGTAAAAGAAACTATGTTTTTGCTATGCAAAAAATGCGTATAGAGGTTGTAATATGGGTGGTTGTGAAGAAATTCCAACCAAATGGCCATTAATTCCGTATAGGAAAATAGACACTTGAGTTTCTCTATTTTTGAGAAACTTATAGAAAGCTATCGTAGGACGCGTTTCGATTAATGGTGATCAAGGCTTAGTTGATCTTTTTATTAATCTCATCAGCTACATTTTGCTCAGCTTAAATTTAAGATCACCTAGTATTTTGGTATATTTGTTCACAGTAGAAACATGGATCTGCATACCTAATTAACTTAGGTCTAAAGTGCCTAACTTTTTGACATTTGCAGTTTGGTCCATTTTTAGTGACAGAGTTTTTCTCTAAAATGGCAAATGCAATGTCTATTATGACATTGTGTAGGCCTATGCTAATATTTAGTGGCAGAAATCATGTTCTACTATGAAAATTAAGCATGAGTGGTTTTGATTTCATTAAAATTGATGTATTTTCTTTATTAGAAAAGAGTAGACCTATTAATAGGCCTACATATGATCATGATAATGAAAATCTAGTTGGTACAATAGGTATAAAGTTTGTATTTGGTATAAACTGAGGAGTAGGCTCTATAATTTAAGTGCCTTCATAGTGAATCAATAAGTAGGCCTTTATGATTATGCTACTTTTAGTCCATTTAATTAAATCCATTATGTTGCGTTGCTTAAGCGCATTTTATATAATGGAGTAATTACTGGTCTCAGTAAAAAGCATAATGTTTGAAAAGGTCACAATAATGAAATCACGGACAGTTTAACCAAAAACTAGTGTCACGAAATGTCATAAACCCGTGCTATAAGAAAGAAAGAAAGAAAGAAAGAAAGAAAGAAAGAAAGAAAGAAAGAAAGAAAGAAAGAAAGAAAGAAGGAAAGAAAGAAAGAAAGAAAGAAAAGAAAGAAAGAAAGATTAAGAAAGAAAGGAAGAAAAAGAAAAAAAGAAAGAAAGAAAAAAGAAAAAAAGAAAGGCTGAGAAAAGAAGGAAAGAAAGAAAGGCTGAGAGAAAGAAAGAAAGAAATAACAAAGAGAGAAATAAGAAAAAGAAAGAAAAGAAAACGAAAGAAAGAAGCAAAGAAAGAAAGAGAGAAAGATTGTAGTATCCCTGTCAAGCAAAATTGATTTGATTTTTGGGATATCTACAAATTTCAAATGTCTCCCTAACACAGAATATTCTGCATGCCGTTGGTTTCTTCTTCTTGTCCTTCTTGGTCTTAGAAGACTTCTTCAGGAGCTTTCAGGATTGGTTTATTCGGCTTGGTGATTTTGCCGTTCTTCACAGGAACTACTGCCTCTTTTCTTTTTGGTTTGGTGGTCGAGTCGCTGTCGTAACTACTACTGGTATAGCTGATGCTGAAGTCATGTTGACGGTCAGATGGCCAGTGATGTGATAAATTTATTATTGAGAGAGGAATGTGTCAATTCTCTAAGGTCGCGCTGTCTAAAATGTTGGCGTGAACGTGAATATTTTAAGAAACTCGTTGGAAGCTATTGTAGGACGCGAAATAGATCAAATTAATTTGATCACAGTTAATCGAAACGCGTCCTACAATAGCTTCCAACGAGTTTCTTAAAATATTTAAAGAACCTCTCGTGTCTATTCGATATTCCTATATATTTTAGGAATAATTTTGGCTGAGTGGATTTTTAATATAAAACCACATATCCGGCCTCCATGTGCATGTTTTGCAAAAAGCAAAAATTATAGCTAAGAGTGCACCAAAATATTGACATACTTTTTGGTATTTCAATCAGGTACAATAAAAAGCTATCTTGTCATGTTTCTCTGCAAAGTCCTAACTGATAACCAAACGGCAGATTGCGTAACTCTATCACTCTTTAAACAATTAGCTTTCTATAAGTTTCTCAAAAATAGAGAAACTCAAGTGTCTATTTTCCTATACGGAATTAATGGCCATTTGGTTGGAATTTCTTCACAACCACCCATATTACAACCTCTATACGCATTTTTTGCATAGCAAAAACATAGTTTCTTTTACCTAAAACTTAGCAATGAATTTGCACGAAGGTAAAATATATAGCTATACCTATCTATTCGCTTAAAATATAGGCCTACCGATATCTGAACATTAGATTGCGTAACTCTATCACCCCCCTCACCACAGTGACATGATGCTTACATCAACGTCAAGGACATAGTCTTAGCTCTCAAATACCGTTTGTTCTGTTCAATTTTCTCTTTTTAATCTCGAGATATGTTTAGTTAACAACGAAAGGGTAAAACCACAATTGTGCCACTTTTACTAGGGAATAGGGCTGTACATGTAAATCAATGATAGCTGATGTTGATGCGTCTAATGCAGTCCCTCCTTCGGGGCTCGTGCATTAGACACATCAACACCAGCACGCGCGCGTGCATTATTTTATCTAATTTCATTAATTTGTCAAATTTCATGAACTTGTCAAGTTCATTAACCTATAAGTGTGCAATATTTGTTTGTCTTTTAACATGTCTTGAATGAACAGTATTTACCATCGTAAAATCATTGACCTGGACATGTATTTAATTTTACAGCAGAATGTGAAATATTTATTTATCGTTTAATTTGTCGTAAGTAGGGAAAAGAGAATCATTATACCTTTATCATGATAAAACACTGAAAACAATTTTGTATTGTTGTGTAATTGATGCATTCTTTTGATTTCACGAAGGAACTCTTGATAAACTTGATGCTATCATTGATTTACATGTACAGCCCTCTTCCCTAGTAAAAGTGGCACAATTTTGATTTTACCCTTTCGTTGTTAAGTAAGCATATCTCGAGATTAAAAAGAGAAAATTGAACAGACTAAACGGCATTTGAGAGCTAAGACTATGCCCTTGACGTTGATGTAAGCATTATGTCACAACGTTCGCTATTTTCTAATTGCCAAAGAGGGCGCTTTTCACTTGCACAATTGTTTTTGAGACAGGCTGTATAAGGCATAATGTTGTGATTGCCGGAGTATTCTGTTAATTCTCAACCAATTTCAACAAATGAGCACTTTTAAAATCAGAGCTAAAGGATACATAAACTGGCTTTGTGGTCTATATGTAGTTGAAAAGTTTTCTACAAGATCATTACTGATTATTCTGGTTTTTTCCAGGTGTATATGGTGACGTGACCATCACTCCTAACGGTGATCGCGAAGGGGATTTCTCAATGCTCGATATGACAGACACAGAAGCAGGGACATTCCAGGTAATCCATACTAGTACTAGGACACTGGTCTTTGACCTCATTATGTTTGTATGCTCATAATATTGACCTTTAAATGGGTTGAGTTGGGGTCAGTGGCCACGTGTTAACATTTGGTACGCCATTTTTCTTTCTTTCTTTCTTTCTTTCTTTCTTTCTTTCTTTCTTTCTTTCTTTCTTTCTTCTTTCTTTCTTTCTTTCTTTCTTTCTTTCTTTCTTTCTTTCTTTCTTTCTTTCTTTCTTTCTTTCTTTCTTTCTTTCTTTCTTTCTTTCTTTCTTTCTTCCTTTCTTTCTTTCTTTCTATTAATCTATTTCTTCTGCCACAAACAACATACTCAGGGTGACGGTCTATGAGTTGACCAATCATTAACCAATCAAAGCAAATGATACCAAAAATGTTATCAAACTTGCGTAAAGGTGCTAAAAGATACATAATATCACAAAATTAAAATAACAATTAAAAGGTTGGGGGTTTGAAAAGATTTTATTTGGTTTACCATAGCACTGTGTCTTTTACCTTGTGTCAAGCAACAATTCATTCTGAATGAATTATATAATTGGTCAACTCATAAACCGACAATTCATACGACCCAAATGTAGGTTAGCTTTTGAGCTATGTCTTTGGAAATGAGACTAACATGTAAGAGGGATGGGTAAAATACTGTCAAATGTGGCGGCTGATTTGTCTGCTACTTTATGTCAGGTGGTGTACAACTACAAAGGAGCGACACGTACTCTGGAGAAAGTTGGTGACATCAGATGGCCCGCTGGGGTCGAGGAGCCACCTCTCTCAGTGCCCGTTTGTGGATTTTACAACGAGAATCCAGCTTGTCACTCTGAAGGTATTATATGTGGAATCTTCTGAGCTCTTTCAAATAGTTATGATTATGAACAAAGAAGAAAACACCACGAAGATAATGGAGAAGGTACCCGAGAAGGTGAAGAAGAAGATTAAAAAGAATAAAAAGAATAAAAAGAAGGTGGTGAAGAAGATTAAAATGGGGAAGAATTAAGATAAATATAAAGAAGCGTAAAACGAATAATTAAGTGACAGATGAAGAAGCGGAACACGACGACGAAGAAGAAGAAAAAGAGGAAGAAGTAGAAGTTAAGAAGGGGCAGAGGAAGATAAAAAGGCGGCAGAACAAATAAAAACCTAAGTATGACAAACATTAGGAAGAAATCTATGACATTTATTGCCAAAATAATAAATTATCTTTTTGTGTCAGAATCATTATCAGTGTTGAATATCGCAACAATTTGTATCGGAGGCGTATTGATTATCGGAATACTTATTATTGCACTAATCTACAGGTAAGGCACCACAACTAAATTTGTTCGATGCTGCTTTGATGCTTGTAATTAATGAACTGTCAACTAATTAATCAGAATTACTGGTAAATTTGTATTGGTCAATATCATTACATGCACAGATTCATATGACAATTAACAATAGTCAATAGTAGATTTTATTAATGATAATAAGGATCCACTAAGCATCGATGGTCGAGCGAAATATCGAGCTAATTTGGTTCTATTGCCTAAGTATCGATATTAATCAAGTTGGGAAGACAAAAAAAGGAAAAAGGACCGTTGTCCCAATTTGAGGTTATTTCAAATTTTTTAAATAAAATGCTATAGTGAACATATAAAGTGCTATAGGTTATTTTATTTTAGTGACAACTCGAGTCTCTTGTCCCCTTAACCAGAGAGTTATTCAGTGTCAATTACTCCATCTTATAGGAAAATGCGTCTCGATGCTGAAATAATGAATATGTTGTGGCGAATCAAGTGGAGTGATATTGCATTTCCAAGTATGGTTAAGTCACGTGCATCCGCTATATCCCTGGTAAGTACTTCGAGTGCTAGAAAATTTCAACAATGTATTTTTTCGACATTCGATTAATTCAATTAACTGGATATGTATTCATACAAGCCGGACTGCGTGCAGTGACGTATGCATCTGCACCAGCTTGATTTTCCATCATACACCTTGTAGGTTAAAACATTTTTTGAATATATTGCACTGCACTAGTACCTTATCGCGGTACTTCTACATTGAACCATAGATGTCAAAGAACAGGGATGAAGACCTGGATTGATTAATCAACATAGTAATAGGTTAAAACAATATTTGCATACATCACGCTGCACTACAAGCAGGTTGCACTCATCAAAGAGCTTTAATAACATAGATAGGCAATAGATTACGTAACACATTGTTCCTTTGTACCGATTTGATTTGCCGACAAGCTATATTTTGTTATCATGGTTATAGGCCTATTCAATAAAGTCAAATGGAGTTTTTTTTTTATATCACGGATATCCATTTCAAAAGCAAGGGAAAGTGAGGGCGTGAAAGAGGGAGGGTGAAAGAGGAGAAAGGCAATTGAGAAACCACAGGGAAGAAAAAAAATATAGCATCCGAGATCAAACCACAGGTTATGATTACGAGGGGCGGTCAATAAGTTCGTATATAGAACAAGGTACTTGAAAGAGTACCAGCCAAATTCTTTCCATCTCACTCTTGAATATACCTTAAGGCACCCGTCTCAAATTTCTTGAAACCTTCTATGTCAACAAAATGGAAGTATTCGGTTTAGTCCATGAGCCACTCTTCAGTGAAGGCTCACAAGCATTGATCACCAGCAAACCTGATATTATGAAGGCGAGACTTAAAATCATAAAATGGGGTTCACTGATAGCCAGAATGGAGTGAAGTGACTCTATAAGTGGAGTAAACTAGCACTGACTCTCCAAAGGAGTCACCTGATTATCACAGGAGAGTAAGTTGACTCTACCTGTGGGGTCAATTGACTCTACATTCAGAGTCGTCAAGGGAGTCAGACTCTGTATTGCTCGGCTCTTGACACCATGGAATGTATATTCTCTCATTCCAAGGGGATAGTGGTCAAGCCAAATTGTCTCCATCTTGTCGTCTGACAATCGCAAATGGCGTGAAACTCAGAGTAAAGTCTCCTATTCCGGTAGGTCAAAACTTTGAATTTTTATCTTGATTTACATCTATGTGTATCATTATTTTGTCTTTTTTCGGTCAGTCGGAGTGACCCTGTAATGGAGTCAGGATGACTCTATTAATGGAGTCTGGGTTACTCTAGGAGCAGAGACCAGCCACTACGCGACTCTATGTCTAAAATTACTCTATATTGGGAGTCAAATGACTCTTCAGCGGAGTCAAGAAATTTATGACTCTTCAAGGGAATCAAATGACTCCCAATATGGAGCCATTTTAGACATACAGTCGCAGAGTGCTGGACTCTACATTTAGAGTCACCTAGACTCCAGTTTGGCTTTCAGTGTTCGCTAACTTGAGGTCATGCCTCGACAACAATATGTTTGTTTTTGTTATCTGATTCCGAGAACAGTCACATTCCTACAATCAACCTTCTTCACTTGATGGCTTGTCCCAATTTTTTTCCCAATCAAATTAGTGTATGATATATGCCTAGGAATATACTTTAATTTGGAAAATGATCTGTAATCAAGACTCTGATTGAATCTCAGTAAACAGCAATAGAGACATTGACCTATATTGACTAAGTGATGATCTTCTTAGGGTGGGAGATCCAGGTGCTTCCACTAAATGGATTCATAATTCCAGTGATTAATGTCTTAATCTTGAGTCAAATATAGTTGAAATTTGTCTTGGTTCTCATTCTTAGCGTACAGGAGGCGTGGACCTGGTTATGTCATCTAGTATCCATTTTTTTGCATGAACATTCTGGGACCCCATCTAGAAAACACCCTTGAATACCCAATGTTAATGGATTTATGTTGAAAACAGTTTCATCAGTTATCAATGCCACTGTACCAGCACGTATACCATTAGTGGTGACGTCAACAAGCCTTTTGGACCTTGGATGATCTTCAAGGACGCTCATTCCATCCTTGAACTGGAAGGACCATTTCCTTGCTGTTGAATATCAAGGAATTCATTACCATTTACATCAACTGTACATTGTTAAATTTCATTTGCATTTTCACTTCCGTCGGGAGCAACCCTGTCACCTGTGTTCACTTCTGGTAGTACCTGTAATTTCAAGGAGGTAGGCGTCCTCTGCAGGGTGTCCTACCCATATACATGAATGCAAAAATCGAATAGTTTTGCAGTAATGTTTTGAGGATCAAACTTTCAAATGAGACCAAATTCATTACCATGCGAGTAGCATATCTTGACCGCACCTCGCATCTCGTGGCATTTCCTATATTTTCCCACTGATCATGGTATGTAGAGGTACGAAGCTTATAGACTTCAGTTAACATTTAAGTTCTTCAATACCCATAATACTAAATGTGGACACGAGCTGTCGGTAATGTTTGGTATGTGTACCCAAAATATTACAGGAGACCTCTGACGATGGAGTTAACGGAAGGAAACAGTTGTTTGCTGAAGTTGCACAATATCAGGTAAGATTTGATACTGCCAAATGAAACCGTCTTCTTCCTCCAGATCCTTTACCTGAATCATCACTCATCATCATCATCATCATCATCATCATCATCATCATCATCACCATCATCATCATCATCATCATCATCATCATCATCATCATCATCATCATTATCATCGTCATTTATATCATCATCATTGATGCTGGAAAATAAACAGTACTTCATTGTTCATCATCATCATTAATGCTGCAAAATAAAAAGTATACTTTATTGTTTTCGTATGTAAGTTTGCAAGTAAATCGATATTGTCATAATCATATTTCTTCATTTTCAGGGGCGGATCGTGGCTCTAAAAAGATTCTCTAACACTAAGGTGGAACTAAATCGTACCATCTTGGTTGAGTTAAAACATGTGAGTATAATGCCAGATTGGATACTTATATTGTCATTAAAGGTTCTTAACCCGGTCGAAAGCCTCATCCCCATAAACAAATTGCGATATTTTTATCATTACCCTTTGTGATGTGCCCTGAGTAATTTAATTTAAAGGAGTATTTCGTGATCCTAGCATCCTCTTTTTATGACATTTTTCAGTAGATATCCACGAAAAAAGCTTATTTCCAAAATTTCAGTTGATTCCGATTTTGCGTTTGCGAGTTATGCATGATTATGTGTATTACACTGCTCCATAGACAATGTGTTGTAATTTCGTTCTGGTGCACCAGAACGAAATTCAAATTTAACGATATTTTTGCTAAACGAATTAATCTGCAAGAAATATTTGGTACATAAACATTATGTAGCCAGAGGTATCCAGTGGTGTAAAAATCATCAACTTTTATTTGCTAAAGCGGGGGGGCGAGGCTGTGACTCACGAAATGCCCCTTTAATTTAATTTAATTTAATTTGGGGACACTTGGCTAATGTAGCGAAGTACCGGCAATAATAATAATACGTCAACGAAGTTCTTCTGTAGACCGGACATCTTGTTTGGTAAAGACACTAAAATATCGTTAACCTCAAATCAAAGAGGTTATAATAACCTAAACAAATCAAATATGATACATGTGCCAACTGAGGATAGTTAGCATTATCTTGAAATATAAGCCTTAAACAAAAACAAACAAACACTTAATAAACAAACAAATAAAAAAAATAACTTGAAATTTTGTTTCCTATCTTCTCGATTGCATAGATGCGTGATATTGAACACAGCAATATTGTCAGATTCGTTGGCGCATGCGTAGACGCTCCAAACGTTGCAGTTTTTTGGGAATATTGTCCCAAAGGCAGTCTGCAGGTAAAACTTTTCTATATATTTTGATAGTGGAATCCTTCCTCTTCATGGTCCTCCCTCGACTTCTTCCTTCTCGTCCTTCTTCTTGTTGTTCTTCTCCTCCTATATCTTTTTCGTCTTCCTCTTTATCTTCGCGCATTCTTCTGAAGTTGTGTTAGATAAACATGCCCCGCAAAGTACCAGGTCTCGGACTGTTCGTCCACGACCCCGGTGGTATAACGATGACATTAGAGAAGTAAAGCGTGAACAACGAAGGCTGGAAAGAAAATGGAGGAAGAGTCATCTACAAGTTGACAGGGATGCCTACATGATACAACATGAGAAGCTTGTGAAGATGATTGAGAAATCAAAAGAGACGTATTACAAGGATTCACTTTGCAACTCAAATACAAAGGACACTTTTAAGACTCTATGCGTTCTGTTAAATAAGACTGGTAAAATACTGCCCACTTTTGATACACCAGATAAGCTGTGTAACAAATTTGCAGAGTACTTTATTGACAAGGTTGCTAAAATAAGATGTAGCATTGATAAATGATCCTGTAAATTCTGTGCCAAATGCTGAAATGAGTGTTACTATTGTGGTTGACAGAGAACTTTAAATTTAAAGAACTAAATGATACTGAGGTCCGTGAAATAATCGCGGGTTGTGCTAATAAGAACTGTCTGCTTGATTGTATGCCAACTTGGCTGGTAAAAGAAAACATTGATATTGTTGTACCGTATATCAAAAACATTGTAAATAAGTCTCTCGAACTTGGAGTTTTCCCATGTGAACTGAAAAGAGCCATTGTAACTCCCATAATTAAGAAAACTCTTGATTGGAATGACCTTCAAAATTACAGGCCAGTTTCCAATATAAGTTTTATTGGAAAGATAATCGAGAAGGCAGTGATCACCCAGTTTAATGAGCAAATTGAACAGAACGATCTTGATGAAATCTTCCAGTCTGCGTACAAGCACAAACATAGTACAGAGACTGCTCTGCTCAAAGTAAAAGATGACATCGCACGTGCCCTGGATGATAATCAATCTGCCTTCTTGATTCTGTTAGATTTGTCTGCTGCCTTTGATACCATTGATCATGACATTCTGTTTCATAGGTTTGAACATCACTTTGGTATCAAAGGCACAGCTCTTCAATGGTTTAGGTCGTATATGACTGATCGTACATTTCAAGTTAATGTAAGTGGGTCGATATCGGATGTCTTTGGACTGTGTTATGGTGTCCCACAAGGATCAATTATTGGTCCTAGGGCATTTACAGCTTATTCCCAATATGTTGCTACCATCATTCGGCATTACGGTATAATGTATCACATATACGCTGATGATGTTCAATTATACCTTGTTTTCAACCCCAAAGTTCCTGATGATGCTGCATGTGCTCTGTTTAAACTGTCATCTTGTGTCAGAGAGATTCATTCTTGGATGACACTAAATAAGCTCAAACTGAACAATTCAAAAACCAAATTCTTCATTGCAGCATCACCACATAACTTAACTCGTCTGTCTGGCACTACGTTGTGCATTGGAGCCCCTGAAATTGTTCCATCTTCATCCATCAGGAACCTAGGCGTATCCTTTGACACTTCATTGACCATGTCATCTCATGTAACTGCTCTTTGCAAGTCTCTGAATTTTATTTTGTGGAACATATCACGTATACGTCGTTACATTGACCAAAATGCCTGTAGCAGTGCAATGAGAGCCCTTATTTTGTCCAAATTGGACTACGCCAATGCACTGCTCGCTGGATGCAAGGCTGGTGACATCACACGCCTTCAACGTCTGCAAAACAAAGCAGCTCGCATAATCTTCCAACTCCCTCGTCGCCACTCAGCTTCAATCTTATTAGACATACTTCACTGGTTGCCCGTTAACAAACGCATCATTTTCAAAGTTCTCCTGTATGTTTTCAAGACTGTTCACAACCTGGCTCCTGACTATCTCACAAATAGCATCACAATTCACAAACCATTAAGACAAGGTCTCCGCTCAGCTCTGGATGTTAACCGTCTCGCGACTCCGAAATACAACAGGAGGTTCAGCGATGGAGCTTTCAGTGTCTGTGGTCCCAAATGGTTGAATGACCTTCCTATAACCGTCCGCTCATCTCTCACTGTTAGTGCCTTTAAAGCCAGTTCAAAAACCTATCTGTATTAAGTTGTTTTGTTGCATGTAAAGCACATTGCTCAATTTTGGAAATGCGCTATATTAAGCGTCGTTTGTATGTATGTATGTATGTATGTAATAAAGCCTGAAGAAGGTACGCCCAGTACCGAAAATTTGCTGTACAACTGTTTCCCGTCTTCGTTTGTTTTATTTTATGTTATATATTTCACGGGAGTGCATCTTTAGAGATCCAGTTAAAGTATGTGTGTTTCGTCAACTTTCTGTCTACAAATTATTTATGTATGTATGTATGTATGTATGTATTTATGTATCTTATATTCGTTTTATCTCCTCTTTCATATCTTTCTCGTTCAGACCAAATTACCATAAAGCATAAATATTGAACTTAAGCATGTAAAGCAATATAATAACAATCTTACATTTTCATATACATAATTTTCAGGATATCTTGGAGAATGAGGCATTGAAGCTTGATGCGACATTTAAGAACTCCCTTATTTATGATTTGATAAAGGTAGGATGTTGGGCGAATTGTCATAGATTCATCAGAATTGTAATGCCAAATTAATATCCCCTCTTTCTGTTAAAAGTCTTTCTCCTTCTCCCTTTTACCCATGTTTCCATTTAGCTTCCCATTTTGTTATGCTCCCGCCCAAAGATCTTGGAGTCGTGCCAGTGTATCACATTATTCTCTGTCGAAGTGATCTGAAAAAGCTGACAATTCTGAGTGCGTGTATATTTTTATCATTTGCCTTTTTCACTTCAGTTTGGTGTTCGACCAGAGTTTGGTCTCAAACATTTGCGCAGTTTTACATATGACAGATCACAGCGCACCAAATATAAGCATTAGGTCAACACATCTATTGAAAACTTGGAACATCTCCACGCTTCGTGTGCTTTCATTCGGAATTAGATCAAATTTGGAACTATGACATGTATTATAAGACTACTATCAAACTGTTTGGGTTTTTTTTCCAGGGTTTATCGTACCTCCATTACAGCACATTGAATTATCACGGCAGGCTACGCTCATCAAACTGCGTTATTGACAGCCGCTTTGTACTTAAGCTTACTGATTTTGGTCTGCACACCTTTCGAAAGGCTGCGAATGAGCAACGAAACCAAAAATTATCAGGTATATTGTTATTGTGCATTTACACGCAGTGGCCGAGCGTCGAGCAATTGACTCTTGACCAATAAAGTTACGAAGTATATAGTACGCTGTTCCAAACGCAACTGAAAGTTCGGTACCTTCTACCTTCTGCCCAAAAATTTATTAAAGGGGGTAAACCTATTGGTTTAGGATATGGATTGTCTTCAAACTTACGTACAACGTCAAATACCGCCCCTTTCATGTATCCATGTAAAAAAACAGAACATTAAATGTGAATAATTAGCACAAATAATGTAGTAAGCCAATACGTTGTTAAGTCCGATCCTGACTCACTACCATTCGCAAGATGCTGTGAACTACCAAATCGCAACAGTTAAAAATAGTTGCTAACCTTAAAGGAAATTCTACGAACATTAATAATAGCATTGTTTTTCTTCTCTATCTCTCAGGACAACTTTGGATAGCGCCAGAATATCTTCGCACATATGACTTACCATTGTCCAAGGAGGGGGATATTTATTCAGTCGGAATCATTATTCAAGAAATCCTGACAAGAAGCGAGCCATTTGATAATGAACGAACGAATGGGGTTGAAGGTAAACTATAACTTGTGCAAGCATACTTTGAAATTGCTGGTGTTCTAAACACTTTTATGTTTGCATTATTTATATTTTGCAAGAGTCCTGGTTTCAATACTGTTATTCACAATGCCCACTTAAGAAGAAGCTGTGGTTACCAAACTTTCACGGATGGTAAATAAGCTTAATATCTAAATTTCCTCGCCAGGAAGTTTGGAAACAAGTGTTTACTTTGAAAATTTCAATTTTTTTTTATTTCAGGGAATGTTAGAAACACTGTAGCTTAAAATAGAAACACTCAATTAAAAAACTGGCGAGAGAATTTAGATAGTAATCTTATTTACCAGCCCTGAAAGTTTGGTAGCCATAGCACCTTCCTAAGTGGGCAAATAAAATCCTGGAATCCTGTAGTAATTCAATGGGGTTTTTAGATGACAAAATATTGCGTAAGTCAAAAACGCTTTTTTAGAAAAAATTATAACATGGCAAGTAAGGTTTTCTCATCAATACACACATCCTATATCATTGTCAAGGAATTCTGTGCACGACACCGTAGCCGATAAAGCCACCTTAGTATAATGTCGTTATATAGGGAGAATGTTCAGAAGAATATAGTTGAAAGGAAACACACCATAATCCATATCCTTATGTGTTTGCTAATAGTGACAACTATCGTTGACAAACTGAAGGCAGGCGAGACCCCGCCATTTCGACCGTATGTTCCAGAAGAGGCCATTTCAAGTCCTCAGATCAAAGCTATCATGGAGATGTGTTGGGCAGAAAAACAGAATGAAAGACCGACAGTGAGAGCGCTCATGTCAGAGATTAAACGACTTATGAAGTAAAGTATTTTTTACGAAAGCATGTAGATGACATTATTATACCTCACGAATATGCACAAATCATGCCAATTAATTTGCGATAGTTTTACCTATCTATATGACAACTTCATCCCCATAGCCAAAGTTCGGTGTAATAAAACAATACTACATGGTCTATATCGGGGAAATATACTATATTTTTCTTTCGTAATTGGCTATTGGGTAACTATATTTTCCTCGGTACTGGTTACGGGCCTATCACCCGTCACCCCTCCAGGCCCGTTTAGCCAATACCTCGGGAAAAAACAGTTTGCCTAAATGTCCCCTCTAATCATGTCGGATTGCTTTAAAGCAAATTTAAAGTAAGTAGTAAATCTTTCATGTTATGATTTATTGCGAAATAAAAGGTATGACGAGCGGACTGTTCTTTTGCCATTTTAGACAATGGGATCGGTTGTAAAACAGTTTGCCTAACTATATTTAACACACGAAGGTGGAAAATTAAGTTAACTATGGCGGGTGCCATAGTTACCGTTTCTCAATCATTATCTTATCAAGAGCAGTGAATTAGTTTCAAATGGCCCATTTTAGAAATGTCCATGCAACTGTAATTACAAGAAGATCAAGAATAACACTCTCTTAATGTAACCCAATTTAACACACCAAGGTGGAAAATTAAGTTAGCTATGGCGGGCGCCATAGTTACCGCTTCTCAAAGAAGCAATAATGCTATTTTTAAGCAGTCGATATCTTATTAAGAACAGGGAATAGTGTCACACAAACTCACTCTCTAAAAGAGTAAGAGGAGTAAAAATCGCACTCCAAAAAGTGACAAATCAGTCCTAAAATAGCGAAAACCACTCCTAAAATAAAGGAATGATTTTACTCTTTAATTAATGAGTAATTTTGAAAAGTGTTGCGATTTTCACTATTCTCAACTCTTATAGAGAGTGAGTTTTTCACCTTTTTACATTAAGAGAGTAAAACAATAGTAAAGACAACAACAACAGCAGCCGTAACCATGGTAACAACAGCTGTTATACAGACGTTACAATGAAACTGTTCGTAAATGATCCGCCTGCAAATATCCACAATAACCTTATTATTTACAGGGAGACAAGTGGCAAGAACATCGTCGACAATCTCTTGTCCCGAATGGAACAGTATGCTACCAATTTAGAGACGCTTGTTGAAGAACGAACTGCCGCATTCCTTGAAGAGAAGAAAAGAGCGGAAACGTTGCTATATGAAGTGTTACCTAAGTAAAACTCAATTTGTGACTTCATGTTACATACATGATATTTCGTAAATGTTCTTGCGTGTTGGGGGTGTGTGGGTGTGTGTGTGGGTGTGTGTGTGTGTGTGGGGGGGTGTTATTGTTAAAGCGCTCACGCTGTACTCCAACCATATTCAGACAATCGTAAATAACTTGTAGGAGGAGATCATACTACCTTTGAAGGTAGTGCCCGCGTAGACATAACTGTTGTTAGCTAGCTAAGACGGTTTACCCACTAGATTTCTTCGTGCTTACCAAGTTACTGTGCAAGCTTTCACACATGTCTTACGCTACTTTGCGCGGTTTGTATTGCAAGGAGAACACTGGCTTTAATAATATCGACAGTTTAGTGCTAGACGTGTAGCTGCCATATGTAGAAGTTTTAATTGCCAAATGTTCACAGTGCAACTATTGAACTTACCCACAGTGTTTCTAAAATTAAATTCGGTTCATCTGGCATGGTAGTAAACGTGGTAAATGTTGTCCTATTTCCTTTTTGCACGTTAACATAGTACTAAAATGATAGTTTTTTTTAAAAATAAAGTTGATAAATTCTTGGTATCTCTTATTCAGTTGACAAGATATGTACAGCGATATCGCTTTACTGATAATATTGAAATCTGATAGCATTTTTGTTATTGTTTCAGATCCGTAGCAGATAAATTGACGCGAGGTGAAACCGTGGAGCCTGAAGCTTTTCATTGTGTCACGATATTTTTCAGTGATATTATTGAATTTACATCTCTTTCTGCTGAGAGTACTCCACTACAGGTAATTTTTTTTGCGTGTGAACTAGATCGTCGTTTATTCTTATTCGCTTATAAATGAGTGGGCAGAGGTCATCTCTCAACTGGAATTATACTATTTTGACTTTGCTGGAAACCATCGAAGGTGATTGTGTAAGGATCTAACTTCTGTTCCGACGACCACCAATTTGTACTCGTACATACCATTATTATTCGGATGTCCCGAAAGTTTCAGGTAACATTTCACGAGCAAGAAAGCGTCGAAGAGGATGGCAGTTGTGTGGCTCTCGCACGAGAGAAACGTTTGAAAATTCAATTATCTTTAATACTTTTTATGTATGTTATTGTGTATGTTATTTTAATATATTGCCATTTTTTCTGCAAAACAGTATTAAATAGTCAGTGTTGGTGAGTCGTACTTCCGTACAACTCTATAAAACTGACGGACGAAGGGTAATCATATTCGCCTCACACTGTTTTTAATGGGATATCTACATTATGAGGAACGCTTTGAAATACATCTTACTTCAATATAGAGTGGAATTGAAAAAAAGTTAAAACCATGGACGAAAAAGATAACAGACCGCGCCCAAGCAGTCAAAGTCTCAGCATCACCCGATATTGAGGGCCGATTGTTCTATGCGACAGGCAAAACTGCTACGCACTTACCGCGTATTTTTATGCTCTATCGCGTGATCGCGAAGGCACGCAACACTGGCGTGATGTTAGACACGGCACGATCGAACAATCGGCCCTCATGAATATGCGAGAATTCACAGCATACAATGCACGGGGACTTTGTTGATACATGGTCCGTAGTAGTCTGCGGTTAAAACTATGACAAAATGACCACTGAAATGCTATTCTTGTATTGTTTTATAGGTCGTCACGTTTCTGAACGATTTATACATTTGTTTTGATGGAATTATTGGAAACTTTGATGTTTACAAGGTAGTTAATTCTCTCTCACTCTATCTGGGTGGGTGTTTTGGATGATATTCTTTTGTTAAACCACTTTTTGCTCCTTCTAAATTAACACAGTCACGACGACCCTTATGTTTTCGTTGCATTAAACATTAAATATAACAAGCATGACAATGACAAAAATTGAACGAACTAAAAGGAACGCTCCATTTTAAAGGGATCATGTGTTTTGCTATTTGGAATAGGAAACCTTTATACTATAACCAGCAACCAGCCTGGAATTGAACAGGGACCCACGCTAAATACAATGACGTGAATGTTAACTCTCATCAACGTGTTGGATGTAGAATCAACTTACTATAAAGGTCCATGTTGCCAAATATTTGGCGTTGTTTGTGTTTTCTAGGTGGAGACTATCGGTGATGCGTATATGGTGGTGTCTGGTTTACCCGTACCAAATGGAGACAACCATGCAAAGGAGATCGCAGCCATGTCATTGTCACTCCTTAAAGCTGCAGCATCATTTAAAATACAACATAGACCAGACAGGAAACTTCAGCTACGGGCTGGTGTACACTCTGGTATATTTTCACACATATTGTAGTTCCTAAAATTACCATGTAATGTACCATATCAAAATTTAGATAAAATAAATAGTATCTGAAAATTGTGCGTATTGCCACTTCGTATATCCCCGCTAATTTGTTCTGCACCCGTACTAGTCTAAACGCGTAGGCCATGATAATAATCAGTTGGTTCAATTTGTCATTTCTTTTCACTGACTTCACTTTGTCCAATTGCTACTTGGACCAAATTTACTTTGCCATTTGAACCATCACCATTTGGTCAAGTGGCAATGGACCAAACAGTAATAATTGGCACAAGTGGACCAAATGCGGTTACACGAAATGGTGATCGGGCGAAATGGTGATCGGGCGAAATGGATTTGGACGAAATAACAATACCCGAAAGCTTCAACTGTGTGCTGGTGATATCTTTGTACTTGATAATTAAATATTTCAGGTCCCTGTGTAGCTGGAATAGTTGGGTTGAAGATGCCAAGGTTCTGCTTATTCGGAGACACAGTGAACACCGCATCCCGAATGGAATCGAACGGCAAAGGTAACATCAGTTTGCACTGTTAGAGATGAATTCTCGTTGTCTGGAAATATTGTTTTGAATTGTAATGCATCGCACAATACACTATTTTGTTGATTAGCGAAAAGAGTAAGGCCTACAGAACTGTAATTCAGTACTCGTTAAACTCTTGCCAGTTAAAAATATTTTGTATTGCATAACGTTTATAGCCTTCTTCCAAGACTCTCTCTATCCAGGCTGCTGATCACCCCGGCCGACAGTGCATTATTGAATAATTATGAATAAATTCGCGCTAAGCGCGCACAATTTGTAATTTTTAGGTTAATATGGCCAATTATGAGGTTAAGTTGGTCATAAACTCATATACAGGCGTTAACATGGGAGGGGGGGGAGGGTGATTGCATGGTCCATCCCACCCTATCAAAATTGGAGGATTTACCCCCCCCTCAATCCCCGGGATCTACGCCTATAATGGTATTATGAGGTTTTATGCAATAATAATACATCCAAGAATGCAGTTATCTGGGTCGTGGTCGTAACAAGTCCATCATAGATGAGTCCAAGGCCCCACGTTGGGCGCCAATGGTTGATTTTACCAGGGCTTAACTCAGAAGATGGTCGACGAATGATCGTGGGGACATTAACGGTTCATAATTGAGAGAAAATATTGATGAAGAGACAAAGAACTTGAAGTTGACGACTCCATTTTACTATGTGATAGAGTAGTTTATTCGCTGGAGATACAAAACCATATAATTATTGAGGTACAATACATTGAATACAGGTATTCTATAAATATATATTGTTCCTTTCCCGTGTTTGCAACATTTTCAGCTATGAAGATTCATATCAGCAGCCAAACAAAAGATATTCTGACCAAATTTGAAGCATTTGAAATGGATCTGAGAGGAAATGTAGAACTGAAGGTAGGTATTCGAGTAAACTTGATTTCAAAATGTGGTTGAAATCGACTCCATCTTCACTGGCAACGCAACAATAACCCGTTGCCAACTACATTTCCACATGAAGTTGATATTCTGGTCTAAATATAGTCGAAATGCGGTTGCATTTTGGCCAATATCAGGTTGAAAATGCGGACGCACATTCGACGTCTATATACTGACGTTGATTAGAGTTAGACGTCGATTTGACGTCATTCAAATCTGACCGTCACTTCAACCTTCAATTCAACGGTAATTCCTCAACCTGTGCCCACTGCCCAACCGGGTAGTATTTCGAACATCACCGCCAACATGGCCATATTGAAAAGGAAAAGCACATTAATGTTTTGTGGATACCATGACTTCGTCTTTGATGGCTACGCCAATGATCAAGGAATTAAGTCATACATCCACTCTACAAAAGCTGAATACAATGTGTTAAAAATTCTTTGTGCCTAATGCGTATTTTGAGCTAAGTAAAGTTATTTTTTATCTTTACAGGGAAAAGGACTGCAAACGACGTATTGGCTTATGGGCTACAATTGAAGATGATATATCAAGATGATTATAGGCCTACATTTCAAGACTATTAAGGCCAAGAACATGATGAAATTTAAAGCAATACTGAAACGGAGCACATCCGCTCATTTCCCCATATTCCATACTTCCACATATTCCCTACTGTTCCGTGTTTAACGCTACTCCACTGTTCCACTGCACATTTCGTTTTTCTCTACTATGGTTCACATGAGCGCAACATTTCATCGTTGGCCCTTTGTGTCTTTGGAACATTTTTCCTTAAAAATAAACGCGTTCCTTCATCCAGTCCTCAAAAGAATAGCTAATTGTTTTCCTTTTGAAACTATTTAAAAAAAGGAGTAAGAATTGACTAGCCTACCTAGCTAAAACTGACGTCATTGGTCGTATTTTGTGTTCGGTATTCTATCCGGAAAGACCATTTTGTTTCTAATTTGATTTATAACATATCAAAAATAATATGCACACGGACACCCTCATTCAAAAACAACAACACTGACTTATACCGAATAACAGAGCAGAGACAATGAACATTTTGAAATTAATTGCACATGTGCCTACCTACTTTTCATGTAAAATATAGCATTCCTGTACTTTTGCAGTGTATTACGTGAAAACGTGCTTGATTTATCGTTATGAATAAGTTATATACGTTTTACAAAAGTGTTGTTGTTTCAGCCCTCTTTACACTTAAATCAAGAACCACAGGACCTACAAAAGTATATCTGAGCTATTCCATGTCAACTCCACGGATGTGCACCGCAGCACCTCTTCAATTTTTTCTTTTTCTGTGTGGTGGTAGATATTGATGAGAAAGTGAAGTCCTGAAAATTTGAGCTTCATACTCTATTTCGTTTTCCCGTGGCATTACTTTGAAATTTAGGGGGATCAGCGTAAAAAATGTGTCGCAACGCGAAAGACGATGTTTGGAGGTCCATAAATGCATAAAGGGAATTAACCCCTACAACTTTGAAAAGTATGTATCCTGGGGTACTTTTTTCTGTCGAATTCAAATCTGGCATCAGAAAACTTATAACTCTTTTACTTTAAAAGATACAGTGCCCTCAAAATGCAACTTCCTCCATCCAGGACCAACTTCGGGGGGTCAGAACTCCAAAAGTAAAAATAATTTTTTGTCCATTTTTTATTGCCAATTATTATTATTATTATTAACGAATACTTATATGGCGCTCTACAGAGATCACAGCGCCTTACAATAATACAAAATTACAAACAAACCAAGAAGTAAAAATCAAAAAGAAGTACATAATAAACAAATCCCTAAACTTTAGGGAATAAATGGGTTTTCAGATGGCGTTTGAAGATTTGGACGGACGCCGTCTCTCTGATGCCAACAGGAATCTGGTTCCAAAGATATGGGCCAACCACGTGAAATGCTTTGTCACCAGCCGTACGCCTCGAGCGTGGAACAACAAGCCTGGTAACATCAGAGGAAGAACGGAGTCGACGCCTAGAGTCATCATTGCCATCTGAAACATTGTACAAAACAAGATCATTGGTAAGATAGCTAGGAGCTAGATCATGAAGACATTTATAGATATATATATAACAGTATCTTGTACTTAATTCTGTCCTTAACTGGAAGCCAATGAAGAGTATACACAAAAGCTGTGACGAACTTTGGTCCCGTCTACAAGCAAATACCAACCGCGCAGCCTTATTCTGCAGGCGCTGAATACGCTTGAGGTCGACTTCCTTGGCGCCAAAAAGTAACGAATTGGCATAGTCTATTCGGGACAGGACCAAAGATCGTACAGCGTGATGACAGGCTTTTTGTGTAATGAACCTTCTTATTCGCCATAAATTAGGAATATGAAAATTAACGCTCCTACACAGACCACTGATCTGATCGGACATATTCATGGCAGAATCAAATATGACGCCAAGAGCACTCAGAGCACTTTGGTAGGACATTACTCTTATCCCATATTGAGCCTATTAGAATACTTTTAGCTGAGATATTACACATGCAAAACCCCAATTGTACATTTTTTGTACATTTTGACCCCCCTGAAAACCAATGTCAGACATTTTGCCCCACCATCAACTTCAGGTATGTTAAAAATATGTTCTTGGACAACATTTCTGAGAGATTGTGGCTTGGGGTCTTGATGACTTTGCTTTAAAAACATCAGTTAGGTTTGCCTACTCACATATTACTAATTCCAGCCATATCAACTGAATGGGTTGGTTGGTCAGTGGTCATCCCCTCAAATTTGGCTGAAAATCATTTCTAGCATATCTCTATGAGCATAATGAACACATGGAAAAACATAATGCTCAACTCCAAGCGGTTTTGGAGATATGGCTTGTCACAAAATTTGGCCCCACACCCCCACTTTTTGCTGTCTTGAGTCGCGTCGTTGAATTAGTAGCGTTTTGGGACACTCATATTTTTACTTTTCATTTTTTCTATGTGTTCATTATGCCCATAGATGTATGCTAATAATGATTTTCAGCAAAATCTGAGGGGATGACCAGCAAACCCATTTGTTGATATGGCATGGAATTGGGGTTTTGCATGTGTAATATCTTAGCTAAAAGTATTCTAATAGGCTCAATATGGGATAAAAGTAATGTCCTACAAAGGGCTCTGACAGGCAAAATATTTTTACTTTTGAAGTTCTGACCCCCTGAAGTTGGTCCTGGATGGTCGAAGTTGCATTTTGAGGGTCCTGTATCTTTTAAAGTAAAGGAGTTACAAGTTTTCTAATGCCAGATTTGAATTCTGCACAAAAAATTACCCCAGGATACATACTTTTCAAAGTTGTAGGGGTTCCCTTTATACATTTATGGACACATTTTTTACGCTGACGCCCCCTAAATTTCAAATTAATGCAACGGGAAAACGAAATGGAGTATGAAGCTCAAATTTTCAGGATTTTACGTTCTCATCAATATCTACCACCACACAGAAAAGGGAAAAAATTGAAGAGGTGCTGCGGTGCACATCCCTGGAGTTGACATAGATTGGCTCATCTGTGATATTTGAATTCTTCTACACAATCGCTATGAAATTGTCAGTGCAATTTGTGCCAAATCCACTACCATTCACAAGATGCTGTGAACTACCAAATCACAACAGTTTAAAATAGTTGCTAACCTTAAGAGGTGTGTAGGGGTAAAAAAGATTGTTGACCGAAACACATGTGTATGTATGATTTGCCATATAGAAACTAACAGAACAATACCTAAAAATATCATTTTGAAATCATTACAGGTACAAAATTACAATTGTTTGTACCGGGGTGTGTATGTTGTCAAGTCGATGTCGCCATGTTGTCAAGAATAGACACGCGTAACAATCTTGAATAATATTACAGAATTGTGACGTAACATTCGGTAGGGAGGGTATTCAACGACTATCATCCTCATTCAAATAAATGAGTGACCTCCATAAGGTAACATGGGGCAATTTGCAAGATAAAGCAATGAAACAGGTAATATTATGTATGAATGGTTGTGGAATCAATCTAGAGACCTGTCTCTCTGTTAGTTTAGTTGAAATAAGGGGCTACCGTGCACCCTCGGAAATCAATTTCTAATCGAATTCTGCAGATCAGGAAAAATGCGCAGAAAACAATAAGCTATGTTAAAACATTCATAAAAAATGTCCCTAGGGGTCAACAGGGGTCAAATGCCATTCAACAGGGTTCAAATGTCAAAACCACGCCATTCAGAAAAAGTATATAGTATGCGACATACCCGTTCTTGAGTAATAAGCAAAACAAGTTAAAATTCAGGGGGGCTTTTTTGGCCGTACAGGGGTCAAAAACTAAAGGTGTCCTGACTTAAAAAAATAGCCTCAAATTGTTCGTCAAGTAAAATGAAGTCAAATAAGGAATAGTTCTCACCATCTAGGATGTTTCGTTAGCTAGGAAACATTACAAAATATGTCATGACGCATCAACATTCATTAACCTATAAATAAATCGAATAAGAACATGTGGAATCCCAGCAAACACAAAACGTTTTCGACATCATTCGCAAAAGGTTAAAAAAGGTTGTCAGAAAACGTTTAAATGTCGGGTTATATAAGGGTATATTAAGAGTATAAAACGTTCATAACCTTAAAAAACATTTTTGATAATCTACTGCTCAGCAAACAAAATGTTTTACAGAAAACGTTTAAATGTCGGGTTATATAAAGGGTATAAAA